>NW_028301617.1:11295913-11943870 GCF_987345545.1 Pholcus phalangioides | reverse complement strand
ATGGCAACGGCCAGGGAGAAACGAAATAAAAACGAGGTAAAGAAGTGAGGAGCACTGCTCTGAAAAGAGAGAGAGCCTCACTCCACGAACAAAAAGAGTAGCACATTCCCCCCACTGTGGGAGCCGGGGAGAAACATGAGAACAATAGGAGCAGTGTAAGACACACCATAGATAAGAAGAAGGAGCGCTTATCAGGAGCAGTGGAGGGAAAGGAAAGAAAAAGAAGGTAAAAGAGAATGTAAGAAAACCCCAGAGCGAGGAGCAGCTCTCCCACCAGGGGAAGCTACTGCCGATGCTCACTAGTAAACAAACAAAGTAGGGTTAAGGGGCAACGCCCCCCCCCCCACACTTGTAAATAGATAGGGAAAGGGCTTCGCCCAACCCCAGCATGTATATAATAGGTGGAGGTCTATTTAACTCAGTATTTCATTTTTATATCCCTTCTAAATGTACCCATGTAAATGTAAATATATATATAAATAGAACATGATATGATAAAACTGCAAACAAACTAAAACACGTAATAAGTGTAAATATTGTATATAACCGGCCCTTAGAAGATCCGTTTTTAGAAAACCTTCCCAAGTGTAAGGACAAAGACTCGTTCCCCCCCAGGTAACGAAAAATATACAGCTAATGTCCAAGATATAAACAACGACGTGTCTCGCAGCGACGCCAAAGGGCTTCACTAGCGATCGAGAAACAAACAACTGAACCGTGCCAAGCCCGTAAGGGCAATAACTTCACAAAAGAGAAGTACAATATATAATTTAGTCTGTACAATAACTATGGCTACACGCATCTAAACGCTAGCAGACGGCGAAGATAAATAAAGGGGGTATGTGTCACTACTGCAGTGACAATTGGCACCCTGTACCCACTACGTATGGTATTGGTACCAGTGTGCACACCGTGGAATGTCTGATATGATATCGCGCCATCCGCCTTTAATCTAAAATTGTTATGAACGGAGCTCAATGCAATAAACTCGTTCGTTGTTGACAGTTTCCATGAATTATGAATGGCACCAACAATTAAAATAATTTATATATAGTAAATAAATTTGTTTAATCGTTGAACTTTACAAAACAAACTTTTTTTTGCTCTTCTGATTAGTTTACTTAGATTGATTTGTATAAATGAAGAACAATTTAGTGATTCATTCTACAATTTCAAATTTTATTCATAAATTCTGTAGTTCGTGAACGATCATGTAGCATAATTACGTTATATAGATGGCGCGTACATATTATTATTGTAGATTGTTTTTACTGTCATCTAGCGGTTTTATGCTAATACATTTTTCCACAAAAGCCGGGAAGAGAAAAAATTATAGAATGTTTCGTATATGCACACGAGGGCTAATTAGACTTCCCTGTGTCAGGAAAGTTTTCTGACAAGGACGAACCGGCTGTTGAACTCGCGGCACCTCTGAACATCCTTTGGTACTTTAGGCGAGTACCTTGTCGACCTGGGCTACCGCGCCCTTGGAGGCTATAACGATGAATAACTTCGAAGACATCAAAGACGTAAAGGATGTTTAATCATTCAATTTCTCTTGAATAAAATTGTTTAATTCATAAAAAAAAACAGCATGTTTCACCGCTAAATATTAAAGCGCGATGTCGCAGCTCTTTTCTCTCTCGGCGAAATTTCCGCTTTTCCAAGATGGCCGCCGTAAACGAATGGTACTCGACAGTCCTTAACTTCTCGGTCCTATCTACTACTAAAAAAAACCCCTAAGCTTAGAGATAGAATCTTATATAGTTAATTCCCCCTGATCAGGGCCGTCTTAAGAGCCGGTCCCCCGGGCCAATTTATTTTTCTGAGGCCCTACCAAACAACTTCTTGAAAATTTCAACCAGGTCTCATTTTTGTGAGGCCCCTTTTCGCTTGAGGCCCCCGGGCCGTGCCCGGATGGGCCCATGCCTTAAGACGGCACTGCCCCTGGTCCCCTCCCGAAATATGAGAAAATGACAAAAAAATGGGAAAAGATTACCATTTTGATCCCACCCCCTCCCGAAATGCAAGTGGTCCCCCTTTGAATGAAATTTCTGCTTATGAGCCTGGAATTGGAAGTATGTATGAACAGTTAACAGTTGGAGATATCCGTGAGGAAACAATTTGGGACAGAAATTGAGGCCCAATTTTTTAATGTTTGTATTGTAAAATGGTAATAACTTGCTTCGATCGCCATCTCCTATCTCACTGTTAGGAGCGCCATCTCTTGAGCAAAACGTAGCACATTGAATTTTTTATCTTTTTTTTTAAAGACAACTCATTCCTTCGACGTGGGCAATGAAATGCAATAAACTCAAAACAACTGTACGTATGAAATAAAATTGATGATTCACACGAACATTATTTTTCAGTTTGTGGTATGATTAAAGTTCGGTTATTCTATTTTTAAAGTAAAAGTATATGAATAATATTCGCAAAATTTCTTCACAGTCTCGCCACAGAGAGCTACTCTTAAACTTGCTGCAGTTTACTGTAGTGGGTATGTATTCATAATATACTCTGTTCTTTCGTTTAGCTGTGTTCGTGAGGGAAAAATGCTGAGTACGCAAACATAGATCATTCGAATCGTAATTTTAAAAACCTATCGAAAGCCAAATTAACCGAAGCTAATATTTTCTAATTTACACCTTTGTCAAGATGTTCATTTCACTTTTATAATTTTCAATTTTTTAAAATTACGCAATAAATTATAAATTTGAGGTTCAATTTCGAACCACTTAATCAATTTTTCAAAATTTAGTTCCTACTAATGACTGACCAATTAAATCGTTAATTCAAAGATTCATATAAATGCCACATTCAAAATAAATTTTTAACAAAATAAAGGGAAATAAATTTTAATATATTTTTTTTATTTTTAATAACACTATAAAGAGTAATAACACAACTGCATTCATTGTGTAGCAAAATTGATCCCCAATATTTTAATTTTTTATGTCGTTAGTTGAATCAGTAGATTTTTTTGTTCAGAAAAATTCAAAAATGCGTTTTCATAATTTTTACCAATAAGTTTTTGGAACAATTGGAAAGATGTTACCATGACATATATTAGTAATTTCTGAGGCCATTCAAGTTGGTCTCTGTCGGTCAACAATAAATATTTAAAGACTTCATCGGGACATTGCAATATTCAAGAGTTTTTCTTTAATTAAAACATATGCACTGCTCACATTTTAAATTATTCGACACTTTGAAGGCTATGAAAGCAGCAATAAAAATTAGAACGGACATTGTATGTTCTGAAATTTCAATATCATCATAAGTGTTAAAACGGAAAAAAATTCTGGTATGTCTAAGCTTTTCGTATGGTTATCAAGCTCTGAGCAAATGTTGAGGTCTTTCAATTTTAAATCTCCCTTTTTGTCTGAGTGCGAGCTAAAATCGTGCCCAGAATCCTCAACTTTTTTTCGGCCTCCGTTACCTGCAAACGAGAAACATTGTGATTCTCTCCACTCATCTAGCGATATTGCCCAAAACGTGCTTCAAGACTGTCGGTCTGAAATTTCCCCAGTAATATATATGAACAACCCAATGTGTCAAAAACATATTTGACAACTTCAATTAAATTTTTTGTTGTCAACTAGAGTGCAAAATATGTCTCTTTTGATAGCATGCCACCTCTTCCGGGATTACCCAGCTTTTTCTTCACTGGAGCTTTCAAAGCAGACAATTCATACCACCTTTTCAACCATGAATCGAATGCTATTGAGGTAGTTACATTGTTATCGTTTACTGATTTAATGGGATAGACATCTCATCATTAGTATGTTTACCCTTTGAGGGATGTTTCACATTAACTATTTTCCACCACTTGGAAACATAATATATGAACAATTTGGTATTCACAATTCATTATCATTAAATTTGTTTTACACGTCTAAAGCCCCACAATTGCTGTCATCAAACAAATCTAATGCATACTTTACATTCTGCTTCTCTCAATTTGGTTTGGAAAAAATACCTTATGTGACAGTTTCGGAGCTGTTTTTACAACTAACCATTTCTCTTTTTCATAAATATCCGTCAAGTCCTTTAGTTTTGCATGTAGAATTTGTTCATCAAGACAAGGAAATATGAAAGTTCAGTCCAAATTTTTTAGAATCTGTAATAGCTTTTATCAAGGGTGAACACTGTCAAACAGAAAAAACAATTTTATATTTGGATGGAAAGGGTTGGGAAAAAATGGTTTTGTTTCGCTACCACACATTGTTTAAAATATATTTCTATTAATATAGTTATTATCAGGATATCAATGATAACGCAGTGAATCCACATTCAATTCAATATAGGTAGAACACGATTTGTATGGCTTATGTAGTACATGCAACAGATCTGCAATGAGCTTGCAAACCGAAAATAATGCAACTACATCTTTATAATTAGATAGCAATGGATTTATCATAAACATCTGACAGTTGTTGCAGAGGAATTGGTATGTTCAGAAATTCCAAGACTTCCTGCTTTGTGAGAAATTGATGGATTTATACAAATCTCATCAAGCATTAGCATACCCTGCCCTCCTTATTTCACGCGCTGTGGCGTGAGGCACTGAAGTAGAGACAGTAGTAGCCTCCCCTACGTATTTTGCATAGTTGAGCATTTCGTGTATAGAGATGAATAGTGTCTCCGAATTAGGGGCCATTCAAGTATTACGTAAGCAAATTTTTAGACATTTTTGACCCCCTCCCCCTCCCCAGCAAAATTTCGTCAGCAGCTTAGAATATTTCCTATCTTCAAAAAAGGTGGTTGATGACGTAAGCAAGTTTCAAACCCCCCCCCCCTTCCCCTTGTCATCAAAAGTCGGCAAATCCCCCCCCCCGATGCTGACGTAATACTTGCTTGTTCAGGGTTTTTTTGAACAAACACATAGTACTAATTTATCAATTTTACAATCCATCATTCATTGGAAATATGTACAGAGTAGTGGTTGATATGTATTTATAGTATATTATTATCATGAAGTCACTATAATTATGCACTATAAATGGTCATGCTTTTCGTCAGAGAAGGTAGGTGTCAGCGCCATTTGTTGGGCTGATTTGGGGGGAGAGTTTCGTGAGGTGGTCTCGGTCCAGGCACATTTTATTCTTGCGTTGACACAGTTTTTTAACGCAGCCAGCACAGTTCATGTGTGTTTATTATTCACTGTGTCCACAGATATCGAGCGTTAGCACGTTTGTCCATTTTCCCCCATGGGGAACGGTTCCTGTGCCTGCCTTTGTGCATTTTAGTTTCTTCGCTGGGAGGTTTCTATGCCGCCTCCCTAGCGGTACTCGAAAGATATTTGTTCTCTTTGAGTTCTCAGAGAATATTTGTTCTTTTTTCGCATTTCAGATCAGTGTCATTTCATTGACGCTGATTTTATTTCACTTTTCCTCACAATAAGGAGCCCGGCAATGATGCAATCTCCATTGACCAAGTGCAAGGCTCTACTTGATTGCGGTACTCAGTATCAGTAGGGATTTTGACTGCACAACGCTTAGGCCTCCACCAGGCGATGGCAAGTCTTCCTATATTTCATTTTACAGTAATTTCTCGGTTGTTTTTGGCAGTTGGCACTTGAACATGTTCTGTGGTTTCCGTAGACGCTTCACCAAATGAGCCGGGAGCGAGATCCGGTGGACAGGGTCAGTATGGCCAGTTTGGGGGCCAGTTTCCTCAGCATGAAGGGGTAGTATGTTTCTTCGCCATGGTTTTTATATTAAATGCAGTTTAAAACGAAAAAATTGGAAGGAGTAATAAATGAATAATGAAACGTGTATTTACACTATTTACAATATATACAATTTGTACATTTACCACGGGCGAAAGAGAACATTCTGCGGCCGTCCATACCTGAGGATGACCGCTGGATTATAATCCACAATTTCAGATAGATGTCGATACTCTGAATTTCTGATGATTTCATATTGAGACTCAGCGAGTTTCCTTACGTGATCAAGATACGTATTCGTGCATAGATCCCTTCTCAAATCTGCGTTCCTCATGAACCAACGGGCTCTTGTAAATTTTCGATAGCTTTTGTTTTCGAAGATTTGAAGTGTGTGAACATTTTACTTTGTGGCGAATGCCCAAACTGGGGCAGCATAGGTGATAATAGGCCTAATTATTGATTTGTACAAGTACATTTTGTTTTTCAGTGAGAGACCGCTCTTGGGAAAAAAGATTTTATTGAGCATTCCTAGGTTCTTTGTTGCTTTCATACGGACATACTCAGTGTGTGCTTTGAAGTTCAGTTTTCTATCAAAGAATACCCCAAGATATTTGATCTGGGGCTTCGGTGCAAGTCTGGCGTTTCCTAGGACAATAAGGTGATTAGGTCCCGTTGGTGGGTTGTGTCTCTTGTGAAAACATATGAAGTTGCATTTTTCATGGTTGAGGGCAATATCGGAGTCTATGCAATATTTCTCTATCTCGTCCACTGTCTCTTGAAGATTTTCAAAAGCTTTTTGAGGGTCTCTGCAGTTAGTTGAAATTAGCACATCGTCGGCGTACTGACTGATGATGCCCCGTTGAGGCGAGGGGAAATCATTCACGTACAGAGAGAAGAGCTGGGGGCCCAGAACGCTTCCCTGCGGGACAGACGCTCGAACTGGTCTTAAAGTAGATAATGCATCCCCAATCTGGACTCTGAAGTGACGTTCATTAAGGTAATTTTTGATGAAATAGAAAAATTTTGGTGGGAAATTCATATTGATTAGTTTGAACAGGAGCGTGCTGTGATTGGTCCGATCAAACGCCCGCGAGAAATCGAGAGCCAATGAACAGACGTATTCTTTGTAGTTTACGGAATCCATTAGAAATTCTGTCGTACGTAGGAGCTGCGTAATGCAAGAGTGTTCCTTTTGAAATCCATGCTGCTCCGCACGAATCACTGAATTATTGTTGCAGAAATTATTTAATCTTTTAATGTAAATTCTTTCAAATAATTTGCTCAGGTTCGAAAGAAGGCTGATCGGGCGAAAATTTTGGGGGAAAAGGGGATCAGAGTTAGGTTTGTGAATTGCTTTTATTATTGCTGTTTTCCAGCAGCTTGGGAAGTAGTTAATTTTGATCATGGCATTGAAGATGTTGACCAATGAATTTCTGATTGAAACGGGGAGAGCTTTTATTGCAAGATTAGAAATTTTATCGTGCCCTGGGGCTTTTTTTGTTTTCAGGAGTTTTATGATCTCGTTTAATTCGGTGATTGACGTGAGCGGAACATCATGTGTTTCAGAAAGGGGAGGGGGATTATTTCTCATGAATTCATCAATTGTATCACGAATGTTTTCTTGTGTTTCGTCGTCTTGTAGTCCGTTTGGAGCAAACTGTTGCTCGAATGTGTCCGCAAAGGATTCTGCAATTTCCGGGGGGGGGGGGGGTGAAAACAATTCTCCCATTTTGCCCGTGAATACGGTTGATAATATTTCCCCTTGGTTTGCAAATTTTTAGGACCTTCCACATGGACCCGTCTGCTATGTTCACTTCCTCCATGAAGTAATTGAACCTTTCGTGGTTGTATGCTCTTATTTCTGCCCTGATTTCTCTTTCCATCTGGGTCAATCTGATTTTATCGTCTCTCTGTCTGAATCGCTGCCACTTTTTTCTGACTTTGTTTTTTTCCCTAATTTTAGTGAGCAACTCTCTGGATAGGCCGTACTGGTGTTCGCTTACCTTTATTTTGTTCGTACAGCGGTAGATGGCGTTGTTGACTGTTTCTGTGATAAGCGAGATGCTCTCATCGATGATGGCTACTGACGGATCATTAATCGATATTTCAGGAAACTCTGTGAGTTCATTAGAAAAATTAACCCAATCAGTTTTGTAAATAAAAGGGATTTTTCTTGAGATAAGGAAATCTATCTTAATTAGTATAGGGTTATGAGAAGAGTCGACAAGCTCAGGGGAGGAAATAGAGATGGCAGAATCGATGACAGAGGAAAGATGCAAAGAAAAGGAAGGAAAGTGGGTGGCTTTTTTAGTAGCAATGATATCAACAACATTATTTTGGCAGAAGTGGTAGAGTGCAGTGCCTTTAGTTTGATTATATCTGCAGTTCCATGCCTTATGATGCAGATTCCAGTCACCAGCAATTATTGTGGGAGTGTTTGTATTAAATATGTGGGAGAGGAGATTAAGATCAAGATTGTTATTCGGAGGCTTGTAAATGGAAACGAGGTTAATATTAGTGTTATTAACATGAATAGTTATCCCTACCGCTTCCATAGAATTAGAGTCAATAAGATCCAGGGGATTAAATGGTATATTATTGCGGATGAACGCAGCCACGCCCCCTCCACGATTGTGCAATCGGTCACGCCTTATGCATTGATAACCAGGAATTTTTATCTTTGTGCTTGGGATCAACCAGGTCTCTTGGCAGAGAAAAACATCCACATTATGTTCAAAGAGGGCTTCTGTTAGTTCTCCAATACTTGGTTTTAAGCTGGTTGCGTTCCAAGAAAAAATTGTTAAAGGTCTTGGAGGCGTAAGATCCGTGTTTCGGTTTTGATTACTAATTGTTGTTATTTTTTGATAGGAAGTCTAGCATTTCAGTTAGGCTTCGGAAGATTTCCGAAAGTTTGTTTTCTACCTCTATGGGAGGTTTGACAAGATTAGTGATTTTTTGTGTTGAGAGAAGTATTGATTTGATTTCATAATTTACATTTGTTTCGTGTGGGACAAATTCAAGAGACGGGATTGGTTCCGCGACTTCTGGCTCGGTAAAGGAGGGCGGAGCCAGGTTAGTGTTTACATTATGTAGGTTGGGTTCTTCCCTCACGAGATTTTTCTCTACCTTGGCTATCACTTCATGTAGTACCTTTTCCACTTCCTTTTTGTTTTGTTTTTCGATAGATTTTTCAAGTTCAGTTGCGTACTCATGCTGTTTTAGGGAGTATCCCTTGAAGAGTGGGTGTGGTCCTTTCTTGGTGTAATAATTGGAGATTTTTGTGAAAGCAAGAGAGTTGGGCCTTTCAGTAAGGGGCGTGAACGAGTTGCGTCTTGCTAGTGTAGGGGGAGGGGAGACCTCCATGGGGGCGTTTCCCTCTTCCTCATTTGTTTGGGTTTGCTGGCATGGGGGTGTGCGTCTGATTATGTCGGCGAATGTTCGTAAGTTTGTGTTTCTTTGTATTTCTGGATCATTTCTTATTATCGCTGGCAGCGAAGGGATAATTAGTCTTCCTGATTCTTGCGACTGTCTTTTCAGTTTAACTGGACAGGCTCCGTATGTTGAGCAATGCCTCCCATTGCACAAAAAACATTTTTTGAGATTTATGTTGCCTTTGTTTGGGCAGTCACGTCCGCTGTGTAGCTGAGCGCAGAAGGCACAGCGGGGGCGTTCTCGGCAGGATATAGAGCTGTGTCCGAGGCGAAGACAATTACGACATTGCAATGTATTGCGGTTGCCTTTGTACCGCTCTATTTGAACAGGAATGCTTGCTATCTCTGTGATATTAAATATGCCCTTATCTTTAATGGCAAACTCGACGAGATAGAGCGGGTAATCGAAACCTGTACGGTAGTTCTTCATACGGGAAACCTTGATTACTTCATGCCCTTGCGATAATATGTCGTCCGCAATGTCGTCTGGGGGAACATTCACGGGGAGACCCCTGATAACTACCTTTAGATTTTTGTCGTTTTCCAGTTGATAGGTATAGAACCTAAAATTCTTTTCATTGCAGAATCTAGTCACCTTTCTGTAGTCGCTTTCGGAGTAAAATTTGATCGATACCGTTGTTGGTGTTGTTTTTGCGTCTGGGGGGAATTCGCATAGTTTTCTTATTTCGGCGTAATCTTTAAGCCATCTGGGTCCCCATTCTGAGAGTACTATCGGGGGAATGTTTCTATTTTTCTTTTTGTAGGAAACCGTAGAGAAACCTTCTAAATCGTCATCTTCGATGTCTCCAGCAGTGGGCGTTTCGTCAATGTTTACGTTTCTGATATTGTATATACGATTTACGAAAATACAAGGCCATAATATGGCAACAAGGGTCTTCTTTGATCTTCTCAAAAAACTCGCACAGTCCCGATACGAAGGGAGCTGCTGTCTCGGTCTTGAAATCCTCATCACTATTCGCATAGTCGCTATATTTTGCAAGAAGGGTATCGAAAAATTCGGACGTATTACATGCTGCCTCCTCGAGGGCTCCTAGATCCGTTTGTTTATCAAAAAAATATCCCAGCCAGGGTTCGACTAATTCTAAAAAATCATTAATATCCCCCTCAAAAAGTTCGGTAAAATTATCAACTATATTTCCGCCTTCAGCGGGGCGGATTGCGGGACAAAACCTGACCATTATGAAAAGCGCATAATTTTAAGTGACTCACCCGAGATAAAAAGCATCAGCCGGAAATGTAACGTCAGAGCATCTAGCGTGATGAATGACACCGTGAATTAGAATAATTTATATATAGTAAATAAATTTGTTTAAATGTTGAACTTTACAAAACAAACTTTTTTTTTTGCACTTCTGATTAGTTTATTCAGATTAATTTGTAAAAATGAAGAAAAACTTAGTGATTCATTCTCTAATTTCAAATTTTATGAATAAAATTCTGTAGTTCGTGAACATTCATGTAGAATAATTACGTTATATAGATGGCGTGTACAAATTATTATTGTATATTGTCTTTACTGCCATCTAGTGGGTTTATGTTAATACATTTTCCCACGAAAGCCGGGAAGAGAAAAAATTATAGAATGTTTCGTATATGCACATGAGGGCTAATTAGCTCGGGACCTACAATTTATTGCCGATTCCGAACGGCAGGCTTGTTTTTTTTACTCATCGAGAGAGGTTGGTACGCTAACCCTCGATGGGGACTCCCTGCGGTAGCAATTTTTTCTGTGGTCATGTCGCAATTTTTGTTGTACCCCTGTGTCAGGAAAGTTTTCTGACAAGGACGAACCGGTTATTGAACTCGCGACACCTCTGAACATCCTTTGGTACTTTAGGCGAGTATCTTATCGACCTGGGCTACCGCGCCCTTGGAGGATATAACGATGAATAACTTCGAAGACATCAAAGACATAGAGGATGTTTAATCATTCAATTTCTCTTGAATAAAATTGTTTAATTCATAAAAAAAACAGCATGTTTCACCGCTAAATGTTAAAGCGCGATGTCGCTGCTCTTTTCTCTCTCGGTAAAATTTACGCTTTTCCAAGATGGCCGCTGTGATGGCCGCTTAATGAATGGTGCTCGGCAGTCCTTAACTTCGGTCCTATGTAACTACTAAAAAAAGCCCTAAGCTTAGAGATAGAATCTTAGATATATAATTCCTCCTGGTCCACTCCCGCAATATGAGAAAATGACAAAAAATGGGAAAAGATGACTAAATCTGTTCGACCATTTTGATCCCACCCCCTCCCGAAATGCAAGTGGTCCCCCTTTGAATGAAATTTCTGCTTATGAGCCTGGAATTGGAAGTATGTATGAACAGTCAACGGTTGGAGATATCCGTGAGGAAACAATTTGGGACAGAAATTGAGGCCCAATTTTTTTATGTTTGTATTGTAAAATGGTAATAACTTGCTTCGATCGCCATCTGTTATCTCACTGTTAGGAGCGCCATCTCTTGAGCAAAACGTAGCATATTGAATTTTTTTATCTTTTTTTAAAGACAACTCATTCCTTCGACGTGGGCAATGAAATGCAATAAACTCAAAACAACTGTACGTATGAAATAAAATTGATGATTCACACGAACATTACTGTCAAAAATCGAATATTCTTTCCAAATATTTCAAAAAAGGTCCTGGTAATGGAGGATATTTGAGGCTTCTGCTCCACAAAACTAATAATATTTAGAGAATAATTATTCCAGTAAAGAAATCATCAAGAAACAGTTGTTTTGCATTGCTTTATCATTAGAAGATGCCACGAGATGAAGGTGATGACGTCAATGAAACTTTGAAAGTGAAAATTAAAAATCCGGTTTTACGGCCCTTCTGACGAATGACGTCACTTATCTCTTCAATGATTCGTTCCTCGTTCGTTCGCCCCACCTACAACTGATGACGTTGCACGTTCTACGTCTCTCATTCGTTCGATGATGACGTCATGAAGTCCTTACGGTGAAGCTCAAGACTCAATGCTACCCTTTTGAATCGGGGCACTTCATTGATTTGAAAACGTGTCACGGGACACATAATCAAGTAATCTGTGAAGATGCTGTAGATCAGTCAAGTGATCAGCAACTCGTCCCTTTTTCAGAAATTTTAACACAGTTTGTAATTTTTGCCAACATTCTCAGTGATATCCCGTATTTTTCTTTATAAAATTCTAGTCTTCCATATTTTTCTAACGAAATATGGTCATCATGCCGTGATTTGAATAGGCGATGACAAGAACCGACACAAACAGATGTCGTGACAGTGATTAGTTAAAAACCGGGACGTCTGGCCACCTATTATAAAACTAGCAAAAAACTTGTGTTTTGCACTGGATGATCATTTAAGAGGTACGCAGTACATTTACAGATAACTAAAATGACCCGAAGCACATTTACAGATCACTTAAATGAGGCAAAGCACATTTACAGATCACTTAAATGACGCAAAGAACATTTACAGATCACTTGAATGACGCAAAGGACATTTACAGATCAGTGATTGACCATATGAGTGACAGAGTAACTGAATGTACGAGGGACCTAAGTGATAGTGATTGAATAATTTACCGTATGAGTGACCAAGTGAGTGATTGAGTGCATGAGTGGCCGAGTGATTGACCATATGAGTGGCGAAACGATTGACCGTATGAGTGACCGAGTGACTGACCATATGAGTGATCAAGTAAATGAGTGAATGGTTGACGGTATGAGTGACCAAGTAAGTGATCAAGCGAATGACCAAGTGATTGACCGTATGAGTGACCAAGTAAGTGATCAAGCGAATCACCAAGTGATTGACCGTATGAGTGACCAAGTAAGTGATCAAGCGAATGACCAAGTGATTGACCGTATGAGTGAACAAGTAAGTAAATGAGAGCGAGTGAGTGATGACATATTTACAGATCACATGAGCGACCTGGGCAAAGTTCCAGAACACTTAGAATACAATTAAAAGAAATATTACTCGAATTCCGTCCCGGAATATTATCAAATTTGGAATCGGATTTCACAGAGATGTTGGTATTACTCAAAATTCCCCCCCCCCCCAAACTACATTTATTTAATGTAGCCCTTCATTTCCCCACCACTCCGTAATTTTTTGGAATTTCAGCAATGATCGGTGACTTTGCAAAGTTATGACGTAACCACCAATTTTGTGACAGTTGGCATTGGAAATTTTGTGCCGTATTTCCGGCAAAATTATAATGGGAAATGGCATGCGTATTTCTCATCACTTATAACTTTCACCGTCAGGCGTCCTGCCGCTTATCACGTTTCACCAGAAAGAGTCATCTTCACTACAGGGAATAGCCTTAGATGCTGAAAATCCTGAATAATAAAGTCAAGTCAAGTCAATACCACAAATAGGGCCGGAGCTGTCACGAAGCCGGAGCCCCAACGAATCGGTACATGCGGGAATGTGCGTGTACGTGTAGTGAAACCTGACGTGAAGTTTTTGTTGTTTTTCTGTAATGCTTGTTATGTGTAGTGCTGCCATCTGCCACTAGTTTTTCTAACTATGAGTGAAGTGTTATGATTGAATGATTTATCGTTGTAGGACTGTTGCTCTCTGTGGCGAGACTTTTTAACGGGGAGATCGGCTCGCATTTGCGCCTTGAAGTTGGGAACCACAGAAAACCAACTTCAGCCGACCACCACTGTGGGGTTCGAACCCGGATCCTCGCATCGCGAGTCCGTCACTATAACCACTCGACCACCACAGCGGCATTTCAAACCTATTGTATCTTCTACATCAGAATATATTTGAATTAAAAAATACAAAAAATAAAATAGATATTTACTAAGGGGCTCTGTCCCCGGCAGCCCGCACCCACCCCCCCCCCTCTCTTCGCAACATATCTTGTTTATTTCGTCCCACTTCATCAGCGTGCTATTGAAAGGGACATGTGAAAGCACCAGCTCACTGAAGAAGCGAATTCCCTGAATTTTAGTGGGGCCCAGACTGGATTTATCTCGGACTACCGATGTGTTGAAAATTTTACAATGTTAAACAACAAAAATCAATGAGATTCAACCAGGGACACTCCCACATCCATTAGCGGGGACCAAATACGCAGATTTTTAGTGAGGGAAAGTAAATCAGTAAATTTAATGAATGAATAAAATTAAGCCTACGGGGTTCTCCAACATCGAAATTTTCGCTACTCGTCCTTCATAAATGGCATAATAGATGACGACGTATTTTTTAGAATTGAAAAATATCAAATTAGTGCCATCTGTTGGTTAATTTTCCAAAATAAAGATATATCATAATGATGTGTGTTGAGATTCATGCGTGAGAACCCTGCTACACTGAATATTCGTATTACATCTCACAAATTCGAGAACTAAATTGAATGAACTACTATAATCTAAGATAAAATATTGCTAGTTAATATTTATAAAAGGTATATGTTTATGAGTAATATTTTAAACTATTAACGTCGACAATCGATTATTTAGCACATAGCTTGCATCGGAATCCGTCCTTATCCTTGTAGTGTGGGATGGTCGGAAGTATTTGCATAGTCACTGATTTACCTTTTTCCCGTACGGGTATGAAATAGTACAAAAACATTCTATAGTGGTGAAAAAAAAAAGTTGAACTTTGGCAGTGTCATGAGTCCCTATAGAATTCCGATCCACTTATGAGAGGGAATAAAAGAAAGTAGGTGTAAAAAGAGAGAAAAGTAGAAATTTAAGAAGGGACTGGGTT
This sequence comes from Pholcus phalangioides, assembly GCF_987345545.1. Taxonomy (NCBI): domain Eukaryota; kingdom Metazoa; phylum Arthropoda; class Arachnida; order Araneae; family Pholcidae; genus Pholcus; species Pholcus phalangioides. Next base: position 11,929,031 of record NW_028301617.1, on the reverse strand, counting down.
GTGCATAACTGTCGCCAAACCCATAACACCAAACATGGCCCCCGCTCTGGATAACTAAAATAAACCGAAGCACATTTACAGATCACTAAAATAAACCGAAGCACGTTTGCAGATCACTAAAATAAACCGAAGCACGTTTGCAGATCACTAAAATGACCCGAAGCACATTTACAGATCACTTAAATAACCCAAAGCACATTTACAGATGACCCAAATGAAGCAATACAGCGTATGGAATGGCCAGCGTGCTCTCCTGACCTGAATCCAAGGACGACGCATTGCTGCGCGACCAAGGCCGCCTGTTACTGTCCGAGACTTGCAGATTGCACTTCTTGAGGAGTGAAACAGTATTCCCCAAAGTCTGATCGATAACCTCATCGCATCCATGGCAAACAGGTGTGCAGCAGTCTTAGCTGTTCGAGGAGACCACACGCCCTATTAAAACTCATGCATCATGTCTAAACAGTACTTTTTTTTTATCGTTTACATGTAACCAAATTGTTGCCCTAAATCATCTTTTCATGTTTTTTCCATATTTTCAAAGAATTAAAGCTTAATTCCAAATTTTTTTACGTCTTTTTTCTGTATTGCGCATTGATACGCGTGTACTATCTATTGTATGCCAATACGTGGCTGTCTCGCACGGTTTTCTTCACTTTTTTGCTTGCTCCACTAATTGTTTTGAGCAGTGTATATTCGCAGTGGTCGGCTGAAGTTGGTTTTCTGTGGTTCCCAACTTCGAGGCGCAAATGCGAGCCGATCTCCCCTTTAAAAAGTCTCGCCACAGAGAGCAACAGTCCTACAAACAGTACAAATATTCAGTCACTACACATCACTCACTTCTTTTCTGAGACATAGATGGCAGCACTGAAAAATCATACACAACACTAGATACGCACTCAGACTGTTAGGTACACACACTTACACTTCCGGCACAACTCACTAGGTAGTAAATTGCCTATGGCAATAGACCTGAGTTGTGCTCGGCTTGAAAAAAAAAGAAAAAGAAAGTATATATTCGCAGGTGACTACGTGATGAATGGGTTGATGATCCATCAGTTAAGGATAAATTAACCGATTTGGAAGCAGCCTGGAAGGTGTTTTGCGACAGTTGTGGAGAGGACGATCTAGGTGCTTGTGCCTGGCCATCCGATGAGTCATAATCAAACACCGCTTGATGATGCCTTCTTTGAACTTTCGCCAAGGTACAGGTTCCAGAGGACCTGAGTGAGTTTATTACATCCAAAAATTCCCGGCGAGGGGGTAAGTGGTTTTTGTTTTGTATTAATGTCATTCACACAAAGATAACGTGTTTTTTTATCTAAAGTTTAAAATTTTTTTTTATTAAAGTTCTAAGATTTTTAAAATATTCTCTGAGATATGGCAGTTTTAAGGGGTGCCGTTAAGGGGACACGCGACGTTCGAATGAAAATTTCTCATTACTGTACATTTCTTGCTAAAAATGTTTTAATGGCATTTCAGTACAGTATCAATATAAGTTCAGGTTTCGGTTTAAAAAATATGTGCTTAAACATAAGTTCGGTGCCTTATTTGGACAGCAACAGCCGCCATACTGGAGTGGTGATTTTTTTGTCCGTACGGGGGGGGGGGGGGGTCATAACATCATAACAGATATTTCTTCATATTGACCATACGTCCTTTTTTAAACTAGAATGTCCCGTTTTTTATCCTCAATTTGTATTTGATTTCAGCGATGACGGGTAATTTAACCTACTTTTGTGGAAAAAGATTTTCGCCTCAGTAAAATATGGTAAATCTATGGATGTGTCTGCCTCAAGGTGATCAAAAATCTAGAGTATTTCTTTAATAAATTAAAATATCTGTCACGACATCTGTTTGTGTCGGTTCTTGTCATCGCCTATTCAAATCACGGCATGATGACCATATTTCGTTAGAAAAATATGGAAGACCAGAATTTTATAAAGAAAAATACGGGATATCACTGAGAATGTTGGCAAAAATTACAAACTGTGTTAAAATTTCTGAAAAAGGGGCGAGTTGCTGATCACTTGACTGATCTACAGCATCTTCACAGATTAATTGTGTTTTATCTTATATAAAAGGAGTAATTTCAAAGTTTGTACTTACAATATTATGGCTACAAGTGGTAAAAATATCCATTTGTTGAACTTTGGTTGACAGGTCGGTGCTTTTAGCAAGTCGGCGTCAAAAACGAGGTGCTATGTATACTCTATCACCCACCATTTTACAACACGAGTACGAGCACCCCTCAGAGTTCATAAAATTAATTTAGATATCATTATTTCTCTCACAAAAAATTCGAGTCACGCAGCCGTAGGCGGATATAGACTTGAAAGTCTGGGGGGGGGGCACGATTATGTCAATTCATATATACACAAATACATTAGATCAGTCGACTCACGCTGGGAGGGGGAGGGGTGCACATCTCTGCCCATGCACGCACCAACTATTTTAAAACACTTCCGATGCTCTGCTTTTCGGGTATATGTATTATAGCCGACTGTTTCGAAGGGAATTGCTGTTCCTGTTCCAATCTTAAAAATTACTAGGGATATTGGCAACTAAAGGCCCTTTCCCTATGATTTTAAATAAAGGTAGTCAATGGAGAGCTAACAGGGTCTCTGCCAGGATGGCTAAAAAAGAAAGATCTACTGCATAGCACCAAACGAACTCTCTCCCGTACCAAGTGGGGTTCGTTATCAATCCGAAAGCTGTCACTTCTATACACGTTATATGTCAATAGTCACCGCAAGCAGACGCAAATTTTAGAGTTCGTAGATTGTAAGAGAGATAGAGAAGGAGGGGGCATGTTTGTGATTGTTTTTAACTTTGGTTTTTTTATCACTTTGGGTCTCTCTCAAACCTTTGACTATAAACAAAAATATAGTAAAAAAGGATCAGATGGCCGTCTTGTTATGTTCAGCTCACATCGAAAAAGCTGTACCATATAATTAATTTTCTAACGTGAGTTCCGCATGGACAGGTTAAAGTAGTGTACGCTCAGGATTACACTATAAAAGTTTGATAAAAAAATACTTTAAAGAACTTGAAAATTGCATTTAAGTTTTATGAAAGCAATTTTCAAAAACTTTTATCTTCATTTTGAGAAAAAACAAAATAGTAGAAGGTCTCAAAACAATAGTAGGTATCACGACCAAAGCCGCTTGAAAGTTAACTTTTAATGCAGCTTTGACCAGACCAGACGTGGCAATTCCACGAATAAGATTTCACAAATTCAACATCGTAGTGTGTTCAGGTCTTAATGCATCACACCATATAATGTCTGACATTGTTATGAACGGAGCTCAATGAAATTAGCCCGTTCGTTGTACACAGTTTCCATGAATTATGAATGACACCGTGAATTGAAATAATTTATATATAGTAAATAAATTTGTTTAAATGTTGAACTTTACAAAACAAACTTTTTTTTTTTGCACTTCTGATTAGTTTATTCAGATTAATTTGTCAAAATGAAGAAAAACTTAGTGATTCATACTCTAATTTCAAATTTTATGAATAAAATTCTGTAGTTCGTGAACATTCATGTAGCATAATTACGTTATATAGATGGCGCGTACATATTATTATTGTATATTATCTTTACTGCCATCTAGTGGGTTTATGCTAATACATTTTTCCACGGAAGCCGGGAAGAGAAAAAATTATAGAATGTTTCGTATATGCACACGAGGGCTAATTAGACCGGGACCTATGATTTATTATTTATTTATTGCCGATTCAGAACGGCAGGCTTGTTTTTTGTACTCATCGAGAGAGGTTGGTACGCTAACCCTCGATGGGGACTCCCTGCGTATAGCAATTTTTTCTGTGTCAGGAAAGTTTTCTGACAAGGACGAACCGGTTATTGAACTCGCGACACCTCCGAACATCCTTTGGTACTTTAGGCGAGTTCCTTATCGTTCTGGGCTACCGCGCCCTTGGAGGATATAACGGTGAATAACTTCGAAGACATCAAACATAGAGGATGTTTAATCATTCAATTTCTCTTGAATAAAATTGTTTAATTCATAAAAAAAACAGCATGTTTCACCGCTAAATGTTAAAGCGCGATGTCGCTGCTCTTTTCTCTCTCGGTAAAATTTCCGCTTTTCCAAGATGGCCGCTGTGAACTACTGCTTAACGAATGGTGCTCGGCAGTCCTTAACTTCGGTCCTATGTAACTACTAAAAAAAGCCCTGAGCTTAGAGGTATAATCTTAGATAGATAATTCCCCCTGGTCCACTCCCGCAATATGTGAAAATGACAAAAAATGGGAAAAGAAATCTGTTCGACAATTTTGATCCCACCCCCCTCCTGAAATGCAAGTGGTCCCCCTTTGAATGAAATTTCTGCTTATGAGCCTGAATTGGAAGTATGTATGAACAGTCAATGGTTGGAGATATCCGTGAGGAAACAATTTGGGACAGAAATTGAGGCCCAATTTTTTTATGTTTGTATTGTAAAATGGTAATAACTTGCTTCGATCGCCATCTCTTGAGCAAAACGTAGCACATTGAATTTTTTATCTTTTTTTTTAAAGACAACTCATTCCTTCGACGTGGGCAATGAAATGCAATAAACTCAAAACGACTGTACGTATGAAATAAAATGGATGATTCACACGAACATTATTTTTCAGTTTGTGGTATGAGTAAAGTTCGGTTATTCTATTCTCAAAGTAAAAGTATATGAATAATATTCGCAAAATTGCTTCACAGTCTCGCCACAGAGAGCTACCTTTACACTTGCTGCAGTTTACTGTAGTGGGTATGTATTCATAATATATTCTGTTCGTGAGGGGAAAAATGCTGAGTACGCAAACATAGATCATTCGAATCGTAATTTTAAAAACCTATCGAAAGACAAATAAACCGAAGCTAATATTTTCTAATTTACACCTTTGTCAAGATGTTCATTTCACTTTTATAATTTTCAATTTTTTTAAATTACGCAATAAATTATAAATTTGAGGTTCAATTTCGAACCACTTAATCAATTTTTCAAAATTTAGTTTCTACTAATGACTGACCAATTAAATCTGTAATTCAAAGATTCATATAAATGCCACATTCAAAATAAATTTTTAACAAAATAAATTTTAACATATTTTTTTTTATTTTTAATAACACTATAAAGAGTAATAACACAACTGCATTCATTGTGTAGCAAAATTGATCCCCAATATTTTCATTTTTTATGTCGTTAGTTGTTCAGTAGATTTTTTTGTTCGAGAAAATTCAAAAATGCGTTTTCATAATTTTTACCAATAATTTTTTGGAACAATTGGAAAGATGTTACCATGACATGTAGTCCAGCAATAAAAATTAGAACGGACATTGTATGTCCTGAAATTTCAATATCATCATAAGTGTTAAAACGTCAAAAAATTCTGGTATGTCTAAGGTTTTCGTATGGTTATCAAGCTCTGAGCAAATTGTTGAGGTCTTTCAATTTTAAATCTCCCTTTTTCTCTTAGTGCGAGCTAAAATCGTGCCCAGAATCCTCAACTTTTTTTCGGCCTCCGTTACCTGCAAACGAGAAACATTGTGATTCTCTCCACTCATCTAGCGATATTGTCCAAAACGTGCTTCAAGACTGTCGGTCTGAAATTTCCCCAGTAATATATATGAACAACCCAATGTGTCAAAAACATATTTGACAACTTCAATTAAACTTTTGGTTGTCAACTAGAGTGCAAAATATGTCTCTTTTGATAGCATGCCACCTCTTCCGGGATTACCCAGATTTTTCTTCACTGGAGCTTTCAAAGCAGACAATTCATACCACTTTTTCAACCATGAATCGAATGCTATTGAGGTGGTTACATTGTTATCGTTTACTGATTTAATGGGATAGGCCATCTCATCATTAGTATGTTTTCCCTTTGAGGGATGTTTCACATTAGCTATTTTCCACCACTTGGAACCATAATCTATGAACAATTTGGTATTCACAATTCATTATCATTAAATTTGTTTTACACGTCTAAAGCCCCACAACTGCTGTCATCAAACAAATCTAAGCCACCTCGTTGGGCATTTTGCCTGTTGTGGCGTTGTATTTGTATTTGTATAATGCATACTTTACATTCTGCTTCTCTCAATTTGGTTTGGAAAAAATACCTTATGTGACAGTTTCGGAGCTGTTTTTACAACTAACCATTTCTCTTTTTCATAAATATCCGTCAAGTCCTTTAGTTTTGCATGTAGAATTTGTTCATCAAGACAAGGAAATATGAAAGTTCAGTCCAAATTTTTTAGAATCTTTAACAGCTTTTATCAATGACTCTGAACACTGTCAAACAGAAAAAAACCATTGTCAGCAAAGAACCTTGTGAGCAAAATTTCGTCAGCAGCTTAGAATATTTCATATCTTCAAAAAAGGTGGTTGATGACGTAAGCAACTTTCAAACCCCCCCTCCCCTTTGTCATCAAAAGTCGGCAAATCTCCCCCCCTCCCGATGCTGACGTGATACTTGATTGTTCAAGCTATTTTTGAACAAACACATAGTACTAATTTATCAATTTTACAATCCATCATTCATTGGAACTATGTACATAGTAGTGGTTGATATGTATTTATAGTCGCGTGAATTTTAATATTCTATAGAGAAGTTCCGGTTCCACAGGATTTTAATCATTTCATGTGGGTTATAAGGTTATCCGTTGCGCGATTAAATGGAGCCGATTGTCATTGGAGGATTTGCACAGCAAGAAGGACGGAGCTCTCCATTTCGACATTTTAGAGTTAAGTCCACTTTCTTGTTTTAAAAACGCATGTTTGCATGGTACCCTTTACCTCCGTCATAGAGATACACGATTAAAAATTTTTAAGCGGCAATTAGAAACCACTAAACCCTCCTTCCAAATGTCATATCGTTCTTAATTAAGTAGGCTTTCTTCAGCGGTTTCAAACCAAGGAGTGTGTAGGGGAAAAGTTTTCCATTGAGATGATATTATTCTTATTATGTAGCTTTGCTTGTCAATGGTCTTATAAGAGGATTACTGTAAAGTTTCGCTATTGTTCGTCTGCGAAACCCTTTCTTCAATAAGAGAAAATACTCGATTTCATCACATCAACACGCTGTACTTTTCTTTGAGATTTTAACAACTCATATCTACAAAAAAACTACCACAGTTTCATTGCTTCAACGGAAGTTTGGTTCTTTATATACTGTTAAAAACGGACACGAAGAAACATGCCCATTCGTTTTTTAATAAGTTCATAAATTTTGTATTAATGAGAGTTGCTTGAAGTCGCATAAAATAATTTATATATAACAAATAAATTTTTTCAAATGTTGAAACTTACGAAATAAATTGGTTTTTTTCGCATTTCTAATCAGTTCATTTTTTTTTATTTCCCAATAAGAGAAAAAAGTAGTGATTGATTATTGAATTTCAAATTTTATGAATAAAATTATTTAGTTTGCCAACATTCATTTAACAAAATTACAATATATAGAAGGCGCGCACATATTATTCTTCTTTATTGTTTTTGCTGCCATCTAGTTTCCTTTATGTCAATACATTTTCTCGCAGAAGCCAGGAAGGGAAATAATTATAGAATGTGTTTCATATACGGTTTGAGATAATTTTAGTGATTATGATCGATGAATAATACAAAATAAACGAAAAATATGTGTCGATATATCTAAGGTTGATGGGTCTTATTGATTAGATCGGATAAATTTCACTAACATTATTCTCTTGAAATGACGGCCTGGCCCTGGGGTTGTCTGATGCGGCCTGCCCACCTCAAACCTAATTTTGTAAGAATGAACAAAGCGGCGCATTTTCAGATCACTTAAATGACTCGGGATACATTTAGAGATCCCTTGAGTGACATGTGACGTAGTTTTAGAGCACTCGATTGCTCCCCTCACTCCCAGTGCGGTTCTACATCACTCAAGTTACCCGTGGCACATTCTCAGATTATTTACGTGTGATCCGCGGCATATAATTACGGATCACTTGAGCGATGCGTGGCACGGTTGCACAGCTCTAAATCACTTGGTTCCGCGAAACATTTAGAGATCACTAAAGTGGCTCTGTTGGGAACTTATAAATGGATGGGGGGGGGGGATGTTACATCAAGTGCCCACAAACTATCGAAAGGTTTTTCTCATTTTTGGCGCACCGAGTAAGATGTCATTGAGGCGTGATCCATAAAAGGTGGTTGATGACGCAAGCATTATCCAAACCCCCCCCTCCCCCTTGTCATCAAAAGTCAGCAAATCGGAACCCCCCCCCCCATCGATGCTGACGTAATACTTTAATGGTCCCATATTACCAATAACTAAAATCCAGCGTCCCCCCCCCATCATCCAGTAGCGGGAACCCAATTCGCAGATTTTTAGTAGGGCCTCAGACTGGATTCATCTCGGGCTTCTGCTGTTACAAATTTTACAGTAATAAACAACAAAAACATTGAGCTTCATCCAGAGCCGCCGAAATTGAAACCTGCCAACTTTTCCATGGACCCTTGTCACACTCCCTCCCGCACCCATAAGAGCCATGAAAAGAAAACCATTCTATTTATTTTGCCAACAAATAATATCCAGGGCTTTCCCCCCCCCTCCTCCCACACCTACCCGGTACCCACTACTTAGACTTTTAGTGGGAGGGGGAACGATTTATCTCGGGCTCCCCCGTTGCAAATTTGACTATGTTGGACGAAAAAAAAATAGATTCATCCGGAGCCCCGAAATGACACCTGTCAACTTCCCCAAGGAGGCCATCGACCTGGAGAGACCTGCCACACCAGAATCCCCCTTGACAAACAGTGTCACGGGCTTTGAATGAAAGTGAATTCAGTCGTCATATATCATCAGCTCAGGACGGGTTACAACTAATAACTATAACCGACTACTCGCTAGGGTTCACAAGCAAGTAGCGCTACTGATCATTAACCCGTGCTGGCCGACGCATGGGCAAGTGGTTAATGATCAACAGCAATACAATCACGTCTAGATACATAATCTCGTTCAGTTATATAATGTATCTAAAAAGTAGGTTATATTTATTACATGCAAAAATAACGCAATCTAACCTGTAGGATCCTATGTTACAACCATAGCTTCAACCGCCCTCTCGAACATTCCATCGCCCTCCCCCCCAGGGAGCGTTAACGCCTACGTTGGGAATCATTGGTTCAAATTCTCAAAAAACAATAGCCGCAAGCATTTGCAAAAAACCCCACTAGATGGATCTTTCGAATCTTAATCCCACTAAGGATTTATAATTAACGCTATATTGTATTCCAAAATGAAAGAGGAGGACGCCTGCGCGCGCAACCTTGATGACGTCATTTGCCCCAATTTACACCAGAGATGGCGTCACATTTCGGCTAAAAAAAGAAACCCGCCGCAACAATCATTTTTCCCAACTGAAACAGAATAGCTGTGCATGTTCCAGAAATTTGATGAATCGGGTTATTATGCATAGCATTTTTATAAGTTTAATAATTTTTTTTTCACATTTATCGGTGATTATGTGTAATCCCCAGCTAGGACGATGGATCCGATCAGTGACGTTACTTATGTTTAAAAATGTTGATAAATGTGAAAAACGTTAACACGTCAGTGCCGTAACTAGGCAGGTGCAATAGGTGCCCCCACACAGGGCTTACTCGGAAGGGGGCCAGCCTAAATTCAAATTTTTTCACAGCGCAAATGAATGGCTAGTTACGGCACTGATTACCCTACTTATGGGCCACCAGACCTCAGCAGCGTAGAGATCCGGCAGACTGGCAGAACGGGCGGCGGTAAAGCACATAGAACAAGGGAGTGACCACGACAGGGCACCAGAAACCCCTTTGACAAACAGTGACACGGGCTTTGAATGAGGAATATTTATAAATACAGTCGAATCCCGTTATAACGAACTCCAAGACACAGCGAAAAATCACTTTGTTATAACGAAATTTCGTTACAAAGGAATTCCTGTTTTTTTTTTGCATTGTTCCTATGTAAACTTATTTCGGGGATTAGAAACGTGTTCGTTAAAACGAGATTTTCGCAATATCGGTATTCGTTAAAACGGGATTCGACGTATTGCACATCTGTGCATCGTGTTTTTATGTATAGTATATTTTTTTCTATACGAAAAAACAAACCCGCTTCACCCCTCTCGCCCGAAAGGAATTTGCCGGCCGGCGAATTAAATTCAGTCGTCATATCTGAGCTCAGGTCGGGATACTCGCTGCTGATCATTAGCCACTTAACTCGTGCTAGCCAAGGCACGAACGTCGTAATCTTTGCCCCTAGAGGGCGCTAACGATATAGTTGCATTGCTGTGCTGCTAGATACATAATCTAGTTCAGTTACATAATCTATATAAAAACTAGGTTATATTTATTACATGCAAAAATATTCAAATAAGAGCTTTAAAAAAAATTAATTTCAAAAAAAGTTAATAAGTACCTGTGGTGTGCCGGCGCCCTCAGTTCATATTTCACTCGCCAGATGGCGTCGCCATACCATAAGTGAATCAAAATTTTAGATTCGTGAATTAAGGTATCCGACTACCTTTCTTGCCACTTTCCTTTAAAATGGTTCTGGAGTGAACTTTAAATGCATTTTTTGATAGAAAGTGTCTCGAAATGGTGAAAACAGTGACAAATTTTGGAATAGATTCAACATCAAAATTCTGTGCCGAAATTAATAGAATACATGGGTTGATAATCTTTAAATATTAGTTATATTATGTTAGATATAGGTTGTGTGATTATAATTGCATCTAGCTGCGGAGTGGTTAATTGGTGTCCCCCTCTGTTCACCAGACCCGCCCAGCTTCGCCCAAACTGGGCCCCGATTGCAAGTAATACGTAAAAGAAATACAGAGAACACAGTAATCTGATCGAATATGGTTATGTAGTGACCGATCATAAACGATGTTCTGTGACGTCACGATGTCACGTTTTCTCGTTGTAGCGCTTTTCGCCTTGTGATGGATGGTAACCTAGCAACGGATGGCCAGAGAGTTTTCGAACGTTTTAATCAGTTGATTGTATTTCGTCATAGAGTATGGATGTCGCGTATAACTTGTCCGTGTGTGTGTATATAAAATGTTCATGTCTTTAAAAATGAAATTTACATCTTCTCATTGCCGTCGCCTTTACTGGTGACCCGGACGTGATCCTGAACCTGCCAAGAACTTATCGCCATGGCTGAACAGCAAGAAAGCGATCTTCGAATTCAAGCTGTCCACGCGAAACTGCCGACATTCTCGAAGGACAGGATCAAACTTTTTTTCGTCCAGCTCGACGCTGCCTTCAAGATCAACCATGTTACAGCCGAAGGAACCAAGTATAACTACCTAGTCAACTGCCTAGATGTGGAGGTCTTGTCAACGGTAAGTGACATTGTTTACGATCCTCCCGCATCGGATCCGTTCTCGAAACTCAAGGAGAGACTTCTCGCTGTGTATAAACATTCAGCCGCGAAAGAGGTCAAGATATTGTTAGAAGACCTATCCCTAGGTGATCAGAAGCCTAGTACGTTGCTACGTAAAATGCGCGAGCTTTCGACAGGGCGAATTAACGATGAGACCTTCCTCAAAAATTTGTGGCTTCAACGGCTACCAAAGAGTATACAAACGATGTTAGCAGCTAGCAGTGAAGAACTGGACAAGCTAGCCGAGTTAGCTGATCGAGTAGCTGAGCTCACCGAACCCAATTACGGTCATGTAGCAGAAGCCTCGTGTTGCTCGGAAATAAGAGACCTTAAACTGCAAATCTCGGAGCTGACTAAAAGAGTTGAGCAGTTGGGCAAATATCCGAGGAATAGCCGGAACCACTATCGAAACTCCAGTCGAGACCGACGTTATTCTGGTTCAAGGAATCGCTCGCGATATCAAGACTCCGATGAAAACCCTAAAGTGTGTTATTATCATAGCAGGTTCGGAGATAAAGCTTCCAGATGCAAGTCCCCCTGCGCTTACAACGCTCAGAATATTCAGGGAAACGGTCCAAGCCCCCCCGCAGTAACGGCATGCGGTGGCGGCGATAGCAGTCTTCACCATAGCCGTTTGTTCATTATGGAAAGGAAAAGCGGCATGAAGTTTTTAATTGACTCTGGAGCTGATATATCAATTTTACCTTACAAAGGCAACGGCAAACCGACAACTTTTGAGCTTTTCGCTGCAAATAGTTCCCGTATATCTACCTACGGTTTGAAACTCCTGGAATTGGACTTGAACTTACGGCGGAATTACAAATGGCATTTCACCCTCGCTGACGTTGAGAGACCAATTATCGGATCGGATTTCCTTGCTCACTACGGACTCATCATCGATATCAAAAACAAGCGACTTATAGATCCACTCACTTCTCTCACATGTAAAGGTTTTACTTACAATGGACCTTCGACAACGATTAAAACAATCTCAGGAAACAGTGCTATAACTGAAATTTTGAAGGAATTTCCCGAATTAACGAGACCTCGTCCGTTTTCGAGGAAAGCTTCCCATAATACCTTGCACTACATAGAAACTAAAGGTCCTCCTGTTTTCGCAAAGCCACGCAGATTGCACCCAGCCCAACTCAAGATTGCCAAGACCGAATTCCAGATGATGTTGGACCAAGGTATATGTCGTCCATCGAAATCAAACTGGGCTTCCCCGTTGCACATGGTTTCAAAAGGACCGAATGAGTGGAGACCAACTGGTGATTATCGAAGTCTGAATCGAATTACTGTGCCGGATAACTACCCAGTGCCACATATACAGGACTTCGCGCAGAATCTGCATGGATGTAAAGTTTTCTCTAAAATAGATCTGGTCAAAGCATTTCATCATATTCCTGTAAATCCCGACGACATTCCCAAGACAGCAATCATAACTCCTTTTGGATTGTTTGAATTCGTAGTCATGCCGTTCGGACTCTCAAACGCTGCACAAACGTTCCAACGCTTCATCCACAAGGTGCTACGTAATCTCGACTTCTGTTTCTCGTATCTTGATGACGTGCTCATCGCCAGCCATGACGCAGAGCAACATCACAAGCACCTTAGAGAAGTGTTTGAAAGACTCGATAAGTACGGACTGACAATCAACACATCTAAATGTGTGTTCAATGTACCGGAAATTTCCTTCCTGGGCTATTTGGTCAATGAACACGGCTCGAAGCCTCTTCCAGACAGAGTTCGTGCAATCCAAGAATTTCCTCTTCCAGAAAACATAAGGCAGCTGCGAAGATTTCTGGGAACGTTGAACTTTTACAGGCGATTTCTACCATCTACAGCAGCTGTGCAAGCACCACTTCATTCCTTCTTGTCCAGCACCAAGAAGAATGACAAGACGTCAATTCCTTGGACTCATGAGACCAGGCAAGCATTCGAAAAATGCAAAACACAGCTCGCTAATGCCACTCTTTTGCACCATCCCTCAGCATCATCACCATTAGTTTTACATGTGGACGCCAGTGATTTTGCTATAGGTGCCGCCTTGCATCAAGTATCTAACGATAATCAGCTACAACCACTCGCATTCTTCTCAAAGAAGCTTTCAAGCGCACAAAGTAGTTATTCTGCATACGATAGAGAATTACTTGCAGCTTATTCTGCTGTCAAGCACTTCAGGTATATGCTAGAAGCAAGACAGTTCTGCATTTGTAGTGACCATAACCCGTTGGTGTATGCGTTCAGGCAGAAACCAGAAAAGTGCTCACCACGCCAGCTACGACAGTTGAACTTTATCAGCCAATTCACAACAGAAATTCTCCATATAAAAGGTGTCGACAATATTCCAGCTGATACTCTTTCTAGAATATCGGCCATTTCTGTACCCACACCTTTAGATTATGTGCAACTCGCAGCTGACCAAGAGAATGACAACGATCTCAAAACCATCTTAAATTCTAGTGTATCATCTTTACAACTGAAAAAACTCAGCCTTCCTGACGCAACAGCCGAAATTTGGTGTGATGTGTCAAACGGCAAAATAAGGCCTTTTGTACCAATTTCTCAACGACGACGAGCGTTTGAATCATTGCATTGCTTATCACATCCTGGCATCCGAGCAACATCAAAACTGCTGAGCGACCGATTTGTTTGGCCTTCAATTAGATCTGACTGTCGTGAGTGGACTAGAGCATGTATTCCATGCCAACGCTCTAAAGTTCACCGACACACTCGATCCGCGCTGGCTGAATTCAAGGTACCTAACAACCGATTTCAGCATATCAATCTTGACATAGTTGGTCCATTACCATTATGCCAAGGTTCTCGGTACCTCCTAACGATGATAGACAGATTCTCCAGGTGGATCGAAGCCTCTCCAATGCCAGATCAAACTGCTGAAACAGTCGCCAAAACATTAATTGCCACTTGGTTTTCAAGATTCGGCATACCGCACAGGATCACCACCGACCAGGGCAGACAGTTCGAGAGCCAGCTTTTCCAAAGCTTGAGCAGATATCTAGGATTCCAACATCATAAAACGACTGCTTATCATCCACAAGCAAATGGGCTGATCGAGAGACAACACCGATCGCTGAAAACTGCCCTGAGATGCCGTATTCAATCGAATCCTGCTTGGGTTGATGCTCTTCCATTCGCTCTACTGGGTCTAAGAGCAGCAGTGAAAGAAGACCTGGGATGCTCTTCCGCAGAAATCCTGTACGGAACACCATTGCAGTTGCCCGGCGAGTATTTTTCGAAAACACCAGACATTATACAATCCGATTTCGTCCATCAAATCCAAAAGCTAATGCGTTCAATGAAGCCGGTGCCTACAACAACTCACGGATACACGCCGACGTATATTCCTAGTGATCTGCAATCCGCGTCGCATGTCTTCGTACGCAACGACGCACCACATCCTGCCTTACAACCAACATATCAAGGCCCGTTTAATGTCAAAGATCGCAGGGAAAATTTTTTTCGACATTAACATCAATGGGGCAAGCAAGAGGATCTCCATTGATCGTTTGATTCCAGCTTTCCTTGGCGATAGCTTTAAAGTACCTTCAGAAGTGCCCATTCAGCCATCCAGTACAGCGTTGCCAGCACAAGCAGTACCAGCAACTGTGACTCGCTCCGGTCGTCACGTCCACTTCCCCGACAGATATTCGACCACAAATTTCGTTAACACTAGGGGGGGAGTGTGTAGTGACCGATCATAAACGATGTTCTGTGACGTCACGATGTCACGTTTTCTCGTTGTAGCGCTTTTCGCCTTGTGATGGATGGTAACCTAGCAACGGATGGCCAGAGAGTTTTCGAACGTTTTAATCAGTTGATTGTATTTCGTCATAGAGTATGGATGTCGCGTATAACTTGTCCGTGTGTGTGTATATAAAATGTTCATGTCTTTAAAAATGAAATTTACATCTTCTCATTGCCGTCGCCTTTAGTTATATGCATATGTAGATAACACACAAAACCAAAGCAGAGCTTTTATGATAAAATTATTTTTCTAAAATTCACAAGAGAATAACGACCGAATTAATAAAACGCGTCAACCTTAGATATATATCGACACATATTTTGTATTATTCATCTATCATCATCGCTATAATTATCAAACCCGTATATGAAACGTTCTATAATTTTTTTTCCCTTCCCGGCTTTTGCGTGGGGGCAACGGCCACCCCCCCCAACTGCCCCGCCCTAAATGACGGGCCTGCCCAGGGCCACATTTGGGCCGCTGTGGTGGTCGAGTGGTAATAGTGACGGACTCGTGATGCGAGGATCCGGGTTCGAACACCACAGTGGTGGTCGGGTGAAGTTGGTTTTCTGTGGTTCCCAACTTCAAGGCGCGAATGCGAGCCGATCTCCCCGTTAAAAAGTCTCGCCACAGAGAGCAACAGGCCTACAACGTTACAAATATTCAATCATTACACTTCACTCACAATTTAAAGTATAGATGGCAGCACTGAAATATCATACAGAACACCAGCTACACACTCAGACTGTTAGGTGCACTCACTTTGTTCCAGACTCTGTTCACGAAGCTGGGCTGGAAGAGATCTCGGCAACAGGATAAGTCCGGTGGCAGAGACCCTGGCGTTCATTCATTCAGGGCCATATTTGGTCCTCGGGCCAAGGGCATTTATGCGATTTATCATTATATGGCTTAGAAGGTGGGTCGCAATGAATTTATTTCAGATTAATTTTTAGTTCATAGCCTTCAATTAAAAATTAAATTAACAGAAATTGATTATAATAACATATGTTAGGCCGATACATCAAATTATGTGTGTTGGCGGCTATTTTGTACGCCAATTGTAGCGAGCGTTTTTCTGTGACTGTATTACGAAATAAGTCGTTAACCAGGAAAGGAGACGAGCAGTAGGCTCTCCCTTTAAAAATAAAGTTAGTACTATAGGAGTACGTGTTTAAGTTCAATTGTGTGATTGAATCTCATTAATGCACAGTAGTAGCATTTTTAGGTTACATTTTTAACTGAGCTATTGAACAGTTGGTCCGTCTATAGCCACAGGATAATTGAAAATGAATGCTAAATATAATCGTCAAAAAGGAACTGTAAAATCTAAAGTTACTCAACTAGAAAATTTTGCCAAGGACTTTGAGCCATCAGTGGATTCAAAACAATTACTTGATGTGAAATTGAACAATGTCGCCGACATCAAAAAAAATGTTGAAGCATTGAGGAAAATATTATACGCTCAACCAGAGACTATAGACATTAGCGTGTTCGACGAAGAGCTACTGCACATAGATGAGCGACTAGAAACTCTGGAGGTAAGATTTCTTTTCTACCAAGAGTCGATGAAAAGTCATCATAAAGTTAATGTTGATGAGCGTAAAGAAATTTCTCGTATAAAATTGCCAGACATTCCTCTACCAGAATTTTCTGGCAAGTATGAGGAATTTAGTCAGTTCAAAAATCAATTTAAGTGTTTAATTGAAAGCAACGAACAATTAACCGACGTACAAAAGCTGTATTATTTGCGAGCATCATTAAAAGGGGATGCAAAAAAGCTTGAAACAGCTGACGAAAGCTATGCTTCTTTGTTTGAGGCGTTAACAACTCGTTATGAAAACAAAAGAATAGTTGTTGACACTCATATTCAAGCTTTAATAAATTGCGCTAAAGTTCAACATGAGTCAGCTAAGGAATTGCGCAATCTAATTGACAATGTAAATAGAAATTTAAGAGAGTTGAAATCATTAAAATTTGAAAGAAATGATTTATCAGACACCATGTTACTGAATGTATTACTTCAGAAAATAGATAAAGAATCCAGAAAGGAATATGAGTTAACATTAACAACTACCGAGGTTCCTAAACTAGACAATTTTCTGGAATTCATTGAAAAAAGGAGTATAATGCTTGAAAGTGTCGGAAAAATAAATAGTTGTCAGCAGAAGCCTGACCGCAGAATACAACCGAAAGCAAAAACTTTCATGGTATATGATAGGGATAATATCAAAGAATATACAAGATCTTGTGTCTCTTGCAAAGGTATTCATGCATTATATAAATGTGTAAAATTTCAAAGAATGAGTGTTTCGCAAAGATATGAATTTGTCCGAAAGCATAATTTATGCTATTGTTGCTTAAAAATTGGCCATATTACGTCTCAGTGCTTATCAAAGGTCGTTTGCTCTATTTGCAATTTGAGACACAACACTCTCTTACATCGGGGAGAAACGGCGTCTCCAAAAAGCAATAAAGATGTCATCCAACGAAAAAGCGAAAGCGCTTCCCCCATACCCTCAGAGGGAGGAGCAGTAGGGGGCCAACAGCCAGATGTTCTTCATAGTCTGAGCAATGTGATAAACACAAATTCATCAGCACTTCTCAGTACTGTGAATGTTTACGTCTGCGATTCCCAAGGAAAAGAGACTCGAGTTAGGGCCATACTCGATAATGGTAGTCAAGTGAACATGATGACAACAAGCTGTGCCGAAGCCCTCGGGTTGAAGAAAGAAAAAGTTTATGCCCCAGTTTGTGGCATTAATGGCTTGTCACATACCGTGAAAAACAAAACTACCGGGGTAGTCGCAAACAAAAGCGGCGAGTTCAAGAAAGAATTGGATTTTTTGATTGTATCCAAAATAACAGATTTCACCCCATCGTCTCCTCTTGATTTATCTGGCTTGAAGTTTCCCGAAGGAGTTGAACTTGCTGACCCACATTTTTCCAAGCCAGGGAAAATACAACTTTTGATCGGAGCAAAAATATTTTTTGAGGCATTGAAGAGCGGACAGCTGTATCTCAGCAACGAAGTGTTGCTTCAGAATTCTGTATTTGGGTACATAGTCTCCGGGACAATTTCTCATTCGTCATCTCAGCAATGCTGTTTTCTCTCGAGAGAAGTTGAGGTGTTAGATCAATCCATTAGGAAGTTTTGGGAAATTGAATCTGTGGAGGAGAAGCTACCCCTGAAAAGCAAAGAAGAACTTTTTTGCGAGGATCATTTTGTAAAAACCCATCGTAGAAATGAAAGAGGGGAATATATAGTTGATCTTCCGATGAAGGAAAATGTTGAACCTGGGGAATCCATGCAATTAGCTGAGCAAAGGCTGAATTGGCTGTGGAAAAAATTGGATAAAAATCCCCAAATGTCTGTTCTTTACAAAAATTTTATGGCCGAGTATGAGGACTTGGGTCACATGCAGGAGATGATGGAGGGACATGAGGATATAAAATATGTTATGCCTCACCATGGAGTCTACAAACCTGATAGCAGTACCACTAAATTAAGAGTAGTTTTCGACGCATCAGCCCCTTCTACCAATGGGTTATCACTTAACAACTGTTTGTTAAATGGGGGTGTGGTCCAAGAAGACATCTTTTCGATACTGCTAAGATTTAGAAGACATAAAATCGCTTTCACTGCCGATGTGAAAAAGATGTACAGGCAGATCTGGGTCAATCCTGATCATTGCAACTTACAATGCATCTTATGGAAAGAAAGTCCGTTAGATGAACCCAAACTGTATAAGTTACTTACAGTAACATATGGAACAAAATGTGCACCATATTTAGCCACTAGGGTGTTAAGGCAGTTAGCTTATGACGAACAGAAGATATATCCTCTTGCTGCTGCCGCAACTCATACTGATTTTTATGTTGATGATATTCTAACTGGTTCTAACGATATAACAAGTGCCATTGAATTGCAGCAACAGCTGATTTCTATGTTAAAATGTGGAGGCATGGATTTACACAAGTGGTGCTCCAACGAAAATGCATTGTTGAACAATGTTCCTGTTCATGAACGAGAATATTGCTTTCAGGATCCTGAAAATGACACGGTGAAAACTTTGGGTTTAAGATGGAAACCTAAAGAAGATTTTTTTGGTTTCACTGTTGCTCCTGGTAACAACATACCTGCCAAGCGTGCTGTGTTGACAGATATCGCAAAATTATTTGATCCGTTAGGCTTGCTTGGTCCTGTTCTAGTACAAGCAAAGATTTACTTGCAGAAGCTCTGGCTGTTGAAAATCGACTGGGACGATGAACTGCCATCTCAACAATCGAAAAACTGGAGAAAATTCCGAGAAGGACTTACAAGGTTGACAAACCTCCAGATTGATCGTTTCGTCTTATCAGACTCTGCTGAAAAATTAGAAATTCATGCATTTTCAGACGCGTCAAAGGATGCATACGGGGCTGTTGTATATGTGCGTTCGATTACTGCCGTGGGTGACATGAAGGTGGTGCTTCTTTGTAGCAAATCCAGAGTTGCACCTCTCAAAGTAGTAACCATACCACGTCGTGAACTTTGTGCTGCAGAACTGCTCTCAAATCTTGTTGAGATTGTGCTATCTTCTCTGCGTGTATAAGTGGACAAGGTATGTCTGTATACTGACTCAACAACAGCGTTGGGTTGGATCATCCTGGAGTTCAAGAAATATGCTGATGTGACTTTGACTCTAAATCTGAACGAAGTTTTCATTGATTCTTTATTTTGCATTACAAATGATTATGCTAAATTAATTCGCATTCTTAGTTTTGTTTTCAGGTTCATCCATAATTCGAGAAATCCACTTAATAAGCGAAAGGGTCCTTTGTCACATCAAGAACTTCAAGGTAGTATGCAATATCTAGTTCGTTGCGCACAAGAAATAGAGTTTAAAGGTGACATATCCAATCTTAAAAAAGGGAAATTGGCAACAGACAAGATAAAAAACTTACTTCCATACTTAGACGAAAAGGATATTTTGCGAGTAGGTGGTCGTTTAAGGCACAGTCAAATAAGTGATAGCCAAAAACATCCGATCATATTACCATCAAAACATAAGCTCACTAGAATGATCATTGAGCATCATCATAAAAAATATTTACACATTGGTCCGCAAAATTTATTGTATTCTTTGAGGAGAGAATTTTGGCCATTACGTGGCAGAGATATGTGTCGTAAGGTTGTACATGACTGTATCACTTGTTTCAAGATAAAACCTGTAACAGTAGAACAACTCATGGGGGATTTACCTAAAGAAAGAGTCACTGTGAACTATCCCTTTAACTGCTCTGGTGTCGACTTTTGTGGACCGTTTCTGATAAAATATAAGGGCCAGAGAAAGGGGATCTACCACAAGGTGTATATTTGCATTTTTGTATGCATGGTCACGAAGGCCACTCATTTGGAAATAGTGTCTGATTTGACATCCGAAGCATTTATCGCTTGCTTGAAAAGATTTGTTGCCAGGAGAGGCAAACCTCAAAAAATGTTCAGCGATAATGCAAAAAACTTCGTAAGTGCTAATAAAACTCTGAAAAATTGGTATGCCGATATTGTGCAGAGTAATAACAATCTCGTCAACTATTTATCAGCAGAGGGTATTCAGTGGCAGTTTATACCTCCCAGAGCACCCAACTTTGGTGGTTTGTGGGAGGCCGGGGTTAAATCCTTTAAGCACCATTTGAAACGTGTAGTTGGGAATTCGAAACTAACATACGAAGAACTGTTAACTATTGTCAATCAAGTAGAGGGAATTTTAAATTCACGTCCGTTAACACCACTATCTAGTGATATAGATGATTTAGATATTCTTACGCCTGGTCATTTCCTCATTGGTCGCCCAGTCACTGCCATTGTAGAGCCATCACTGACTGATGTTAAGGAAACCAGATTGAATTTATTTCAACGTACATCTAAGTTGGTGCAAACAATCTGGAAGCATTGGCAAAACAATTATTTGAGCACTTTACAACACCGAAATAAATGGAAAGGTTCCAAGCCCAACATCAATGTTGGAGATATGGTTGTCATGAAAGAAGAAAACCTCCCAAGTTGTAAATGGATTTTGGGAAGAGTCGTGGAGGTTTTCCAGGGTAGGGATAATAAAGTGAGAATTGCAAATGTAAAAACAATGAATGGGATCTTCAAAAGATCAATATGTAAAATCGCGTTGTTGCCATTAGAAGGGTCTCGATAGAAAAAAAAAAATAAAATCATTAGGTTTCCGCCTTGAAATTATAATTGTATAATATAGTACATTTGTGTATGTATATAGTGCATTTGTATTTTATATAATTAATTTTTGTTTCGCAAATATGATATCTGTACTGCATCGAGTTTTTGTTATATGTGAATTTGTTTATGTATTCAAGTTTTATATTGTCGTATTTATTGAAATTAATATTTCAATGCCGGGCGGCATGTTAGGCCGATACATCAAATTATGTGTGTTGGCGGCTATTTTGTACGCCAATTGTAGCGAGCGTTTTTCTGTGACTGTATTACGAAATAAGTCGTTAACAGGAAAGGAGACGAGCAGTAGGCTCTCCCTTTAAAAATAAAGTTAGTACTATAGGAGTACGTGTTTAAGTTCAATTGTGTGATTGAATCTCATTAATGCACAGTAGTAGCATTTTTAGGTTACATTTTTAACTGAGCTATTGAACAACATATAAAGTTATTTTCTTCGGAAATTTCAATTAAAAAAAAAATATTTTTTAGCATTAAAAAAATAAATTTTTGGGGAAGAAGGCTCGCCCCCCCCATATGCCCCTTCCCGTGTGTACGTGTCTGATCCCACCAGAGGGGCAGAGCTGATGACGAAATTTTGCTGACAAGTGGGGGAGGGGGGGTCAGAGTTTCCTGACCTTTGCTGACCAGGGGGAAAAATGGCTAAAAATTTGATTAAGTAATACTTGAACGGCCCCTATGAATGCAAAGTATTTTTTTTTTTTGTTCGTGGCCCTCAATTAGGGAATGTTCAACCCGCCTCCATGGCCCAAGTGGAAGTCGGCAGGTCTCATTTCGGGGGGGGGGGGGATGCATGAATCTCATTGTTGTTTGTTGCTTTACACTGTAAAGTTTGCAACCGCGGAAACCCGAAATAAATCCAATCTGGGGGCAACTAAAAATATGTGAATTCGGGCCCCGAGTGCTTGCATTTTTTTGCTGATAAATGAATAAATACAGTACACATCGAACATTGAAGGACCGGACACATCCATCTCAGAGAGACATCGAAGCGCTATCTCTTTCTATTAATCTTATGGAAACGGGAAGTTATTTTACCAAGATCTGCAACAAGAAACAAACACCCCCCCCCCATATCTATCTATAGGCCTATATGTGTATATATATATATATATACGCACAAGAAAAAGAATAACAGTCGAATCCTGTTTTAACGAATACCGTTATAGCGCGAATCTCGTTTTAACGAACACGCGTTTCTAATTCTTCCAGATAAGTTTACATAGGAAGAATGCAAAAACTTGCAATTCCTTTACAACGAAATTTCATTATAACTAAGTGATTTCTCCGGTCTCGACTGTATTTTAAGAAAAAGGACAAGCGAAATTGAATTTTATCAGAGCGAAATAGAACTTACGCAGTGGGTCGTCATCAGGGGGAACCCCATGCATGGTTCGAAAAGTGTGTGCGTTTCTGAAGGGTGGCTATGCCTAATTGCATTAAAAATGCCAACCCTTGTTCCCCGACGCCTGCCTTCTCAAAAACATGTTGGACGAAAAAAAAAGGCAATGGAAAAATATTAAAAATACTATGTTTGAAAAATATATACAGAGTTTCAGATTATAAGCTCAAAGAAGCCTGAGAAAAATATATACAAAGTTACAGAAATACAATAATTACAGGCAATATTTTACAAAGATTATGAAAAATGTCAAAAATAAATGAAAAAGTCCAGCAATGTATATGGAGTATATGTTCTTCGCCCCCTTCCCCCTGAAAAGTTGAAATTCCCCAGATCAGACTGGCCATATTTGTTTGAGGAAAAATACGGGACATTGCTTACTTTTGGCATAATTTTTGGCGATAATTTGCAAAGTCACTAACTCATGCTAAAATCACAGGAAAGTCACTAATCGCTGGAAATGAAACTCCACTTCAAATTGCAGTGACTTTAAAAAAAAGGAAAATGACGAATGTGTGAGATGAATATTCTTGTTTTCCTAGTCGTTATTTACCGTAATGTAATTTCTGAGTTGGAAAGATAATTGTAATCGTTGATTTGAAGAATAACAAGTCAAGTTGGCTTCGTTGGAAATACGTGCAAAACCGAGACATTTTTGCAAAAAAAAAGTCAGAACTGCGAAAAAACACAGGAACTGGAATTGTCCCGGGCAATACACAGGTCGTATGGTCACCAGAGTTCTGATACTCCCCACTTATCCAAATTTTTACTATTGAAGTTGTTTCCATTGCCGAGAGATGTCGCTCGTGAAACGAGAGGGAAAATATCAGGGAAGAACCACAATGACGTCACAACTCACGTGGGTAAACAATCATTATCATTCTGCTCAAGGTCGTTGCCGGCGCCGGTTGTCGTTTGCGATGGCAGTCCTTGTTTGAAACCTTACTCTCTTCAACGGATTATTTTAATACATCATCATCATCATACACATCTGTCGATCGATTTGCATATTCGTTGGAGGGATTTGCTGCCAGTAAACATTTCCAAACATTGTTCAGGTAAGCAGATAATTGTTGTTGAGATCTCACGTAAAAAAAAAAAAACGTCTTTTGTGGCCCGAGAAAGAAATGGTGTATGTATAATTACGGCTGTCATTCTTTCACGTCTGCGTGTGATGACCATATGGCCCGTATTTCCGTGACATTGTGTTTATTTTCATTTGGTTTTAGATGTCGCAACTTTTTCATAAAATTTGGGTCCGTGTTTCGCGACGCAGCCAACGCTAGGATTAAAGCTGTTTATCATGCTTTGCAGACTATATCTGAAATATGCCTGACTACAGATATGAATATTAATCACGTGTTTAAAATGACCATACGTCCCGTATTTTCCGGGATAGTTCCGCTTTTAGTTGATGGCAAAATTTTTTTTCAATTTTTGACCCCCCTCTCCCCCTTGTCAGCAAAATTTCGTCATC
Source organism: Pholcus phalangioides (assembly GCF_987345545.1). Classification (NCBI taxonomy): domain Eukaryota; kingdom Metazoa; phylum Arthropoda; class Arachnida; order Araneae; family Pholcidae; genus Pholcus; species Pholcus phalangioides. Next base: position 11,904,738 of record NW_028301617.1, on the reverse strand, counting down.
AGTTCTGCCCCTCTGAATCCTACAACGCATATTGGTGGGATCAGAGGCGTACACGGGACGGGGGGGGGGAGATCAAATATTTATTTTATTTTTGAATTGAAATTTAGGAAGAAGAAAATACCCTTATGTTATTACAATCAATTTCTGTTAATTTCAATGCTATTTGAAGGGTAAGAATTCAAAATTTATCTTTAATAAATTCATTGCGACCCCACCCTCTAAACCATATATGGTAAATCGCTTAAAGGCCCTTAGCCCGCGGCCCAAATATGGCCCTACGGGTTATCTGATGCGGCCTGCCCTCCTCAACCCTAATTTTGTAAAAATGAACTAAGCGGCACATTTAAAGATCACTTGTTGTGTCCCGTGGTACAATTCCAGAACATTTAAGCGGCCCGTGGCACATTTCGAGATCCCTTCAGTGACATTTGACGTAGTTTTAGAGCACTTAAGCGACCCCCGGTGCGATTCTCACTCAAGTTACCCGCGGCACATAATTACGGGTCACTTGAGTGATGAATGGCGCAGTTCCAGAGCACTTAAGCGGCCCGGGCAGATTTCCATTTCACTTGGATCCGCGAAACATTTAGAGATCATTAAAGTAGCTCTGTAGGGCACTTATCAATAGGGGAGGGGGAATGTTACGTCAAGTGGTCAGAAACTATCGGAATGTTTTCTTCGTTTTTGGCGCACCGAGTAAGATGCCATTAAGAATATTTTCATAAAGGGTGGTTGATGATGTAAGCATCCTCCCCCCCCCCCCCCCGTCAGCAAATCGGAAACCCCTCTTCATCGATGCTGACGTAATACTTGAATGATCCCCCTTTCGCTGTCCGGGCAGCCAGCGAAATCATATCGTGAGTCTAAATGTTGGCCGACCATATTAGGCCGGGATTACACGATAAAAGTCCTTTTATAAAATTTGAAAAATGCAGCCAATAAGGTCATCGGTTGTAATTTCTAGAATATGACCAATAACCTTATTGGTCGAATTTTTCAAGTTTTATGAAAAGACTTATCAAACTTTTATAGTGTAATACCGGCCTTACATCGGGAAAAATGCGGTAATACACAGGTACTAATTGTCACCAAAGATACGCAAAGTTGCCAAATTTTGCAAGAATCAATGAAAAAAAAAGAAAAGAAATCGGCAATCGCGGGAAAAATACAGTATTGTAATACTGCAGCGGGGACGGATCGAGAGCTCGCTGTTGTGAGGGGTGATTTTTGCGAATTTTGTCCCGCATTTTCCGTGATAGTTCCCATTTTCTTCTGTCCCGATTTTTCCCAATTGAAGTTTTCTTGAATTTGTTATTTAATCAAAAACGTTGATACGGGTAAATTTTCAACGGATTGATTGAATGCAATGTCATCATACAGAAGTTACAAAAGCTTCATGAATTGATCGCACTGGGGTGCAGTATTTCGCTTGGGGAGAGAGAGGTGATCGGACCCCCCCCCCCCCTCCGTATAGATCTGCGTCTATAATGCAATGAATAGATTCAAATGAATTTTGCAATAAAAAAAACTGAGCATGACAAATATGTGGGATGAATATGCTTATTATAGTCATAATCATGGGGCCCCCACCTCCTGAAGCAGGGCCGCTAGGCTGGGATCTTTCACGGGGCCCCTTTATGATGAATTTATAGCGTGAAATACAAAATGATTAAAATCACCCTGGGCCCCAGGGCTGGAGCCTTGGGGGGGGGGGCCATGGTCATAATTATCATATTACAATTTTATGAACCGGAAAAATAATTTTAATTCTAAATAATTTTTAATTCTTTAATTTTATTTGTGAGTAGAGAATAAAAATGCAATTAGGTTTTGTTGCAAATGCGCAAAAGAGGGGCCTTTTTACAAAAATAATCTGCGCGAGGAGCGAAATGTTTAGGCTTGACATGACCGCATTCAAGTCAATTACATTGTTTTTCTTTAACTACCCTTCGCCCTTAAATTGACTCGATGTAATTCACCCCTTAAATCCCAAGCCACCATCCGCCACGTATAATTCTAACGAGTCTGGCGTCACATGGAATCATAATTGAACCCGTTGTAAATTCCATGTGTGGCAGATTTGCATATCAAAAATTCGTGGTGATGAACGTGGTTAGTTCTGGGGGGGGGTGGGGTGAGGTATCGGGACTGAGTCTAGTACAGGAGTGAAGAGCAAGAAAAAACTGGAGCACTCAGGATGTACGGCGTTATGCCAGCGCAGCCATTCAGGAGCTTTCACTGTGACGTCACGCGTGTCCAGAAAATTCACCGACAACAATTCACCACCGGAAAATTCACCGACTAACAATTCACCGACAACAGTTCGATGCGAGTCAGTTAGCGTGGGAGTGAGCGATTGAGTTAATGGGTCAGTGAGAGGAGTGAGGGAGTGAGTGAATTAGTTTTAACCTAGTAGTGTCACAAATGATTAAAAAATCTATTATTAAATAAATTAAAACTTATTCACTGGGTCACTCATCCACTCAGTAGCTCGCTCACTTAATCAATCGCTCACTCCCTCGCTTTCTAACTCTCATCGAACTGTTGTCTGTGAATTTTCCTCGCGGTGAATTTTCCGTAAACCGACGTCACGAGAGTAGCTTGCCCCACACATGCGCTTTAGGATATCCTCTTAGGAAAAAAATTGAAAATATGCCCTCGGACACTTAAAGTTTGGGGGTTGCGAGGGCTACATATAGAGAGAACCGATTATCTATTACACCAGGGCCGAGATTTGATACGCTTTTCAGCCGGGTGAGGGTGCATCCCTCGTGTGATTTTGAACGAGTAGTTAAAAAGAAGAACTTATCGCCCCCCCCCCTCCCGGTCCAGCGCCCATTACACCAGATCTGCGTGCACCACCCTTCAGAGTTTAGGGAAGAGGGGCACGACCACCTAGATAACCTAAGTTATATAGGAGGTCGTGGGAGGGGTCGGTCAAAACCTCAGGCAGAGGGTTTCATTCGAGGATGATGTCACTCTACGCTATGAATACGAAGGTTTTTTAACAGCTGACTGATGCGAAGATATATTTAGGAAAGAGTATCAACTGCCTTTGCGGAGAATCGAGCCCACATCCTCTACCCTGCCGGGTGAGTGTCCTAGACCACTACAAAGACCTGAATTTGGCCTGACCGTGGACGGTATGGACTCGCGTTCAGTGCACACGAGAAAAGATTGAGGTATTCGTTGCCGCAAAGGGCAGTTGAATCATCTATTTTTCCTGAATATATCTTCGCATCAGGCCGCTGTTAAAAACTTTCGAGAGGGTTCAATGTCTGAATGTTAGTAGTTCTCTAGATATGGCAAAGCAAATATTGCTTTGTTTAGAAGTTAAATTCAAAATGTAGGAGGGGGGGGGGGTCAAAATTCGCTGAAAATCTGCTTACGTAATACTTGAATGGCCCCTTACACAATATTTTATACATTTTTATATCGTTATTTGGTTGAATTAAAAAATTCATACACCATGACGCTACAATTTTCCATTTAGTTATAGGCCTACATCCAGACGGATGCTCAATCAGGTGTTTTTCCTTCCGAAAACGGGCTTCAATGAATTCAGATATTCACTCACGGATTGCTGAAAGAGTTTCTCTTTCACGAGAGCGCCGATACCATTGTGAGAGGCTCTTTAATGGTGAAGGGGTTTGGTTCCAGGTCCTCCTTTTTTTTAAATCATTTATTTCTTGCCACGTTCATGGGGTAGGGATGGTTTCCAATAGCCGATCGTGTTGGCATGAGTAATGCGTCTTCCACCAACGCCATCTTCCACCCACAGCAGAGGGCCATGTTTCTCCAGATGTGTCCCTTTAGCGTCTCTTCTGATAAAATAAGCGAGAGAGGGCCCCCCCCCCACGGTGGTTCGGCCTGCTGTGCATTTTTTCATTACGTGACAGTTGCATCTTTTTTTTTTTTTATGGACAGGCTAAAAAGCTCTCTTTGCTCTTTTCATTCTTCAGTACTATATTTTTGGTTTCTGAATACTTGCTGTAGATAAAACCTGATAAGAATCATGCGTATTTACCATGAGCATCACAGCTGTTGAAAAAGATTGCGACATTTCTTTCAAGAGCCACCCACAAGCCGACAAGGAAAACCTTTACAATCAACTGCAAGGAAAAACATTCTTCACATATATTCAACTGTTATGGAGGAAAAGTGAAAGAGCGTTTAAATCGTTGTGATGATTTCATTCTCTCGTGCATCAGGAGAAATATCCATAGCTACGGTACTTCCGCCGGAATTAAATTCCTGCATTGAATAAATTATTATTAATGTTCCTAAAAATGGTAAGCGGAGCAACATTGTATGGGGTTGCTTGAAGATTTGGGGTTTGAGTATAAGAAGAGATTGAAAAAATCCTCTCTGATATAGAAAAGAACATTTTGTGGAGGAGAAAATATTTACGTTCGATTAAGCAGTTTCGTCAGAAGGTCAAACAAACATTTATTACGTAGATGAAACGTGGGTTGATGCTGGTCCCACAGTTAGCAAAATATGGCCCGAATGGTTTACGGAAAATTCACCGACAACAATTCACCGCCATGCAATTCACCGCCGGAAAATTAACCGCTCAATCACTGCTCACTAGATCACTCACATACTCACTCACTCAATTGCTAGGTCACTCACATACTCACTAGGTCACTCACATACTCAGTCACTCATTCACTCTTCTCTCACTGACTCAGTAACTCAATCGCTCACTCCCTCGCAAACTGACTCCCATCGAACTGTTGTCGGCGAATTTTCCTAGCGGTGAATTTTCCGGACACGGGCTCGAATACATCAGTCGCAAGTGCGTCAGACGCAAAACGCAGGAACCTATCCATTGGACTTGCTACGCCATCCGGAAAAGGTGGTCCTGTCATCGTCATCCACGCTGGAAGTAATGATGGTTTTGTTGTAGGTGTGCTGATGTCTTCGTTGGGAAGAAGTCTGCAGACTACCACGAAGAAATGGATGGCGGGCATTTTGAACGGTGGTTCACAACTTCGTTAGTTCTAAAACTGAAGCCGAACTTTTTCTATTTAACTGTTATGGAGGAAAAGCTTTTCCTCCATAACAGTTGAACATATGTGAAGAATGTTTTCCCTTGCAGTTGATTGTAAAGGTTTTCCTTGTTGGCTTGTAGATGGCTCTGAAAGAAATGCCGCAATTTTTTTCAACAGCTGTGATGCTCATGGTTATTACTCATGATTCTTATCAGGTTTTATCTACAGCAAGTATTCAAAAATATAGCACTGAAGAATGAAAAGAGCAAAGAGAACTTTTTAGTATGTCCATCGCCGGTGAAAAGAAAGATGCAACTGCCACATAATGAAAAAACGAATAGCAAGCCTGAACCCCCGTAGGGGCCCTCTCTCGCTTATTTTATCTGAAAAGACACTAAAGGGGCGGCATCTGGAGAAACTTGGCCCTCTCCTGTGATAGTGATGGAGGATGCCCCTTACCGTTCTGTGAAGTGTGAGAAAATTCCCACCCAGTCATGGAGGAAAGCCGCGATTCAGGGTTGGTTAACGTCTAAAAGGGCATATATTTTCAGCCTGACATGTTGGAAGCTGGAACTATTAGGAATAGTGCAGCAAGTGTAGTCTCGGTTTGATTGCTATCGTGTCGATAATATAGCAAGAGCTGCGGGCCACGAGATTCTCAGTCTTCCTCCTTATTGTGAGCCCAACCCCTTAGAATTGATATGGAGTTAAGTAAAAAGGGGAGGTGTGGCAAAGAAGAATACCACTTTCTCAAATCAAATGATGTGAAAAATCTCGTTCATCAAGTCTTGGAAGAAATTTGCCCTTCCCTTTTGCCAACAATGCATAAAGCACGTTATTGAAAAAGAAGAGGAATTTTGGGTTGTAGGATGACCTGATGTACTCGTTGGAGCAACAACAACAATTAATAAAGAATCCGACAGTTCTACAACTTCAAGTGAGGATTCCATACAATGGGAATCCGTAAAAAACGACTGAAACTAGTGAAAACAAGTGGCATCGACGTTTACCGTTCGGGTGGGTGAGCGACAGAAATTTCGGCAGGATAAGTGAGTAAAAGATAGGCTGACCATATTTCTTCGAAAGAAATACGGGACATCAGGATTCCAAATACGGGACATAGCCAATTATCGCCAAAAACGACGCCAAAACCAAATGAAGTTGCTAAATATTGTTGCAATTGCGGAAAAATCACAATGGCGGGAAATGATGCATTACTGCAAATTGCAGTGGATTAAAATGTATTCCACGAAAAAAAACGTTCACCGAGGCAAATGTGGGAGATTAATATTCTCATACATATATAGTTGTAATTATCATAAAATAGTTTATGAGTTGAAGAATAATGTCACTCTTTGACTTCAATAAAGAAAAAAATTCAAGTAGGCTTCGTGTAAAATACGGGGAAAACCGGGACGGCCTAAAAAACAGAAAATACCGGGACTGTCCCGGGAAATACGGGATGTATTTCTCGGGACAGTATGGTCACCCTAGTAAAAGATTATTATATTAAGTTATTATTTGGTGCTTTTCCGGAAATTGAAACGTGAAAATTGGGTTAATAGCAAAATTGCATGTTGCTTTCGTTATTATTTTGTGTAGCGTTTTTTTTTTAATAAATAAATTTCTGCTAAGGGAATTAAAATATTGCAGAAAAATATTACGTACTATTATTTTCGAAATTTTTAGTGTCACTTTAGGGGCCATTCAAATATTACGTCAGCATCGATGGGGGGTTTCCGATTTGCTGACTTTTGATAACGAGGGAAGGTTTGGATGATGCTTACGTCATCACCCACCCCTTTATGAAAATGTGAAATATTTTTAATTGCATCTTACTCGGTGCACCAGTAACGAGAAAAAACTTTCGATAGTTTGTGGACAGTTGAAGTAACATTCCCCCCCCCCCCCCTATTGATAAGTGTCCTACAGAGCCAATTTAGTGATCTCTAAATGTTTCGCGGATCTGAGTGATCTGGAAATGTGTCCGGGCCGCTTAAGTGCTCTGGAACTGTGCCACTCAAGTGATCCGTAATTATATGCCGCGGATCGCTTAAGTAATCTGAGAGTGAGCTGCCTGTAACTTGAGTGATGTAGAACCGCACTGGCCGCCACTTAAGTGCTCTAAAACCACGTCACATGTCACTCAAGGGATCTCTAAATGTGTCACGGATCGCTTAAGTGTTCTGGAACTGTGTCCCGAGTCATTTAAGTGATCTGAAAATGTGCCACGGACCGCTTAAATGCTCTGGAATGGTACCACGGGACACTTGGGCGATCTGTAAAAAATGTGCCGCTTAGTTCATTTTTACAAAATTAGTTTTGAGGCCGCATCAGATAACCTCCAGGGCCCTATTTGGTCCGCGGGCTAAGGGCCTTTATGCGATTTATCATTATATGGCTTAGAGGGTGGGGTCGCAATGAATTTATTGTAAAAAAAAGAAGATTTTTTTTCAGTGAGATTTTATTGAGAATCGGCCATAATTTACCGCGCATCCATGCATTTGTCAAGAGGCTTTCGTTGCCATAGCAACGAATGGTGCGGTTCCCTTCGTAACTTCCCCCTTCACTTTCTTTCGAACCGAACACAACTCGGGTCTATCTCATCCACCTAGCGAGTTGTGCCGGAAGTGTAACTGTGTGTGTACCTAACAGTCTGAGTGCGTATGCAGTGTTGTGTTTTTCAGTGCTCCCATCGATATTTCACAAGTGAAGTGAGTGATGTGTTATGATTTGATCTGATGTTGGTCTGTTGCTCCCTGTGACAAGAATTTTTTCGAAGGGGGAGATCGGCTCGCATTCGTGCCTTGAAAGTTGGGAACCACAGAAAAACCAACTCCAGCCGACCACGACGCGCTGTGACGACGGTGGAGCTCGAACCCGGGACCTCGCGACGCGAGTCCGTCACTATGATCAGTCGACCACCACAACACAGCTCTTCCCGTTCACTTTCTTTCTGTTAAACCGAACCCGGCCCAGGCTCTATCGGTTTCAGCCAATTTTAGCCATTGCTCCTGTGAAGAGGCAGGACCGTATCGGAGAAAAGTTTATTATACATAAGCTTCCCCCCCCCCTTCACTGCAGAGTTAACCTGAAATGGAGTATATGAGACTTTTCTGTAGCCCCCGCTTAGCTCGCACCCCCCTCTTTAAATACGCCTGTGATGGATGAATTTGAAGGTAGTAGTAATTGCAATAAATTCGGGCTTTGTTTTTGTGACTAAGACACTTCTTTTCACAGGTAACTGAAGATCGTAATCTGCAGGGGGAAATTGCCAATTCTATAAAGCTGGACGATCTACAACAGTTCCTTCGACCAAGAAATTTTTCATTGAACGGAGGAAAGAGCGGCCCTGCACTATCTTAAACACATGCAGCATGGACTTCGAGACGACAGCTTGTATTGTGGCTCTCATCCTGAGGAAACGGAGAAACAAGCGACGCCGACGACACCTAGTTTATCCACAGATCAGCCACAAGCACCAGGCGCACCCCGCTCCCCATCCTATGCAGATATCGGAGCGTTCTCGAGCGTCGGGTGTCTCGGCCAGCGAACCGAAAAACGAGCCGCGCCGACGATTTCACAAGTACTGGGTCAGTCCATTGAACAGCGAACGCAAGACGGAAGGTTTCTTCCATAAACTTTATTCCGACATGCGTGGGAATCGCGAGAAGTTCATCGACTACTTCAGGATGTCGCCCGAGAGCTTCGACAAGCTTCTCAGACATGTTCGACCGCATATCACGTTCCAGGACACACCATTCCGTGAAGCCATATCAGCGGGGGAACGGCTCTCCGTCACTGTGAGGTGAGTGCGAAAGGCAAAAAAAGGAAATTATGGCAAATAATTTCAGTGAATTTTCTTTGTTCCCAGCAGAAATAGGTAATCCGATTAACTCTTTAAATGGCAAGCATTGAAATATCCAGGGGGAGGGGCGATTTTTGAGGGGTTCACAAAGTATCCTGGAACGCTATTACATGACAAAAATATATATATAGGATGTTGCACTACAGAGAACACACTGTATTTATGGGGGGTCATTAAAGTATTACGTCAGCATCGATGGGGGGTTTCCGATTTGGTGATTCTTGATGACGGGGGGGGGGGGAGAGGGGTGTTTGGGTGATGCTTACGTCATCAACCATCCTTTATGAAAATATGAAATATTTTTAATGGCATTTTACTCGGTGCACCAAAAACAAGAAAAACCTTTCGATAGTTATATATTGGGCACTGGAACGAATATCCTCCCCCCCCCCCCATTGATAAGTGTCCCTTACAGAGCGACTTTAGTGATCTTTAAATGTTACACGGATCCTTCAAGTGCTCTGGAAATGTGTCCGGGCCGCTTAAGTGCTCTGGAATTGTGCCACGTAAGTAATATGGGAATGTTCCGCGGGTAACTTGAGTGATGTAGAACCGCACTGGGGGGGGGGGGGCACTGAAGTGCTCTAAAACTGAGCCACTTGTTACTTTAGGGAATCTCTAAATGTGAAACGGATCGTTTAGTGTTCTGCAACTGTGTCACGGGTTACTTAAATGATCTTTGAGGCTAACTCCATTGATCTGAAAATGCGCCACGGGCCGCTTAAATGCTCTGGACTTGTGCCACGGGCCATTTAAGTGATTTGTAAATGTTCCGCCTAGTTCATTTTTACAAAATTAGGTTTGGGGGGGGGGAGCAAGAGACATAAGATAACCTACAGGGCCTCATTTGGTCTGCGGGTCAAGGGTTTACCATATATGGCTTAAAGGGTGGGTCGCAATGAATTTCTTAAAGAGAAATTTTGAGTTATTACCATTCAAATAGCATTGCAATTAATAGAAGTTGTTTATCTCCCGCGTACGTTTCTGATCCCACCAGTATGCGTTAGGAGGTAGGGGGGCAGTGCTGACGAAATTTTGCTGACAAGGGGGTTCAGAGTTTGCTTATTGGACGAGGGGGTCAAAATGGTTAAAAAAATTGCTGACGTAATACTTGTACGGCCCCTACATGATTTACATAGATTTGAATAGTATAAAAATGTCATTTATTGTTTGCCAACTTACTTTTCTTCCATCGTTGAAGAATGCACGACAACATGTCTCCTCCACGCATGCGTATTTCCCCATCCTGGGGTCAAAAATCGTTCTTGCTTGGCTTGGTCAAGAAATAAGAGACGTGTGCCTTTGAGCACACGGTAATTGTAGAATTGACATCATGAACAGCTCACAAGTAAAGATCGAACTTTTACGAGTTGCTTCGAACAGTGGTTCTTAACCGTTGTATGCTTGAGGCCCGGTTGATTGCTTTTTTTGTGTGTGGATGGACTGGACCTTCCACTCACAGACTAATGGAAGACACCGATGCCGAAACTAGTTCAAATATAGCATGCCTTTATTTGAAAAAAGTACGAAACTCGCGCGTATTGCTTGAGAGCAACGTGGCCATATAAACGGTCAAGTCGACCTCTTAATACCGTGGAACCTCTTGTTAAAGGACACCCATGGGACCAAAAATTTTTGTCCGGTAACGGGGAGTGTGCCGTTAATGGGGAGGTACGATATACAGCGGAACCTCGTGTATACGGCTTTCACATTTATACGACGTTATGCTTTGGTTGCAGTGCGTTGGTTCCTCATATACATTTTAATTGCTGTAAAAGTGATACACCGATGATTATGCATAATCACCAATAGTCTCGATAGAGAATGTCTGATTATATTTGACTACATTTTTCGCTTCTACCGGCTATTACGAATAATTCCTAAATTGAGAAGTCTGATAAATATGGAAAAAACTTATACAACCTTTCTTTTTTTTTTTCACTTCATTAAACCAGTTATTTTTACCCGTACATGATACGTGCACTTCACATATTTTGCAATAAAAATTAAGTAAAATTGGTGTGAAGAAGATAAAAACATTCATAACACTGTCAGTCCTGTAAATGTTGGCTTTCTTCACACGTATCGACATGTGCAAACAAAACCAACACACATTACCATTCGAATTCACCATCCTAGACCGTAGTTATATTCATTTAATTAAGTGATTAATTGACGACTTATCATATTTACCAACACGAGCTTGAGATTAAACATAACCTTAGTTGTATATGATGAATTCTCGGTTTGTGACCAAATATTCATAAATTAGACTTGGGGGAGGAAAGAGAATTTGCCGGGTTTTAGTCCGCTAACGGGGAGCGAAATACTGTACATTAAAGCCCTATTCCTCTTGACCGGGGATCAGAAAAGTGTCCGTTACGGAAGTTTCTACTGTATAGTTAAGGTTTTTACATGGCAATGTCAGCTGATGGGGCTCCTGGAGTGTTTAATGACTGTTTTGTCATTCCACAGTTTAGCTTGAATTCGATAAAAAAAAAATGAATAAGCAAATAAAATATCCACGTGTTTTTTCAACTATATTTCATTGTCTGGTATCCATTCCAACTTCAAATTGATGCAGTGTTGAGTTGTCAGGATATAGCCTATATTAGATGTCGTTCTCCAATATCTATGCGAGAACAACATTCATACAAGAAAGACAACTAACTGATGCGACGATAAATTCTGGAGAGAGAATTCGACTGCGTCAGCGAGGAATCAAACCATCGTACTCTCAAACCTGGCAAGTGGTTCTCAACCTTTTTTTTTGCCCATGGCGCCCCCTTGCGACCATGATTAGTTTCCTACATCCCGTTTTCCCGTTAAAAGACTCATTCAAATATTGTTTGAAGTATAAGTATGTGTTTGAATTTAATTAATTTTTAATTTATGAAAATAACGCAAAAAGCAAAATAACCATAATACAACACAGTTAAAAAAATATAATAAATTATTTTCAATCAATGTGTAAACTTTGGGGGTCATTCAAGTATTACGTCAGCATCGGGGGGGGGGAAGGGGGTTAAAAATTTGCTGACGTAATACTTGAACGACCCCTTTGCGCTTGAAGGCGTCACAAAGTCATCAAGTTACTGTACAGGATGAAGTTTGAATTATTTACAAGTTAGTTTTTCTTGGGTAAATGTGAATTTGGATAAATCAGAATTTCAAACTAATCAGAAATTATAAACAATCACATTTTGAATAAGAAAATTATTGGTTTATTGATTATGATTTCGATACGGTGAGATTTACATTCATCGTGATAATCTGATGTCTCGTTGGATGACAAGCTCTTTCTCCAAATGGCTTTTTGGTTCATTATGTGGCTTCTGTCTCGCAGGCGAACGAAGCAACGTGTGAGTTTTTGGCTTACACAATATTTCACATAACCGACACTATTGCATGTAATGTACAGGGTGCATAGGTAACAAGACGTATGGTATTTTACTGACAAACCGTTCACCCTACGGGAATACTTTTCAGTTAGAAAAATTATCCAAATAACGTGTAGTACTCGGATATGTCGTTCATGTTGCAGAGGGCTGTATAGTTATTAAAATAAAAATGTTAACTTTTTATACGGACACCGTGTGCTCAAAAGTGTAGCCCTGTCTCTCCTGATGCCAACAAAACCGTTTTATCCGCATTTAACGCAGTTTTTTGTCTTCAAATGTTACTGTCAATCACTGCCATTAATAAATATCACTGCCAAATAAAGCTGCCACGCATGTTTTTCCATCCCTTTTGTATGTTATTATCTGAAACAAATAACAATTATTGAATTTTTCTATTACTATAGAGTTTTTTTTTAATTAAAACGAACAAACAGCAAATTACAATATGCAAACACATGTTGCATGACACAAAACACACACACATGTTACATGACACAAAACACACACACACGTTACATGACACAAAACACACACACATGTTACATGACACAAAACACACACACATGTTACATGACACAAAACACACACACGTTACATGACACAAAACACACACACATGAAATACATACACTATGTAGCCCCAAGGGAGTATGAAGTCCTTCCATCAGGCCTATATGATTCTTATTACATGATTTTCTCCCTCAGCAACAGCTCTTTTCTTCATTAGATGTATTTTAGTGTATAATTAATATGCATTGGTTCTATTAAATAGTCCATATGTATATTTATATATTTAATATTTTCAGATACCTTGCCAGTGGCAAAAGCATGAAAGCACTGGCTGTCGAGTACGCGATGGGTGCCTCAACTATTAGTGATATCGTTGATAACACGTGCAAGCATTTGTGGTCATGTTTGCAGCCCCTTTACATGGCGGAAAAAGCGGAAAGTGACTGGTTGGCCATGGCGGAACAATTTTTACAACGCACGTATTTTCCAAACTGCATCGGTGCTATCGCTGTAAAACACATAATAATCGGAAGACCGGGCAATCGTGGCTCGAAACTTTCCAAGTACGATAAATATCGTTCATTGAGATTGATGGGCATCGCAGATGTTGATTATTGCTTCTCGGCGATTGACGTCGGTGCTTACGATTCCGAAAGCGATTCGAGCGTTTTCGCGAACTTCAAGAGGCTGCAAAACGGTCGACTGAATTTTCCGGCGGCAGCGAAAATACCAAACTATGACGAGGGCGTCCCGTTGCCATTTGTTTTAGTAGGGGACTATGGTTTTCCCCTTTCAGAGCACTTGATGAGACCATATGCTAAAAAAAATGCATCCGTACTGCAAAAGATATATAATTGCCGGCTATCCTATGCCAGGCGAACAGTGGAACGTGCATTTGGCATTTTATCAAACAAATGGCAAATTCTTCAGAGGCCGTTAAACGTCAAACTCGCGTCGTGCGACAATATAATTAAAGCCTGCTGTATATTGCATAATTATGTCAGAAAAAATGACCGAGAAGAAGTAAAGGACGACGAACTGACAGTACAGCTCAAAAGTGACCCTCCGCTCCGTTGCCGTCCGACCCTGCAGGATATCAAAATAAGAACCTCATTCAGTGAATACTTCACCTCCCCTGTCGGCGCAGTAAGCTGGCAGTACGAAAACATTTTAGCATGTAATAGGAGCGACTGCATGTATACGTGATTGTGTGGGTCATCGTCAAACTTGTAACTCAAAATGTGGAAGTAATAAATATTTGCATTGAAATTATATAACATTCTCTTAATACTCTCCCGGAGGATAAGAACAAAGTCCATTTGCAACATACAGCTTTGTAAAAACTTCCTTTCACAGCTCCAATTTCAGATTTCTATCACTATTGTCGTACAAATTCGGTCTTTTCTGAACAGGGCCGCAACTAGGGAGCAGGCGGGTGGGTCTCTTGCCCCGGACCAGAGCGGACTCAAATTTTACTCTTTAACCTCTCCTTTATTATTACGGGGGAAGGAGGTGGCTCATGGCCGTAACTAGGGGGGCAAAATTTAGGGGGTGTCAGTTTCAGGTGAGGAGGGGTTTACAAAATTATATAATTTTAAAGGGCAGGGACGGCAAAAATCCTAGTTACGGCCCTGCTCCTTAAACACGCATATTATTTTTTCCCGATAAATTAGCTAGTGTTGTTGACTCGAAATGGATTGATGACATGATGAAATCCATTGTTATACAATAAAACCTATCTGAATAGACATCAACGGTTCCATCAAAATCTGTCCTAGTTTGGTGATGTCTAAGATGTATAGAACCTTTGTGGACCTCATTGTGTTATAGGATTATTGTCAGCTCTGTTCAAAACCATCCAATGTTGGAATTAGGAGTTGTCCAATTTGACAGGTAGCTTGTACGCTATGATAAAGCTTTCTCTATCCGACTCTTGTCTTCTTTCTAGGGTCGTCTTGACGAATTTGGGACCACGAGGCCTGAAAGCTTTTTGGGAGATCCTGGGACCCAATAAAAGTTAGAAAAATATATTATATAAATCCGTAAGAGTGACGAGAGTAGAGGCATTTTAAGGGTTCTGCCAACCCCCACTAGAAAACAAGGCCTCTACACAACCCAAAACTATAGTCTGTTTCAGGTTAACTTTGCAGTGAAGAGAAAGGTAGAGAGTGTATTCCTTCGCCGCAAAATATAGGTCTCATATATCGGAGGTTTAAGATAAACCTTTATACAGAATATTTCGATTTTTTCTATGATTTTGAAAAAATACTGAAAAAACATCGTTTTGAACCGATGTTTACTCGTTTAAAATTTTTAAATTGTAAAAAATAATGGTTACCATTATCAAAAGTCCATAGCAACAGCAACGACACTCTGGCGCGATATCCTAGAAATTTTCCCTGCCAATATCACTGTCGTGTTTTTTCCGTTACACAATTGTATACTGTATATATATATTTTTTTTTCGTTATTTGGTTGAATTTTCTATAACGATACAATTTTTCATTGTTTTACATGCAGTTATAGGCTTACATAAAAACCAATATTCAATCAGTTTTATTTTCTCCCAAAAATAGGCTTCAGTGATTTCAGATATTCACTCATAGATTACAGGAAGTGTTTCTCTTCCTCGAGAGTGCCGATACTATTGTGAGAGGCTGTTTATGGGTGCAGAAGTTTTGGTTAGGTTTTCCTTTTTTTTTAATTATTTATTTTTTGCCATGTTTATAGGATAGTTTTAATTTCCGATCACGGAGAGTGTTGACAGAGTCGCGGCTTCCACTCACACGAACGGACGCGATCTTCCACCCACCTGTTTCTCCCGATGCCCCTTGCCTTTAGTGTCTCTTCAGATAAAACAAATGGGGGGGGGGGTCCACAGCGGCTTGGGCTTTCATCTTTTATGTGACAGTTGTGTCTTTATTTTCACCAGAGATAGCCACGCTAAAGTTCTCTCGTCTTCCATTCCTAAATACTATATTTTTGGTTTTTGAATACTCGCTGTAAACAAAACTCGATAAGAATCATTCGTAATAACCATGAGCAGCCGCACATCAACCGTAATAAAAGACAAAAACTGTCGTGTAAACAAGTGGAATCGACGTATACCGTTCGGGGAAGGGGGGAGGTCAAGCGACGGAAATTTCGGCGAGGAAAGTGAGTAGAAAAATTCTAAACTTTTCCGCATCATTATTATTATTTGGTGCTATTCCTGCATTTACACACACGTGAAAACAGAGTTAACCTGCTTCTTCTCAATTTTATTTAACGTTAATTTTTTCCATTTAAATTGAAGAAAAAATTCAAAATCTCCAAGTTTTTGAGAGCCATGGTTAATATACAGTATTTTAAAATTATACGTTGCTTTCATAATATTGTTTGGATTTTTTTTTTTTTTGTAAAAAAAATGAGGGAAGAGAAACATATGCCTGTTTTTTGAAATTTTTAGTGTTACTTACGGCGCATCAATGAAGAGTAAGTGACACGCTGATAGAAGATAATTATTTTTCTGAATTTTAAAACACTTTCTAATCAAAAAACAAAACAAATGATTTCGAAAACCTCACTTTAATTTCTGAAAGTATCGGCAATGGTTTTCTTTTAATTCTATAATTATTACTAATTTAACTGTGCAATTACGTTACACATAAAAAATATTTTTCTCGGTGAGATTGGCGAGAATCGGCCATACCTTACCGAGGCCGCGCATCGATACATTGGTTAAGAGGCTTTCGTTGTCATAGCAACGAGTGATGCGGTTCCCTCGTAGCTTCCCCTTCACTGCAAAGTTAACCTGAAACGGACTATAGTGGTGTCGTATTATAGTTAGGCCGAAGAATTAAATGGAATGGTTGCCATCAGCCTACGATAAGCCATTAGTATTATTCGGAAAAACGCGCCAAGTGATAAAAAGCTATTTTTCTTCAACGCATGTAAGGACGCCGTTTTCTCGCCAACAAAGCACGTTGCTTGGCTTCTACCTTGTATCTTCCACGTTGTTATTGTCAGACATGTGCGAAAACGAAGCTCTTAAAATCTGCTACGTACCATATTGTCGGGGAAACTATGTCAAAGGTATTTTCATTCTCGGACAATGCCATGTTGAGGAAGCGTTGGCTTTCAGCCATTCCGAGGAAAGACTTCGTTCCGACAGAGGATCACAAGGTAAGTGCCTAACTAAAATTATTTTTCAATATTGGAATTACGTAATTGCCAGATTTTAGAAACAAACAATATATATTGCGTACTCTAGAATTTTCTTCTTCATTCCCGAAATTTAATACACGTAACTGAAGCTAAAAATATTGATTTGAATAATCAATTTGCTAACGAAAAATTTCTGATTTAAATCAGACTAATATTTGAAGCAATTTTGAATGATTTTTTTTTTAACATGTGTGATGTAATACGAGTAAAGGGAAGATTGGTTCATATTATTTACACATTAATTAATATTTCAACAAATGTAATGGAGTTTTTGGGGGGGGGGGGGCGGGCGAGATAAACAGTTGGTAGAATTTGATGTCATTGGTATGCTAAATGAGATTTTTCGTTTTTTTTTTTTAAGCAAGATCTTCAGATTGCCTATAATTTAAAAACTGGGAACTACGTCAAACTGAAGAGCCAAAAAAAAAAACTGGTACAGGCATGCGTATGCAAATAAAGAGATATGGAACCAATCAGAGTACGGCGCTGCGGTCGGCAACGCCTATATAACACAAGTGTCTGGCATAGTTGTTAGATCGGTTACTGCTGCTACAATGGCAGGTTATCGAGATTTAAGTGAGTTTGAACGTCGGCGCACGAGAGATGGGACATAGCATCTCCGATTTGGATTTTCACGTACGACCATTTCACGAGTGTACCGTGAATATCGGGAATCCGGTAAAAAAATTAAATCTACGACATCGCTGCGGCCGGAAAAAGATCATGCAAGAACGGGACTGACGAGAATCATTAAACGTGACACACGTGCAACCCGTGCATCAACAAGTGTCAGCGTGCGAACCATTCAACGAAACATCATCGATATGGGCTTTCGGAGCCGAAGGCCCACTCGTGTACCCTTGATGACTGCACGACACAAAGCTTTACGCCTCGCCTGGCCCGACAACACCGACATTGCACTGTTCAGGACTGGAACCACGTTGCCTGGTCTGACGAGTCTCGGTTCCAATTGCTTCGAGCTGATGGACGTGTACGGGTATGGAGACAACCTCATGAATCCATGGACCCTAAAACATGTCAACAGGGGACTGTTCAAGCTGGTGGAGGCTCTGTGATGGTATAGGGCGTGTGCAGTTGGCGTGATATGGGACCCCTGATACGACTCTGACAGGTGACAGGTACGTAAGCATCCTGTCTGATCACCTGCATCCATTCATGTCCATTGTACATTCCGACGGACTTGGACAATTTCAGCAGGACAATGCGACACCCCACACGTCCAGAATTGCTACAAAGTGGCTCCCGGAACTCTCTTCTGACTTTACACTTCCGCTGGTCACCTAAATCTCCAGACATGAACATTATTGAACATATCTGGGATGCCTTGCAACGTGCTGTTCACAAGGGTGTATCATTATTTTTTGGTTCTTCAGTGTATAAAAAATATTTAATACCCCCTAATACAAATATCACAACAGACAAAATGTCCAACGAGGGGGCTGACAAAAGCTGCCCTTATAAAAAATATGGATGTTTAGTATATATATATTCCACAAATACAGCAACCCAATAAGAGCAATCAAAAACCAATAATTATGATAAATATACTGCCCATAAAAAAATTATGGTTGTCTCATTTTTTATTATGTATAGCTTCTTGATTAATCCCCATATGTTTATCATATTTCTTCTTAAATGTGACAATTGTATTAGAATTCGCAACCTTATTAGAGAAAAATGCCCCGCAAAGTTAGCATTTTCGATTCGACTCGAAATTTAGGAAAAATAAAATATTGATTTTTTGGAGCAAACAATTTTTGTCAACGCTGACTATAGTGCTTGATTATCCTGATGATCCTCATCAGGCATATTTAGCTTATGATTTAATTGATGTTTTAATTAATCCTTGTAAATCAGTAGATTGCCAAGTAAAATTCTCTTTTTCTTACACAGGTGTGTGTGAATTACATTTCAGTACAGAAAATAAATTACATATTTTACAAAGATATAAAGGAATTTGATGTGTTTTTTTTCGATACAACTGTTTATGAAATATCATTTTTTAATAAAGTATATATAATTTTGTAAATGAAAACTATCTTGTTCTCCTTTACTGTTATAATACAAATACAACGCCACAACAGGCAAATTGCCCAACGAGGTGGCTGACTTAAGAACATCATGGATCCCCGAGCCATGTTTTGGAGGCCCTACCTACTACTGCTATACCACCCCCCCCCTACCCCGCGGAACCACCAACGAATCGGTACATGCGGGAATGTGCGTGTACGTGTAGTGAAACCTGACGTGAAGTTTTTTTGTTTCTCTGTAATGCTTGTTATGTGTAGTGCTGCCATCTGCCCCCAGATTTTCTAACTATGAGTGAAGTGTTATGATTGAATGATTTATCGTTGTAGGACTGTTGCTCTCTGTGGCGAGACTTTTTAACGGGGAGATCGGCTCGCATTTGCGCCTTGAAGTTGGGAACCACAGAAAACCAACTTCAGCCGACCACCACTGTGGGGTTCGAACCCGGATCCTCGCATCGCGAGTCCGTCACTATAACCACTCGACCACCACAGCGGCATTTTTTTTAATTTTTTTAATCGAACCCGGGACCCTTGGATTATGAGTCCATAACTATCGCTTGCCGCTGTGGTGGTCGAGTGGTTATAGTGACGGACTCGCGATGCGAGGATCCGGGTTCGAACCCCACAGTGGTGGTCGGCTGAAGTTGGTTTTCTGTGGTTCCCAACTTCAAGGCGCAAAAAAGTCTCGCCACAGAGAGCAACAGTCCTACAACGATAAATCATTCAATCATAACACTTCACTCATAGTTAGAAAAACTGGGGGCAGATGGCAGCACTACACATAACAAGCATTACAGGGAAACAAAAAAACTTCACGTCAGGTTTCACTACACGTACACTCCCGCATGTACCGATTCGTTGGGGGTTCCGCGGGATGCATGTGTGGTGTAGCAGTAGTAGGTAGGGCCTCCAAAAAATGGCTCGGGGATCCATGATGTTCTTAAGTCAGCCACCTCGTTGGGCAATTTGCCTATAGTGGCGTTGTATTTCTATAAGAATGATTTTATTAGCTTTTGAATATTAAATTTCTTATACAAGGATGACGTCACTCTCCGCTACCATACGAAGGTTTTTGAACAACTGGCTGTTGCGAAGATATATTTTGGAAAGAGAGAAAATTCAGCGGGCCCCCCCTTGGAATCGAACCCACGTCCTTTCACTTTCCGGGTGAACGCACTAGACTACAGAGGCACCGAATCTCTTTTTCCTTGGAGCTCGTGGACACTGAAAGGGACCGTACATGGTTCTCTCTTTCCAAAATATATCTTCGCAACAGCCACTTGTTAAAAAAACCCTTCGTATTAAAAATCTTGCTTGTATGTAATGAAAAACATTTGCTTAAATTGTTTGAGAATGAAGACAGTGTTTAAAGCAGATAATGTTCCCAATTCGTGAAATATATTTGCAAATATTAATTTTTAAAAATCCCCCAATTTCTGTTGATTTTTTTTTTTTTTTTCTCTGTAGGTGTGTGATATGAAACTTGATTGTGAGAAAAATTTCATTTCAGTTATAAATTTTTTGCATTTTTGTCTGTACTGAAAAATGAGGGGGTGGGGCGCGGGGGGTGAGTAAAATATACATATATATATATAATCTAAATTCAGCTAGTAAAACGTTAAGGCAGAAATAGTCAAACCTCGTTAGTGCGTCACCCGGATAACACGTCACTCCGCTTCCCGGGTCACTTTTTGGAAATCCCAATTGTCCTCGGGCAGGAATTAGCACAGCTATGGCTTACTCCGTTTAACGAGTCACTCCGCTTACTAAATCATATTTTTGCTCTCCCAATAGTGACGCATTAACGAGTTTTGACTATTTCATAGCGAGGGGGGGATTTGGGGGGTCTGCCCCCCCGAACGAAATTTCTGGCTACGCCCCCGTTTCATAGCACCAATTTAACTCGCGGAATAATAAATAAGTTTAGTGACGTCACGAGCTCGTGTTGCGGCCTTGAAAATTCTCTATAGTTCGTTTCTCAGGTTAACCTTGCAAAGGGAAGCTACAAGGGAAACGCATCACATGTTGCTATGACAACGAAAGCCTTTCAACCAATGTATCGATGCGCAGTCGCAGTAAGGTATAGCCGATTCTCGCTAATCTCACTGAGAAATTTTTTTTTTTTCTAATTTAAAATTCTTAAACGAATGAAGATCGGATTCAGAACAATATTTTTTTTCAATCCTATAAAAAAATTGAAATATTCTGCATAAATGATCATCGTAAAAGCCTCCGATATATGGGAACTATATTTTGCGGCGAAGGAATACTCTTTCTACCTTTCTCTGCACTGCAAAGTTAGCCTGAAACGGACTATAGTAGGTGTTGGTCCTGCTTCACAGCCGGAGCAGTGCAGCCACTATGATGCACCTGCGTCATAAGAGATTTTCCTAAACTTGCGTGATGAAGAATTGTCGAATCAGACTTGCTATTTTTTTTTTTTTCTTTTCCTCAGCTGGTGATCCATAAAGTGTCATTCCTTAATCACTGTTTTGGAATTTCTTTTTTCTCGCGCGATAGCTTGAGTCATGAGAGGGATCTTTCCTAAATTGAACTTTGGTATGTGAAAACTGTGACGTCGCATCACTCCCTAAGGTTCTACCTATGCCCATGACGTCAAGTCTGATAAATTTGGTTTTTTTTTTTTTTCACAGGGGGTCATTCGTAAAATATCTTTAGTAATTACTTTTTTCGTAAAGTGAAGGGCAGCACCTAGAGATAGTGACGTCAAAAGCACACTGCGGAGGCCTAAGTAGTCTATTTCCCCTTAGAATATTCGGGGGGGGGGAAATCTATATAGTTTGATAACGCAGTCAACAATAGTTAAAGGGGTGTCACAACCCCCGAGAAAAAAAGTCGAATTTTCAGAAAATACTTCAATTAAATTCACATAAAATACTAAAAATTTCGTGTCAATCGGTTAATTTGTTTCATAATGAAAGAAATGCTGAATTATAGTACAGTCGAATCCCGTTTTAACGAATACCGTTATAGCGAAAATCTCGTTTTAACGAACCCCTTTCCAATCTCCCAAATAAGTTTACATAGACAATGAGTTCCTGTAGACATTGTTCCTGTTTACAGGAACAATGCTAGGTAACCTGGAATCCCTTTATAACGAAATTTCGTTATAACGAAGTGATTCCTCCGGTCTCTCGGCGTTCGTTATAACGGGATTCGACTGTATAAACGTACACTAGAGAAAATCGCGTTCAAAGTGTTTTTTCTATAGTCTGTTTCAGGTTAACTTTGCAGTGAAGAGAAAGGTAGAGAGTGTATTCCTTCGCCGCAAAATATAGTTCTCATATATCGGAGGTTTAAGATGAACCTTTATACATAATATTTCAATTTTTTTCTATGATTTTGGAAAAAATACTGAAAAAAAGTCGTTTTGAACCGATGTTTACTTGTTTAAAATTTTTAAATTATAAAAAATATTGGTTACCATTATTAAAAATCCATAGCAACGGCAACGACACTCTGGCGCGATATCCTAGAAATTTTCCCGGCCAAAATCACTGTCGTGTTTTTTTTCGTTACACAATTATATACTGTATATATACATTTTTTTTTTTCGTTATTTGGTTGAATTTTCCATAACGATACAATTTTTCATTCAGTTTTACATGCAGTTATAGGCTTACATAAAAACGAATATTCAATCAGTTTTATTTTCTCCTAAAAATAGGCTTCAGTGAGTTCAGATATTCACTCATAGATTACAAGAAGTGTTTCTCTTCCAGGAGAGTGCCGATACTATTGTGACTTGTGAGAGGCCCTCTGTGGGTGCAGAAGTTTTGGTTATAGATCCTCCTTTTTTTAATTATTTATTTTTTGCCATGTTTATGGGATAGTTTTAGTTTCCGATCACGGAGAGTGTTGACAGAGTCGCGACTTCCACTCGCACGAACGGACGCCATCTTCCACCCACCTGTTTCTCCTCATGCCCCTTGCCTATAGCGTCTCTTCAAATACAATAAATGAGTTGGGGGGGGGGGGGTCCACAGTGGTTTGGGCTTTCATCTGTTATGTGACAGTTGTGTCTTTATTTTCACCAGAGATAGCCACGCTAAAGTTCTCTGCTCTTCCATTCCTGAATACTATATTTTTGGTTTTTGAATATTCGTTGTAAACAAAACTCCAAGAATAATCCGTAATAACCATGAGCAGCACATCTACCGTAACAAAAGACTAAAGCTGTCGGGAAAACAAGTGGAATCGACGTATACCGTTCGGGGAAGGGGGGAAGTCGAGCGACGGAAATTTCGGCAAGAAAAGTGAGTAGAAAAATTCTAAACTTTTCCGTATCATTATTATTATTTGGTGCTATCCCTCATTTGCACGTGAAAACAGAGTTAACCTGCTTCTTCTTAATTTATTTAACATTAATTTTTTCCATATAAATTGAAGAAAAAATTAAAAATCCCCAAGTTTTTGAGAGCCATGGTTAATATACAGTATTTTAAAATTACACGTTGCTTTCATAATATTGTTTAGATTTTTTTTTGTAAATAAATTTCAGCTGAGGGAAGGGAAATATTGCAGAAAAATATGACTTTTTTGAAATTTTTAATGTTACTTACGGCACATCAATGAAGAGTAAGTGACACGCTGATAGAAGATATTTATTTTTTCTAAATTTTAAAACACTTTCTAATCAAAAAACAAAACAAATGATTTCAAAAACCTCACTTTAATTTCTGAAAGTATCGACAGTGGTTTGCTTTTAATTCTATAATTATTACTAATTTAACTGTGCAATTACGTTACACGTAAAAAATATTTTTCTCAGTGAGATTGGCGAGAATCGGCCATACCTTACCGAGGCCGCGCATCGATACATTGGTTAAGAGGCTTTCGTTCCCATAGCAACGAGTGATGCGGTTCCCTCGTAGCTTCCCCTTCACTGCAAAGTTAACCTGAAACGGACTATAGTATACGTTTATGCTCTATAATTCAGTATTTATTTGTTATTATGAAAGAACAAATTAACCGATTGACACGAAATTTTTTGTGTTTTATTTGCAAGTGAATGAAGTATTTTTGAAGTCATTTTCGAAAATTCGATTCCAGGGGTCGCGACACCCCTTAGAAACCGATCTCTTATGACTCAAGCTATCGCGCGAGAAAAAAAATCCCAAAAAACGGTAATTTAGAAATGACTCCCCTCTCATGACTCAAGCTGAAGGGGAAAAAAAGTGAGGACGATCCGCCAATTCTCTTATCACGCAAGTTTAAGAAAATCTCTTGTTACTCAGGTGCATCATAGAGGCAGAACCCCCTAAAATGCCTCTACTGACGAGAGAAATGACTTCCAAATTAAAGAATTTCAGAATAAAAAAAAGTGATTTTGGCACCAAAAAAAAAAACAAAACAACTCGCGAAATATAAACTAATTCGGGATTCAAATCCATCGGGATCGTCTCTAGAATTTCAGTCGGGGCTGTGTGTGGGGGGCCCCAAAGAAATTCCATAACAAAGGGGTAGTTTTAATGTTAAAACCATTTCTTGCTTTTCATCAAATTTGGGTTTGTCCCCCGAACCCTAGTTCTGTTTTTCTCCCCTCGTAATTTCTGTTGTTCAAAAAGTAAACACTCATTTGCGTAAAAGGGCAAGAAAAAAAAAACCATGTCAAGTACAAAACAGTTCTTAACCACGGGTTCTCGGATAGACTTCAAGGGATCCGTGAGCTTGAAGGAAAAAAACAATTAACTCGTTGTTTTTACATTGCTGTGTGCAGAATATTCTGTAAAGAGGTCCGTGGCTTTCATTTTTCTTCACTTCATTGGCACGGGGGTGTCCGTGGACTTCCATCTTAGGGCCCTTTCACACGGAGCGGATGCGGGTCCGGAAGAAGTTTTAACAATTGGAATATACTGCGCCTTTCAGACGAGCCGAAAAATCTCCGCACCTAGGAAATGTTCATGCGGGTCCGGACGTCGTCCGCATGTGTCAAAACCTAAGTGCGGGCTCCGCATCCGCACATAGAAGTTTTGACAATAGGTTTATTCGGGGCTATTCAGACGATGCGGATGCGGAGCGAATTCGTCCGCATCTTTGGCTATTTTTTGAAGGTGATTTTGCACGGAATTTTTTTAATTATTTGCCATAAATACCCTTAAAAACACCATGTGAGGGTCCCTGTTCATCAAATACGATGTACCCACATACGTGTATCCCTTCGTTTCCTTCTGAGATGGAGATATAGCAACTTTAACTGCCTTTTGTCCATATTTCACAATTTTATACAATAAAACCTGCCAACAAGGGCCACTGACGGGACCAAAATTATAAGCCGTTCTGTTCATTACGAATATTTAATTGACTACATACTTTAATAACTTTTAAATTTAATTTAAAAATATTAATTTTTTTCTTTTTAAAATTATTTAAAAAATTATAAATATTTGAAATATTATTTTAAATATTTGTTATTTTTTTAAATATTTGTTATTTTTTTTAAATATTTATTATTTTTTTAAATATTTGTTATTTTTTTTAAATATTTATTATTTTTTTAAATTTTCAATCTTTTAATTTTTTCAAACTTAAAAAAAAAATACTTTTATTAAACAACGTTATCCACGTACGGTGTTCACTCAGGGCCAGATTAAGTCGTTTGAAGACCCTAGCACTTGAATATTTTTGGTGGTTCCCCCATACCTACAAGTATATTTTACTCGATATTCAGTCTATAAACTTAAAAAATGAAATTTTATATTTCAGAAATGACTCATCTAAGGATGGGATTTCACTATAAAAGGTTTATGAAAGTTATTTTATAAAACTTGAAAAAAGCAACTAATAAATTTATCGGTTGCATTTGCTCTAATGCAACCGATAAATTTATTAGTTGCTTTTTTTTAAATAATTGTTATAAAATTTTTATAGTGTAATCCGGCCGGGATTATACTATAAAGTTTTATAAAAGAACTTTTATGAAAGTTGAAAAATTCAACCAATAGGCGCATCGGTTGCATTCAAGAAAATGCAACCGGTGCACACACACACACACACACATTTTGTATTCAAAAAATTCAACTAATAAGATAATATTGGTTGAATTTTTCACGTTTTATCAAAGAGCTTTTACAAAACTTTTATAGTGTAATCCCGGCCTAAGGCTGGTATTACACTATAAAACTTGAAAAATGTAACCAATAAACATATCTGTTACATTCGAGCGAACTTAACTGATCGGCCTATCGGTTGCATTTTTCAAGTTTTATAAACTAACTTTTATAAAACTTTTATACTGTAATCCCGGCCTAAGACAGAATTGTGATGTGAATATTTCTAAGCACAGACATTTTGAACGTTCCCACCCCTCCCCTTTTTTTGTACTTGCAAATTCTTTGATATCTCCTGAATTTTTTTTTTAGGAACATATTAGTTTTGGATGTTTTTGGAATTTTTCTTTCATATTTTTCCGGAAAGACGGATTTTTTTTTTCAAAATGTTTTGAAAATATTTGAAGACATTTTCTCCCATCGACTACTTGTGAGGATCGGAATTAAGACATCTTTATTCCCATATTCTATGTGGCTCTAGACTAAACCACCAAAGAATGCCTCTAGGCTGCCTATGGCCACTGAATCAGGGGTGAAGGAGAAAAATAATTACAAAAATTGCGAAAAAATAGTTTTTATGCACGAATTTCAACCTAAAGATGCGGGCGAAACACCCGCATCTTCAGTGCTCGTGTGAAAGGGTATGCGGACCCGCTTCCGCGTCCGCTCCGTGTGAAAGGGGCCTTACTGATACAAATTGTCCGTGTAACACAAAACGTCAAGAGAGTCCCCGGTCATATCCTTTACAAAGAAAACGCTGGAAAAAATAGGTGTCAAGAATTTCTTTTAAATAATAAATTTCAACTGATGAATTTAAAAACTGGAATTTCTGTTAAGTTTCAAGCCTAAATAGAAAAACGCCTCATTCTCAAATATTCCCGAGAGGGAATTAACCAAAATACAGCAGCGAAAGAGAATACAGACTACTTGAACGGGGGAAATTTCCACCTCTGCTCTCCCGTCCAAGCAAACAATATGGTTTTTCCCCACTGATTAAGAAACTGACGCTGAACAATGTTCAGAAAACCTAAGCCGCTCGTGCTAACTATGTGAGTTCTCTCCTAGAAAAAGAAACTGATACAGAGGAAACATGGTATTTTGAGAAAATATACATAAATGGGGTTTTATTCAGTGAAAAAAAACTGATGAAATCAAATCCAATTAATTAAGTTAACAGTAAAAAAATATATTTAAGTAGGCCTACTGTATATTATAAATTGTAAAAAAAATACATTCTAAACATCGCGAAATACCAGGAACATTTCATAGTTGATTGCCAGTTTCTTTCTGCAGTTGCCACCCTTCTTATTGTTTCTATGATTTCTTATAGTTTCCACCTTTGTGAATTCAGTTTTTCATCTGGGATCGCAAACCCATGGAAGATCTAACGGCAACGATATGAAGCAGCACCTACTAGAGATACGTCACAAGCAGACTGAGGAGGCCTAAGTAGTCCATTTTCCCTCAGAATATTCAGGGGCGTGCCAATATCGTTGTGCGGGAAGAAAATGACCGGGCTCAAAATTGGCGATTTCTATGCCCCGCATCCAATCACTATGCCGTATTTGTGAGCCAATCAAGAAGATTCTACGCCAAAATAAGAAACGAAATAGGATGCTGTGTTTCAAAATGTGTCAAACTTGCTAGGTAGTCTGAATGACGTTTATGGCAAACAGTGCAGAGGCCTATCTCTAGGAGGTGCTGTATGAAGACGATTCCACTTCCACAACAGATAATGTCGTAACCACTCGACTGTTTGGCAGCTTCTTTACGAGTAGGCAGGAATTGTTATGGCAAATAACCAGAAGAGGTTTTACAGAATTCACCTTGTCATGATGATCGATTATGGATCTTGACATGAGCTTTCAAATTGGAACTAGACGAGAACTTTTTGCTGCAAACATCGCACTTGTATGGCTGTTCTCCTGTGTGGATCCTCTTGTGCCTGCTCAAGGTGGACATGTCCGAGAACGTTTTGCCGCACGACACACACGCGTATGGCTTCTCCCCGGTGTGGATTCTCTTGTGCCTGTTCAGACTAGATATCTGCGAGAACCTCTGGCAGCAATACTCGCACGCGTATGGCTTCTCTCCCGTGTGGATTCTGCTGTGCCTGATGAAACAGGAGATGTCCGAGAACTTTTTAGCGCAGACGCCGCACTCATATGGCTTGGCCGCAGTGTGGACTCTCTCATGGGTGTCTAGATTCGAAACCCGCGAGAACTTTTTACCGCAAAAGGAACACTCGTATGGCTTCTCTCCGGTGTGGACCCTTCTGTGTATATTTAGACTGGAGACGTCCGGAAACATTTTGCAGCAGAAGTCACATTGGTGAGGCTTCTCTCCGGTGTGCACTCTTTTGTGGCTGTTCAGACTGGACATGATCGGAAACGTTTTCCCACAGAATTCACACAGATGTGGCTTTTCTCCACTGTGCAGTTTCTTGTGGTAGTTCAAACTGGCCATGTGTGAGAACTTCCTGTCGCATAAATCGCACTCATACGACTTCTCACCAGTGCGGACCCGAGAATGGTCGAGGTGATCGGAACGCGTTTTACTGCAAACGGCACATCCTTGGCAATTTTCGTTGCAGAGAGGTTGCATCTGATTAATGAGTAATTCGGAGTCCGGTGGCAATTTTTCATTGGAGACATCACACTCGCGCTGCTCTTTCGCGGAATGTTCCATTTTAACGAGTCTGCACCTGAAGAAAGAAAAAATCGATGTTACTGTAGATAAAGGAAGGCAACTTCATAAGAACCAATCATGAGTCGATGTACAGCTGTGATAAAATGTCAACGATCTGCATTCATTCCCATTCAGGACAGTAAATTAAACTATAATGGGATCTCTTAAAGTTTTCCTAATGGGGCACGCGCCGCCATTCAAGCAGTACGTCAGCAGATTTTGGGCTATTTCTGACCCCCCCCCCCCCATTAGCAAAAAGCATAAAATCTGATTCTTCCCCCAGCCTCTTCTCAGAGAAATTTCGTCAGCTATGCCTCTTTATACATATTGGGATCAGACCTACGCAGGAGGGGGCATGATCCCCCCCCCTAAAGTATTGCATGATTACAGTAATTACTATACAAATGTAATGTGCAATATTATTACGGGAATTAATATGTAAATTAATTCCTGTTAATCTCGTTTTTATTTAATAACTAAAGGCTAAGAATTCAAAATATCTGTTTGAGAAATTTATTGCGATCCTCCCTCCCCCCCCCCCTTTCAAGCCAGGGACACCGCTTGGCGACGGCCCGACAAAGGTTTTCCCCGAAGAGATTCTCTGTTAAACTGCTCTAGGGAACCGAAGATAAGCATTGATTGGGGTAGAGGGCGCAGCAGATGGAAAACGTGTGAGAACCCCTGCCCTAAGCCTTTTGTGTCCCCTACTCGAAGGTGGATCCCGACTACTACTCTGATTGGATTGCTCCATAGACTAAAGATATAATTCTTAAAAGTTATTATTCTTACTCTGTGGATTGCTCTTCGAGAATATGCATAGGGAGTCTGGCCACCACCGTGTCTGACACTGCTTTAGTGTACGGCTTTGGTATATATGCACGGGGATTATTTATCACATGATGATATAGACCAACGGTTTCTCAACCTTTTTTGACTCGCGATACCCTTTTCAGTCCATAATTTTTACATGAGAGCCCTGTTTGACTCGAGGAGCCCTTTTGTATATAATTTTTTATGGCAGGACCCTGTAGGCCTCTTTCTTCATTTACCTATCAAATTTATCTATTTTAATTTTCCTTGAGTCGCCGCGGAGGCCCCGGTTAAGAACCGCTGATATAGAACATAGTTCCCCCAACCTTGTTTTTGTCTCATCGCCCCCCAACGGAATCTAACCCATAGGATCCTATGTTATACCAGTAGCTTCTACCGCCTCCCCGGAACATTCCATCGCTCCCAAGGGGGGCGTTAACGTCCACGTTGGGAATCACTGATACAGACTGAACACACTATATGTTTAGTTTGTGTTTTAAGTTTATTAATTATTATTTTATGTACAAGACGTACGGAAGACTGGATGTTGTGAAGATATTTATTATTTGAGATGTTAATTTTTTTTAAGGAAGGAAAAACTCATCTCTGCCTCTACCGGGAGTCGAACCCAGGTCCCTCGATTGCCGGACGAGTGCTCTGACCACTAAGCTACAGAGGAGATATATATATATATACGCTCTAGCGAAGGAAAATCTCTGTGTATATAATAAATATCTTCACAACATCCAGTCTTCCGTATGTCTTGTATATCCAAGTGAAGAGCGACATTCATGTCATATATTGTTTTAAGTTAAGATTTAATTAAACGAGTAGTATAAATTGCCGTTGAAAGTTGGTGCGAAGTACCCAGTGTGGGTCCCTCGTCGTCACTATGCTGGTTTCTCTGAATTCCAGAGTTGTTAGATTAGTCAATGGCAAGATGGTTGAGTAAAAACAACCATTCGAGTACAGTAAAACTCTTTTGCGGACACCCGTGGGACAAAAAGAAATCTGTCCGTAAAAGAAGTGACCATTAATCAGGGGTTTGAAATGCATACTTTTATTATACAAGGAGAAATTATTATTTGGCCGTAAAACAGAGGTGACCATTGAGAGGGGGGTTACTTGTAATTAACCCCTCTTAACTTTAACTAATAGAAGTAATTCTATTTATCTATCGACGCGATTAATGGAATTATTGCAGATTTGCCTGGTTTTGACAAGATAATAAATTATTTTTTTTTCCCTCTCGTGATCAAATGTTTGAGGAATGGTAAATAAATACACCAAGCGTTCGCTTATTTTTTTTAGTATCTATCCTACGCACAAACCAGTTTCGGTCACATCATTTCATCATGTTCAGTAAAACCTCTTAACGGTAATAGCGGTTACCCCCCCCCCCTCCCACCATCGATGACGACGTAATACTCGAACGGCCCCTAAGAAAAATACAAAGATAGCGAGAAAGCAAATTCTCCATATAGCGGGAGTTTCTCATTGTTCAAGACAAAAGAATCAAAATGAAATGAACGGCAACGTTAGGAAAGGAAGAGGAAAGAAAATGGTGGAGCCAATCACAGACAAGAACGTGATAGTGATGTTGAAAAAAAAAAAATTGTAGGAACTGTTGCCAGATTTTTGAGAAGAGTGGTGAGCTAGTTATGTTGCTAACCAGCACAGACACGTTGGTTTGAGTTTTTTTTTTAATCCACAGCATTTCATGCCGATTATTTACAGGTCAAACTAAAAGTGCCCTAAAAGATGCCTTGCAACGTGCTGTTCAGAAGAGATCTCCACCCCCTCTTACTCTTACGGATTTAAGGACAGCCCTGCAGGATTCATGGTATCAATTACCTCCAGCACCACTTCAGACATTAGTCGAGGTCCATGCCACATCGTGTTGCGGCACTTCTGCGAGCTCGCGGGGGCCCTACACGATATTAGGCAGGTGAACAGTTTTTTTGGCTTTCAGTGTATTTAAAAAAAAAAAAAAAAATTGGAGAAAAAATTTAACAATGCATTTTGATGCTGGTCCTTCAACCATAAAAAATTCGACTTTTATCTGTGAAAATTATTCAAAAATGCTCCCTCACCGTTTGACGTGGACTTCTACGAACATCTGCAACTTCTCAAAAATCTGACAACAATTTCTACAATAAATTTTTTTCCCTCCATCAGCATCACCATCACAAATACTTATATACCACACCCTCCTAAATACATCTTCGTTTACTGCATTTGTGTTGAAATAAAGGGCTGCTTCGCAGGGAACTAAAATGCATTCCTCGAGAAAAAAAAAAAAAATTAAAATGATCTGATGACCATATTTCATTGAGAAAAATACGGGAAACTGGGATCTTAATCCGTAAAATAAGGGGAATCGCCAAATTTGATCAAAAACATTGTCAGAAGCAGGTACAAACATATATCGTAATTAAAATTCCAAAAAGAATTTCGGACGAAATGTTAAACCTGATGCGAGATGAAAGTAATTTTTTGCCATAATTATATTTATACATACTAAAAGGGGGGGGGGGTCTCTGCACCCCTGCCGCCTTTGGAGGCCAACCCCCACACCTTTTCTCTTCACAACATACCTTGTTTATTTCGTCCCACTTCATCAGCGTACTATGGAAAGGGACACGTGAAAGCACCAGCTTACTGAGAGAAGCGAATTTTACAATAATAAAACAACAAAAAAAACAAATATAATTCAAGTACCCCCAGAAAACTTGTCCATGGGGGTCCGATTCGCTGAATTTTAGTGGGGCCCAGACTGGATTTATCTCGGGCTACCGATGTGTTGCAAATTTTACAGCGTTAAACAAAAATCAATGAGATTCATCCAGGGACACCCGAAATGAAACCTGTCAACTTTTCCATCGGGCCCCGACCTGGAGGCTTGTCGGACATCATTCCGGTGAGGGGCCACGAAAATTTTAAATTCTTATCAATTTTTCAGCGAATGAAATCCAGGGCCCCACATCCAGTAGCGGGGACCCAATACTCAGATTTTTAGTGGGGGGACCCAGACTGGATTCTGGATTTATCTCGGGCTTCCGTTGTTGCAAATTTTACAATGATGAACAACAGAAAAGAAAGATTCATTCGGGGTCCCCAAAATGGAACCTGTAAACATGGGACCCCCGACTTGAAAGCTTGTCGGTCATCCCCCGCTGCGAGTGCCATGGAAAATTTTCATTTGTATTCATTTTACCAACGAATAAAATCCAGGGGCCCCCAACCAATTAGGGGGCTCGCCATCTATTCCAGCCTAGGAGCCCTGCTGTAGGATGTGGGAGCCTCTCGGTACATGCACATAACCTGGGTCAAACGGATCCCTATACATTAAAGAGTTAAATGAAAACTTCACCCAAAATCGTAACAGATTTTCGTTACAAAAAATGTCACCTACTTCCGTTACAAAAAATCGTCACTAATTTTCGTTGCTTAGAAACGGG
Source organism: Pholcus phalangioides (assembly GCF_987345545.1). Taxonomy (NCBI): domain Eukaryota; kingdom Metazoa; phylum Arthropoda; class Arachnida; order Araneae; family Pholcidae; genus Pholcus; species Pholcus phalangioides. Next base: position 11,871,677 of record NW_028301617.1, on the reverse strand, counting down.
CCTTTTTCGAGTTCGTGATTTTATATTACAGAGTAGATTACGAATACACTATGTATTCATGACTTTGGTAAATATTACGAATTCAAATAATTATCGTAGAGAAAAAACGGGACAAATGTATAAAAAAAAAATTGGAACAAAAATTACAGGAATGTCCCGTAATACGGGACACAAGTTGTCTGTCAAACTGTTTCAGACATTATACTGGTCCATGTTTTAATAAAGGTTGAGAAACACTGGTTATATACATATAAATTTTTGATGTTCGGGAAACACCCATTTTTTTCTGGCTATTTTTGTTTTACTGCAGTTTTCTCCAGCAATGGCAAGAAACCCTAAAATTCATTCATTCTTTAATACAACGCCACAGACATCATTAACCAATTTTCAAGTTCGGCATTTGACCCCACAAGGGAAGGGCTGACATGGGAACGGACCTGGAACAATTACCATAATTTTTTGGGGTTTTTCAAGCTGTAAATTAAGTACAGAAGAGCCCGTGAAAAGTTTTGCTTGGGGGAGGGGGCAGATGCGGCAAAAGTAAATCCTGACCCCTTAAATTAGAAAAAAAGTGTAATGTTTTGGTTTTATGCGGCCCAGGGTGTGTGCCTTGTGCGTCCGTCCTTAAATCCACCTACTACTTGGACCCGCCAGAAATCCCAGCCTAAGGGATATTAGGGCATAGCCCAGCCAGCAAAATTTAAACAGATATTCACTGCCTCTCAACATTAGTCTCACCACCCGTTCCCCAATTCTTGCTTTGCCCTTAGTGGAGAAAACGGTTGAGACTGTCAAAGAGAAATGAGCAAAAGTGATTTCCGCCGTGAAAGTGAGATCCGCTCTTAGGAGTGTGCGACAGGAGCGGTCGCACTGGGTACCGTGCTTTATGGGGCCCCCGTACTCACGGGAAACTATTGGATTCTTTCATGAATTCTGAAATTACTTCTTGCATTAATTCTGAAGTTTCAACAATTCTTAAATTAACATTTTCTGTATGGATATTTCACAGTAGTCTTATATATTTTGAAATAATGGATGCCGATTCCTTCCCCCCCCCCCACCAAATATATAAAATCGGGTAAATATTTTTCGTGTCTGAAACTGTTGAACTGTTGAGACGCACCGGGCCCCTTAGGTAAGGGCGGCTGTGCCGTCAAAAGGAATGGACCCACCCAGGCACAGCTCGGGGGTCCAAGAGAAGAGGAAACTCACAAAAATTAGATCTGGTTGAAACTTTAGATAATTTCCTAATAGGGCCTCAGAAAAATCACTTGGCCTGGGAGCCTATCAAAGATCCTAGCGCAGGCAGCGGTGGAGGATGTGTGGGACATCTTATACACTTATATATGTCAGGGATTCTCAAACTTTTCCCACCCGCAGCACCTTTTTCTCTAATCAACGCTTGCCCGCGGCTCCCCACAGAGCAGTTTAACAAAGAGTCTCTTCGAAAAACCTTTGCAGAGTGCCGTGGCACACAGTTCGAGAACCCCTGCATTATGTATTTTCTGTTTTCAAATGTAAGCTCCCCCAATATTCTGAAACACTATACTCAAATGACCAGCAACATTACTGTGTGGTGATGGTTGTCAATTTAAATCATCGGAGAACTTGAAACGCGAATCCAACTAAATCATCAAAAATCCAATCCAAAAAAACTGAAATACATACGATAGAATTATTCGATTTCAGAATACGCATTAGCATGCAGTGCCGTCTTAACGCATGGCCCGGCCCGGGGGACTTGAGAGAAGAGGGTCCTCACAAAAATTAGATTTGGTTGAAATTTTCTGTAAATTTACCTGGTAGGTCCTCAGAGAAACCACTTGGCCCGGGGGCCCATGATGCTCTTAAGACGGCCCTGTTAGCATGGTTTTAAAGAACTGATGATCAAAACCATCATTGATTGATGATTAAAACCCATTTTCCACCTCTTTATCAGAATTTCACAGTTTTATGTGAATATTATGAAGGGGCACAGGTTAAGGCATGGGCCCACCCGGGTGCGGCCTCAGGAGAAAAAGTGCCTCACAAAAATGAGATATGGTTGAAATTTTCGAAAATTTGTTTGGTAGGGCCTCAGAAAAATCACTTGATCCGGGGGCCCACGATGCTCTTAAGACGGCTCTGGGCACAAGGCATCTGTCCCAGAGACATTTTAAATTAACAGATATTGAAAAATATAACATATATAAAAGGTATTTTCTTTCCATATTTTAATTTATTGAAAAAAAATAGTTTTAATTTTTGATTGTCTTGGGCAGGGCCGTCTTTAGAGCGTCATGGGCTCCCGGCCAAGTAATTTTTCTGAGATCCCACCCGGCAAATTCTCGAAAATTTTAACTGGGTCTAATTTTTGTGAGGCGCCTGGGTGGGCCCATGCGTTAAGACGGCACTGGTCTTGGGACAGACATGGTACCCCCTATACCCCCTCCTGCATAGGTTTGTTACATTTTACTGTGGTAAAAATCTTACCACTACTGCAAAAATAGGTTGAAGAACGGGTTATCGCTGAAATCAAATAGATTCGAAACAAAAAAACGGGATACTACTTCAAAAAAGGACGTATGGTCAGTGGAAAATATGTGTAAATATCGTGGCCTGTACAGAGACTTGACTCATACTTTGAGCAACACCACTCATTTTTGACTTCCGGCGTCCCTGGATGGTGAGGTGGCCAGAGGGACACAACCCTCCCCCATATAACATTTGCACCCCTCATGACTCCCTTGAGGGGTTGGATTTCCATGAATCCCATCTTAGTGAGTCTATATTATAAAATATAATACTAACCGAGCTTAATATTTATAGCTTCATCGGTTTGTGATTTCAGTGATTTTCAAACATTTGAAACACCCTCCTCCTTCCCCCCCCCCCATGACTCCTTTAGAAGCTTCTTTTTTCCCGAAATACCTCGTTAATGGGCACCTTAATACCTCCTTTTAATACACAATAAAACTACTGACCAAATTTCATATTTGAAGCGTCAGCAGTTTCGGCTCGGCGACGATTGTCCCCTCATGACCACTTCAGGGGGTCGAATTTAAAAAAACCTCCTCTTAGGCGGTCGTTACATCATGAAATCATATGCAGGAAAACAAACTAAACAAATTTCATATTCGTAGCTTCAGCGGTTTCGGCTCGGCATGGCTTCTCCGTATAACCTTTGAAACACCTTATGATTCCCCCCTTCCCCCTAGCGGTCGAATTTTATAAAAACCCTTCTTACTGAATCTTTGCGTTGTAAAATGAAACTAATGCTGAAATTTCATGTTTATAGTTTCAGCTGATTTTCCCTATATAGCGTTTGAATCCCCCCTTATTCGACCCTTAGGGATCGAATTCTGAAGAATTCTTAGTAGCTAAATTTCATATTTACAGCTTCAGCGGTTTCGGCTCAGCGATGATGTATGTCAGCCAGCCAGTACATGTTATTCTATATACAGGGTGAATAGCAAACGGGGTTATGGGATTTAACTGGCGAACCGTTCATCCTAGAGGTATATTTCTAATCGGAAAAAGTTCCCAAATGTGTGTACTCAGATACGTCATTCATGTTTCAAGGGGTTGTATAGTTATTGAAATAAAATAAAAATAACTTTATTAATAACCCGCTTGCCCAAAATCCAAATTACAAAGTTGTTGAGCTGTCTCTACTGATGCTAAAAAAAATATATATGTTCCTAGAAAGGGATTTCTTAGGGTTAGTAGACATCCATGCCCTAACCGGGATTTGAACGAAGACCTGCACAGTCAGCCGACCACCACTGCGGCGACGGGGGGGGGGGGGGGGGGGGGGGGGTTCGAACCCGGATCCTCGCGATGCGATTCCGTCATTATGACCACTCTACCACCACAGCGGCTCTTTTAAGTACTGCATATAATTCCTCTATAGCGGATTTTTTTTTCATTTTATTTATTCTCAATCAAATCTACTGATTTATTTTATTTTCTCAAAGGGGGCCATTCAAGTATTACGTAAGCAGGTTTTTAGACATTTTTGACCCCTCCCCGTCAGCAAAACACTGACCCCCCCCCCCTCCCCCCTTGTCAGCGAAATTTCGTCAGCAGTTTAGAATATTTCATATCTTCAAAAAGGATGGTTGATGACGTAAGCAACTTTCAAACACCCCCCCCCCTTGTCATCAAAAGTCAGCAAATCCGAACCCCCCCCCCCGATGCTGACGCAATACTTGAATGACCCCAAAGTTGCCGCGGCGCGCCCCTCAGAGGCAGCGGGGGGGGGGCGGCAACTCAGTGGTGGCAGTTTGTGGTGGGTAAAAAAAACACCGTTAATAAAATTATCGAATTTTAAAGTGATGGGGGCGTCAAAATACATAGTTACGGCCCTGCTGGGAGGTGCACTGATTGGAAAATTGCAACTTTACTTGCAAATTACACTTTTTTTTCTTGCTGCTATAATTGGCACTTATGGAACCCGATTTCCAGTATAGGGGAAAACAGGTCAGCCAAGGCTTTTATCGTGTATTTATAGATACTTTTCTATACCGGAATACCCTTCGCGGGTCGCATCTGGCCCGCGGGCAGGAGGTAGTGAACTCTAGCCCAGGCCCCGTCTTAAGAGCATCATGGGCCCCCGGGCCAAGTGGTTTTTCTGAGGCCCTTCCTTGTGAATTGAAAAAAATTTCAACCTGACCTAACTTTCGAGGTGCCCGGGTCGGCCCACATGTTGATACGGCACTCCTCTAGCCATAGGATCCTGTTGTATACGTAGATATTTTACCACCTTCCCTCCTGGCACGCTCAATCGCCCCACACCTGAAAGGTGGGCGAATTTGCCCGCTTTGAAAGAAAAAAAAAAAAAAAGGATTTGAAAATTTTTTTTTCCTCACACCGGGGCCCCCTATAAAAGGAAAAAATTATGCAAAAGTAGTGTACATTTTTCGTGAGGGAGCCCCATTCGGCACGGGGCCGCGGTTGCCCCAGCCTAGTTACGGTCCTGTGCCACCCAGGGCCGTCTCAAGAGCATCATGGGCCACCGGGTCAATGATTTCTGAGGCCCTACAAGGCAAATTCTCGAAAATTTCGATCAGATCTCAGTTTTGTGAGCCCCCCCCCCCCTCTTATCTTGAGGGCCGTGGGAGGGCGGGCCCATGCATTAAGACGGCACTGGTGCCACCCTCCACCCATTGGATCCCCGCCGATGAGGGCTTGCTTGCTTTAAGAAAACCGGCTTCGGGGGGCCTCCCCACCCGTTCACCGAGAGAATCCATGTTTTCATATACATTTTAAAAAAACTTACCTCTACTTAACGATTGAAACCTCTTTCTCTTGAATAAATCGGTCCTCAAAAAATCAATTGGTTCATGGATCCACGTACCACTTAATCGCGACGTCAGGATCGTTGATGAAAGAATAGAGCTGACCAAGCACGTGTGCTATTCACAAGGACGCCAATAATGGCCTTTGTTGTCGCTGGCGTCCGTATACAAAAGAAGCTTCTCTCCGTGTGTGTGCAGTATAGTCCCTTCTTCCCCCCCACCTCTCCTCAAAAGCTTCACTACGTCCACGTGACTAGATGACGTCACCCCGGCATCTTCCTTCCACTTCTTTTTTTTTCGGGCGAGTCTATTTTTCAATTTCCGAGGGGGGACGCGCTATGGATATTTTTTCCTCTTTTTTTTTTGTGGTGACGTCACTGCGATGATGTAAAACTTGAAGCCGAGTTTTCCTAGGAATAGGTTTTTTGCGCCGCGTGAACCGAATTAGACCATTTTGCGCCGGCAGAAACGTGTTACATAATTACGCTGCGCGTTTGTGTTTTCCTCGGGTGGCGCATCAGATCAGGACGGCTATACATTATATTATATGGCATTAGTTATCACTCTGTCGTCTGCACGCTCCGGTTTGAAGAGAAGGGAAAGAAAACAACAAAAATGAAGGGAAGATCGGTGAAACGCGGGGCGCACGACGCATTTGACTCCTCCAGAAACAGTCGGCCAATGACGCCCGACGTAAAGCGCCGGGTCCGGTGCTACCGCAACAGCGCACACTGCTCAGGGCGGCTCTGGGTCACGGGTAGTTTTGCAGAAAAATATTTATTGTACCCCCCTTTTTAAAAACAATGAGTTGATTACTTTCTCTCTCATCCGTGCCGATGGTCTTTTCTGAAGTTTTCTCCCGGCGGGGGAGGGGGGGGGGGGTTCCCCTCGGCTAGCTGTTTCACGGCACCTCTCAAGCCGGGTTTTCCTAAGAGCAGGTTTCCATGTGCCACGCGAGTAGTATAAAAAGGACAGTTCAAACACAGGGGGAGGCGCGGAGGCGCGCGCCTCACATCCGGCTCCCTCACGCACCTCACATCCGCCCCCTCACGCGCCTCACATCCGCTCCCTCACACACCTCACATCCGCCCCCCCACGCACCTCACATCCGCCCCCTCACGCGCCTCACATCCGCTCCCTCAATCCTCTTATCACCCTAGCCAATGCACCGCTCCCAACAACGTAGACTTTGATTTTTGAGAAACAATTTCATGCAAGCGGTAAACGCCAACTTGGTGTAACTCGTCACATATTTATTTAAACGCGCCGCTGTTGCACTGCAACCACTTCATTTTACTCAACGTTTCGCCTGTTTGAATACTCTCAGTCTCTACACTCCACAGCTAGCATTACCTGTAAGTAAAGTATTTTCCTTTTTGAATCGTCATGTCTTGTGTGTTAGATATCGAAGGTTTTAGATTGAATTCACGTGAATTCATCGTGAAGGAATTAAGTTTTTCCAATTTGGAATCAAGTGAAACTTATCACACCGTTTATAAACCATAATAACAGAATTGATTTTTTTAGAATGAACGGAAGAAAAAATTCTAGAATTGATGAAAATTCGGAATTAATGCAAGAAATAATTTAAGAATTGATGGAAGCCTCCAATAAGTTACCGTGAGTGCGGGGCCCGGTGCAATCGCACACCTCTAAGGGCGGCTCTAGACTTACAGAACCATGAATTCCGTTTGGGACGCATTATAACCAGATTGCTTTTCAGGCAGAAATTTCGAGTGCTTTGACACGTAGACTGCTCAACACTACTTTTATTGAAAAAAACTTTTTAGTGATTTCAGGGTAATTTTGAGTGCTGATTCTGTGTGTGAATCTGGCATTATTTTTTTTCAAACGCTGTAATTTTTAACATAAAGTGAAAACTAAATTTCAGTAGTACTGCATAAGCAGCACACAAATCGCATTTAAATCTGCGAGCGGAGTTTACGTCACTAGAAAGCTTGAATCAATGGAATGAATCAATTTAATTATGAAAAGTAATCAATACATAAATTGCAAGATAAGTCAATACTGATGATTGATACTTAGGGCCGGACTTGGGCAAGTGTGAAGGTTGGCCGCAACCGGGGCGTTAAATGTTAGGGGCCGCAAAAACGTGATGAAAGAAAATACTTTGATTGCATTTTAATTTAAAAACTTCGTTTTCAACAAAGCGAATGCATTTAAACCTCACTACAACGATACTCAATATAACGGTAAATTACTCTACAACGATATTTTTTCAAGCCTTGTTTGAAAATGCCTATACTCTAATGTTAAACTGTTACCTCTCGACATAACGATATATAATCCGTACATAATCTACAACGACATTTTTTCTTGGTCTGCAGAGTCGTTTTATCGAGGTTTCGCTGTAGCTTAAAATTTTGTCTAAAACCTTTAAAATTCAGACATCGAACCCTATTCCTCTTGCCTAGGGTTTTCACAGAACCCCTTCCTCCAAGTCAAGTAAAGGATGGAGGTGGATCTAGTGCTCCGGATGATGGGTTGCTAAATTCTTCTTTTAAAATTTAAAAAATTACACAAGGCATACATAATGCATACTTGCCCGGCCGAAAGAGTATGAAGTTGAGGTCCTGGGTAGGTAATCGGTTCAATTTCCCTGACAGCTCTCCAACCTTTAAATGTCTGGAAGCAGCGGGCAATATCGTTTAAATTTATTGTCGAATAATTTTTTTCTCTGTGACCATGAAATAGTAGTTTGATGTTCATTCTGCCTATGTAAACCTGGCGTGCTCCTGGGTGTTCATGGTTACTCAGGGATTAGGAAACTCCGTTTTCGAGGGCCACAAAATGTTTAAGCCCATCCCTGATAATAAAATAATGCGTATTTGTAAATCAATAAATGCACATCTTTAAAAACACTCCACTCAATTATCAGATTTCAATATGCAGGCAATGCACGTCATATGAAATTTGTGGTACATTTATGTTCAGAATAAAAGTAAAACAATCATGTATACATTTATATATCGTATAATATATGTAATGAAAATTGAGGGAATATATTTAGGATATCAGAATAGATCAATGCAGTAATGATATGCTCTATAATGTTGCATTTTGTCCACTAAAATGAACATAAAATGATATTAAATTAATTCAAGGAGAAGCACTTGCATGGTTTTCTGTTATGGGTTTTGAATGTCTTTCATAGGAGGCTTCGGTAGAGTAATCAGCCATCATACGCGAGGCTCGAGCTTGCCTTGATACTTCTGTTCCATTACTTTCATAGCTTGATGAAACCGCCTCTCTTGTCATTAAAATGACTCAGATTGTCTGTGAAATTGGACCAAGTAACTAAGAAGAAAATGCGCCTTTGTGCTCATATTAACAGTCTATTTTTCAAACGTTAGAAAATTTTTAAATTCAAATTACAAATTAATCGTATTTTATTGCAATTCTTCATCGTTCTCTGCTTTGCAATCATTCAAAAAATTCTCAACAACCGATACGAAACATGATCAAACTGAAGATTGACCGGATTGAACGGATATTGATTAATATCCGTCAAAAATGCTGAAAATTTCGTATCTTTAAGAAATTTATGAATTTGAGAACCATCAAAAATCCTTGCTCACAGCTTTTCATTGTTCAGTCCAGGAAACGTTTTACAAATTCATTGGAAGCACTCGCCACTTTATTTATTGAGCACCTTTATCAAATTGCTTCACTATAAGCCGAGTTTTATATGAAGTGTTGGGGGGGATGTATTTTGTCTATGAACCGCTGGCTCTCTGATGATATTTTCTTTGTTGTCCCAGTAAGAGGTTCATCAGCTCAAGATCATGACAAATAACGGATGTCTGATGATGAGAGATACGTAAATTTTGCGCATAAAATTTCGAAATTTCGCAAAAATAAAATTTTCTAAATCAGAGATTTTGCATTTATTCGCAAAAATGAACAAAACTAACGATACATTATTACTTCGCTTCAAAATGAAACCTGAAGGAAAAAAGTACTTAATTAAAAGCTAATATTTCAGTAGTCTCTCCATATCTCCTTCTTCAATAGTACTTCCCTCTGTGACTAGTAACGGCGTTGTAGGTACATAATACAGTCGACTCTCGGTTTACGGAGTTAATTCGTTCCTGAGGTAGGTTGGCAAACCGAAACACATTTAGGAATTAATGTAAAAATAGATGCATTCGTTTCTAAGACCCCGAAGATTCCTACAGTGTCAATTTTTACACGCTCAAGTGAATAACTCGAAACCTATTGAAATAATCATACTGACACTAAAAACACTTTTTTCCAGAGAAAATCCAGACTTTACGAGAAAACGGGCATATATGCTATACATGGGCAGAGCTGTCTACCCATGTCTAGTCTGATTAATTTCATCTATTAATGTCAGTGTCAAAGCTCTCGAAATTTCTGCCTGCAAAGCAATCTGGCTACAATGCGTTCCAAACCGAATTCATGGTTTTATAAGTCACTTGCTGCCAAACTTCATCAATAAGTTCTATGAGCAATGTGGGCATTAAAATGATGTTTCTAGAAATCAGATAGTAGTAATTACATATGTATCAGAGGTTATTGCAAAACGTGTTTCAAAAATTTCTTTGATGAAAACCGTCCCAAAATTTTAAATGACAAGCTGATCTATGAGCTGGATAAAAGGTGTCGAATTCGGAGGAATGCATTTGAAAAAATCGAAATGCGGCCGTAGACACTTCAATTTCTCCATTATCATTTCGAATTTAGTCAAATATTTTCCTGCTTGCGTGTTCGTAAACCGAATCAATTTTTGTTGTTGGTAAACCGAATTGACGTAAACCGAGACGTTCGTAAACCGAAGGTTGACTGTGTCAGCATTCTTGCTATTAGCGGGACTACGAAGACTTTGAATTACTGCCTTTGCATAGTAGGTAATAGAATTTCATTATATTTAACATGCGCATGGCCATCAACAGAAGTATTTTAGATGACTACTGAAAGTAGTATGATTGTATTTATCAATGACTTCATACCATGTCATAACGTTGCAAAAAATATTATCTTGGAGAAGCTTTCCAAAGTACAAAATTTGGGTGCAAAGTTGATGTAAGTGTTGTCACGGCTTCAGATAGGCCCAGCATAAAACCACTGTATATGCTGCAGAGTTTAATTTGTCGCGTCGAATATCGTGTAAAATAAATGTATTTAAACTCTTCTGCTGCTGTCAAACTTTTTTCTGTCTTTTCGAAAAAAATGGCTCTGACTTTTGCGTTCATGAGAAAATTAACTTGATGCGCAACAGATCTATCGCATTTATTCCGTAAATATGAAAATTACGCTTCCTTAATGATGCTATGAATGCAATAATATTGAGAATAAGTTACGAAAATAAATGAAAAAACACAAAAGTAAAAATCTGCCGCAAAAAATAGTGATTACAGACTGCATTGGAATGTTGAGAATATGTACTATCTCAAAACTAGAGTCATTTCGTCAAAACCAACACCAGTTTTGGAATCAACAGACCACTAAAACCTAAAACCTTTACAATAAAACCGTTGAAGTTTCTTTGGTAAACCGATTTTTTTTTTTTGTCTTGAGTAGTGTAATAGAGGATATTTTAACACTTCTGAGGGAATTCGTTTTTAGTTTATTCAAAGTTCTTTATGACTTTTTTTCAAAAACGTTATAAGCGGGATCCGAATTGGACAAAAACCGAGACTCATGTAAAACCAACAGATCTATCCACCCTATTTTGTAGGTTAACTATCATTCTCCTTCGACAAAGAAAAAGTTTACCCCCCCCCCCCCGCACTCATGAGAAAATCTTCCGTACACTACTGAATGTAATTCGCTGCACACACAATGTACTTAGAGTTCCCGTTTGAATTAGACTGGGACAGAAGGAGTCTTCTCCTGTCTGTAACCAACAGATCTATCCACCCTATTTTGTAGGTTAACTATCATTCTCCTTCGACAAAGAAAAAGTTTACCCCCCCCCCCCCCGCACTCATGAGAAAATCTTCCGTACACTACTGAATGTAATTCGCTGCACACACAATGTACTTAGAGTTCCCGTTTGAATTAGACTGGGACAGAAGGAGTCTTCTCCTGTCTGTCCCAGTCTAATTCAAACGGGAACTCTAAGTACATTGTGTGTGCAGCGAATTACATTCAGTAGTGTACGGAAGATTTTCTCATGAGTGCGGGGGGGGGGGGTAAACTTTTTCTTTGTCGAAGGAGAATGATAGTTAACCTACAAAATAGGGTGGATAGATCTGTTGGTTTTACATGAGTCTCGGTTTTTGTCCAATTCGGATCCCGCTTATAACGTTTTTGAAAAAAAGTCATAAAGAACTTTGAATAAACTAAAAACGAATTCCCTCAGAAGTGTTAAAATATCCTCTATTACACTACTCAAGACAAAAAAAAAAAATCGGTTTACCAAAGAAACTTCAACGGTTTTATTGTAAAGGTTTTAGGTTTTAGTGGTCTGTTGATTCCAAAACTGGTGTTGGTTTTGACGAAATGACTCTAGTTTTGAGATAGTACATATTCTCAACATTCCAATGCAGTCTGTAATCACTATTTTTTGCGGCAGATTTTTACTTTTGTGTTTTTTCATTTATTTTCGTAACTTATTCTCAATATTATTGCATTCATAGCATCATTAAGGAAGCGTAATTTTCATATTTACGGAATAAATGCGATAGATCTGTTGCGCATCAAGTTAATTTTCTCATGAACGCAAAAGTCAGAGCCATTTTTTTCGAAAAGACAGAAAAAAGTTTGACAGCAGCAGAAGAGTTTAAATACATTTATTTTACACGATATTCGACGCGACAAATTAAACTCTGCAGCATATACAGTGGTTTTATGCTGGGCCTATCTGAAGCCGTGACAACACTTACATCAACTTTGCACCCAAATTTTGTACTTTGGAAAGCTTCTCCAAGATAATATTTTTTGCAACGTTATGACATGGTATGAAGTCATTGATAAATACAATCATACTACTTTCAGTAGTCATCTAAAATACTTCTGTTGATGGCCATGCGCATGTTAAATATAATGAAATTCTATTACCTACTATGCAAAGGCAGTAATTCAAAGTCTTCGTAGTCCCGCTAATAGCAAGAATGCTGACACAGTCAACCTTCGGTTTACGAACGTCTCGGTTTACGTCAATTCGGTTTACCAACAACAAAAATTGATTCGGTTTACGAACACGCAAGCAGGAAAATATTTGACTAAATTCGAAATGATAATGGAGAAATTGAAGTGTCTACGGCCGCATTTCGATTTTTTCAAATGCATTCCTCCGAATTCGACACCTTTTATCCAGCTCATAGATCAGCTTGTCATTTAAAATTTTGGGACGGTTTTCATCAAAGAAATTTTTGAAACACGTTTTGCAATAACCTCTGATACATATGTAATTACTACTATCTGATTTCTAGAAACATCATTTTAATGCCCACATTGCTCATAGAACTTATTGATGAAGTTTGGCAGCAAGTGACTTATAAAACCATGAATTCGGTTTGGAACGCATTGTAGCCAGATTGCTTTGCAGGCAGAAATTTCGAGAGCTTTGACATTGACATTAATAGATGAAATTAATCAGACTAGACATGGGTAGACAGCTCTGCCCATGTATAGCATATATGCCCGTTTTCTCGTAAAGTCTGGATTTTCTCTGGAAAAAAGTGTTTTTAGTGTCAGTATGATTATTTCAATAGGTTTCGAGTTATTCACTTGAGCGTGTAAAAATTGACACTGTAGGAATCTTCGGGGTCTTAGAAACGAATGCATCTATTTTTACATTAATTCCTAAATGTGTTTCGGTTTGCCAACCTACCTCAGGAACGAATTAACTCCGTAAACCGAGAGTCGACTGTATTATGTACCTACAACGCCGTTACTAGTCACAGAGGGAAGTACTATTGAAGAAGGAGATATGGAGAGACTACTGAAATATTAGCTTTTAATTAAGTACTTTTTTCCTTCAGGTTTCATTTTGAAGCGAAGTAATAATGTATCGTTAGTTTTGTTCATTTTTGCGAATAAATGCAAAATCTCTGATTTAGAAAATTTTATTTTTGCGAAATTTCGAAATTTTATGCGCAAAATTTACGTATCTCTCATCATCAGACATCCGTTATTTGTCATGATCTTGAGCTGATGAACCTCTTACTGGGACAACAAAGAAAATATCATCAGAGAGCCAGCGGTTCATAGACAAAATACATCCCCCCCAACACTTCATATAAAACTCGGCTTATAGTGAAGCAATTTGATAAAGGTGCTCAATAAATAAAGTGGCGAGTGCTTCCAATGAATTTGTAAAACGTTTCCTGGACTGAACAATGAAAAGCTGTGAGCAAGGATTTTTGATGGTTCTCAAATTCATAAATTTCTTAAAGATACGAAATTTTCAGCATTTTTGACGGATATTAATCAATATCCGTTCAATCCGGTCAATCTTCAGTTTGATCATGTTTCGTATCGGTTGTTGAGAATTTTTTGAATGATTGCAAAGCAGAGAACGATGAAGAATTGCAATAAAATACGATTAATTTGTAATTTGAATTTAAAAATTTTCTAACGTTTGAAAAATAGACTGTTAATATGAGCACAAAGGCGCATTTTCTTCTTAGTTACTTGGTCCAATTTCACAGACAATCTGAGTCATTTTAATGACAAGAGAGGCGGTTTCATCAAGCTATGAAAGTAATGGAACAGAAGTATCAAGGCAAGCTCGAGCCTCGCGTATGATGGCTGATTACTCTACCGAAGCCTCCTATGAAAGACATTCAAAACCCATAACAGAAAACCATGCAAGTGCTTCTCCTTGAATTAATTTAATATCATTTTATGTTCATTTTAGTGGACAAAATGCAACATTATAGAGCATATCATTACTGCATTGATCTATTCTGATATCCTAAATATATTCCCTCAATTTTCATTACATATATTATACGATATATAAATGTATACATGATTGTTTTACTTTTATTCTGAACATAAATGTACCACAAATTTCATATGACGTGCATTGCCTGCATATTGAAATCTGATAATTGAGTGGAGTGTTTTTAAAGATGTGCATTTATTGATTTACAAATACGCATTATTTTATTATCAGGGATGGGCTTAAACATTTTGTGGCCCTCGAAAACGGAGTTTCCTAATCCCTGAGTAACCATGAACACCCAGGAGCACGCCAGGTTTACATAGGCAGAATGAACATCAAACTACTATTTCATGGTCACAGAGAAAAAAATTATTCGACAATAAATTTAAACGATATTGCCCGCTGCTTCCAGACATTTAAAGGTTGGAGAGCTGTCAGGGAAATTGAACCGATTACCTACCCAGGACCTCAACTTCATACTCTTTCGGCCGGGCAAGTATGCATTATGTATGCCTTGTGTAATTTTTTAAATTTTAAAAGAAGAATTTAGCAACCCATCATCCGGAGCACTAGATCCACCTCCATCCTTTACTTGACTTGGAGGAAGGGGTTCTGTGAAAACCCTAGGCAAGAGGAATAGGGTTCGATGTCTGAATTTTAAAGGTTTTAGACAAAATTTTAAGCTACAGCGAAACCTCGATAAAACGACTCTGCAGACCAAGAAAAAATGTCGTTGTAGATTATGTACGGATTATATATCGTTATGTCGAGAGGTAACAGTTTAACATTAGAGTATAGGCATTTTCAAACAAGGCTTGAAAAAATATCGTTGTAGAGTAATTTACCGTTATATTGAGTATCGTTGTAGTGAGGTTTAAATGCATTCGCTTTGTTGAAAACGAAGTTTTTAAATTAAAATGCAATCAAAGTATTTTCTTTCATCACGTTTTTGCGGCCCCTAACATTTAACGCCCCGGTTGCGGCCAACCTTCACACTTGCCCAAGTCCGGCCCTAAGTATCAATCATCAGTATTGACTTATCTTGCAATTTATGTATTGATTACTTTTCATAATTAAATTGATTCATTCCATTGATTCAAGCTTTCTAGTGACGTAAACTCCGCTCGCAGATTTAAATGCGATTTGTGTGCTGCTTATGCAGTACTACTGAAATTTAGTTTTCACTTTATGTTAAAAATTACAGCGTTTGAAAAAAAATAATGCCAGATTCACACACAGAATCAGCACTCAAAATTACCCTGAAATCACTAAAAAGTTTTTTTCAATAAAAGTAGTGTTGAGCAGTCTACGTGTCAAAGCACTCGAAATTTCTGCCTGAAAAGCAATCTGGTTATAATGCGTCCCAAACGGAATTCATGGTTCTGTAAGTCTAGAGCCGCCCTTAGAGGTGTGCGATTGCACCGGGCCCCGCACTCACGGTAACTTATTGGAGGCTTCCATCAATTCTTAAATTATTTCTTGCATTAATTCCGAATTTTCATCAATTCTAGAATTTTTTCTTCCGTTCATTCTAAAAAAATCAATTCTGTTATTATGGTTTATAAACGGTGTGATAAGTTTCACTTGATTCCAAATTGGAAAAACTTAATTCCTTCACGATGAATTCACGTGAATTCAATCTAAAACCTTCGATATCTAACACACAAGACATGACGATTCAAAAAGGAAAATACTTTACTTACAGGTAATGCTAGCTGTGGAGTGTAGAGACTGAGAGTATTCAAACAGGCGAAACGTTGAGTAAAATGAAGTGGTTGCAGTGCAACAGCGGCGCGTTTAAATAAATATGTGACGAGTTACACCAAGTTGGCGTTTACCGCTTGCATGAAATTGTTTCTCAAAAATCAAAGTCTACGTTGTTGGGAGCGGTGCATTGGCTAGGGTGATAAGAGGATTGAGGGAGCGGATGTGAGGCGCGTGAGGGGGCGGATGTGAGGTGCGTGGGGGGGGCGGATGTGAGGTGTGTGAGGGAGCGGATGTGAGGCGCGTGAGGGGGCGGATGTGAGGTGCGTGAGGGAGCCGGATGTGAGGCGCGCGCCTCCGCGCCTCCCCCTGTGTTTGAACTGTCCTTTTTATACTATTCGCGTGGCACATGGAAACCTGCTCTTAGGAAAACCCGGCTTGAGAGGTGCCGTGAAACAGCTAGCCGAGGGGAACCCCCCCCCTCCCCCGCCGGGAGAAAACTTCAGAAAAGACCATCGGCACGGATGAGAGAGAAAGTAATCAACTCATTGTTTTTAAAAAGGGGGGTACAATAAATATTTTTCTGCAAAACTACCCGTGACCCAGAGCCGCCCTGAGCAGTGTGCGCTGTTGCGGTAGCACCGGACCCCAAGTTTTGGGGGAGATTCCGCCCCGTAATTTCGGAAACAATAATTTCTTTCCTAGATTCAAAATTTTAATTAATTCTAAATTTTTACTTGATTCTGGAATTATTACTTTCAGAAATTTTGCATTTTCATCGATTCTGAAATCATTTCTTTTATAAATTTTGCATTTTCACAAATTCTGAAATTGATTCTGAATTTTCACAAATTCTGAAATTGATTCTGTGAATTTTCACAAATTCTGAAATTGATTCCGTGAATTTTCACAAATTCTGAAATTGATTCTGTGAATTTTCACAAATTCTGAAATTGATTCTGAATTTTTACAAATTCTGAAACTGATTCTGAATTTTTACAAATTCTGAAATTGATTCTGTGAATTTTCACAAATTCTGAAACTGATTCTGAATTTTTACAAATTCTGAAATTGATTCTGTGAATTTTCACAAATTCTGAAATTGATTCTGTGAATTTTCACAAATCCTGAAATTGATTCTGTGAATTTTCGCAAATTCTGAAATTGATTGTGAATTTTCGCAAATTCTGAAATTGATTCTGTGAATTTTCACAAATTCCGAAATTGATTCCGTGAATTTTCACAAATTATGAAATTGATTCTGTGAATTTTCACAAATTCTGAAATTGATTCCGAATTTTCACAAATTCTGAAATTGATTCTGTGAATTTTCACAAATTCTGAAATTGATTCTGTGAATTTTCACAAATCCTGAAATTCATTCTGTGAATTTTCACAAATTCTGAAATTGATTCCGAATTTTCACAAATTCTGAAATTGATTCCGAATTTTCACAAATTCTGAAATTGTTTCCGAATTTTCACAAATTCCGAAATTGATTCCGTGAATTTTCACAAATTATGAAATTGATTCTGTGAATTTTCACAAATTCTGAAATTGATTCCGAATTTTCACAAATTCTGAAATTGATTCCGAATTTTCACAAATTCTGAAATTGATTCTGTGAATTTTCACAAATTCTGAAATTGATTCTGTGAATTTTCACAAATCCTGAAATTGATTCTGTGAATTTTCACAAATCCTGAAATTGATTCTGTGAATTTTCACAAATCCTGAAATTGATTCTGTGAATTTTCACAAATTCTGAAATTGATTCTGTGAATTTTCACAAATTCTGAAATTGATTCTGTGAATTTTCACAAATTCTGAAATTGATTCTGTGAATTTTCACAAATCCTGAAATTGATTCTGTGAATTTTCACAAATCCTGAAATTGATTCTGTGAATTTTCACAAATCCTGAAATTGATTCTGTGAATTTTCACAAATCCTGAAATTGATTCTGCGAATTTTCACAAATTCTGAAATTGATTCTGTATTTTCAACATTTCTGGAATTATCACTTTCATAAATTCTGGAATTATTTCTTTCATTTATTCTAAATTACGTACGTTACTTTAGGGTGCCGCAGCATACTGTTTGGGAATCACGCAGTCCTATATAGTAATTATTAGAGCCCGGATTATAGGCAAATGCATATGCACTTCCCTATAATCCCCTTTGCATATTTTGGCATTTTTTAGCATTAATGCATATAAATGCATAAAATCGAAGAATTGTCGGAATAAGTGCATATTTTTGAAAGTTCATTTAAGCGTAATCGCTTTTTTTTATGATCTTTCTAACAAATATTGCTAATAATACAGTAAAACCTCTCTTTTGCGTTCACCGGCGGGATAAAAAAAATTCGTTCGTGTAGGAGGGGTGGCCGTTGATCACAGGGATTTGAAATGAATACTTCTGTTATGCAAGGTAAAAATATTATTTGGCGGGTAAAAGAAGAGTGACCGCATCTGGGGGGGGGGGGGGTGTCCGTTAAGAGTGGGGTTTCACTGTATTTTTATAACATCGGTTTTCCCGCCGCAGGTGGAATTTAGAGAATTAATAGAGATGTTCCAAATATCCAGTGTTTTATTGTTAAGGGGCCGTTCAAGTATTACGTCATCATCGATGGGGGGGGGGGAGGGGGTTTCCGATTTGCTGACTTTTGATGACAAGGGGGGGGGGGTTTTGGATAATGCTTACGTCATCAACCACCCTTTATGAAAATATGAGTTGGATTCAGAGGGGCAGAGCTGGATGACGAAATTTTGCTGACAATGTGGGGGGAGGAGGGGGTCAGCGTTTTGCTGACTTTTGCTGACAAGGGGGTGGGAGGGGGGTCAAAAATGGCTGAAAATTTGCTTACGTAATACTTGAATGGCCCTTAAGGCGGTTTCTAGTGATATGTCAAAAGCGTTCAATTTTTTTAGAAATAGTGTTGATATTCTTTTGTTACTGGTGTTTCGTTACTGAGTAGCTACAACAAACATTTTGGGCTTTAATGTATATTTTATCATTTTTAAGTGCATATTTTGACATTTTAAGTGCATATTTCGGCATTTTAAGTACATATTTCGGTATTTTAAGTGCATATTTTAGCACTTTTACGTGCATATTTGAATATTTTTAGAGCATATTTCATCACTTTTTTAGTGCATATAATCCGGGCTCTAGTAATTATATTCTGACAAACACATAGTGCTCACAAGTGCGTGTGGTTTTAGCCATTGCGGGATAAATGTAGAAGTCAGCACAATTCTAAATAATATATGTGTGCAGGGTCACGCACGTTTCAACGTACCGGTATGACCCCGGGGGCGTCCCACGTCCTGCAGCGGTGCCCTAGGCCTGGATATTTGACGGGCCCGTATGTGGTATGGTGTAAAACCATAAAAATGATGAGAATCGTCGCAGGCTCGAGGCGTTGCTAGCTCTGCTGTTGGGGGGGGGGGGCACTTTTTGAATAGACGTCATAATCATCATCAGCATTGCTTTGAGGGCCAGGCAAAGGGTGATCCTCATGAAAATCAGTGTTAAAATCGCCGATTTTACACACATACTGTCACAGCAATAACTTTGAAATTTGAATAGAATTGCCGATTTTTGAAAGTTCGGTTAGAGATATACGAAGCCCAGGAGATCAAATATGAAGTAATTAGCCCCTCCCCGGACCTACTTTTTTGAGTTGAATATCCAATGCAATAACATTGATTTCAACTTTTTATTCATATCTCCGTATTGTCTTTTGATATTCAACTGCATAAATTCATATAATTTAGGTTGTTTTTAAAATAAGGGGGGGGGGGTGTTAATTTTATGGGCCCGTAAAAAAAGTACATCGAAAAATTCCATAATTGCACAGCCCTGCAGGATTCATGGTGTCAATTACCTCCAGCACTACTTCAGACATTATTCGAGTCCATGCCACGTCGTGTTGCGGCACTTCTGCGGGCTCGCGGGGACCCTACACGATATTAGGCAGGTGTACCAGTTTTTTGCCTCTTCAGTGTATGTCCCTCAAAGAAAGAAGGGAGGAAATCACGTGATCCAAAAAGCCTCACTGAAGGAAAACCCGTGCAGCGCCGGGTATATTGTAACTAGTTTTCTATAATTGTTTCAGAATGCACAGCAATATGCACACATGGTATTTCCTTCCAAAAAATGCAAAGGTCAAAAATCGTTTTACCTTGGCTTGTCAACAAGCAATGTGTTCCATTGGAGCTATTCTGCTGGTAATTATAGGAACTTCATAAGCAGCTCAGGGGGCGTTCAAGTATTAAGTCAGCAGTTTTTTTTTTACCGCCCCCCCCCCCCTCCTGTCAGCAAAAGAAATTTCGCCAGCTCTGCCACCCACCTCCAAACGCATATTGGGATCACAGCCATAAGCGGAGGGAGGGAGGGAATCATGCCCCCCCCCCTCAAAAGGATCGAAAGTTTGTTTAAAGACACATTTCTAGAGCACTCAAGTGGCCCAGGACACATTTCTTGAGCATGTAAGTGGCCCGCAAAATATTTCTAGAACACTTGAGTGGCCCAGGCACGTTTCCAGACCTCTTGAAGGATCCGCGGAACATTTAGAAATAACTAAATTGGCTCTATAGACAGGGGAATCGTTAGTTTAGGTGCCCAACAAACCGGGGAAACTATTTTCTCGCTTTTGGCACACTCAGTAAAGATACCATTAGGATTCCACAATATCATATTTTTATAAAGGGAGGAAATATAACGTAAGTTCATTCAAACCCCCCCCCCCTCCCCTGTTATCAAAATTCAGCAAATCCGAAACCCCTTCCCTAATCAATGCTTGAATGACTCCTCACAAGTAAAAATTGAAATGATTAGGAGTCAGGGCCGTTTTAAGAGCATCATGAGCACCCGGGCCAAGTGATTCCACCGAGGCCCTACCTATTAAATTATCAAAAAATTCAACCCCTTCTCATTTTTGCCCGGGTGGGCCCGTGCGTTAAGACGGCACTGTTAGGAGTTGCTTTTAGAGGCATCGATGCCGAAAAGAGCTCAAATTTGAAAGGCATAAAGAAATTCATTCCCATTTTTTAACACGGTCAATGGCAGGGACGTAGCCAGAAATTTCGTTCGGGCGGGGGGGGGGGGGAACCATGGCCCCAGTGCCGTCTTAAGGCATGGGCTCACTCGGGCAGAGAAAGGGGCCTCACAAAAATGAGATCTGATTGAGATTTTCGAGAATTTACTTGGTAGGGCCTCAGAAAAATCATTTGGCCCGGGGGCCCATGATGCTCTTGAGACGGCCTTGCATGGCCCCCCCAAAGGGGGGCTGGAAGGGCTCTAGCCCTGGGGCTCGGGACTGTTCTCATCATTTTTTGCTTTTTACGCTATAAATTAACTACAGAAGGGGCCCGTGAGAAGTCTGACCGAGGGGCCCGCAAAAGATCCCAGATGTGGGGACCCTGGGAGACCACTTTCATTTCGGGGGCTGGGAGGGACCAAAGTGATAGAACAATAGATTTGGCCATCTTCTTTTTTCGGTCATTTTCTCACATTTCGGTGGGGGGGGGGGGAAGACCCCCCAAGCCCCCCTCCCCCGCTACGCCCTTGGCCAATGGTAAAACATTGCGTACATGAGTTGGAAAAAAAAAAAAATGCTCTTGGAAAAAAGAAGCAAAAATTTTCAAATTTTTTCGGTTAAAAAAAAGAACTACGAGAGAATTTGTCAAAAAAAAAAAGTAATTTTTTTACAGGAGGGGTCACGTGACACGCTATGTGACGTCGCACGAGTTTTCGTGATGAACCGCGCGCACCCTGGTGGCTCATTCTGCTCGGTAGAGCCATTGGCATCTCGTGGGGACCGCTCGCTTATGTTTACATTTCACTTCCTTGATTATACATCAGTGGATTCGACTAAAACTGCTCACCGATCAATTAACCGTTTGATTATCTTTAGGAAATGCCCGAAACTTCATCAGTTAAAGGTGAGTCCTTTCTCTTTTTTTCGATCGAAGATGGTTTGAATTGTTAACTTTCCAGGGTATTTCCTTCAGTTCATCCTATCCGGAATGTGCTGCCATCTATGAGGAAACAAAATACTTCAACGTTTCCGTATGCGACTTCTGAAGTGAGACAGCGACAGAAATGAGATTAGTATGGTGACCATACGTCCCGTATTTCACGGGACAATCCCGGTTTTTTCTGTTTTTCTGGCCGTCCCGACTTTTCACTTATTGTCCACGAAGCCAATTTGACTTTTCATATTTTAAATCAGCGGTTCCCAACCTTTTTTGACACAGGGAGCCATTTCTGGTGTATAATTTCTTGACGGAGCCCCTTTAAGCCCCCAAGTAACCCGCGGAACATTCCCGAATTACTTAAGTCGTCCCCGGCGAAACAACGAGTCACTTGAGTGATGCATTGCACAGTTCCAGAGCACTTGAAGGATCCGTGAAACATTTAGAGATCACCAAAGTGGCTCTGTAGGGGACTTATCAATGGGATCCGGAACTTTCGCCCCCGACATCTCGCCCCTGGAACGTTTCGTCCCCGTTACATTTGGCCCCCGGAAATTTCGCCCCGGTACATTTTTCCCCTGGTGCGTTTGGCCCCCGAAAAATTCACACCTGACATTTCACCTGCCCTGAACGTATGAGTGACCGTATGAGTGATTGACTGTATGAGTGACCGTATGAGTGATTGACTATGAGTGACCGTGTGAATGATCGAGTGACCGTATGAGTGACCAAGTGAGTGTCAAATGAACTGTAGGAGTGCGTTAGTGACCGTACAAATGACTGAGCGAGTGGCAGAATGACTCACCACGTGAGTGACCGTATCAACTAGTGTGCAATTGACTTTATGAGTGAATGACCGTATGAGTGACCACGTGACTGACCGAATGGCCGAGCAAATGAATGACCGCATGAGTGACCAAGTGATTAACTGTATGAGTGATCAAGTGAGTGACCGAATGGCCGTATGAGTGAGCAAATGAATGACCGCATGAGTGACCAAGTGATTAACTGTATGAGTGATCAAGTGAGTGATAGTGGGATTGACCGTGTCAGTGACAAAGAGAGGAATTGAGCGATGGAACGTTTGAGTGAATAAGTGACTGACCGAATGAGTGACCAAGTGAGTGGCTAATTAAATACTGGTGTAAGTGAATGATGGAGCGTATGAGTGACCGAGTGGCTGACGGAATGAAAGACAGAGTGAATGCTTGAATAAATTTGGGAGTGACTGAGTGATTGAGCATATGAGTGACCAAGGGAGAGACTGAGTGATTAATCGTATGAGTGACCGAGTGACTGACCGCATGAGTGACCGAGTGACTGGCCGCATTAGTGACCGAGTGGTTAATTGCATGAGTGACCAGGTGAGTGACGGTATGAGTGTTCAAGTGAGTGATCAAGGAACTGACCGTGTGAGTGACCAAGGGAGTTACTGAGTGATGGAACGCATAAGTGAATGTGTGACCAAGTGAGTGACTGCATGAGTGACCGAAAGATTGATAAAGTGAATGACTGCATGAGTGACCGAAAGATTGATAAAGTGAATGACTGCATGAGTGACCGAAAGATTGATAAAGTGAATGACTGCATGAGTGACCGAAAGATTGATAAAGTGAATGACCGTATGATTGACCCAGTAAGCGACTGAGTGATTGACAAAGTGAGCGATTGAGTGATTGACAGAGTGAGCGATTGAGTGATTGGCAAAGTGCGAGGGTGGAGTGTCTGCAAAGATGATCCTCCTCATCCCCTCCCTTTTTATAGGTGGTTACGTAGCACTGAGTGACCAAGTGACTCACACTTTAATGGATTCTAAGAATTTGGAATTTTCAGTTTAAGCATAAAATATTTTTCCCAAATTTACGACTCACACCGGTGTAGTCACTCACACTATCATTCATATATTCACTCATACGGTCACGCGTACGGTCAAGGTAGGCAAAATGACAAGGGGTCAATTTCCGATTCACTTGATTACTCACTGAGTAACTCATATGATCACTCACTGGGTCACTCATATGGTCAGGGCAGGTGAAATGTCCGGGGATAAATTTTCAATTCACTCGATCACTCATGTATTCATTCACTTGGTCACTCATGCGATCAGGGGAAGCAAAATGTCACGAGTAAATGTCCAACTCACTTGATCACTCATGCGGTCACTCACTTGGTCACTTGTACCATCATTCATTTGTTCACTCATACGGTCACGCGTACGATAAGGGCTGGCGAAATATCAGAGATAAATTTCCGATTTACTTGATTACTTACTGAGTCACTCATATGGTCACTCACTGGGTCACTGATATGGTCCGGGCAGGCGAAAGGTCAGGGCGAAATTCCCGGTGTGAAATGTCCGGGGGCCAAATGAACGTGCATTCCGGGAGACGAAACGTGCCAGGGGCGAGATGTCGGGGACGAAATATCGGGGGCAAAGGTTCCGTGAACCACTTATCAATATGGAGAATGTTAGCTCAGGTGCCCAATAACTATCGAAAGGTTTTTTTTTCGTTTTTGGCTCACCTAATAAGATGCCATTAAGAATATTTCATATCTCCATAAAGGGTGGTTGATGACGTATTCATCATCCAAACTACTCCCCCCCCCCCGTCATCAAAAGTCAGCAAATCGGAAACCCCCTCTCCCCCCATCGATGCTGACGTAATACTTGAATGACACCTATGCATGTCTGAAACGCATTGCTAAAGCACCACGTTAACCAAAGTGAACATACGGAAAGTGATTGTTTAGGCACAGAAAAACCATTGTTGACCAACAGTTTTTTGCCCGTTTCGGGCATTTGCTCTATCGTTCAATCCGGGCCCTGTTTGGTATATATATGCAAAATTTGGCGACGATCAATCTAAAATTGTAGATTAGTATAGAAAACATATACAGTCAAACCTCGTTAATGAGTCACTCTTGGGAGAGCAAAAATATGACTTAGTAAGCGGAGTGACTCGTTAAACGGAGTGAACCATAGCTGTGCCAATTCCTGCCAGAGGACAATTGGGACTTCCAAAAAGTGACCCGGTAAGCGGAGTGACGTGTAAACCGGGTGACGCACTAACGAGGTTTGACTGTATAGATGATAAAACCCCTTGAACCCTCTCTTGCAATTAATTTTCAGGCAGCACTGCTCACACACAATTTTTCTTCGTTTCAAATGAAGGGATTGATGTAAAAACTTACTGTTTTGTTGCTAAAATAATTTGTAATTAGCAAAAATAATTGTTTCGTACATTTACATGAATGTTTGTTGTTATATATACATGATAGGCCATAATTAGTGTCGAAATATTCTTCAATAAAGTGCAACAGAAATACAGTAAAACCTCGTTAAGTCGTCACCCTAAAAAGTCGTCTCACTCCTGTTAAGTAGTCGCTTCAGGCCCGTCTAGCTTTCATAGATGACAATGGTATGAAACCCTCGTTTACTCGTCGCGAATTTCAGTTAACCCGTCACTATGAAAAAGTTTGAGAGAGTGAAACAGACTACTTTTATGGTTCCGTTAAAAAAAAAAAAAAAACTTGTTAAGAAAGCTTGAAGCCCTAAATTAGTGGGTGCCCATGCAGAAATCGGGTCTAGCTCGAACGCAGTTCCCCCTAACGTACCAAAAAGTCGGCAAATGGACTTCCCCAGCTAACTTTCGTTCTTTGAACTGTTTCGTTTTGGTACATAAGGAAGTGGCTTTTAAGTCCCCATAAAAGCCTTATGCACCAAAACGAAACAGTTCAAAGAACGAAAGTTAGCTGGGGAAGTCCATTTGCCGACTTAAGTTTTTGGTACGTTAGGGGGAACTGCGTTCGAGCTAGACCCGATTTCTGCATGGGCCCCATTAATTTAGGGCTTCAAATTTAAACAAAATATCTTTGTTGAGAAACCAGGCATTTTTTCCAAAGTTGAGGTCTTCTAATTATGCTTTTTCCTACCCAAGGCCCCCTCAGGTGAGAAGTGGGATTAGTCTAAATTAAAATATATTAGTATGAATCAAAGCGTACACCAATTTATTTTACCACAATAAGTTAACTAATGAGAGCTCAAAAAAGGTAAAAATGTCTATTTTTTCTTTCGCAATCCATAAATTTTATTAATATATCGTAAATTTAATTCATATTTAAAAAAAAATTTATATTCCTTTAAATTTATACGATTTTTTCACAGTATTTCACATTGAACTGACGGCACTTCGGTTGAGTCGTCACTCCGCTTAAGCCGTCATAATTTTTCGATAACATCAGGTGACGACTTATCGAGGTTTTACTGTATTACAGTTCGTCTTGCAACGAAAAAAGTGTGTGTTCCAACATAATGCTAATGTATTTGCAACGAAAAGAAAAATGCTATAGGCCAGTATTACACTATAAAAGTTGGATAAAATCCCTTTTATAAAACTTGAAAAATCCAACCAATGAAGCTCATAGGTTACATTCGAGCAAATGTAACCGATAATCGTATTGGTTGAATTTTTCAAGTTTTATAAACGAACTTTTAGAAAACTTTTACAGCGTAATACCGGCCATAGACAGATATCACCAGTAAAATAACGGCTACTGCACTTCATCAGTATGTCGTGTCGTGCATTTACTGTACGCGATTACTGCCTGCATAGCTTTTTTATGCAAATCGCATTCAAACTGCTACTAGAAGCATGAAAACAAATGTACCAAAGCAAATAGACATCGCTATGACTTGCATATACTATCACGACGAGCTGGACTCATCCATTTCAGTTCAAGGGGGTTAATAAATGCGATTAAAGGTGATTAAATGTGGTTAACTATGATTATTTCATCAAATGTATATTACTTACAATAAATTGTTTGCTATTTTTAACACAATCTAGTTATTTGTAATACAGTCGAATCCCGTTATAACGAACTCCAAGAGACCGCACTATAATGAAATTTCGTTATAAATAATATAATTCCAGGTTTTTGCATTGTTTCTATGAAAACTTATCCATCGGATTAGAAAAGTGTTCGTTAAAACGGGATTTTCGCTATATCGGTATTCGTTAAAACGGGATTCGACCGTGATTAGATTGCTTATATAATCCCGGTACCTCCGGTCTTTTCATAACCAAAAAATTTTTTTGGTCTAGAAAAAGCTGATAGAGCATATCTACTTACCCAAAAGATCAGATATCAGCTTTTTCTTGCTAGCTTTTCCAGGTATTCTGACTCTCCTAGAGTTCGGGAGAGATTATATTATCCAGCTTTTGAGCAAAGGCATGTATGGTTGGCATTCCGATATCTTATACTTCTGTTTCTGATGAACCAATTAGCTCCCAGTATAGCTCTTAATGTTTTGTTTCGGTATTGTTCTAATTTTTTATCATGTGATGATTGCCCGAGTAGAGCCAAAGCCTCCTAGATACTACAGGAGGCAGCATCTAGGAGGCTTTGGCAGAGCCACGCAGCGCATAGAAAAATGGATCTGATAGCTATTTTGTACACATTTAATTTACGTGTTTGCAAGTGTGTTCTGCAATAAATTTTGTCTGCGCTTTGCATCACATAATTGCGCTGTTGCACAAATGACAGTCGCTTGTCAAATTACTATGTCCAAGCATTTGGTGCTTAGAACTGGTTTCCATTTGTGGGCAGATCTAACTTTCCTGTAATCCATATACAGTCAAACCTCGTTAGTTCGTCACCCGGTTAACACGTCACTCCGCTTACCGGGTCACTTTTTGAAACTCAGGCAAGAATTGGCACAGCTATGACTTACTCCGTTTAACGAGCCACTCCGCTTAATAAGTCATATTTTTGCTCTCCCAAGAGTGACTCATTAACGAGGTTTGACTGTGCATACTGTCTTGTCTCTGGCATTAAGTTTTACTCTGTTTTGATGATGTCAGGAGTTAAGATTTAGGTCAATTAATTTACAGGAGTTAACCTGGTCAATTAATTTCTGTAAATTGCTTAATGCCTTCTGTGGTTTTCTGTCAGTACAGATGATCATAGTCATCTGTGCAGTTGTACCCTTAAGGGCCACTGGAAAGTCGTGCATGTGATAATTGTGAAGGCAAGGCCCTAAAACACTGCCTTGCACAATAGATGACCTAGTTTTTCTTGTGGATATTGCGTAATCGGTTTTTGCATAAAAAGTCCTTGCTGCCAAATAATGTCTTACGATTTTAATTATGCTAGGAGTGTTAGGAGGATCTTGGGGTATTTCTATAACTCTTAATAATTGCGTGGTCAAGGGCGGCTCGTGAAGGAGGTGCGTAGGTGCTCGCCCCCCCCCCTGAAAATTACGTCATTAATTCAATTCTTTAAATGGACTTGATACCTACTTAATACCATTGAATTTCTTTATTTTTTTTAATTTTTACAAATTAGAAAATAAAAATTTTCGGAAGCATTGATAAAAACAAAGCCCCGTACAATAGGGATCATATGGTCAAGGTTCGGTAGCACTTTCCATGGAGAGAGATCTGTATTCTCCTTTCCTCTTTGGCCGTTCTCCGTCGCACGCCGTATGAGATACCCAACAGTGTATTTACAGTGTATTTACTAAGCGAGCTACAGCCCAGGGCGGAAAATTTCGGGGTATAGAAAGAGGGGGGGAGCACATTTTTTTTTGTTTATTTTTATTTATATTTTTTGTGCTTTTTCCGCACAGACTGCCGTTGAAGTAAAAAAAAAATATATATATATGATTGTCTAACCTTCTCCTGTATTTGCAGTGTTATTCACCGCGCTTCCCAGCTGACCACAAAGAGCATTTCAATAGTTCAATTTCGTCTCTCTTTAAAAGTAAAGTCAGAACATTCTACAGCTTAGGTTTTCTGAATACTAGGCGAAAACAATATCCTCTAAATTTAACGATGCCTGCCATATGAGAAAGAATATTCTGCAGCAAAGATGCTTTTATTGGCGCCGGTCGGGGCTTTGGTGAGAGTCTTTGGGCTATGGTTGACCATCTGTGGGGGATAGAAACTGTGTTAAGTGGATGTAAACGAATGGATGAATTTTTTTTTATTACAATACGATTTTTTTATACACATACAACGCCACAACAGGCAAAATGCCCAACGAGGTGTCTGAGAAAAAGATGCCCATAACAAAAATATGGATGTCATATATTTCAAAAATACAGTAACCCAATTAAAAACTAAAAATATAAACAATATATACTCATGATAAAATCTATACAATACCCATAATCTATTTATGGTTGTCTTATTCTAAGTATGGATAGCTTCTCGATCTACTCCAATATGTTTATCGTATTTCTTTTTTAAACGTGTCAATTGTGTTACAATTTACTACCTCAGGGGGTGAGCTATTCCATTTATTAACAAACCTATTGGAGAAAAATTCCCTGCGACACCATAGCCTTCCATTGTCCCTCAGCAATCGATACTGGTGTCCCCTTGTAAAAGCAGTCGATTGGCGGTGTACTAAAAGTTCATGGTCATCCTATCCATCCCATTGAAAATTTTGAATACTTCGATCATATCTCCTCGACACCTGCGTTCATCCAATGTAAACATACTCAAAAAATGAAGTCTCTCTTCATAACTCAAGCCCCGTGTGCCAATAAGGACACGAGTAGCTCTTCATTTGCTCCATTCATTTGCCATGCTGCAATCCTGTTCAAGTTGGTCTGGAGCAACTCCCTATCGCTTTGATTCCCGATTACCCCCATTAGCTTCACATCATCTGCGAATTTGCTAGTAATCCCATCGATACCCTGATCGAGTTTATCGATCAAAAATGTAAAAAGTATGGGACCAAGGACACTTCCTTGAGGAACTCCACTTGTGACGCCTGTCCAACCAGAGAATTCCCCGTTCACCATATAACCCGTTGTGATCTATCTCTTAACCACCATTCTATCCAATTCAGTAAGTTGCCTCCTATTCCAATCTCGTGTAAACGCTTCAAGAGTTTGCCATGTTCGACCCGATCGAATGCCTTCTGGCAATCAAGGTAAACAACATCGACATTTTTGCTCTTACCCAAAGCCCTAGTCACGTGATCATAGAAGCAAAGGATGGTAGTTACACGTGACTTCTCCTTCCTGAACCCATGCAGATTTTCCGACAATACATTATTCTCGTCTATCCACCTCACAAACTGCCTTTTGATGATAATTTTCGAGAGGGAGCTCGTCAAACTCACTGGACGATAATTTGACACCGCTTCTCTACTACCCTTCTTAAATATCGGAACAACATTAACAAGTTTCCAATCCCTTGGGACGATACCCTCAGCAACACTACTCCTGTATATCTGTGCGACTGGCCCCAACAATTCATTAGCACATTCCCTGAGGACCCTGGGATAGATATCATCTGGTCCTGGTGTCTTGCTTGCACATACATTTTTTAGAAGATTCAGGACCTCCACGTCCTCCAAGTAAACTTGTTTGGAAACCAAAATGGGACGAAACTGGTCATTCCAGGAAAACATCCGTTTACAGTCACTAATTGGAATATAAAGAAATCATAGTTCAGTATGTGGTAGGCGGAATCAGGCGATTTGGTCCTAAGGACAGCTCTCCTCATATGACGTTTACATGAAAAAAAAGGGGGGGGGGAATGTGTGGATCATGGCACAGAACCCACATTTTTATTAATTGCATACAGTATTACAAAACTACATTCGGTTACAAACGCAGGATTACCAACAGAACGGAAAAAAAGCTCCTCTTCACTTTACACTTTGGGGCAGTTCAAGTATTACGTAAGAAAATTTTTAGCCATTTTTACTCCCCCCCCCCCTTGTCAGCAAAACTCTGACCTCCCTACCCTCCCTTGTCAGCAAAATTTTGTCATCAGCTCTGCCCCTCTGAATCCTAACGCATATTGGTGGGATCAGAGACGTACACGGGAGGGGGGGGGGCATAGAGAGGGCTCGTGTGCTCCCTCCTACGATCAAAAATTTATTTTTTTAATGCAAAAAAAAAATATATTTTTTAAATTTGAAATTTCGGAAGAGAATACCTTCATATGTTATAATCAATTCGTTAATTTCAATATCATTCGAATGAAATCAAAATTTATCTCTAATAAATTCATTTCGACCCACCCTCTAGGCCATATAATGATAAATCGCATAAAGGCCCGCGGACCAAATATGTGCCCGGGGGGTTATCTGATACGGCCTGCCCTCCTCAAACCTAATTTTGTAAAAAAATGAACTAAGCGGCACACATCTACAGATCGCTTAATTGTCCCGTGGTACAATTCCAGAACATTTAAGCAGCCCGTGGTACATTTAAGATCACTTAAATGAATTGGGACGCAGTTCCAGAACACTTAAGCGATACGTCTGCTTCTTTTGGCAGTTACTGCCAAATACCGGTCTTCATTCGGCGTCGTAACTCGGGGGCGACCTGTACTGTAACGTCTACTGGCATTTCCGTTATCTTGGAATCGTTGCCAAAGGCTAGAGATGACACTTTGGGCAATGCCAAGTTCCTCGGATACTTCCATCTGAGTACGCCCACATTCCAGGCGGCCGATAATTCTACCACGTAAAAAATCATCTGGAAATGTCACAAAATAGAACATGTTAATATTCTAAAATAATTGTATTTTATTAAATGTTCGATTAGGCGATGACAAGAACCAACACAAACAGATGTCGTGACAGTCTGGCGGGACGTCTGGCCACCTTTTATAAAACTAGCGAAAAACTTCTGTTTTGCACTGGATAACGTCGTAAGTTTCGCGTGCACAGCTTGAACTAGAAGATCGCTCTCTTCCTGTTCAGCTATGGTTATAAGTTCTTGTCAGGTTCGGATCACGTCCTGGTCGACGGTAAAGGTAACGGCAATGAGAAGATGTAAATTGCATTTTTAAAAACATGAATATTTATTTACACACACGGGCAAGTTATACGCGACATCCCATCCTCTACGACGAAATACAATCAACTCACGAAAAAAAACCCCTAGCGATCCATTGTCAGATTACCATCCGTCGCAAGACGAAAAATGCTGCAACGGGAAACGTGACGTCACAGAGCATCGTTCATGCGATCGGTCACTACACTTTCTTTCTTTCAAACCGAGCACAACTCAGGTCTATCACCATCTATGCGTGGGCGATTTAGTACCTAGTGCATTGTGCCGGAAGTGTAACTGTGTGTATACCGAACAGTCTGAGTGCGTATGTAGTGATGTAATTTTTCAATGGTGCCATCTATATTTCAGAAGTGAAGTGAGTGATGTGTTGTGATTGAATTACATTTGTACTGTTTTTGTAGGTCTGCTGCTCTTTCTCTCTCTGTGGCAAGACTTTTTAAATGGGAGATCGGCTCGCATTAGCACCTTGAAGCGGTTACACGTTGGAATTACTTCACAGGGCTGGCACCCGCGCGGCCAATTAGTTTCTTCTTTGTGACAGTTTCCAACTGTTTGGTGACAGAAGTATTTGGCGATGGTTTTGGCGAACCATCGCCAAATACTCTGCGAACAATTTGCAATTTTTTTGACAAGAATTTGCGCTATTGGCGAGAATTGAAAATTTTGTGCCGTATTTCCGGCAAAATTATAATAAAAAAATGGCATGTGTATTTCTTATCACTTAAAACTTTCACCGTTAGGCGTCCTGTCGCTTATCACGTTTCACCAGAAAGAGTAGGGTGACCATACGTCCCGTATTTCCCGGGACAGTCCCGGTATTTTCTGTATTTTTGGTCGTCCCGACTTTTTCGCAAAAGTGTCCCGGTTTTTCCCGTATTTTACACGACGCTTACTTGAATTTTTATTCTTTATTGAAGTCAAAGATTGAAATTATTTTTCAACTAATAAACTATATTATGATAATTACAACTATAAATGAGAATATTTATCTCCCACATTTGTCTCGGTGAACGTTTTTTTCGTGAAATTCATTTTAATCCACTGCAATTTGCAGTAACGTTTCATTTCCCGCCATTGCGATTTTACCGTAATTTTAACAATATTTGGCAACTTTGCTCGGTTTTGGCGTCATTTTTGGCGATAATTGGCGATGTCCCGTATTTTCCTGTATTTGGAATCTCAATGTCCCGTATTTCTCTCGAGGAAATATGGTCAGCCTAAGAAAGAGCCATCTTCACTACGGGAGTAGCCTTAGATGCTGAAAAACCTGAATAATAAAGTCAAGTCAAGTCAATACCACAAATAGGGCCGGAGCTGTCACACTGCAACAAGTTGCAGTGTCTCAACGTTAAACTTTATTTATATATATTTATTTACACTTTTTTTTAAATATAATGAATCACAGATGGCGCTGTATTAAGACAATATCGGCATAACCATGTCTACTGTAGCTTGTTTCGATAGTTTTACTTATATATTTATTTATTAATTTATATATATATATATATATATGATGTATATGATATATATTAATATATTGATATTATATATAATTATATAGATATATGTAACGGTAAAAGGCCGAAAAACACTTGTAAACAAATACATTTCGGACTTTCACCAAGCACTTTGATAAATGCTGAAATTTAGCAACTTTCATAAAATTTGAATTCGCGTCATTTATTGACCATCACCATCCTGATGCTAATTGAAATCATAATTAATTAACTAATTAGTCATTAAAATTCGTTAAAATTAGTAAAATTGCGATTTTCTATTTTTCATAAATTTGAAAGCTTTTCGTTTATCAATCACAACGATCTTGATGCTAAACTAAATCATAATTAATTGATTAATTAGTCATTGAAATACGTGAAAATTAGTAAAATTGTAAACTTTGATTTTTATAAATTTGCCATCCTGTTGCTAATTGAAATCATAATCGATTAACTAATTAGTCATTCAAATTCGTGAAAATTAGTAGAATTGCGAATTTAGTAGCATGTATTTGTCTGCGCTTTGCATCACATAATTGCGCTGTTGCACAAATGACAGTCGCTTGTCAAATTACTATGTCCAAGCATTTGGTGCTTAGAACTGGTTTCCATTTGTGGGCAGATCTAACTTTCCTGTAATCCATATACAGTCAAACCTCGTTAGTTCGTCACCCGGTTAACACGTCACTCCGCTTACCGGGTCACTTTTTGAAACTCAGGCAAGAATTGGCACAGCTATGACTTACTCCGTTTAACGAGCCACTCCGCTTACTAAGTCATATTTTTGCTCTCCCAAGAGTGACTCATTAACCACCCTCTAGGCCATATAATGATAAATCGCATAAAGGCCCGCGGACCAAATATGTGCCCGGGGGGTTATCTGATACGGCCTGCCCTCCTCAAACCTAATTTTGTAAAAAAAATGAACTAAGCGGCACACATCTACAGATCGCTTAATTGTCCCGTGGTACAATTCCAGAACATTTAAGCAGCCCGTGGCACATTTAAGATCACTTAAATGACCTAGGACGCAGTTCCAGAACACTTAAGCTATCCGTCTGCTTCTTTTGGCAGTTACTGCCAAATACCGGTCTTCATTCGGCGTTGTAACTCGGGGGCGACCTGTACTGTAACGTCTACTGACATTTCCGTCATCTTGGAATCGTTGCCAAAGCCTAGAGATGACACTTTGGGCAATTCCAAGTTCCTCGGATACTTCCATCTGAGTACGCCCACATTCCAGGCGGCCGATAATTCTACCACGTAAAAAATCATCCACATGCGTCCTCTGTGTCATAACTATTCGCTTATGGCACTGAGCGCCTTACAGAACTCTTGTGAACACTTTTAGTTCTTTGCCACCATTCCTTATATACCCCCTCTTACACTCTCGTCATTGTGACGTACTATCGGCGTCATCTGGCGGCTTCCTGAAATTTGCATATCATTCTTGCAGATGTGTGTGATAATTCTACAGGTGAAATTTTTACTTTAGATTTCGATTTCCGTGTGATTCTGAATTACCCTTAATTTATGGACATGAGTGTATAACTGCCCTTATTTCATGGAACGAGCATCGCGTTGTCTACGTTTTGAAAAACGTGATTTTAGAGACTGGTGGTGCTTACACTGCACCAGTGCGTTCATTTTCGTTTCAAAATACCCAATTTCCAAGAGATTGGCTGATTGAATCACATGGTATTCAACTGTCAATTGACGGAGTAGCATTTTTAAAATTGGCAAGCATTTGGCAAGCATTACTGAGCATTTAGCAGGAATTTCCGAAATCGAAAATAAGCATTTAATAAAGTTTATATCAGAAATGCGCGGCGGATGCGGGGCTCTATGTTAAGTTCATAAACAAAATGCCATTCATATAATTGATGGGGGTCTTTTTTGTCCGATACAGAGACGCATGCGTTCATGTGGTGCTCATTCCAAGAAATACGGTACTGTACGGTACTACACGCACCGCGATAAAAAAAAAAGAACACGCAATAAAATATAGAAATAAAAGATCACAATAAAAAAATATACAGTCGAATCCCGTTATAACGAATTCCAAGAGACCGGAGAAATCACTTCGTTGTAAAGGATCTTTACAACTGTTGTATCTTTTTCTGCATTGTTCCTATGGAAATTTATCTGGGGAACTGGAAAAGTGTTCGCTTAAACGGAGATTTTCGCTTTAACGGTATTCGTTAAAACGGGATTCGACTGTATATTAGGTATTGCTCATTTCGTTTTTACTTCTAATAAAAACAACTAATTGCCACTCAGTAAATCCCATATTTATTTGTATTTAGAATCAATTTAATACAATAAATTTGATTATTTAGACCTGTAGAATTGAAGTACTAAATTAAATTTTCAAAGAATCTGAAAACATAATCTTTGTATATTATTGCACAAGAGCAGTTTAATTAATAAGAATTTCCTTGTTTCTAAGCATTCACTGAGATATTTAAATTCGAAAATTGGAGGGAAAGCAGCAAAAACTAACAGACAACGCGTCTTCCCCAACGTTTCTCCGTTCTTTGAATTCAGATATCTCTGCGAATATTGCACTTAAAAACGTGGAAATTGGTTCGTTGGCATCAGAAGAGACAGGGAACAACTGTTTAATTCAGTTTTTTGGGCACAGGTTGTCTGTATATTCGTGGACTGTATGTTTGTTTTTCAATAGCTACCTAGTTCTCACCAGAGACAGGGGATTGAGTCGGGGCCCCCCCCCCCACACTGTCTCCCAAAGCGCCTCCCTACCGCGAATCACAAATACATGGATGCTTATACGCACGGGCTTTAACAGTTGTCCATGTATGAAGTTAAATTTTTTTTTTAATAAGGGGCCGTTCAAGTATTATGTCATCATGGATGGCGGGAAGGGGGTTTTCCGATTTGCTGACTTTTGATAACAGGGGGGAGGGGGTTTGGATAATGCTTACGTCATCAACCACCCTTTATGAAAATATGAAATATTTTTAATGACATCTGACTCGCCAAAAACTAGAACAACCTTTCGATAGTTTGTGGGCACTTGAAGTAACATTACCCCCCCCCCCCCCACATTGATAAGCGCCCCCTACAGAGCCACTTTAGTGACCAAATGATCTGGCAATGTAGGCCTGCTTCACTACATATCACTGATAGATGGCAGTATATTTTGGAAATCTGTGCTTCCCCCCCCCCCCGAAATATCTGACCACGAGCCGCCACTGCGTGTGGTTGTAAGTGGACATCTCTGAACTTGTGTTGCTTAAGCCCAATTGTTGGATGTGATTTTTACACAAGTGTTGATACGTGTTACCACTACTCTCTTGTTGCTTTATTTTGAAAAGGGGGGTGGGGGCTAACGAAAATATTCTTGTAAGGTAATTTCGCTGCCCCAGTGTATAAATATCTGCTCCGAAACGGACTTTGTCAGTTCCCACTCCTGAAAATGCTCATGCTCTAACTGCTGCCTCTTGATATAACGATAATCCCTCTACAACGATATTTTTTGATAGCCTTTGACCTTTGAAGACCGGGCACACCCCGCTCCCCATCTCATGATGATATAATTATATTGTCCTAAAGTTATGTCTATATTTAACATTTTCAAAAAGTGGAACAAAATAATAATCACCCAAAAACAATAGGTTTTCCATTCCAACGCGATTTCAGCAGTTCCTTACGATATGAATTTGCGCAGGGGTGGGAACTCTGCGCCAATTGCGCCGCACTGTGCCAAAACTAATATCTTGCTCCACCCTGCTCCAATAGCGTATTTTCGCATTTTTCTGCGCCAAATAGCGAATTTTGCTTCAGTATGCCCGGAATTTCGGAAAGTACGCCAAAAACTTTTCGTTCCTGCTAGCCACGAAACGTTTCTTTACGAGAACAGCGTGTTTTATTCCACTATACGTAAACTATCGGCCCCTGATCGGGCTTTCCATCGCGAAACCCCGATATTGTCCGTGATCGTGGAACTGAAGATGGTTTGCAATGCCTTTCAGCTTTAAAGTGCAAATTCGAGTGTTTCCGTTTAAAAAAAAAGTCGTCACTGGAAGCAGCAGAAATTACTGAAGTCGATTGTCATTGTGTTAAATCCCGATGTTTCGTGAAAAAAAATTTCATTCCGGGAGTAAAAAGCGCATGTTCGTCGAATTACGAATGTTAGTTTTGCCGAATAACGAGCGTTAAATCGCCAATGTGCCGAATAACGAGCGATAAATCGTCAATATCGCCAAATAACAAGCGTTAAATCGTCAATCTCGCCAAATATCGAGTATCGGATCGCCAATCTCGCCAGATAATGAGTGCTGAATCGCCAAACATTGAGTTGATTCTTCCGAAATTCTCTCCCATTTTGCAACAATTTCTTTCCAAGTATAAAAAAATTTAAAACTTATAAAAATTTTTTAGCACATTTGAAGTGCTGCTGTTCAAGGCAGCAAATAGTGCCCTCAGTAAGCAAAAATCATCTTAAATAGACTGATGCAAAAAATTTTATGACAGCCGCTCTTTCAAACAAGGTGTCAAAAGCCTAAAACACAAAAAACAAAAATCAAGCTGACGAAAAGATGTTTGATAACAAAAGACAGTGCAGTTTTATTTTGAAAAGGATTGAGGGTTAACGAAAATATTCTTGTCAATTTCACTGCTCCAATTTATAAATATCTGCTCCGAATCCCATATTTTGCTGCTCCAAATCCCGAATTTGCTGCTCCAAAACTGCTTCAAATCCTGAATTTTGCTGCTCCAAAGCTGCTCCGAAATGGACTTAGTCACTTCCCACCCCTGATTTGCGCTGCCGCCGTCACTGAACAAAAAATTTAGTAAATGCATAGTGGTAGTTTTGATGTTCCACGTTTAATTTTGACTGGTCAGCGGTCGATCGACCAAGGGAAAAATCGTCTTTCCATGAGTGAAAAATTATTTCTCTTTTTCCCTCTTTTACGTCACGTGACCTTAAGGAGTGAACTTAAAAATCGTCTCTTGGTAGCGTTTTTCGAATTATTCTTCTTGTCACGAGCAGATAGTACTGGCCATAGACTTAAGATATAAATAGACCGCGCACGCTATTCATAAAACTTGTCGAACGTGAAGAAAAGATGAGCAGTATTGTCGGGGAAAGAACAGGTTCTGCGCTATTACATTTGGCGCGTTTTCGCAGAAGCTAGGATGTTGCTGTAACGAAATTTGACTCAATTCGATCAAGTTGATGAAAACTTTCCTTCATTTTTTCAATGAATTTCACTCATTTTTATGTGAAATATTTAGGGAGTATCAGATTTGAAAAAATAAATTCTATAAAATAAACAAATATTGGAAAACGGAATTTATTTATTTTCCATTAAGTGATAATTCTTAATAATTTCTTAACACATGGGTTTTTAAATTTTAATTGAATATATAATATTTGAAGGAAGTGAATATAAACAGTATAAATTTCATGAAATAAATTTTTTTGGCACAGTTTTTAATAGCTTTCTAAATATCTATACACACACAGGAAACAAAATATTGCATACAACAAATATATAATGTTTATGTTACTG
Source organism: Pholcus phalangioides (assembly GCF_987345545.1). Taxonomy (NCBI): domain Eukaryota; kingdom Metazoa; phylum Arthropoda; class Arachnida; order Araneae; family Pholcidae; genus Pholcus; species Pholcus phalangioides. The sequence goes on along the minus strand of NW_028301617.1, from coordinate 11,832,968 downwards.
TAAATTTGATAAATCCGTAGTGCGCGTTATCTTCAGAAATTATGCATAATAGTTGGTGAATATATGCATAATTACCAATATTTTTAGTAAGTTTGATGAATTTTATCACTTTTTACGAATGAATCGAATAATTCTCAAAATGAAGTTAGTAAGTTTAATGAATATGGAAAAAATCCATGCTGAAATATCACTTTATTTCAACAACTTAGTTCTGTCCGTATGAGATGCGTGCACTACACATATTTCGCCATAAAAATTAAATTAATAATAAATGCGAAGATAGAGAGAGATTTTTTTTCATCGGCTTAGTTCATGTTGGCTTTTGCTGTATTTATCAGCATATGCAAACATAACCGTTACGAAGAGGGGTAAAAATACTATTATTTTTAGAGGTTGTTATGCATTTTTATGCAAAACTGCAATTGTCTAGAGGGGGGGGGGGGAAGTTTTCCTCACATTCTATTTAAATAGAATATTTTTCATAAATTTCTCCATCTGAAAAGCATATTTTCTTCCAAGTTGAGCAAAACTCGAATGAACTCACTAGCTCGCCAAATCTCGCCAAATCTTGCGGAGACGTATATTTCAGTTAAAACTTCATAAAACTCACAATTTCAATCATTTATTGCCAAAAATTCTATTAAAACATTTAATAATGATTCATGCCATTTGAATTTTACCAAAACTTGGAACTTTAATTGAATTAAATCCAAAATGGAGTCGTTAGAAACTGAGATTACGTCAGAAATCCATTGCATCGTCAATTTAATATTCCAATTTTTAATTTATAAGAAGGGGAATAAGCAAAAAAGTATTCCTTTGTGAAAGGATAATGTTCCTCCTTTCCTAAACCGTTCAGAACATCCGAAAGCTGCACACGTGGTGACCATTCTAATGAAAAATAAGACAGCACTTGGAGATCGTCATACGAACAGCCATAAGGAAAGCATTGCCAGCGAGATTCCCTGACCAGCCTTTCGACCGGAATCACGTGACTCCGGATCTTTGCTTCACATTGTAACCCCTCGCGCGCACTCTATAGTATTATTACTCTGTGGTACTGGCCCAGTATACGCGATGAGTTACAATCATAGGATTTTTAATAAAAAAACATAATTTTTGTATGGACACAGAGAGAAATGCAGGACGTCACATACGCATGGTTTCTTGCCATCTGGTCAGAAACATTCGAACTTATATCGCAGCTTACATTGATAAGATACAATCATTCGCAAAGGGAAAATGTGAAACGGGGCGTCACATGCATACTCTACGAGATATATATATACAGGGTGATCAGCGAATAAGCCCTAATTTCAAAATTAAATATCTCTACAACGAAGATCAATAGAATTATGCGGTAAACGGTATGTTTATTAGCAAAACTGTAAGAATGTTGTACAGAAATTTCGAAAATTTAGTTTTTTTTAAAATTTTTTTAAATTAAAAAAAAAAAAAAAAAAAACTGGAGATTTTGGGGTTCTGAAAATCCTAATTTGTTTGAAGAGAAACGACTGCATTCGCCTAAAGTTACTGCATGGGCTGCGGTATGCGCCAGAGGCATTATCGGCCCCTTCTTCGTGCGAGAAACGATTACTACTGAACGTTACGTTACAATTCGTTACGTGCAAGGGGCTCGGGGATCCATGATGTTCTTAAGTCAGCCACCTCGTTGGGCAATTTGCCTGTTGTGGCGTTGTATTTGTATTTGTATTTGTATAATTTTGGAACAATTTGTCAGCACACATGGCGCATACCGCAGCCCATGCAGTAACTTTAGGTGAATGCAGTGGTTTCTCTTCACACAAATGAGGATTTTCGGAACCCCAAAATCTCCAGTTTTTTTTTTAAATTTTAAAAAATTAAAAAAACTAAATTTTCGAAATTTCTGTACAACATTTTTACAGTTTTGCTAATAAACGTACCGTTTACCGCATAATTCTATTTATCTTTGTTGTAGAGATATTTAATTTTGAAATTAGGGCTTATTCGCTGATCACCCTGTATATATATAGCTAACTACTGTACTTTCATCGTACACCCTACATTACACCCTATTGCGTTATACATCACCTTAATAATTACATAATGTACTCCGGACTTTCATTAAAACGAACAACCTTTATCCTCTAATGGGCAAACAAAACAAACAGCCGGTTTTAATGAGGTTCTACTGTATTTCACATTAAATTTTTAGTTATGTCAGTTGTCTTTTTTTTTTTTCTTTTCTGTGATGATGTTTCAATTTTTTTTTTTTTTTGTAGGCAAATGAAGATCGTCATCAAATTTTCCAGAAGAAAATTACTAGTTCTGTGAAAGTGCTCTGTTACAGTTCATAGAACAATATCGAGTCAAAGAATAACATATTGTAGAGAGAGAGGGAGAGAAACTTCGTTTTCGTCTTTCGATATCATTTAATCTTTTGGTATTCTTGAAAGCATTGATATGGAGAAGTTACCTACTGTGAAAATAACCGCAACAGACACTACAGGTGAAGACAAAATCCACTGTGGGAAAAAGCAATTTGAGTGCGGCATTTGTAATAAGAAGTTTGTGGTTAAGTCCAAATTTAACCGACACGTGAAGGCTCATAGCGAAGAGAGGCCGTATGAATGTGAAGTTTGTGGTAAACGTTTCAAGCATAAGGAGAGTTTAATCCCCCATAAAAAGCGCCATGCTGGAGAAGAGCCGTATCAGTGTGGATTTTGTGACGAACAGTTTTCGGACGTGTCCAATTTAATTAATCACAAAGTAGTCCACACCAAAGATAAGCCATATGAGTGTGACTTATGCGATAAGAAATTCCGGACAATCTCTTTATTACGCTCACACAGAAGAGTTCACACCAGAGAAAAATCGCATGAATGTGATTTATGTGGCAAAAGATTTGGGTATTTGCGCAATTTGAGAACTCACGAAAAGATTCACACTGGAGAAAAGCCGTATGAGTGTGATGTTTGTGGTAAAAGATTTAGAGAAAAGAGAGAATTCGAAAACCACAAAAGAGTGCTGCATACTGGAGAAAAACTACACGAATGCGATTCTTGTGGCAGAACTTTCATGGAAGAACAACATCTACTTAATCACAGAAGTGTTCATACTGGTGAGAAGCCGTATGAGTGTGAATCTTGCGGCAAAATGTTTAGCAGCAAGTCCAGTTTGAATGGTCATAAAAGAATTCATACGAGTGTAATGAATGGTGAAAAACAATACGAGTGTGGGATTTGCGCTAAGAAGTTTGGGCGTATGTCTAATCTGAAAAGTCACGAAAAGCGCCATGCTGTAGAAAAGCCGTATAAGTGTGAGTTTTGTCGAAAGACATTCTCGGACAGCCGTGGTTTAACGGAACACAAAAGAGTTCATACAGGAGAAAAGCCGTACAAGTGTGAAATATGCAATAAAACGTTTACATTTCATTCCGTTTTGCGAACTCATAAAAGAGTTCACACAGGAGAACGGCCTCATGAATGTGAGGTTTGCCGTAAAACGTTTAGCAATCTCTCTCACCTCATCAGACATAGAAGAATCCATACTGGAGAAAAGCCGTATGAATGTGAACACTGCGGTAAGAAGTTCACATGCAGTACAAGCTTGAACAGCCACACAAAAGTTCACGCTGGGGAGAAACCATTCGAATGTGAGTTCTGCCACAAGAAGTTCTACCATAGCTCTTCACTAAAATACCACAAAAGATCGCACAGTGAAGTGAACTCATATGAATGTGAAGTTTGCGGTAAAATTTTTTCTTGCAAGTCCCATTTAAATAATCATACAAAAAAGTATCACACCGAAGAAAATTCATACGAGTCTGACATTTGCAGAGAGATGTTTCCGGAAAGTTCCACTTTAAAGGAGGACAAGAAAATCGACTGCGATGAAATGCAGTACGTGTGTGATATTTGCAGAGAAAAGTTTCAGGAAAGTTCCAGTTTCGAGGAGCACAAGAAAATCCACTCTGATGAAATGCCGTACGAGTGTGATATTTGCAGAGAAAGGTTCCAGGAAAGTTCCAGTTTGGAAGAGCACCAGAAAATCCACTCCGATGAAATGCCCTACGAGTGTGATGTTTGCAGAGAAAGGTTCCAGGAAAGTTCCAGTTTGGAAGAGCACAAGAAAATCCACTCCGATGAAATGCCCTACGAGTGTGATGTTTGCAGAGAAAGGTTCCAGGAAAGTTCCAGTTTGGAAGAGCACAAGAAAATCCACTCCGATGAAATGTGCTACGAGTGTTCTTATGGTACAACTTTCGTGGAAAAACAGCATCTACCTAATCACAAAATTGTACATGCAGGTGAGAAACCATCCGAGTATGAATCTTGCGATCGTGTGTTTAGCACCAGGTCCAGTTCGAATAATTATAAAAAAATCCATACAAGTGTAACGAGTTGCGAAAAACAATACGAGTGTGGGATTTGCGGTAAGAAATTTGGGCGTATGTCTAACCTGAAAAGTCACGAAAAGCGCCACGCTGTAGAAAAGCCGTTTGAGTGTGAGTTTTGTAGAAAGACATTTTCGGACAGCCATGGATTAACAAAACACAGAAGAGTTCACACAGGAGAAAAGCCGTACAAGTGTGAGATATGCAATAAAAGGTTTACATTCCATTCCGCTTTGCGAACTCATAAAAGAGTTCACACAGGAGAACGGCCACACGCATGCGAGTTTTGCGGTAAAACGTTTTACGATCTCTCTCACATCATCAGACATAGAAGAATTCATACTGGAGAAAAGCCGTACGAGTGTGAACATTGCGGAAAGAAATTCACGTGCAGTTCCGGCTTAAACAGTCACACAAAAGTGCACGTTGGCGGGAAACCATTCGAATGTGAGTTCTGCCAAAAGAAGTTCTACCATAGCTCTTCACTAAAATATCACAAACGGTCACACAATGAAGTAAACTCATATGAATGTTAAGCTTGCGATAAAGTGCGAAACGTTTCATTTAAACAGTCATAATAGTCTCACACCGAAGAAAATTCTTACGAGTGTGACATTTGCAGAGGAAGGTTTCAGGAAAGTTCCACTTTCGAGGATCACAAGAAAATTCACTCCGATCAGATGCCCTACGGGTGCGACATTTGCAGAGAGAAATTTCCTGGGCAGGACCATCTACTTGTCCTTTGCCAAAGGACATTTCTCAAAGACAATTCTGAGCGACCTTTTTCTATTCGTTAAAGATTGTCTTCGAGATCACGTGATACAAAAGGAAAGGAAAAATAATTCGATAGTAGCTCATCTTGTGATGAATCAGCACTACGTTGAAGAAACCTAGCTACTTTGTTTTGCGATTTTAATTGTACTTCCCGCCGGTGGCAACAACAACGTCGTTCTATTTATTTAGTTTCTTTACCCACGTGCTTTTGTTCTTGTGTTGTCTTCCATCATTTTTGTCCTTTTAATCATGGAAATGAATGGTGCCAAACCAACGGTGTTGACAGAACCCAAGAGAAGACCATCGCCGCTCAGTTCGAGGTGACGGTCGAATTTACGGAGAAGAAATCAATTTCTTATTCAGGGAAGCTCTTCTCAGACTCCCCCAGTCGTGATAACAAAACGACTTGGTCGAGTCTGGCAACAAAATGGAACGCCATTCCGTATGGTTCGAGCAAAGATTGAAAGGATCGGAAAAAAAGTGAGTGCTTCTTAATTTGATGAATTAACCTTGTAATTTATTGAACATAGAAGTGTACCAAGGAAACTGTTATTTTTCGGATATTATGCTGAGGTGGACTCGAAAAGAAAAGTCTTCACGTCTCCGCCGGGACTCCAACCCAGGCCCTCTTGCATACCGGACAGGCATGAATGTGGAGGGAGCATGATACACGGTACAAGCATGAATGTACCGGGCAAGCATCATCTACACCACTGGAGACACCTCAGCATAATATAACTGATTCCTTGATATCTCGGGCTGAGAAAAAAACCATCTATCTCACTCTAAACCGTCCCACCCGGGGGCCATTTCCTGAAGTTAAGAGAGGCTACTAATGCCTCTACTTCAGCGCCCAACACCACAGGGCGTGAAATAAGGAAGGCAGGGTCGTGTCTCCAGTGGTGTAGATGGTGGCATGCTTGTGCCCGGTATGCAAGAGGGCTTGGGTTAGAGTCCCGGCGGAGACGTGATGACTTTTTCTTCCCGAGTTCACCTCAGCATAATATCCAGAAAATAACTGTTTCCTTGATATCTCGGGCTGAGAAAAAAGTAAATCTAATCTTATTGTTTTTTAATGTGGTTTATACGTACAAACCATGGTAGAGTGGAGCAAACAATCAGTCTTAATAGGCCTTATTGAATTAGGTTTTTGAAGGTTAAATTAATGTGACTGCCATGCACACACATAGGACGAATACTTAAACCACAACATTTCTTTTTGTGTAGACATGGACTCAGTACAACATTGAACATTGAAAGACCGGACACACCCCGCTTCCCATCTCAGAGAGATATCCAAAATTTCCCCGGAGGATGGGTGTATCCGGAAATTTATTAATTTATGTAAAAATAACAATGATATACATATATAGAATAAAGAATCTGGAGTAAAAATTGTGATCATGTAGCATCATCGGATAAAAACTTCCGTCTCAAGACGGAAGTTTTGTGGCCTCCTTGGCAAGTTTGTCGGCTATTTCATTGCCAAAGATGCCTGCGTGAGCTTTAACCCAGGCAAATAGGGTTCTCATGTTGGCGCATAAGATTCGGCGAATCTCCCGTACATTATGATGCATAGTACGTGGGGGTTTTGATTGATAACAGGCCCGAAGCGCTGTCTGAAAGGATCAGCACTGATTTTGATAAGGCGCGTGCCCTTGAAACGGCATTTAGAATCGCATATATTTCAGCTTTAAAAACACTATTTTCCTTTGCGAGCCGCCTGCTCCATTGTTCCTCGATGGATCCATCTTCTTTTATAGTTACATAAGCGCACCCTGTACCGTGAGAAGACTTCGAGCCATCTGTATAGATCTTTACTGTTCCAGAAGCCAGCTTAATGCATTCAGCACCAGACAGCACGACCTGATTTGCGTCAATGTCCACGCTGGGATGCATGAGCCATAGCTTGTGTTGCTTTTCAAAAGCCTGCGCTTGCAGTGACCGAGTACTAATGACAACGTCTTCATCCAAATGAAGAATGCTGGTCTTGTGGGCTTCATATTCAATATAACTGCTCAGCCGCGGATTCCCTGTGCATACATATAAGACTTCATTTGCAGTGGTGGAGTAGGCCCCAGATACATACAACAGGAACGGGCGCTGGGCTATGTCCAGAATTCTCCTTTGTGTTATGACCATACCACTCACTACAACAGTGCTTTCAAAAAAAAAAAAAAAGAAGAAGAAGCTGCAGACGGGCCGTTCCCATCAATGCGACTACTACTTCACCGCACACCCAACTCCGGTCATATATCGCCATACAGCAATTTCCAACCAGTGGAGTTGGGTGGGAAATGAAGGCTCCATCCATCGGTGGTCGCCCTAGGTTCGGTAGGTAAAGAACTTGCTTCTGATGTTCTATGCCCGGATTCGAACCCATGGACCTTGATGGTAACCCTCATAGTGGAAGACGAGCATTTTTACCACTGCCCCACTCGGGCGCCATCAATGCGACTGTCACGTTTGGAAGAAAGAGTTGTCGCAATAATAGGCGACACTGCGGTGTATGGGGAATTCCGAAATGAATCCATCACTGCGATATTCTTCCCTGGCGAGTATAAATTTGAAAGTACAATGTATTATATTCCTTATATTATTCACTTTTTACTAGAAATAAAAGAATTAGCTGTGGGGTTCATTACCGCGGCGTATACAGTAAAACCTCTCTTTCAAGGACACTAGACTAGCAGGGCAAAAAAACATCTGCATGGTGAAACAAATCGGTTTTCATTGAAGATTTAAAATGGAAATTCATTTTTGGCCATAAGGGGAGAAATGACTAAAGAGGGGTTCAACGTTTAAATATGCATAATTTGTGCAGTTCTGATGCTGCCTTCATTGCGAGTGAGCTATTCGCGTGGGCTGTGTCAAGACCATGGCTAGAATTTTCTTTCGGTGGGGGAGGGATTGATGTTTCTGCGAGGGTGATCAAAGTGGCAGAAGTCAACCATGCTAATCCATAAAAGTCAGTCATTTTCTTCTATTTCTGGAGAGGACCAAACCCCTAGTGCCCTCCCCCCCTTTGCTATGGCTCTGCTCTGTGTCTATAATGAAATGATTTCATATCATTGTTATTGGTTTTTAATTCCATATTCATTATTTATTAGCGATACCGCTTGTTATTTTGTAGTGTAGTGCTGGGCCATATCCACCACAGTGTCAGGACCTTCAGTTTTGCAGCAGGAGAGTCTACTGGGGTTTCCACCACAGTTTCTGCTGAGGAATTTCAAGATTTAGATGACTCGCATGTATCTGAAGAGTTGTTGACAGCCATCGCGTCAGGTAAGAAAATATGCGAACCCTTCGCTTTAAGGAATGTGACTTTATCCGAGTGAAATATAAAATCGTGTGTTAATGGTGGCCGGTGTATTAAAAAATATACAATGCGAGAAGTAGCTACCAACACGCCTTTTCATGGAAAAGGAATGCAATTGAAATTTTGGCTTAATGTAAATAAATGAAGACAAAACTAGGGTAAAAAATTGGTCAGCGGGATAAATTGAAATGAGATTTTCGATGAAGCGTTTCCGGCATACAAATTTGTATGCCGGAAACGCTATATCCCCTTATAAAGAACACTATATCCCCTTTTAATATTGGGCTGTATATCATTTTCCTGTATTACTGTCTGAAAGTTTGATGCATAATCGATACAACGATTATGACACATTATTTGTTAAATCCTTCACTTAAATACGAATTTCAGATCCTATTGATGCTGTCTCTGCTGCTCCTATTGATGCTTCTCGCCAAGAGGAAATGGGCCTACTTTCGGCGGCAGTAGATGACAGAAAAGGTTGCGATGGTGGAACCGATACTGGTTCAAAAGGAAACAGCATTAGCTTTCAAAGAGGTTGCAACTTCGATAAACAATGTTGCGAAAGATTCAGAGCATCTGGTATCAGACTTGTAAAAAATCTTCAAAGATTTTCTCGAAATAGTATAGATAAGACAAAATAAAAAACTCTAAACTAACTAACTTCTTCTAAAAAATTAAAACCCTTTTCTATTGACCCCGATGGGATTCGAAATCACATCCTCAAATTCTCCTCAGATGAAATTTCCAACTCTCTCCTCATTATTTTCAACGTCTCACTGATTGCATCTAACCAGCCCTCTGACTGGAAAATTAATAAGATAGTACCCATCCATAAATCAGGTTCACTATCCCACCCCCCTTAATTTGTGACCTATTGCAATCACCTCCCCAGGCTGCAAGTTTTTTGAACATATAGTTGCCAAGGAAATCCATACCCACCTATAGTCGATTAACTTGTTTCTTCCCTAACAAACATGAATTTAGATCATCGTTATCTGTATCTACCCAGTTAACACTTTTCATACTGATCTAACAAAAACCATTGACAAAAACTTCAATCCGATAGATATCATTTTCCTACATTTTTAAAGCAGTTGACAGGGAGAACCACCATTATAAACTTCTACTAAAACTTTCAAACCTTTGGCCTATGTGTTCAACTGCCTAAATGGGGGGATACCTCCCTCATCGACTCCAGCAGTTTGTCTCATTCAAGGGCCAGAACTCCTCATTTCTTCATGTTGAGCATAGACTTAAGATATAAATTATTAGTATTATTACTCTGTGATGTTGAGTCAGGCACGCCACAAAGGGGGGTTCGGTTCGCCTACCATTACTACTTTTAATTTATACATCAATGATCTACCTAACTCCATTAACTGCCATGTCACACTCTTCACAGACGATTGTGTGTCTCTCATTTACCCAAACAGTTTCCAATTCATCCGACCAATAATCTCTTCAACACAACCTTAATATTATTTCCGATGGTGCTCAACCTGGGAATTGCCCATCAACTCCTCAGTAGTAGTATAACCCTGAGGGTTTCTGGCTTCAAATCCCAAACCTGAGGGTTTCTCGCTTCAATCCCAAACCTGAGGGTTTCTGGCTTCAATCCCAAAATTGAGGGTTTCTGGTTTCAATCCTAAAATTGAGGGTTTCTGGCTTCAATCCCAAAATTGAGTGTTTCTGGTTTCAATCCAAAAATTGAGGGTTTCTGGTTTCAATCCCAAACCTAAGGGTTTTGATTATTTACAGGTTTATGCACTTTAATATTAGAAAATATAAATGTGTTTCAAGTGTTAAAATTTATAAAGATAAAAAAAACTTACTATTCATCATTTGTTTCCGGTGTCTTCTTTTTTCTTTTGATGTTGTTTTATACCACTATATATGCTAGTGCGAGCATAAAAATATCTAATGTCGTTTTTTATGCACGTACTAACATGAAAAGTGATATTTTTCTTATTATCTTTATTCATAGCCACTTGAACCAATACAAAATAATTTTCAACAAAGAAAACACATTGGCTTTCTTATATATAAGAGAAAGGATTATGTTTAAGAATAATGCGATACATTTTAAATGAGGATTGTAAATCCTATAATAGATATTGGGCACAATGCCCACTGGCGGTCACCATCCTCCCCAAATACCGCCACCTTCACCACCAATTATGAAGCAAAATTTGCTAAACGTTAAGGAGTGAAATTCAAACATATGCTTTTATTGTTATATTAATCAGAATTTTAAAAAATGTAAAAGCATAGATTTCGATCTACATCTCCAAATATCACAGTTTTTACCAATAACATTTGAAGGAAAATTTGTTAAACGTTGATTTTCATGATATTTTTCTTATTATCTTTATTCATAGCCACTTGAACCAATACAAAATAATTTTTAACAAAGAAAACACAATGGCTTTCTTATAGGTAAAAGAAAGGATTCGTTTTAAGAATAACGCGATACGTTTTGAATGAGGATTGTAAATCCTGTGATAGATATTCGACACAATACCTACTGGCGGTCACCACCCTCCCCAAATACCGCCACCTTCACCACCAATTATGAATCAAAATTTGGTAAACGTTAACGAGTAAAATTTAAAACATATGCTTCTATTCTCATACTAATCAAAATTTAAAAAATGTAGAAGCATAGATAGAAGAAAAATTTGCTAAACGTTGATTTTATGCAATTTTTACGACTTAAGTAGAAATGAAACAAAATATTTGCAAAATAGTTTTATTCATGCAATTAAAAAATGAATATACTCAATAACAATTTTCACAAAGTCCAAAATATACTGAGATTGAAAATTCATTTTCATTCATCTGCACCCCTACAAAATATGGTTCCAAGTTACCTTGATCACTTTTAAAAAAGTATCTAATGTCGAAAACGTTCTTATTTTCTTTAGAACAAATGTGAAAGAAGTAACTTCTTCCTAGATGTATAGATTTATGGCATGAGGAATTTGAAATATCTACTGTTATAATTTCACTTTCATACACAGTAAAAAAAAAAAAATTAATTACATAAAATGAAATGTTTTTAGATTCGATTTTTCTAGGAAAAGAAAGCATCGTGAATGAGATGGTCTTGACCAAAACACGTCTCGTAAACGACTGTAATTAAAAACAGATTTGTTTCCTTTTAAATTCCTTTTCTCTTCTTCTTACCCACATGATGATTAAGTGTGTAATAACTCTCTTGATCTCAATCTAGGTCACAGCATGTTAACGTCTGCGTCTTAGAAAAAAGGGAATTTCTTTCTTCAACTATTAAACCATCTGTCATTCATTCAGATTGTTTTTTCAAACCCTCAATTTTGGTTTGAAGCCAGAAACCCTCAATTTTGGGATTGAAGCCAGAAACCCTCAGGTTTGGGATTTGAAGCCAGAAACCCTCAGGGTTATACTACTAACAGTTTCTTTATGAAAGTTATCCGTAAAACAATTCCCTTCAATTTGCCTTATTCAATCGACAATTCTTTTATATCTCTGAGGTTTTTCATTATAAATACCTGAGCGTTATAATCTCTGCCGATCTCCAATGGAATTTTCGCGTTGATTATATTTTTCGTAAATGTCTCCAAAAGCTCGTTTTCCTTCGGCGTAACCTGAAAAACTCCACCCGTCATGTCCGCCACCTGTGCTACCAGACATATATTCTTCCTGCTCTCCCCTATGCCTGTGAAGCCTGGCACCCACATACCCAAACCAACATAGACAAATTAGAATCTATCCAAAATAAGTCCACACGCTTTATTTTTTACTGCTGGTCTTCATCTGTCTCCATTTCGGAGCTCAAGCGCCAACTCAATATCCAACCGCTTACCTTTTTAATTTAAGGGCCGTATTCACCGACATGTTTTGAACTGTAGTCAACATTTTTTGATAAGAGATCAATATAGATTGTTAAAAACCTGAATTTAACCAATCCGCGTCTCGATCTCTTATCAAATAATTGTGACTATAGTTTAAACCGGTGAATACCGCCCTAATAGACTCCTCTCCCGATTAACTTCTCTTTTCAAAATCCTCTGTGGGTTTTTTAATATCGACACTTCCAACATTCTAATTAAACCTTATTCTTCAGATTGTCATAAATGTAGTTTAGAGCATTTATAGTAAGAACAATTATTGAATGGAAGAAACCTCTTACCAAATATTGTAGATTGTACTACGATTGCCGAATTAATTGTGAAAATGGCTATCGAATGCAGAATTTTTTTAATAGTTCCAGGTTCACTTAAATTCTATAACGTATATCGTCTATGTGAAATACCTTTCATTCAAATTTAGGGCTACCACCTGGACATCTTCTTTAACGTGTCGATTACTGTTGAGCTGTGTAATATTACGAAGTCTTAATCAGAGGAAGAAAGGTTTTATAGGTTCTGATACCATTGAAATGCGAGGAAACATGACAGTGGATTTCTGTCTTTGGACTGTCGATTCAATTGTCGATTGCTGAAAATAAATCTAATGAAAATGTTAAAGAAGTTCTTATATACTGTGAAGTTCTTATATGCATAATATAATGGAAGGGAAAAAAATTTCCCTTCAAATTTAGAGTTTGTATAAAGTACTGGACGAAGGTTTACATTGTAACTAAGTAATTATTTGATAGCAAATATAGTGCTCAATAAAGTGCTCTTGTGAATTGTGAATTTTAGTACTCCAAATTCTTCTCTGAGGACCTGTTTGTAAATTGTTTAGTGAAAAAATTATATGCATACATTGTTTTATATGTAATATTGGGGGAAAAATTCATTAAAAAACGTTTTTTTTCTCTAATTTTTACTTTATTTCCTTTCTCGCATTGAAAGTTCTTTCTCAGTCTGTAATTCGCGGAAATATTCACTGCTATAAATTTCTGAAGTAGAACAAAAATGCAAAACACAATGTTAGAAATGTATGTGTTGTTCTTTTATGAAAAAAATAGTTCTACTTGAGCTTTTTAGAAAAGGGCTATATTTTTGTATGAAAGTATTTATTTTTATAAAACATTTTAAGGTGAAAGGATGTATAATTATTGCCGAAAAGTGAAAAAAAAAGAAAGAAACGGAATGTAAGCCTCGTGTTTTGAATTGCCCCGTTACGTTATGTTGTTCAAGCTGGATGTTTTTACCGTTAACATTTCTTCACGAAAATAGGGGATCAAGTTAAATTTGCATAATTTGTACTTTCCGAATGAATAGCGGTCGTAAGTCGACGACTACGCAATAATAAATAAACCGGTGTTTCTTTCACGGCTCTAAGATAATGGTTGAATATTCAAGTGTTATAATAATCACGTTAAGTTTCCCATAATCCGTAGACACGTCTGAATAGTCGTGAATGGACGACTACACGAACATAAAAAAAAAATAGACAAGCTCTTTTCACGACTATTTTGCATCGCTTTCTCAACTCGTGGATGATCACTCAGTCTGAAAACCAAGGAGTCATCCTTGAGTGAGAGCACCTAAACCAATGAGAATCAACCCTCATCTCCTTTCCCCGGTGCAGCAAATGCAATCCTAGGCGCGTTCCACGCGGTCTCACCTAAGTCCCACGAGCTCGAATCCACTCGTATTCTGGTCCGGCACTCGCTCTCGGATCACTCCGAGAGAACGATTCAAACAACGGCAGTCGATAATCTTCAGGTACGGTTCCGAGATCGTTTTACAACAAAGATCATTGCCTCATCGATGAGCCTATCACACAGGAACTGGTGAAACAACACGGGAGCACCGTTTATGGTGTGACGTCCCCCGCTAAGAGATCATCCACACGCGATCAACTCAATTCGACAGACGCCAAACCACGTTGTCCATCTGGTAAGACGTAGCCAGGAATTGATAATTCACACGGCTGATCACCAAAGAACTCGTGGCTTGCCATCTGATCGGACCAAATCCGTTCGCTTGGATTGGATCTCGTCTCGTTTACCATTTCCTGTAGTTAGTGATGGACTGCCGGCGATGGAAGCAGGTCTGGAGTGGATACGGAATAGGGCTTCTTTTATAGGCAATTGAACTCATTGTTTGAATCCAATCAATACGATTTCGACGACTGTTGGTTTTATTCTTAAAGTCACGAGGATCAATTTTCATTCTCGGCCATGGAGACCATTGTTGAAAGGATTCCAAACTGTATTAGATGCATTCTTGACCTTTACATTTATAATTGTTTGTATTTTCTCATGGCATTTGTTGTTGATTTTTATTTCTTTCGATCCGAGCACAACTCCGGTCTACCGCCACTGGCAATTTTCTACCAAATGAGTTGTGCGAAAAGTAATGCGTAATAGTTTCAGTGTGGATATATTGTTGTAAGTGAATTTTTCAGTGCTGCCATGTATTTGTAATACTATGCCTAAAACTTTTCACATTCAAGCCTCGGAAAATAGTTTTCGGTCGCAATCGATGAATAGCGCTTTAAAAATAATTTCCATAAAGTGGTGCTCGTATAAAATCTGTGTATATGTGCTCTTACGGAATAAATCGGTAATCAATTTTTCTGTTATCACGTGACTCTTGCTTGAGATTTGTGTGTCCCATTTTTTCACTGTACTGCCACAACCCAAGCACTTGCTTCGCCGATCCCCACCAATAAAACGGTCTTGCCAGCCGGATGTGTGTGCTTTATATGGAACCAGTCGCTGAGCATTGGAGTGTAGGTTGATTGAAAAATTGTAAGGGGACCTGAAATTGCGCATGAGAGTATTGCACAGGTATTTCGGGGTGAGTGGTGTTAACACAATTTTTAAGCTGAGGCTGTGTTGAGGCATACTCTTGTGGAAATACACTAGGTCAGTGTTTCTTAAACTTTTTCAGCTCATGGGCCCCCCCCCCTATGGATCACATTTTTTTCTCGTGGCCCCCCGTCCTATTCAGGGGCCCCCCCTCTACCCTCATCCAAGAGTGAGATACTTTCTATTTTTTTATTAGGACGAAACTTTAATAAATCATGCCAATCTCTAGAATCCTGGCTAGACACGGATTCAAATGATGGATTATCATCTCTCCCAAGGAGCAAATTATATGGTACAAAAGGATCTGTGTAAAATACGGGACCTCGACCCTTCCAACACATCAACCGTTTCTCTGGCGGCCCTCCATACTTGGCTGGTACTATGATTTTCTCTAATTAGCCCTCGTGTGAAGAAAATGACCGTGGTGCGACAAAAATGATCAAATTACTATGATTTTCACATGTAAGCTATTACATATGAAAATCATACATATGAAACATCTTACATAGGAAAATCATAGTACCAGATCCCATATACTGCAGTCCCCCCTCCCTCCATTATAGACATGAAGACCCAGGGTTAAGATGTCCCTAGTTCTATGGACGGATCTGATGAATTCTGAAAGTAATAATATTTTTCAACCATGTGTTTCACTTTACAGCTCCCTATGACTCCCTTCACCACCTGTCGTGGATCAGCTTTCTTCTGATTTTTCCCGTGCCCCCCCCCCCCCCAGAATATCCTAGGACCGCAAGCGGGCCATATGGCCCCAGGTTGAGAACCACTGCACTAGGTGGTAGTGGGCACCAAATTTTAGTTAAATGGTTTATAATTTTTATTAGTATTTATCAAGCGTGTGCATTGCAAAGTTATTGATCGACAATTTGCTATCCAAAATTGATCTCACTATTTCGGCAATAAATCGAATCTTTCTTTCTTTCAAACCGAGCACAACTCAGGTCTGTCGCCATGGGAAGTTTACTACCTAATGAGTTGTGACGTGTAAGTGTGTGTACCCAACAGACCAGTGCCTATCTGGTGTCGTGTCTGGTTTTTCTGTGCTGCCATCTATATTTTAGAAGTGAAGTGAGTGATTGGATATTTGTAAAGCCTCCGATACTGTATCAATGTTTGTCGCAGTTCTTAGGTTAGACCCCACCCCCCCTCCCGCTACATGAGGTTGGTGGGAACTCTCACTGTGCGATCGTTCGAGGGAACATACTCCGTCCTTGGAAGAATTGTAGTCTTATTGGCAAGTATTTTTTTTTTTTTGAGGCCTCTACCTGGAAACTTTTTTCTCCTTTCAATTTACGTGCGCACATTGAAAATTTTAAAACATCTCATTTTCATGAGGCTCCTGGACCTTCCCCGGGTAGGCCCATGATTTAAGACGACACTGGTCATGTTAACGGTAGTGGCCATCCAGGCCTCCCTTTCCCTCCTCAGGATCATTCAATAAGTAGGAAGGTCTTGCTTCAGGATGAGAGTAGTGGAGGGTTCTAGATGGTCCAAAGGGGGGGGGGGGGTTACAGACAAAAGAAGGTTGAGAAATACTGCCTTAGTGTACCCCAGGACCACAAGTGGGTCAGATTGTCCCAGCCTGAGAACCACTGTTATACTGTATAGACGTGAATTGGGGAACAATAAAATGTACCGCATTTTGAACAGTGTGATAAAAGTGTTATATTTATTGCAATCTCATCAAGTACAATGCATGGAAATAACCTGTTGGCGCTCATGTTTCACGTTTGCATGAATCACGAACGCATGGCTTCTGATATCTACCCCCACATGAATGTCAGCAAGACTGTCAGAAGGTGTCAGCCGACGTCATGTTGACATAGCAAGGTGCGTTGAATTTCGAACTTACGACGATGTCTCCGATCGAGGCGTAGGTCGAAATCAGTCCGCCGATGACGCCTGTCGCCATCACCGCCACTAGAGCCAACATCTCGCATTTGGATATGGTCCTGAAACGAAACATTCCGTTACAGCCAGACAATCTCGGTGTAGCACAGGGGCAGATTTAGGGGGTTTTGCCGACACCTACCAGAATGGTCTTGACCAGCGTTTCCCAAAGTAAGCAATGTCGCCCCCTGGGGGCGATGGAATGGTTCAGGAAGCGGTGGAAGCTTAGGATTTAGTGAAGGATCCTATGGATGGGCTCGAAATCGGGAGTGGGGAGGGCTATTAGAAGAAACTTTTTTTTGAAGTGGGGGCGATGGAACGAAAAGTTTGGGAAAATATGACCTTGACCATTAAATGCAAAACTTTTTTAGGAGCAATGCCAAAGATCAAAAACTGAACATTTTGGCGAGCCAGACATTTCTTGACATTGATTCATAATTGGAATTTTAATGTTTGAGGCCGGGATTACACTGCAAGGGGCCATTCGGGTATTACGTAAGCAGATTTTCAGCCATGCAGGTCCCGAAAATTCATGTTTGCCCAAGGACCTCAAACATGTGATTTCATCCCCGAAAGCGGCGACACAAGTTACTGCAAACTTGGCAAGCATGCATGTTCAATCTTTTTGTACAAGCATGCCCTTGCAGAAGCGCCAGTTTGTATACTGAAGCAATTTACAGAAAATGCGCTGAGCAACTAACTTACGGGGGGAAAAAACGGCTGAAGTGTGTGATTCAGTGAGCGAATGAGTGAATGGGCAAGTCACTAAAAATTGCTCATTCACTCACTCATTTGCTCACTTGGTCATGCATTTGCTCATATACTCACTCATTTGCTCACCCGGCCATTCACTCACCCATTCGCTCACGTGGTCATTGAGTTACTCATTAAATCACTGACTTGTTCAATCACTCATTCACTGGTGCATTTGCTCACTTTGTCAATTTGCTGGATTTGTTCAATCACCCGTGCATTTGCTCACTGATTTGTCACTGACTTCTAATTCACTCATTTTGTCACTGACTTCTAATTCACTCATTTTGTCACTGACTTCTAATTCACTCATTCTTTTGCTGAATTACTCATTTACTCACTGTCTTGTTCATTCACCCGCTGATTTGTTCATTAATTTACTCACTGATTTGTCGCTGAGTTGCTCATTTACTCACTGATTTGTCCCTGACTTGTTCCTTCATTTACTTACTGATTTGTCACTGACTTGTTCGTTCATTTACTCACTGATTTGTCACTGACTTGTTCGTTCATTTACTCACTGATTTGTCACTGACTTGTTCGTTCATTTACTCACTGATTTGTCACTGACTTGCTCTTTCAATGGCTGATTTACCACTGATTTGCTCATTCACTCACTGATTTACCACTGATTTGCTCATTCACTCACTGATTTACCACTGATTTGCTCATTCACTCACTGATTTGTCACTGACTTGCACTTAACTGCTCATTTACTGATTAGTCACTGACTTTTTCAATTGCTAATTCTCTCACGCATTTGTTCACTTGCTCATAAACTTGCTGTCGTCGTGGTCTCAGATCACGTTGGAGATTGGTGTAACTTTTCGATTTTGTAGAAACGTAACCAGCCTAATGCAGCCAAGTGATGAGCCATCCAAGTAATATGTAATCCATGTGCATTGCACGTGTTATACTTGAACGGTGTTTAGGTCTGCGTGATTCAATTACATGGTTGGCATGAAAAATATATCGTAAATGAATAAGTGCTATAACTAACCTTTCCGGCCATTGCGGTTGCTGTTGCCGAACCAGCATGACGTAGAAGACCGGAGGAAGTACAAACGTCATGACAGAGGTCGTCATGGCTCCCACGAGCGCCATCACTTTCCCGAAGTTAGGCAAAGACAGTGCCAATAAGATGACCGCCAACATGATGGCTGACCTCAACACGCACCTCTGGAAGCAGAACCCTTTAGGAAGACAAGAACAACAACAAGAAATTACTTCCATTTCATAATAAATCAATCCATTTTGCTCGAAATGGAAGTTTTTCCTCAAACTAGGGAGTGCACAACCTCCGGTCCGATGGCCAAATGCGGCCCGCCAACGGGTTTCATTCGGCCCGTAAAAGGTTTTCCCCGGTAGAAAAGTATGAACAAAATAAAGCACCGCACATGCAACACGGTAAATGCCTAGGCAGGCCATATTTCCTTCATAAAAGTAAGTGCTATAACTAACTACGACAAAAGATTTTAAGTAAAATTTCTAATTAAAGCCAAGCAAAATGTCAAAGGCAAGCAAAATTGTTAATTAAAACCAAATTTTTCTTTAAAGAATCGCCAAAAAGAGTTTTCAAATTCAAGTGAAGTTGCCAATTAATTCTTTGGAAATTCATCTTATTTAGCCATTAATTGATTCTGCGCTAGTTTGAAATTTTGTGCCAACCTTGTACTTTGATTTAAGGTTTTGTTGACCATATTGATCTATTCTGTATAACGCAATGCTTTTCCATAAGCTCCACTTAAAATTGACAAACTTTGAGGTAACCTCGATTATTAAGTAACACTTAGACCTGCCAAATTGGTGGAATATTTTTGTATACCGTTGCATATTGACGCGTGTTTCAATTTTTGATGAAATTCTTTGACGTATTTTATGTATCGATATATATACGGGCTCGCAAAAAGTCGCGGGCGCGTGTATATCTTCTTGTCGAGGGCTATAATTGGATGTAGGGTTGAGCGGCGTAATTTCGATCAGTGGATGGTTTTGGACATTTGGGTCTTACATCAATGAACAGCTGCGCCGCGCGGATCCCTATCGTAAAATTGACCTTCTAAGTTAGGCCCCTTTCACACGGAGCGGATGCGGAAGAAGTTTTAACAATTGGGATATACTGATCCTTTCACAGAGGAGCCGAAATTTCCCCGCACCTAGGAAATGTTCATGCGGGTCCGGACGTCGTCCGCACGTGTCAAAACCTAAGTGCGGGCTCCGCATCCGCACATAGAAGTTTTGACAATTGGGTTATTCGGAGCTATGGGGTCATTCAAGTATTACGTCATCATCGAGGGGCGGGGGGGGGGTTCCGGATTTGCTGACTTTTGTTGACAGGTGGGAGGGGGGTTGAAGGTTGCTTACGTCATCAACCACCATTTTTGAAGATATGACATATGTCAAGCTGCTGACGAAATTTTGCTGATGTGGGGGGGGGGGGGGGTCAGTGTTTTGCTGACTTTCGCTGAAAACTGGGGGGGGGGAGGGGGGTCAAAAATGGCTACAAATCTGCTTACGTAATACTTGAATGGCCCCTATTCACACGATTCGGATGCGGGACGAATTCGTCCGCCATCTTTGGCTACTTTTTAAAGATGATTTTGCACGGAATTTTTTTCATTATTTGCCATAAATACCCTTAAAAACACCATATGAGGTTCCCCGGGCGTTTCGCCCGCATCTTTAGTGCTCGTGTGAAAAGGCGTTCGGACCCGCGTCCGCATCCGCTCCGTGTTAAAGGGGGCCTTATGTACGCCTGGAGGGGCAGGCCATGCGGCCATGCAACTACTTCACTCTTCGCCAAGTTGGCGTATTATTCCGTGATTTCTTTTTTTTTTGTCCACGTTAGCTATGGCAACCCATTAAACCGTAGTAGGGATCTCCAGTTACTTTGCAAATTGGCAGGTCAAAGCCCGAATCATTTCATAAAATCAGACTTCGACCAAAAACTCTCCGCTCTTCGAGCTTCGGCAGCAACATACGCAAGTTCCCGGCCCGCAGATTGAAAAAAGATTGTGCACTCCCTGAATTGAACTTCTCGCCTTACTTTTGGGAATCCCGAGGATTTCTTCGAATTCTTGCGCAGGAGTATTTACGGTCAGCACGAAAGTGAAGAAGAAGTGAGCCGCCATCAGTATCTTTACGGTCAGGACGATGGCTCTTTGTCCCGGACTTATCGACAGGAGAATATTGATATTTACTTCTACCCCGTACGTCAGGTAACCATAGACGGCGACGGGAAGGTTCAGTAGCATCAAGACTGGGTTCCGCAGCACCGGAAAATAGAATGATACACAGTGCCGTCAATATTTTTGCAACATATTTCCAGTTGAATAGTATGTATAAAGAAGGGAAACAAAATCCGTATTATACCGTTACCGCGGGCTACTTTGGCCCAAAACGTTAAAATGATAGAAAACGCATTCCTGTAATTTATAACAAAAATTTCGGAACTAGTTTTCTAGCTAAATAGCTTTGCTAAGGGGCCGTTCAAGTATTACGTAAGCAAATTTTTAGCCATTTTTTTACCCCCCCCCCTTGCAGCGAAAGTCAGCAAAACGCTGTCTCTCCCCCCTCCCCCCATTGTCAGCAAAATTTCGTCATCAGCTCTGCCCCTCTGAATCCAACTCATATTTTCATAAAGGGTGCTTGATGACGTAAGCATTATCCAAACTTGTCATCCTCCTCCTTGTCATCAAACGTCAGCGAATCGGAAACACCCCCCCCCCCATCGACGATGACGTAATACTTGAACGGCCCCTAAGCAAGGGTAGGGTCCCAAGGTGACGTCTTCAATAATTTTTGAAAAAAAATTATCACTGTTTCGACTCATTCGAATGTGAACATCAAAAAAATAACCGGGGGTGGAGGAGGGGGGGGGGATTATTGTTATATACAGGGTGCCCTGTAAGTGCTAATGCGGCCTTTATCTCATCAACCGTCCGTCGTGGAGGTACGATTCTAGTTTAAAAAATGTTCGACTGGTGATCAGAAATTCCCCAGTACCGATTTTGAGAGTGAAGATACAGTGCGTGACAAAATAAAAGAAATCTAAATTTTTATACAGGCCATCCGCATTTTATCCACATTTACTGTCAAACCTCGTTAGTACGTCACCCGGTAAATACGTCACTCCGCTTACCGGATCACTTTTTTGGAAGTCCCAATTGTCCTCAGGCAGGAATTGGCAAGCTATGGCTTACTCCGTTTTACGAGTCGCTCCGCTTACTAAGTCATATTTTTGCTCCCCCAAGAGTGACTCATTTACGAGGTTTGACTGTATATCAAAACAGAAAAACACAAAAAAAAAAAACTTTCCTCCCCGTGCGAAGACTTGCTTTGAACTGTGAAAACAAATGTCATAAAGATTTTTGATGGTGGACCGCCTCTGAGCTTGCCGTTTTACATATGTAATCCATTATTAGTGTACTCGTAGTGTTTTTTGTGGGCTGCTTTCATCTGTAGCTCCGTTCGGATATGTTGGTGTGGGGCGGCATTGAGAAGCACATTTTGCCCCTGGCATAAAATTTTCTACAGCCTTGACCACGCTCCCCAATTTTGAACTTAATCTGCTTTTTCACACTTACATGCACTCACCCACTGACATACAACTTTCTTACACCTCTTCATGGGCCTATCTGGGCCAGTTTCGATTTCCCACTATCAGCCCCTAGGCGCTGGGAACGGGGGGGGGGGAAGTCTGATGCTGGTCTGGTAGGGAGCGCCAAGGTGCTCGCGAGCAACAAGATGACGTGCATGAAGTAAAATGTTACCGAAATATCGAAACGTGTCTTTTACCGAGAAACGCCAAGTTCGCTGCCGCCGAGAACTTGCTCTTGTCTTTCATGTCGTTCTGGAAGGTCGGGAACGACGGAACTCCGTCGAAGGTGTACATGATCAGGGCGAAGGACAACGCCACGGGCACGAGTTCCGGTGGCGACGTGTCATTCGCCTTCCGGGAGCTCGAATCCGACGAATGATCTTTCGAGATCGCCACCAACAGGAGAATGCAGGACCCGAAAACCGTCAACAGCGAAAAGACGGCCGCGAACCTGAAACATGTAATGCATGGGTAAAAAGCAACTCGATTAATATTGACGTTTATGCAACAGCTATGCGTCGGCCATCTGTGGTATACGTGCTCAACCCGTGGCCCGCGGGAAAAATGCGGCCCTAGGAGTCATCTGGTGTGGCCCGTGACCTCAAACCTAATTTTGTAAATATGAGTAAGCGGCACATCAGCAAATCATTCAAGTGACCCACGGTGCAGTTCCACGTCAGTTGAGTGGGCCGCGGCACGCTCCTAGACCACTTATGTGATCCGCGGTATATTTGAAGATCACTTTAAAAGTGACGTGCGGCAGAGTTTCTGAACAGTTGAGTGGCACGTGCCACATTTCTAGATCACTCAAGCAACCCACCGCACAGTTCCACATAACTGTAGCGGCATATTTCAAATCAACAAAGTGACTCGCGGTGCAGCTCCACGTAACTTGAGTGACCCGCGGCACATTCCCAGATAACTTTAGAGGTCCGCGGCACTTTATAGATCACTCAAGTGACCCGATACATATTAAAAGATCACTTAAAAAAGTGACTTGCGGCAGAGCTTCAGAAAGCATCAGCGGCCCGTATCGCGTTTCTAGTTCATTCAAGTGGGGCGCGACACATGTCCAGATCACTGAAGTGATCCGTGATGAAGTTACTCATCAATTTACCGACCTGCGTCATATTTACAGATAACTTGGGGATCACCTGCGGCAAAGTTCCAGAGCACTTAATTGACCCGCGGCACATTCGCAGAGCACTTGATTGATCCGTGGCACATTCACAGAGCCCTTAATTGACCCGCAGCACATTCACAGAGCCCTTAATTGACCCGCGGCACGTTCACAGATCACTTAAAAGCGACGTGCGGCAAAGTTTTAGAATACTTCATGCCCTAAATACAGGATGGTGTTGACAGACATGATTTAAACTCAACCAATCTGTGTATCGATCTCCTATCGAAAAAATGCGACTATAGTTAAAACCATTTCTGTGAAGACCACTCTTGAGCGACCCGCAGCCCATTTTGAGATCATTCATCATTAACCACGACACGGTTCCAAATCTCTCATGCGGCCCGCGACACGTTTGCAGATCACTTGAGTGACCCGCGGATGTGTTCCAGATCGCTCACTTAAGTGGCCCGCGACACGTTATCGAACCAACGAAGTGGGCCCGCAGCCCTCCCAAGGGTTAAGCACCCTTGATCAATGGTGACTTGAGTGCATTGAAGGCGGATCGTGACCATTCTTAGACATTTTGATTCGGGAGTCATCGGATAGGTTTTTTTGCTTACCAGAAATCTTCGGGTGTCCCGAGCCACATCAGAGGGCACAGCGCGGCACCGAGTATGACTATCCAGTAACATGACGGAATTGAAGTGCCCACGGCCATGCTTCCAATTATGTGGGCGCTGAGCAACAGCAAAACCGTCGCGACGCCCAACTGAGTAACTTCCATGAAGATCGATACGAACCACCTGAAAGACAGCAGAAGTGACACTTTCAGTGATTTGAAGATGGCGCCATGTTTGGATGGGATCCGGAAATATCACCTTCGATATTTCGCTCCGGACATTTCACCTGCCCTGACGGTTATGAGTGACCAAGTGATTGGGTGAGCGACCGTATGCGTGAGGGAGTGACCGTATGAGTATCCTAGTGAGTAGGTGAGAGACAGCATGAGTGACCAAGTGAGTGACCGTATGAGTATCCAAGTGAGTAGGTGAGAGACCGCATGTATGAATGAGTGATTGAGTGGCCGTATGAGTGACCAAGTAAGTGACTGTCCGTATGAGTGACCAAGTAAGTGACTGTGTGAGTGACCAAGTGAGTGCGAGACTGACCGCATGAGTGCGAGATTGACCGCATGAGTGAGTGACCGTCTGAGTATCCAAGTGAGTGGGTGAGAGACCGCATGTATGAATGAGTGATTGAGTGGCCGTATGAGTGACCAAGTAAGTGATTGTCCATATGAGTGACCAAGTAAGTGACTGTGTGAGTGACCAAGTAAGTGACTGTGTGAGGGTCCAAGTGAGTGCGAGACTGACCGCATGAGTGCGAGATTGACCGCATCAGTGAAAGACCGTCTGAGTATCCAAGTGAGTAGGTGAGAGACTGTATGTATGAATGAGTGATTGAGTGGCCGTATGAGCGACCAAGTAAGTGACTGTGTGAGTGCGAGATTGACCGCATCAGTGAGTGACCGTCTGAGTATACAAGTGAGCAGGTGAGAGACCGCATGTATGAATGAGTGATTGAGTGGCCGTATGAGTGACCAAGTAAGTGACTGTCCGTATGAGTGACCAAGTAAGTGACTGTGTGAGTGACCAAATGAGTGCGAGACTGACCGTATGAGTGCGAGATTGACCGCATGAGTGAGTGACCGTCTGAGTATCCAAGTGAGTAGGTGAGAGACCGTATGCATGAATGAGTGATTGAGTGACCGTATGAGTGACCAAGTAAGTGACAGTATGCGTGACCAAGTAAGTGACCACTCTCGCTTGGTCTCTCATACGATCACATTCATACAGTTCCCCACCCACCCACTCACTTGTCCACTCATACGGTCACTCAGCCACTCACTTGGTCAGTGTTACGGTCATTCACTCATATGGTCACTCAAACGGTTATTCACACAGTCACTTACTTGGTCACGCACTCACTCCGTCGCTCACGCGGTCAGAGCAGGTGAAATGTCCAGGGCGAAATTTCCGTAGACCTCTCTGAATACGGGTCGAAAAAAATCGTAAAAGTTTCACCTCATTCGAGGCCCGACCGCCCTAGACGCAATGGCGGGGAATGGCTTCCTGCACGAGAAGTCGCGATATTCTTCCCACCGCTCTTCCAGGATGATCCAACATTTGCCCAGGGTGATACCAGAACACAGGGTGCAGAAGAAGCAAATGCACATCGAAACGACACCCACTGGCAATCCTGTTGGGAAAAGATTGATTAGAAAAAGATCATTTCACACAAGCTCAGGACGCGATCGATATTCGGGGCGTCCATAATTGGAAGACCCCCGTTTTAAAGTACCCTACACAGGCGAAACCAGTCATCAGAAAATTGTGAAATTGAGGAACTTCACGAAGGGGATGGGAGTTTGTATCAGGACGCGAACATAAATTTCGCATTTATTCGCAAATAAATTTTTTTCGGTCAAAAATTTCGCATTTATTCGCAAAAAAATTTTTTTCGATCATGTGACGATTGGTGAGGTGTATACGAAGCGACGAACATGAAACATTCCTTTATTTTGCATTAACATGCGAAACACACAACCCTTCGTGATGAAGGTTAAAATCGAACTCTCGAGAATGTCTTCGTCTCTCGATACAACTTAAATCTCACGTGTCTCGTGAATAAAATATTACTGTACATCCTTGTTAACAGCTTGCCTGTTACATACTCCCCCTCTGGTTTCGCGGACGTCCCGGCAAGGAACCAGCAATAGGCGTTATGGGAAGTTGTTCAGTGTTCTTGTTAGTTCCAACTTTGAGTGGTCGTCCCTTCTTTCGTGATGACACTACGGATACAGCATCCGGTTTCGCACATGGTGTGAGAGCAGAAGTACGATATACGCTGACAGAGACACCCGATTTGGCCGGATGAGTGACTATGTACCTCGTAGGCGATCTCTGGGCTAGCACAGGGTACGGTCCATCTCGTTGTGGCGTGAACTTTGTCGACCAGTTCTTCCTTCGAGAACTCTGTTTGGAACCGTTGTCAACATAACCTTTGCGTTCATCCCGTTTTTGTTCCACTTTCTGCTTCACAGAAACTCTTGTAAGGCTTTGCATGGGAGTCAACCTGTTTTCACGAATTCTTTGGGCATGGCTGCGACCTTCTGATCGACGCGCGTTAGGGTTTTGATCAGAATATTTAATGCTGCTCCCCTTGCATTTATCGTTCCCTTCTCTAGCACTGCTTATACTTGTTTGGGTCCTTGACTCATGGAAGCTATTGCTAGACGTTATTGTTTGGCTTGGCATTTTACAACGATGCAGTATGTGATAATATCCTGGTGATCCTGGACTGCGTCGCCCGGCACCGGAAAGTTCGACTCGTTCGTTCCTGCGGAAACGTAAGTCTAGTACTTGCCTGCCTGTCGGAGTAACTCGTGGTTGCCTTTGCACCGATTGGTGATGAAAGCTTCTTGCGGATCGGTGGATTTCGCTATGGACAGCAGGACGTGGATAGCCAGAAACATGACGTGGATAGTCACGGACGCGACCTGTTTGGTTCCTGAGACGTCTAGACCGATCCCACCGCTGAGGTTCCGATGCCATATCACCATGGTGAACTTCGCCTTCGGGAATGTCTCCTCCCCCTGGACTGAAAAAATTTTCATTCTTTTTCCACGACCTGTTCAGCACTTGTTTCCGTTGCTCTCCTTCAACTTGTCGTAGTTGGCAAGAATTCAAGTTAACATGCTCTACTACATGTTGAACAGTTTTAATCGTAGACTCGTTCACAAAGTGGAATCGCTTCCGAGTATTTTCCCCGAAGAACCATTGCCTTCGCTTGAGATCCAACACGATACCAGCTTTCTCTAGAAAGTCGATTCCCAAAAGAGTTCTGTTACCGACGATTCCAGGAAGAACTATAAATTTCGTCCTTAGTCGCTTCCATTGGATGTTGACCAATACCGTTGTGGTCCACACATTCACCGTTGATTGCTGTCCGTTTGCAAGACGCATCTCGATAGTTTCCTGATGGAATTTGGCGTTTTGCTCTTTCAAAATACGATGCAGAGTATCACTTGCGATACAGTGCGTAGCACCGCTGTCGGCACAGGCAGTTCCCACTTTGCCATTTACATGAATTTTTAACAATGCTACGGGTTTTGTTACAGAAGAGCATAGATTCAGTTCCAACTGACCAAACTGAGCGGTTGTCGCTGTCATTTCGGGATTACAGGTCGGACACTGCGCTCTAATTACCCCCGGATATCCACATCCATAGCAGCTTAGAGGTCGCTGTTCATCCAGGCTGATCATGGGAAGTGTCTGTTCATCTGCATGAATCACTGGTTTTGATGACGTCCATGGATATTTCCTCGGTGTTTGCTTTCGACGACCCTCGACATCGTACTGTTGGTTGAATTTCTTTGGGAAAGTACTCCTGGCATCTTCATACGCGTCGAGTTTCTCCGCTAGTTCCGATGGGGAGATCAACATGGCCCATACATCGATGAAATGTTCTTTCACTTGTGGAGGGCACTTCTTCTTCATCTGATCAGCTATGACTAGATTAATCAAGTCCTCGAATGTTGTGACCTTAACTTCTGTTAACCACCCTTCAAGATACGTTTTCAACTCAAAATAAAAATCACGCCATGAACTCTCCGAGTTCTTCCGATGCTCTACAAAAAGCTGTCGAAATCTGTCCACATGTAGCTTAAATCGCTTTAACAGCAGTTCCTTGAGATACCGATAGTCCTTGAACTTCTCGTCAGGCTCCCTGGCACAGATCCTAGCCACCTCCTTCGGTAAACTATTGATGAGATACGTAATCCACAATTCTTCCGGAATCTGGTGTAATCCCATGTGTCGTTCGAACAGGACCAGGAACAGTGAAATGTCATCTGATGATTCAAAACGCGGAACCGACACTTGAAAGTCCCGATTTGTCACAGCCGGTCGAACGGAAGCTTGGCACTTCTCCGCTTCTATCCTCAGTCTCTCGAGTTCGAACTGCATTTCTGCTCGCCGGTTCCTCTCTTCGGCATCTTCCCGTCGAATCCTCTCCTCTGTTTCTTCTCGTCGAATTCTTTCTTCTGTTTCTTCTCGTCGAATTCTTTCTTTCTCTTCGGCATCTTCCCGTCGAATCCTCTCCTCTGTTTCTTCTCGTCGAATTCTTTCTTCTGCTTCTTCGTGTCGAATTCTCTCTTCTACGAGGGTCTGTAGCACTCCTTTTGCGAAGACCTCATCGTATTCTTTACTGGACGTAATCAGCTTCTTCAGCTCTATCACTTTCATCTCGGGTTCGGTAGGTTCGCCCATCTCTTCGGCAAGGCGACGGAGTTCGTCTTTTCGATATTTCGCCAAGTATGCCATTTTCACTCACTTGGTACCTAATTAGGATGTCCGCTTAGCTAAAAACACTCACGCGTCTATTTTAAACGTTGGGCGCCAATGTGACGATTGGTGAGGTGTATACGAAGCGACGAACATGAAACATTCCTTTATTTTGCATTAACATGCGAAACACACAACCCTTCGTGATGAAGGTTAAAATCGAACTCTCGAGAATGTCTTCGTCTCTCGATACAACTTAAATCTCACGTGTCTCGTGAATAAAATATTACTGTACATCCTTGTTAACAGCTTGCCTGTTACATACATAAATTTCGCATTTATTCGCAAATAAATATTTTTTAATCGTAAATTTCGCATTTATTCGCAAAAAATTTTTTTTCGGTCATAAATTTCGCATTTATTCGCAAAAAAATTTTTTTTCGGTCAAAAATTTCGCATTTATTCACAAAAAAATTTTTTTCGATCATAAATTTCGCATTTATTCGCAAATAAATTTTTTTTAATCGTAAATTTCGCATTTATTCGCAAAAAAATTTTTTTCGATCATAAATTTCGCATTTATTCGCAAAAAAATTTTTTTTCGGTCAAAAATTTCGCATTTATTCGCAAAAAAATTTTTTTTCGGTCAAAAATTTCGCATTTATTCGCAAAAAAATTTTTTTAATCGTAAATTTCGCATTTATTCGCAAAAAAATTTTTTTTCGATCATAAATTTCGCATTTATTCGCAAAAAAATTTTTTTTCGGTCAAAAATTTCGCATTTATTCGCAAAAAAATTTTTTTAATCGTAAATTTCGCATTTATTCGCAAAAAAATTTTTTTTCGATCATAAATTTCGCATTTATTCGCAAATAAATTTTTTTTCGGTCAAAAATTTCGCATTTATTCGCAAAAAAATTTTTTTCGATCATAAATTTCGCATTTATTCGCAAATAAATTTTTTTTAATCGTAAATTTCGCATTTATTCGCAAAAAAAATTTTTTCGATCATAAATTTCGCATTTATTTGCAAAAAAAATTTTTTCGATCATAAATTTCGCATTTATTCGCAAAAAAAATTTTTTTAATCGTAAATTTCGCATTTATTCGCAAAAAATTTTTTTTCGGTCAAAAATTTCGCATTTATTCGCAAAAAAAATTTTTTAATCGTAAATTTGCATTTATTCGCAAAAAAATTTTTTTTCGGTCAAAAATTTCGCATTTATTCGCAAAAAAATTTTTTTTCGGTCAAAAATTTCGCATTTATTCGCAAAAAAATTTTTTTCGATCATAAATTTCGCATTTATTCGCAAAAAAATTTTTTTAATCGTAAATTTCGCATTTATTCGCAAAAAATTTTTTTTCGGTCAAAAATTTCGCATTTATTCGCAAAAAAAATTTTTTAATCGTAAATTTGCATTTATTCGCAAAAAAAATTTTTTTCGGTCAAAAATTTCGCATTTATTCGCAAAAAAATTTTTTTTCGGTCAAAAATTTCGCATTTATTCGCAAAAAAATTTTTTTCGATCATAAATTTCGCATTTATTCGCAAAAAAATTTTTTTAATCGTAAATTTCGCATTTATTCGCAAAAAAATTTTTTTTCGATCATAAATTTCGCATTTATTCGCAAATAAATTTTTTTTCGGTCAAAAATTTCGCATTTATTCGCAAAAAAATTTTTTTCGATCATAAATTTCGCATTTATTCGCAAATAAATTTTTTTTAATCGTAAATTTCGCATTTATTCGCAAAAAAATTTTTTTCGATCATAAATTTCGCATTTATTCGCAAAAAAAATTTTTTTAATCGTAAATTTCGCATTTATTCGCAAAAAAATTTTTTTCGATCATAAATTTCGCATTTATTCGCAAAAAAATTTTTTTAATCGTAAATTTCGCATTTATTCGCAAAAAAATTTTTTTTCGATCATAAATTTCGCATTTATTCGCAAATAAATTTTTTTTAATCGTAAATTTCGCATTTATTCGCAAAAAAAATTTTTTCGATCATAAATTTCGCATTTATTTGCAAAAAAAATTTTTTCGATCATAAATTTCGCATTTATTCGCAAAAAAAATTTTTTTAATCGTAAATTTCGCATTTATTCGCAAAAAATTTTTTTTCGGTCAAAAATTTCGCATTTATTCGCAAAAAAAATTTTTTAATCGTAAATTTGCATTTATTCGCAAAAAAATTTTTTTTCGGTCAAAAATTTCGCATTTATTCGCAAAAAAATTTTTTTTCGGTCAAAAATTTCGCATTTATTCGCAAAAAAATTTTTTTCGATCATAAATTTCGCATTTATTCGCAAAAAAATTTTTTTAATCGTAAATTTCGCATTTATTCGCAAAAAATTTTTTTTCGGTCAAAAATTTCGCATTTATTCGCAAAAAAAATTTTTTAATCGTAAATTTGCATTTATTCGCAAAAAAATTTTTTTTCGGTCAAAAATTTCGCATTTATTCGCAAAAAAATTTTTTTTCGGTCAAAAATTTCGCATTTATTCGCAAAAAAAATTTTTTCGATCATAAATTTCGCATTTATTCGCAAAAAAATTTTTTTAATCGTAAATTTCGCATTTATTCGCAAAAAAATTTTTTTTCGATCATAAATTTCGCATTTATTCGCAAATAAATTTTTTTTCGGTCAAAAATTTCGCATTTATTCGCAAAAAAATTTTTTTCGATCATAAATTTCGCATTTATTCGCAAATAAATTTTTTTTAATCGTAAATTTCGCATTTATTCGCAAAAAATTTTTTTTCGGTCAAAAATTTCGCATTTATTCGCAAAAAAAATTTTTTAATCGTAAATTTGCATTTATTCGCAAAAAAAATTTTTTTCGGTCAAAAATTTCGCATTTATTCGCAAAAAAATTTTTTTTCGGTCAAAAATTTCGCATTTATTCGCAAAAAAATTTTTTTCGATCATAAATTTCGCATTTATTCGCAAAAAAATTTTTTTAATCGTAAATTTCGCATTTATTCGCAAAAAAATTTTTTTTCGATCATAAATTTCGCATTTATTCGCAAATAAATTTTTTTTCGGTCAAAAATTTCGCATTTATTCGCAAAAAAATTTTTTTCGATCATAAATTTCGCATTTATTCGCAAATAAATTTTTTTTAATCGTAAATTTCGCATTTATTCGCAAAAAAATTTTTTTCGATCATAAATTTCGCATTTATTCGCAAAAAAAATTTTTTTAATCGTAAATTTCGCATTTATTCGCAAAAAAATTTTTTTCGATCATAAATTTCGCATTTATTCGCAAAAAAATTTTTTTAATCGTAAATTTCGCATTTATTCGCAAAAAAATTTTTTTTCGATCATAAATTTCGCATTTATTCGCAAATAAATTTTTTTTAATCGTAAATTTCGCATTTATTCGCAAAAAAAATTTTTTCGATCATAAATTTCGCATTTATTTGCAAAAAAAATTTTTTCGATCATAAATTTCGCATTTATTCGCAAAAAAAATTTTTTTAATCGTAAATTTCGCATTTATTCGCAAAAAATTTTTTTTCGGTCAAAAATTTCGCATTTATTCGCAAAAAAAATTTTTTAATCGTAAATTTGCATTTATTCGCAAAAAAATTTTTTTTCGGTCAAAAATTTCGCATTTATTCGCAAAAAAATTTTTTTTCGGTCAAAAATTTCGCATTTATTCGCAAAAAAATTTTTTTCGATCATAAATTTCGCATTTATTCGCAAAAAAATTTTTTTAATCGTAAATTTCGCATTTATTCGCAAAAAATTTTTTTTCGGTCAAAAATTTCGCATTTATTCGCAAAAAAAATTTTTTAATCGTAAATTTGCATTTATTCGCAAAAAAATTTTTTTTCGGTCAAAAATTTCGCATTTATTCGCAAAAAAATTTTTTTTCGGTCAAAAATTTCGCATTTATTCGCAAAAAAAATTTTTTCGATCATAAATTTCGCATTTATTCGCAAAAAAATTTTTTTTCGATCATAAATTTCGCATTTATTCGCAAATAAATTTTTTTTCGGTCAAAAATTTCGCATTTATTCGCAAAAAAATTTTTTTCGATCATAAATTTCGCATTTATTCGCAAATAAATTTTTTTTAATCGTAAATTTCGCATTTATTCGCAAAAAAATTTTTTTCGATCATAAATTTCGCATTTATTCGCAAAAAAAATTTTTTTAATCGTAAATTTCGCATTTATTCGCAAAAAAATTTTTTTCGATCATAAATTTCGCATTTATTCGCAAAAAAATTTTTTTAATCGTAAATTTCGCATTTATTCGCAAAAAAATTTTTTTTCGGTCAAAAATTTCGCATTTATTCGCAAAAAAAATTTTTTTAATCGTAAATTTCGCATTTATTCGCAAATAAATTTTCTTTCGGTCATAAATTTCGCATTTATTCGCAAATAAATTTTTTTCGGTCAAAAATTTCGCATTTATTCGCAAAAAAATTTTTTTCGATCATAAATTTCGCATTTATTCGCAAAAAAATTTTTTTCGATCATAAATTTCGCATTTATTCGCAAATAAATTTTTTTTCGGTCAAAAATTTCGCATTTATTCGCAAAAAAAATTTTTTCGATCATAAATTTCGCATTTATTCGCAAATAAATTTTTTTTAATCGTAAATTTCGCATTTATTCGCAAAAAAATTTTTTTCGGTCAAAAATTTCGCATTTATTCGCAAAAAAATTTTTTTTCGGTCAAAAATTTCGCATTTATTCGCAAAAAAAATTTTTTTAATCGTAAATTTCGCATTTATTCGCAAAAAAATTTTTTTTCGGTCAAAAATTTCGCATTTATTCGCAAAAAAATTTTTTTCGATCATAAATTTCGCATTTATTCGCAAAAAAAATTTTTTTAATCGTAAATTTCGCATTTATTCCCAAAAAAATTTTTTTCGATCATAAATTTCGCATTTATTCGCAAAAAAAATTTTTTTAATCGTAAATTTCGCATTTATTCGCAAAAAATTTTTTTTCGGTCAAAAATTTCGCATTTATTCACAAAAAAATTTTTTTTTCGGTCATAAATTTCGCATTTATTCGCAAAAGAAATTCAGGTCAGAAATTTCGTATATTTGTTTACAAAAAAATAAAAATTTAAAAACAATAAATATAAAATATATTTAAAAGAAATAGCATATCATAATATGCCCTCGGCTAGAAATGGTTTTTCCGAGGGCTCCCCACCTTGCTAGAAATGCTTACTCTCGATAATTTGAACCAGATCTCATTTTCACGAGGCCCCTCTGCACTTGAGGTTTCTGGGCCGTGTGCGGTCGGACCCATGCATTAAGACGACACACTGGTTAGATGCCATGTGAGTAGTCAATTTATTTTAACTCTTTTCTGCTGCTGTGTCTGCAGGAGAATACTATGCCGTTCATCAGTTCCAAGATGCAGTAGAGTCTCGTTTATCCGACATCCCACCGGAAAAAAAAAACCGTGATTTCCTTGCATTTGATGTCGCTGCGGTCGCGGCGGCTGGATGCTCCCTCCAGTAATATAAGCCGGATGGTTGTAAGGTTATAACGGATTTTTGATTTCGTAATATCGGAATTCGCAATACATTGTTCCTATGTGTACTTATTAAAAGATTAGAAAAAAAGATTTCGTTGCAAAGGGATTTTCTCTATAACGGCGTTCAACTCTAAGGGTGCGAACATAGTTCATGCTAGTTTCCGATTCTCCAAGTCCGCGCTGAAACAGTTCGGATAAAAAACCTGAAAGTCAAGTTTTTAACTAATCCGTAACGGCACGGATTTGCAGAATCGGAAACCACCGTGCAATATGTTCCCAGCCTAATGAGCCAATGCGTGTTGTCACTACCGGCGTTCCTCGACCAATGTGTAGAGAGACGGGATTTGGAAGATCGGGAAGGAGGGTTGCTCCTTTGACTTAGGTTGGGGGCTGTTCACTTCGACCAGCCTTCAACATTTGACGATCATTACCAATGGTGGAGCGGCCACACTACGCTTAAGGCAGCTTTGCTCATGACAAACTTTGGAACGAATTGGGATAAGCTGGAGACGAGTGTTAAGCAACGGCTAATTTGTGCACCACAACTCACCAGATAGAGCCAGAGCGTAAGATAAAGACAAAGGTCCGCTGCCAGACATCTCTGCAGCTAAAAACACCGCCGTTAAAGGCAAGGACAAGCCTTTCCTTTGCTTCGCCAACAGAGCTGAGGCACTCGCTTCGGTGATGCTTTGACTCGTAACCTGGAAGGAAAACAATTTCGACTCAACTTCAAACTTGAATTTTCAAAATTCTCAATTAAAATGGAATCTTCATCGCATATAGTTCTCAAATTGTTGATGTACAGACAAATGGAATCGAAAGATTCCCGCAGAAATGTTAGCCAAATTGGCACGATATTTGACTGACACAGCCTTATATGGTGGATTCGAACTTCTATTCAGTCGCCAAATGAAACATCTGGACCTAGAGAAGGCATTATCAAACAGGAAAATGGGGAGGAGGGTGTTAGAAGCTTCTGCGGGTATATAACATAGAATTCTATGGGGTTACATCATAGGGGGCTGCTCATGGACTTGATTTGATAGCATATTATTTACCCCTTGGTCTTGACCAAGGTCGCAACCAGATGCTTGCTCAGTCGGGGCAAGCACGAATTTCGGAGCCCCCTCTGGTCCGCCGCCCGGAGCACCAGCCCCGCCTGTTCTCTCCAGTTGCGGCCCTGGTCTTGACGCATGACCTCCTCCCTGGGCTTGTCATACAGGGGCGAGTCCTCGTGGTACTTGACACGAGATTTGGAACTTTGATTTTCGAGATGTATGTAAATTGGTATATAGGAAGCCTTTATTTTTAGTTAAGTAGGGGTTCCCAGAACATCATTTTGCCCGGGGGGGGGGCCTTGATGTCGGAAGGACAACCTTGCACGACGCTATGCAAAATTAATGTAACTAATTATTTCAAATGTACCATCTTTTTGAGAGCATCATGCAGGGCAGGAGAGCAACTGCCCCGGGAGGCAAAATTAACGCCCGAGCGGCAGTTTTAGGTGTGAACAAAGAACACCATCACAAAATTATCAAATTTTAAAGTTGTGGGGGCGACAAAATAATGTTTGGCCCGGGCAGCAAAAATCCTAGTTACGGCATCTCATGTCTGAACTATTATCAGGTTTATGTCATATTAGCGCAAGATTCTATGTGCAACCTCTCTGGTAGTCTTAATTTAATGAATAGGTTCTCAGTAATATGTAGTTGACAAAAAACATTTTAAGACTCACCACCGACATTTGAGATGTCGAAGACATGTTACTCTTGTGACAAATAACTATCGAAAGCTGGAGAAAGTTCACCGCCAATCTCGTTGATAGACGCCAACCACCAGAGGTAGCGGCGGCTTCAACTTACGTGCGAGAAGAATGATGTCGACATGAGACGCTCCATTCACCGGCTTGTAATGAGATGGAGGGAAATTTGAATTATCGCCTCATAAACGGGTCAACACATTTTCGATTCCGTGAATAACAGCAATTTCGGGCGCTGTTTGTTCCCAGGTTTTTTTGAAGTAAAACTTCTATAGCTTCTATATAGTGAAAGACCGACTTGTGAGAGTGAATTTCTGTGAGGGAAAGGAAATTCATCACAGAAAGTGATATACGCTTTGTTGTTTCCTCTCAAAAAAATCCAAATTTCTTTTTCTCTCTAACTGATTCTGTGACGAAGGTTCGAGAAGCAGATGGGTGGTGGTATATGTGTGTGTGCGTGTCAATCGACATTTTCGGGGGTGTAAGAAAGTAAATTTGGATGTGGAGGGGTGTTGGTTTGGACGGTTTGTATCGGACAAAACAGTTTATTACCTTTCCTCCCTACTACGCGGCACACCTCTGGCGGCATGAGAGTATGTTTCGCACGCGAACGCAAGCTCTGCGACGTCGCAGTGCCACCTCCTAATTGGCTGAGCTGTCATAAGAAAACGCAATTACCTTTTATTTTGGATGCATTTTTTATGAAATTACATTGATGTCGGGTACCATGTGTGCAAGCTGTTTTCGTTAAATTTTTAAACGTTGGCACAATTTGCATTATATTGGCATATTTATAATAATTACATATTTTTGTAAGTCCGTGGACCTAGTCACGCACCTGGAAGTTTCACTTCTATCGCGAGAGATTGTCGCGCAGATTTTTTTTTTTTTTATCGCACATCGAGCCGCGTCCTCTCTAGTCACCTCAATCATTTAATTGGGAAACGTCCTTAGGAATAGTGTGCGGTGGCACCGGGTAATACCCTTTGAAAAGGACCCGCACTGACGGGGGCCTCCGACATTTTGCCCCCTGTGATTTCATTCCCGTTACATTTCGCTCCCGTAAATTTTGCTCCTGACAGAAGGACACTTCCCTGAGGAACTCCACTTGTGACGTCTGTCCAACCAGAGAATTCCCCGTTCACCATAACTCGTTGCGACCTATCTCTTAACCACGATTCTATCCAATTCAGCAAGTTGCCCCCAATTCCAATCTCGTGTAAACGCTTCAAGTGTTTGCCATGTTGGACCCGATCGAATGCCTTCTGGAAATCAAGGTAAACAACATCTACATTTTTGCTCTTACCCAAAGCCCTAGTCACGTGATCATAGAAGCAAAGGAGGTTAGTTACACATGACTTACCCTTCCTGAACCCATGCTGATTATCCTACAGTACATTATTCTCGTCTATCCACATCACAAACTGCCTTTTGATGATAATTTCCAAAATTTTCGAGAGGGAGCTCGTCAAACTCACTGGACGATAATTTGACACCGCTTCTCTTCTACCCTTCTTAAATATCGGAACAACATTAGCAAGTTTCCAATCCCTTGGGACGATACCCTCAGCAACACTACTCCTGTATATCTGTGCGACTGGCCCCAACAATTCATTAGCACATTCCCTGAGAACCCTGGGATAGATATCATCTGGTCCTGGTGCCTTGCTTGCACATACATTTCTTAGAAGATTTAGGACCTCCACGTCTTCTACTTGAATATCGTTGAGCGTTTTATTACCCCCATGCAACACCCGTATATCGAATATTTTTTTGCATTTGATGTCGCTCCCGTCGCGGCGACTGGATGCTCCCTCCAGTAATATAAGCCCGATGGTTATAACTAGAGCTCGGATTATATGCAAATGCATATGCGGCCAAATACGCATTTGCATATTTTCGCCTTTTTTTAGCATTAATGCATACAAATGCAGAAAACTGAAGAATTTCAGAATAAGAGCTTATTTTCAGAAGTTTGTTTAAGCGTCATCACTTTTTTTTGTAATCTTTCAAATAAATATTGCTGAGAATAGAGTGAAACCTCTCTTCTGCCGTCACCGGCGGAACAAAAAAATTCGTTCGTAAAACAAGGGGTGATCGTTGATTAGGAATTGGAAATGCATACTTCTAAAGCAAAACGGGAAAACATTATTTAGCCGTAGAAGAAAATGGTGACTGCATCTGAAGGGTGTCCGTTAAGAGAGGGTATCACTGTACTTTTATAACATCGGAATTTAGTGAGTTAATAGAGATGTCCGCGTATTTTCCTAATACCAAGTGTTCTATTATTAAGGCTATTTCTTGACATATGTCAAAAGCGTTAAATTTTCTTCAAGAAAATGGTGTCGAAATTCTTTTGTGTTACTGGTGTTTGGTTACTGAGCACAGCTGCGACAAACTAGCAATTGAAAATGCACCTAAATAAATAAAATATGTAGAAGTTTTTCCGCATATGCAGGGATATTTTTTTTGCAATCGAATATGCACCGAGAAAATATTCAGAGAAATTGAATTTTCTGGATGTAAAATGCCAAAACTAGTATCTGCAAAGAAAAGTGATATTCATTTTAAAACCATATCTGCTTTTTTTTGCATAGTGTGTTTTTTTGGTTTTTTTTCAAATGCATATTTCCCAATTTTTGATAATTTTTAACTTTTTCATGGTTTTTTGCTGTATATTTTGGGTTCAAACCGCAACAAAGGCACGAAACCTAATAACCGGGCTGATAACGCAGCGTTACAAAATTTCTGAACTGATTTTTATTATATCTGGCGTGTGCTGATTTCAAATATGAAAACAGTTTTTCTCCGTCAGCTCTAGTTTTTGAGATTCAGCGCAGCTCGCAATTACGCTATATTTTCACATCGAGTGAGTAGTTTTGGCGTTTTCCTCTGCTTTTTTTCTTCCTGCTCCGTGCGTCCAATTAGTAACGGGGAGTGTCCGCTATTCGGGAGGTGCGATATACAGTAGAACCTCGTTTATACGACTTTCACATTTATGCGACGTTTTGCTTCTGTAGTGATTGTCCAATTATTGATTGAAACGTTTTTAAATATGACCCTTTATCGAATATGCTATATATATTGGTACAGTGGTACCTCTCTTAATGGCCCACGACACATTTACAGGTCATTTAAGTGGTGCCCAGTACATTTGTAGGTCACTAAAATGACCTGAAGCACATTTACCGATAAATAAATGACCCAAAGCACATTTTCAGATCACATAAGTGACCCGTAGTGCAGGTTCACGTCACCTCCGCATAGTCCTAGATCACTTAAGCGACCCACGACACATTTACAGATCACTTAAGTGACTCGTGGCACTGTTCGAGATCACGTCAGTGGTCCGCTGTACTTTTTCAAATACATTAAGTGGCCCGCAGTCCCCTAATGATTGAGCACTCTTGACCTAAGCGATCTGTAAATATTCCTGCCGGTCAAACAAGTGATCTCTGAATGTCCCGCGGGTCTCTTAAGTGATCTGATGATGCGCCATAAGCCACTTAACCAGCTGGAGGGCCGCGACGCACATGTGCGACGAAACTCTAGAGTACCAAAAGGGGCAGCAACTCACATATGCGTTCACCAAAAATGGTTTCCAAAGTGCCAGGAACGCACATCTCTGCGTCGGAGAAAACCAGTTCCTTCCCCTATATTTTTTGTATTGCGCCGGACACTAAAGCCCCGATCAAATGTGCAAGATTGGGGGGTCGCTGTGGTGATAATTACCGGAATGCAACTTTTTTTTCCCCCCTCGTAGGGAAGAAAAAGGTGGGAGAGAAGCTCATCAAAAAAAGTCCATCTTTCTTGTAGTGGATTGGTGGTAGACACCGACCTTCTCTCCCATAATCCTTTGCGCCGCGAAAACTACTGCAAGCTCCTTCGTCAGCCATCTTGAATCAAGCACTTCCGTTCAACCCACATAACCAGTGACAACTTCCGGAAAGAAAAGTGGGGGGGGGAGATAAACTAAACGTCATGTGAATAGTTTGGAGTGAAAATCCCCGTTACCGGGAACTTCCCGGGATGTTTTATTGTACGTGTGAACGTGGCTTAATACTGCCATGATCTCATATACGCCCCCCCCCCTTTCCTTTCTCCATTTTTGATCTCTCAGACTGCCCCTCACTTGAAGATCTTTAAAATAACAAAAGACACGGGAAAAGAAAAGACTTGTGGGGCACATGCACCTTCCTACACTGTTTTTACACAAGCACTCATACATAGAAGAGAACACCAATGAGAACAATTGAGTGTTGTTTTGACATCATCAGTTTTCTTCGAGGATTATCACGAAGAACTACTTTGGGTTGGGGAAGTATTAGGAACTCAGCAGTGAAAAATAGAAGCATTCTTGGATATCAGATAATCCCCGTCAACACAAAGGGAAACAGATTTTCTCGTAAAAGGCCCTTTGATAGACTCTAGCATATGCATTCTGCCGATTTATCTCAATGTCCCCCAATTTTTATTAAACGTATCTATCGTAAAAATTTTATGCAACCTTTCAATAATTATGTGTTGCCATCTACACCAAATGTGTTGCAAAATTAAAACACCCCTATAGCAATAAAATCATGGACGGAAGCAGAGGGGACTGGTCGCCTATACCCAGTGGCGTAGGCAGGATCAACCTTTGGGGGGGGGGGGTTACAAAAATTTTCTTCCTGAGAAATTTTGAGTTACTAGCCTTCAAAGGATGCAATACAAAAAATTTAATACATGAATTTGCTTCTCTTTATGTTGAGCTTTTTTTGTACTTTATAATTTCCTTAATTATAATTTTTTTCAATCATCTGACTTAAGATGATAAATATGTCTCAAATTTCTTCTTTCGTAATTTTTGTGTATACATGAACATAAATAAATTTGACCGATATTTTTAATTTTTAATTTCTTTTGAAGGGCACCATCTATCGTCCAAAAGTGGACTCACTTGCTGTATCACATTCACGATATAGATCAATTCAAGTCGGACACTATGCCTTTTTTTAGACAGAACGATATCGTGGCACGATATAGATCAATATTGGAAACTGAAATTTTACAATATAGATCTATATGTCTGCGCTACTTGCGAATAGCGATAGACCGGAGTTGTGCTCGGATTAAAAGAAATAAAAATCAACAAATGCCATGAGAGAATACAAATAATCCTAAATGTAAAGGTCAAGAATGCATCTAATACAGTTTGGAATCCTTTCAACAATGGTCTCCATGGCCGAGAATGAAAATTGATCCTCGTGACTTTAAGAATAAAACCAACAGTCGTCGAAATCGTATTGCTTGGATTCAAACAATGAGTTCAATTGCCTATAAAAGAAGCCCTATTCCGTATCCACTCCAGACCTGCTTCTATCGCCGGCAGTCCATCACTAACTACAGGAAATGGTAAACGAGACGAGATCCAATCCAAGCGAACGGATTTGGTCCGATCAGATGGCAAGCCACGAGTTCTTCGGTGATCAGCCATGTGAATTTTCAATTCCTGGCTACGTCTTATCAGATGGACAACGTGGTTTGGCGTCTGTCGAATTGAGTTGATCGCGTGTGGATGATCTCTTAGCGGGGGACGTCACACCATAAATGGTGCTCCCGTGTTGTTTCACCAGTTCCTGTGTGATAGGCTCATCGATGAGGCAATGATCTTTGTTGTAAAACGATCTCGGAACCGTACCTGAAGATTATCGACTGCCGTTGTTTGAATCGTTCTCTCGGAGTGATCCGAGAGCGAGTGCCGGACCAGAATACGAGTGGATTCGAGCTCGTGGGACTTAGGTGAGACCGCGTGGAACGCGCCTAGAATTGCATTTGCTGCACCGTGGGAAGGAGATGAGGATTTGTTCTCATTGGTCTAGGTGCTCTCATTCAAGGATGACTCCTTGGTTATCAGACTGAGTGATCATCCGCGAGTTGAGAAAGCGATGCAAAATAGTCGTGAAAAGAGCTTGTCTATTTTTTTTTTATGTTCGTGTAGTCGTCCATTCACGACTATCCAGACGTGTCTACGGATTATGGGAAACTTGACGTGATTATTATAACACTTGAATATTCAACCATTATCTTAGAGCCGTGAAAGAAACACCGGTTTATTTATTATTGCGTAGTCGTCGACTTACGACCGCTATTCATTCGGAAAGTACAAATTATGCAAATTTAACTTCATCCCTGATTTTCCTGAAGAATGTTAACTGTAAAAACATCAAGCTTGTAGAACAAAATGTATATATTTTTAATCAAAATGTCGGAAAGGGCTGTGATAACGGAAAGATGATTACCCATTTATTTCGTGAGAGCGCACACACACGCCTTTTTTATGCAAGCACGACTTTATGAAAATTATTTTTAAAACGCTTTTCATCGATTACGATCGAACACTTATTTCCGAGGCTTGAATGTGATCTGATCTCTCCGTTAAAAAGTGTGTCAAACCTTCACACTGAGACATAGTATTTTTTTTTATAAGTGCGATCAGCAGGTTATTCCCAAGAGATCTTTGCGATCTGTGCAGGGAATAAATTACAGAAGCCGTTAATGTGTGCATTATCTGGGAAAAATACGGAAAAAACTCTTCTCCCAATTTTTCCTGTCTAACGTGCGGTTAGGTAAGCGCAAGGTTACCATATTTATCGCCCATTTATCAAATAGAGCATCGATTATCCGAAACAATTGGGACACTGAGGCTGTTCAGAGAACTGATTCACGGAAAAATGTACCCAGTGTCATGGAAGCAATATGAAACAAAGAGAAAGTGATATTAAGCAAAAAAAACTATGTAAATTTTGTCACGCGTCTTATAAATAACACAGAGAACTGACCAGCATAGTTTGACAAGTTCAAAATGGCCACTGAAGTATTCCTACAGTTCAGGAAAATAAATTCAAAATTTTCTTTTGCTTCAGAGCTGAGATTCGGTTGTTTTTTTTTTTTTGCAGCTAAATCTCGTAAACGTTTTAAAGACAGCAATTGGCCAGCATCACATTCTTCTTGTTCTAACCACTCAGTGGCGTTGGAGCAGAGCGTGCTGCGTCCTCCTAAAAGAGGACGGTTGGTAACCCTGGTTAAGAACCACTGGAAATTTTTCTGTATCTGAACCATACTTGAAAGTTTCGTTCAGTAACGCCATCTAGTCAACAAGAAATACACTAACAAAGCATCTACTAAAATCGATTTTTTTTCTTTTTATTGATACCTACGTGATTATTTGAGTTTCTTGATTCTTCAATAATGCTGATTATTTACATACGATCGAAATGCAACTTCCGTGTCATATATTCATTTATTTCTGGAATATTACATTTCCCACATACACACAAGCATGGCCAGGAGCGTCTTAACCAGTGCCGTTAAGGCATAGGCCCACCCGGGCACGGTTCGGGGGCCTCAAGAGAAGAGGAGCCTCACATAAACGAGAACCGATTGAAATTTTCGAAAATTGGCAAGGCAGGGCCTCAGAAAAATCACTTGGCCCGGGGCCCATGATGCCCTTAAGATAACCCTGGACTTAACGAATTCGGGGACCCGGAGCAATTAGAGGGAACCCCCTTCAGCCCCCGAGTTATATATATTTT
Organism: Pholcus phalangioides; assembly: GCF_987345545.1. Taxonomy (NCBI): domain Eukaryota; kingdom Metazoa; phylum Arthropoda; class Arachnida; order Araneae; family Pholcidae; genus Pholcus; species Pholcus phalangioides. Next base: position 11,789,172 of record NW_028301617.1, on the reverse strand, counting down.
TGGAGGCAGAGTCGGTATCCAAAGGGCATACAATGTCACAGAAAGCGCAATGATGCCGAGATACGGTCACTATTGCTCGCACATCCTTAAGCTCACTGTTTTCGTCTCTCGCTGACCTGGTCCCTTGCACTCCAGGTCATTCTTTCGATCACTCATATGGCTGCAGAATGTTATGATCCCTTACGTGCTAGAAGATTGTTTTGGTAAATCACGTGCTCACTAACTCCTTATGTTACTCTTCTGATCACCCAGTGTTATGGTGCCTTGTGCTGTAGGTAACTCTTCTGGTTACTCACGCGATTGCAGACTGTTTTGGTCATTCGCATGCTTGAAGACTCTTTGTGTCGCTCATTTGGTCACTCGTTCACCTACTACCTTGCTCTCTATGCAGAGAGGGATTTACTGTTTTAACGCCTGTTGAAAAATAGAGCAAAACAATTTTTTGTTTCCAGTTTTTTCACAAAATTCAAACTAATGTAGTTCCACAAATAGCAAGGGGGTTGAAATTTGGCTGTTTTCATACCTTGGCACCATCTGTACGCGTAACGAATTTAAAAAACAAATGCGTGTCGGTGGAGCAACAATCCTTTGTTGAGTTGCTATTGAATAACCCCTGATTAAAAGTATTACTGAAAACAAAATTTGCCAGAGCCATCTAAGAGCGGAATTTGCGAACCTAGGGGACCCTCCGTCCGTCTCAGAGGCGAAATTGGTTTCGGCACGAACGAGTCTGTCGGGACCCTCCGTCCGTTTTAGACGCGAAATTGGTTTCGGCACGTACGAGTCTGTCGGGACATTCCGTCCGTTTCAGAGGCAAAATTGGTTTCGGCACGAACGAGTCTGTCGGGACCCTCCGTCCGTTTTAGACGCGAAATTGGTTTCGGCACGTACGAGTCTGTCGAGACATTCCGTCCGTTTCAGAGGCGAAATTGGTTTCGGCACGAACGAGTCTGTCGGGACCCTCCGTCCGTTTTAGACGCGAAATTGGTTTCGGCACGTACGAGTCTGTCGGGACATTCCGTCCGTTTCAGAGGCAAAATTGGTTTCGGCACGAACGAGTCTGTCGGGACCCTCTGTCCGTTTTAAACGCGAAATTGGTTTCGGCACGTACGAGTCTGTCGGGACATTCCGTCCGTTTCAGAGGCAAAATTGGTTTCGGCACGAACGAGTCTGTCGGGACCCCCTCCGTACGTTTTAGACGCGAAATTGGTTTCGGCACGTATGAGCTGTCGGGACCCTCCGTCCGTCTTGGCGGCTGACTCTAATTTATTAATTTTTGTTTATAAATTGAGAATTTATCATATTCAACTATGAATCCGAAGCTGGTGTTAGTAATTATGTTAAATCGTCCATTAGTTACTTGATTATTATTGTTTCGTGGGCTCACAAGCTTGCTTGTCCCCTAAATGTTTTGTAACTGCGTTTAAAAATCTTAAATAAAGGAAATTTGAATAGAATAGATTAGCTTAGCATAACCATGGGTCCAGGATGATGAATTCGTTTTGTTTGTTGACAAGTCATCTCAATCATTTACTTAGATCGGAACCGTCCTTAGAGTTAGTGTGCGGTGGCACCGGGTAATACCCTTTGAAAACGGCCCGGACAGACGGGGATCTGTGAATTTAGCCTCTGACATTTCACCCCCTGACATTTGATCCCCGTTACATTTCGCCCCCGGAAATTTTGCTCCTGCATTTCGTCAATGGAAATTTTGCCCCAGGTAAGTTTCACCCCCGAAAATTTCGAACATGATATTTCATCAACCCTGAAAGTATGAGTGACTGACAGTGTGAGTGACTAAGCGATTAGATGAGTGACTGTATAAGTGGGTGTATGGCCATCTGAGTAACAAAGCGAGTGTGACATTGACTGCATGAGTGAGTGACCACATAAATAACAAATTGCGTGACTAAGTAGGTAATTACATGAGTGATCAAGTGAGTGACCATATGTGTGAGTGTACACTTGATTGCATGAGCGAGTGACCGTGTTAATGACGAAAAGAGTAACCTTATAAATGCTTAAGTGAGTCACCGTATGAATATCCAAGTGAGTGACCGTATGAATATCCAATTGAGTAACAGTATGAGTGACCAAGGGAGTGACTGAGTAATTTACCATATGAATGACTGATTAATCGATCATATGAATGACCAAGTGAGTGACGGTACGAAGGGACGGTTGGTAACTCCAGTTAAGAACCACTGTAACTTACAAGCAATACTTGAAAGCTTCATTCAGTAACGCCATCTAGTCAACAAGAAATACATTAACAAAGCATCTACTAAAATAGATTTTTTTTTTAATTGATACCTACGTAATTATTTGAATTTCTTGATTCTTCAATAATGTTGATTATTTACTTATTATTTTTTATTGATCAAAATACAACTTCCGTGTGTCGCTATTTCTTGAATATTACATTTCACACATACACACGCACGCACGCATGGCCAGGAGCGCCTTAACCAGTGCCGTCTTAACGCATGGGCCCAACCGGGCATGGTCTGAGGGCCTCACAAAATCAAAATTATTGAAAATTTAAAATTGATGGAAGAAATAATTCAAGAGTTAATGAAAAAAACTAATTCCAGGAGAAAAGTAAATTCAGAATTAATGAAAGAAGTAACTCCCGAATATCAATGAAGGAAACAGCAATTCCAGAATTAATTGAATCATCAATTTCACAAATATTTAAAATTCAGAAAATTAAGGAAAAGGCGTTTCAAAATGGCGATGATGGTGCTCGATGATCATAGGTGCGTTTATGGTTTTGCCGCCCTTCTTCCTATCTAGTCTAATTTTCTTGAGTACTCTTTCCTCGAATTTGCCACCCTGTGCAATAACTGGCTTGGCCTCTCCTCAACTCATGTAAGTACACCAGTGTGTTTCCAAGTCGCTCTCTTTGCTCACACTTTCTTTAAGTCACTCATTTAGTCATTCACATGCTGGCACATCACTCACATGCCTGCACACTCTCTAGGTCACTCTACTGATCACTTATATGTTTACACACGCTCTAGAAAGATCATTCTTTTTGTCATTGACATCTTTTCACTTTATTTATGGTCATTCGCATGCCTGCACACGCTTCAAGTCACTCACTGACCTGGGTCCTTGCTCTGTAGGCCGTTCTTTTGGTCATTCACAAGCTTGCACACGCTCTAGATCACACTTTTGGTCTGACATCCTTTCACTTTCTCTGGGTTACTCTTTTGGTCATTCACGTACTTGCACACGCTCCAAGGCACTCACTGTCCTGGTCCCTTGCTCTGCAGGTCGTTCTTTTGGTCATTCACGTGCTTGTAGGAAGCCTAGGTCACTATTTTGGCCATTCCCATGCTTGCACACGCTCTAACTCTTTTGCTCACTCACGTGCTTGCAAACTCTCTAGGTCACTTTTTGGTCACTCACTGACCAAACCGCTAGCTGTGTCGTCAGAGGCGGATTTATTGATTGTTATACAAGTGTTTTGCCGCTTTTCCCCCATTCTACCAATTTTCTTGGCCACTCATTCCTTAAATTTTCCACCCTTCTGAACTTGACCCTGTGCGATAGCCCGCCAAGTCCCCCGGTAAATAATCCACTATCGATTGTAGGATAGAAGAGCAGCGTACTGTTGTCCGTTTTTGTGGGCAAAATTGTCTTGACGCAAAAAAAATGCCCACAAATAAATGTTTACCGCGTAAAGTAGTGCACAATTGAGCCGAGAAATTTTCTGAAAGCCGCTCATAAGTTCGCGACAATGATCGAAGCGGGCGTCCCATTTTGATTGAAACAGAACCGACAGTTGCAGCAGGTGGAGATGTTATAGAAGGAATGTGGCGGTTGAAGACACAAACACTTCCTTCTACAATTCAAAGATATAATTAAACATTTATTATATAATTAATCTACCCGAAATATACAAAGAACCTACAAGAGCCGCGTGACTATCTGGTTTGAGCCACCAAACGCGTCCAGTCCCCCACCCCATCGCGCAGGCGCGCTCTTTTCCCTGTTACGCGGACAGCGCCATCCAGTGGTGGACGCTGTTGCCATAGAGTAGCCCTCGGCCCGGTTTCATTCATTTTTGTAAGTGGAAGGCCCGGTCAAACACATGATTAACGGAACATGAATGGGAGGAAAAGTAAACGACGGATCGGTCGCGGCCCGGTACAAATGATGTCACGGCCCAATACCAGGCCGCGGCCCGGCGGTTGAGAAACACTGCCATAGAGGGATCGATTCAGGCTGATCGACATGCAGCTCGCTTAACACAGGAGACAATTCAAAAATTTGGTTGGAAACTTCCTCAACATCCACCTTACACGGCGGCGCCGACTTAGGCCCCCAAGCGATTATCTTTTGTTTAGTCCGCTAAGAAACCATGTTGGAGGCAAACACTTTGCAGATCAAGATGGTTCAAGATGTGGCTGAAACCGCAACCCTAAGAATTTTATGCAGCTGGTAAAGCGATGGAGTAAGTGCAATGGCGTACGCAAAGGGGGAGGGGGTTTTGGGGTTCTAACCCCCCCCCCCCCGAGCGAAGATTATAATGTTATTTTACAGGAAAAAAACGTGAACCCCTCAGAAGGGAAAAAACGTCCCCTTCTCGATAAAATTCTGCGTACTACGCCTGTGGGTAAGTGCATAAATATTGGTGATTACATTGAGAAATAAAAATGGTTTTGAAGTGATTATCATTGTAAGTTATTTTCTAATAACTTTTGTGACTTACTTAATGACTCTCATATATACATGTACGAGCGAAAGAGAGTACTTACAGTGTGGAGTGAAAAGAGAAATCCACTGTATGTATACTACTCTTATATTGTTTTCCTTTTCTTCTATTTTTTTTCTTTCCCCTTCTACTTTTTTCTAACGGGCGGTTAGGTTCGGACAAGGTTACCATATTTATCGCCGATTTGGCGAATAGCGATCATCCAAATTTGTTGGAAAATGCTTGTACGCGAAGTGGTTAATGGAAATTCGAAGTTGGTCCAAAATCCAAAATAAATGAAAGAAGTGATTCTGAAAATAATTAGCGTCCAAAACTGGTGAAAGAAATAATTTCAGAAATGTAAATTCAGAATTTTAGTGAAATCTTCCAATAATAATTTACAAAGCTGTCATTTCCGGGCCTCGTTAGCCTCGCCGTTAAGACACCACTGCGCATGGTGAGAATGTCAATTTAACTTTTGGAATCCGTGATGTTCAATTGAGTCTTGCTGCCGGTCTTGTGATGCGGACACGGGCCGCACTGTTGGCGGTATCTGTGGTGGAAAACTTCGCCAGCGAGAACGATCGCCGCCACGATGTTGCCCGCCAGCAGCAGCACGAACAGCGATAAAGTGTCGCCAAGTGTAATCTGCTCCCGCCTGGTGCTAGGGTTGATGCCGTCGTTGGGTTTGCAGGTCGTGTTCTCGACTTCCCAATGGTAGCGTCTCCATCTCTCGATCAGGCCGAAGTTCCTCATTTTGATGATTCTGGAAGAACAAGAACAAGATGAATTAGTTGAGAGACATAAAATGTGTGTTGGTCGGAAATACCCCTTAAGACAACATTCTAAAAGGTTTTAGGTCTTGACACTTCAGACGTAAAATCGAACGAACGTTGATCCGACAAATATCAGCACCTCCTCGAGATAGAAAGATAGAAGTGCTCTGCACTATTTGCCATAAACGTCATTCAGACTACCTAGCAAGTTTGCCACATTTTGAAACACAGCATCCTATTTCGTTTCTTCTTATTTTGGTGTAGAATCTTCCTGATTGACTCACAAATACCGCATGGTGATTGGATGTGGGGCACAGAAACCGCCAATTCTGAGCCTGGTCATTTCTTTTCCGCACAACAATGATACTGGCACGAGCAGGGAATTTTTTTCCTGAGGGAAAATGGACTACTTACTGACGTCACGAGCATCGTGTGCGGAGGCTTTCTATCTTTAGGAGGTGCTGCAAATATTACCCCAAGTTTCTGCCGGTCTTGTTGCCATCTATTTATCATCGAGTGTATGGTTCGGATCTACTGAAAGAACCAATTTGGCGGAGATGGCGTTGTAAAGGAAATAAAGGGAGGGGGGTGCCAAGGAAACCTATAGGGACAGAAAGAAAGATATTAAGGGAAATGCTGGTGGGAAGAGGTAGTGAGAGGATGTGTTTTTATATGTTTGTCATTCCCTCATTTGGATTGCATATAATCAAGAAATATAAGAACATAATAGTTTATTTATGCAGACCACGAGGTGATAAATTTATTTGTGAGTAACCTGAAGAACTTTCCAGGTGAACGCCCTAGACCACTAGACTACAGAGGCAACGAACATCTCTATCTTTCCTTGAAGATCGTGTGCACTGAACGGGGACAGTCGGGCCTAACTTAGGCCAAAGATCACAATTGCTGACAATGACACTAGATGGCGACTTATGCGAGTACGAGTCACTCTCCGCTACCCATACAAAGGTTTTTAACAGAATTTTCTCTCTTTCCTAAATATATCTTCGCATCAGCCAGCTGTTAAAAATCTTTGTATGGGTAGCGGAGAAGACATCATCCTCGGACTTTACTATTAGTAACTACTATGTCCTTTGCATTTCTTTGATGCTGTGGTGCTCAAAGTGGGAAATAACCGTACGGTAAAGAGCCGCCGGTAAAGGATCGTTACACCCATCCTTCGGGAACGCTTCGATATCTCTCTGAGATGGGAAGCGGGGTGTATCCGGTCTTCAAAGGTAAAGGATCGTTAGACAAGGCCTCCTTAAAATCCAAGGCCATCTGCCACTACTAGGGCTCCTTGAGGCCGACTTCTCCATTACTGCTAGTGGAGACATTCCGGCCTCTATTAACTGCAGCAATTTTCGCCCCCAGGTGGCGTTTTGTATTAAGGGATGAATTTTTTTCGGCCGGAAATATACTGAGAATTGTAATGTTTCTATGAACACCGAAAGTTTTGTAAACACCAATGTTTCTAATTCTTATTTTACGTGCGTGGGCTGGTTTCTCTGTGCTCGGTGTGGCAATACGACGTTTGCAGCGATATTGCATTTGGTGATTGTGAGTTGATTGAGTAAGTGGATTCATTTTCATGGAGCTGGTTCGCCCACTACAGCGAGAGAGAGTGATGGTTAAATGGCCAGGATAAGTGCGCCACGACTAGAAACCATCAAAACAAGGGATCTCAAGGTATAACCTGTGGCTTCTATGAAGACCCCGGAAGGACTTGCAACGATGGATCTTGGAATATTTGCTGAGGAGATAAACCAGGTTGATCGCAAATTAGAAATGGAAGAGGCAATCTGCAACATCGATTCAGGAAAATGGTGTGGCAATCACTGGTGCTGATTCTCTGAAGAATACAAATGTGTTCCTTTCGTTGGAGAACCCAAAGCCGCCCTTAGGATCACATAGTGGTACTTCTGGGATACAAATATTAGAGGTGGTCGAAACAGCAGAGTTTTCTTCTGAGGATTCAGCGCTGGCTCAGAAAAACACCGATCAACCCTCCGCCACAACTGTCCTGCAGTGCATGACAGGAACAAGAAAAGATCATCGACGAAAAAGACACCAAGAAATTGTCATTCGATTGAACATTATGGGCCTCCAGCTGATATCTTTTCTACAGGGAACTCTGGAAAGAATGCCCCACCATCCTGTGACGCATTTAACTGTGCCTCAAAAAACGTCAAAAGTCAAGACAACAGTCCAAAATGTAATGATATCAGGAAAATTGCACGAAAAAAGCTAAGGTTCTCAGAAAAGATAAATCCGGTTGTCCTGTTGGGAGCAAAGGTGTCTTTACAGCTTCCAGAAACTGGAGGGAAATTTGAGGAGGAGCTGAATGAGGAAACCCAGCCAGATCAGCAACGCCAAAAGAAGTTCGAATCTCCAGGCCCATCCTTTCTAATAATTGACACATGTACAAGGAAGAGCAACACGAACTCTACCAAAGACCAACATAGTGATCAGCTCTTGAATAGTCCATATGGTAAGTTCGACCATGTAACAGAAGTATCGAAGCACAGTACACCCATATCGGACTGGTATGAAAGATCTATCAAAGAGGAGGAGCTAGAGGTACGTACCTTGGACTCGTGGCCATCCCAGATAACACCACAGCAGATTAGAGCCCAGAAAAGTGGAAATAAAATTCCACGGCAACGTAATTCTGAATGGCCGGTTCATCTTCAGGACATTGGAAGGGACAACAACGGTGAGCCAAGTGCAAACACAACATATAAGAGCTGCCCCCGAAATACTAAAAAAGTGCAGTGGAAAACGCCTTTGGAAGAACGCCAGTGGCAAGCTAATCCTGAACCGCTGAAGGGTATCGAAGAGATACCTAATGAAAACACTATCTCAAGATACACAGTCCTTGACACTTGGTCACCTTCGAATGATACGTGTGAGTCGAGGGGAAACTCGCACCAAAAGCTCATTGACTCTCCGAGGCCTCAACGATTGCGAAAGATAAAAAGTGAATCCCGATGCTCGAAATTTATGTCGGCCAACCTGCTTCGCCCGCTTCTATTGACAAATCACAAATCCGGTGGCACCGGCGACTTATTTATGAAGCAACAAGAATGTGGTAGATGGCGACATCACTTTGACTCAGATCGTCAGCGACGCACGGGAAATATGAAGCATCTTAATGGAAATAGCTATAGTAGTGGCAAAAACTATAGACGGCGGGCAAATTATGAGAGAGAGAGAGAGATAATGGCAGATCTTGCCAAGAAGCTGATCATTTCCGATTCGGTGCTCAACTCTATCAATATAACTTCCCGTCGATCCCCGATTTCAGGAGAGTAGGAAAGGACCGATGTGTGGAGTGCTGTTTCCAAAACCTAGCACATGGCACAAATCTCGATGTCTATCACCGTGCCAATGATCGTATGTGCACCAGTTTTCTTCTTATCAAAGGTAGACGAAATATCATGAAATAGATTGTGTAATGGCCAATAATAATTTACTGAGTAAAGAGCAGGGAATTAGATTACTTCAGATTAACTTAGATCACTCTAAAGCGGCTACTTACCAATTAGAAAAAACTGTCAACGAAATGAACGTGGACATAGTACTGGCCCAAGAGCCCTGGGTCTGGTCCACAGCGCAAGGTCCGGAACTCAAGGGTCTCCTCTTGACCTGGTCACGCTGGATATCAAGTAATGGGAAGGCTGCGATCATGATCCGCAACAGAGCACTTCATGGAGCAGTGCTGTCGGTTTTGAATAACTCGGTGGCGGTGCAACTGCACGTAGACGGATTGGAGCTGATCGTGGCTAGCTCATATTCCTCTCCATACAAGGACATAAAGGAAGCCATCCAGGAGATTGAGGAGATCGTGGTAAAGAATGGAAGGCACGGGATCATTATTGCCGTAGACTGGAATGGACACAACTCTCTATGGGGTTACTCCGATAATAACAAAAGAGGTGAAGACATCCTAGACTTCCTTATGTCCAAAGACCTCTTCCTTTTGAATGGCGACAACAGCACACCGACCTATGGACACACTGGATCCTTCGGCTGGCCGGATCTATCTATATGCAATCACGTGTCTCTAGCAAATGCCATACAATGGTCTGTGGGACAGGAATATTCGGCAAGTAGTCACTCCTATATTCACATGGTGATATGTGACTCATCTCCGTCATCTGAAACCCCTAGATTCAAAACAACAAAACGTAAGCTCTTCAATTTTATTCGTATCCTCAGAAGTACGACACCAGTCCTGATAAGGCAGATTCGTGAGTGCCGAACGTATGATCAACTTCAGCATATTACAAACACTGTGCACCAAGTGATAGAAGAGGCAGGTAATAGGTCATTGCTCCCTGGGAGCAACGGATCGCAGATGCCAGTTAAATCGAAAAGCACACGGTGAACTGGAAGTGTCACGCAAGAAGCAGAGCTCTGAAAAGACGATATATACGAGCAAAAGATCAGGAGGACAAAATTCGCCTGCGCATCGTATTTAATAAATATCAGGCTCAGTACCGTAAAGAGATTCGTAAAACAAAATTATCTGCCTGGCGTGCACTATGTGGAAAAACGGCCTCTGAATTTGGTACCGTATATCGTGCTTCTATGTCCTGCAAAACGAAGCAAGCCGCAGCTGACTATGAACCAATTTGGTGACGAAACAATTTTGCAGGCGCGGGGAAAGACACCTTAATGACATTTACCCCGATGTTGACTCCGATGAGTATGGTCCTCCTTGTATGAGCTCTAGTATGTACTTCGACCCGGATTTGAATATGAGAGCAATATCTAAGCAAGAGATAAAAAGAATCGTTGACCAGGTTGACCAAAGTTCAGGCTTTGCTGATGACCTTCATCATGCTGATGACCTTTTGGTAATTGCATCTGCCCCTACTGTCAAGGGATCAGGTGATCTAGCAGAAGAAGCCCTTAGAACAGTGTCAAATTGGTTACACATGCATAATCTCACTCCCTCTATGGCTAAGACAAAATTCTTGTGGATATCAAAGAAAAGACCTCCCACCATCTGGTTCCAAAGGAAAACCATCAAGAAAACGGACGTGATGTTATTTAGGCGTCTTTATCGATAAGTAACTTAGCTGGGAAGATCACGTCAAAGAACAGAAGAGAAAGGCGTCACGTGTTCTTCAGAAGATGCGCCTGATGGCTAGACCACAGTGGGGACTGACACGGGCTCTGAGGAGATCCCTCTACTTGACAGTGGTTGAGCCTATGATAGCTTATGGACCTTCAATATGGCATTCTCCCAAGGTACAGATGTTCAGACTGCTCGATTCTATACAAAGACCCTTCCTTCTATATATCTCTGGTGCGTATAGAACTACACCTACGAATGCTCTTCAGATGATCTTGAAGCTCCCACCATTATCCCTCAAGATAGAATTCCTGGCAAGAGTCACACGTCTTCTAAAGCTTCACAAGCCATGTCCATTGTTAGAGGAAACATTAGTCCCGGACGCCTTCGAGCAAAAAACTATAGGCTGGACCTCGCATCCTGCAGAATCTCTGCAGGCCAATCAAGTATTCCTAGAATCTTCGGAGGATGATACACCTGAGGAGAAATCCGTCTTATATTACACGGATGGCTCTAAACTGAAATCAGGTACAGGAGCTGCCTGTATAAAAACCGTGGGAACGGAGATCGTGCGTAAATGGGCTGCTAAACTAAAAGAAAATAATTCAGTATATCAAGCTGAGATGCTCGCTATATTTACAGCAGCTCTGGATGCAGCTACAAACAGGAGGCAGACTGTAATAAGATCGGATAGCCGTTCAAGTCTCCAGGCCATTCTAAACCCGCTCTCTGAAAACGCAATGGCGAGAAAGATCAGGAGTATACTTGTATCTCACCCATCAATAATCATCTCCTGGGTAAAAGCCCACAACGGCCAGTGGGGAAACGAGCTTGCGGATGCGGCGGCCAAAGAAGCGACCAATACCGGTGTCTTTTACGACGAACTCTTATATCCAGCTTCTCACGCAAAATCACTCCTCTGCAGGGACATGATAGCAAATTGGCAACTGCATTGGGATATGCCGGAGGCGTCAGGAAGATCAACTCATGAAGTTATAAAGAAAGTATATACTAGGAGCAGGGGCTGGTCACGAGACCTCATCTAATTTGTCACCGGTCATGGGCCTTTCCCGGCAACCACACATCGCTTTAAAGCGATTGCCAGCGATAAATGCTCTTGTCTTGAGCCTGGCACGCCCCTGCACTACGCCACATGCTGTCCAGAAACGACGCCCTTTCACTTCCGTTCGCCGGCTGCCCATCTACACAGACCATGGATGCTTGGCATACTACGTCGAGAGGAATCAAAGGAAAAGATAAGAAAAATGGTGAAATTCCTTGAGGAACATCCCGAGAAGATAAGGGATCCGTCTCCTCCAGCTCCTGCAAATCCGGTACCAGCGCCGTTAAGGAGATCGCCGCGTCTTCACCCTGACAGTGTGCTGGTGGCACTGTTTGCGAGCGAGGAGCAGGATGAATCCCAAACCTAATTAATGACGTCTCGGAGAAATTAGACTGACTGTATTGAACTGCCCGAGCGCAATGAGGTGCTCTGCCCTTCTTGTCATTTGATACAATCCTTGATCAATCAAATTTCTGATTGCGCCTTTTGCGATACGATTTTTATACAACTTCCCATGATTATTTATTATCCGTGTCCGTTGCACTTTACTTTAACTTGATTAATTTGATTCTTCGATTTACATAATTTTTGATTTCCTTGCACTATATGTAATCTTTGACGTATCAATAAATTTTGGTTTTACCGGAGATGCCCTGTTCCCCCCCCCCCCGGGGGGGGGGGTGAAGTGCTTACGTTGCTTCTTGCGACAGAGCCTGGGTGTCTCGCGGTTTCTCCAGCTCTCCAGGGTATAACCGCAAGGACAACAGAATCACAGGAAATGATCACAAACGTACAGATTGGGTCTTTGGTTGCAACGTTGGTTCTGGTGTCTTTTTTTAAGCTACCAAATTCCCTCGCATTAGCCGGCATGCCGGGGAAAAAGCGGGAGAGAATATCATGGCTGGAATACATACCAGTATGTTCCGGCATGACAAAATAATTCGAGTCACAGATTCTGGGGAAAAAATCGTCGAATTTCCTAAAATGCAGATTGTGACCCTTATTAAACCTCGCTTTTTCCAACATGCAGGGAATGTACCACACCTCCAACATTCAGAAAACTAGAGCCCTTCGAGTTTTACATGTAATGCGGGGAACACGGTATAAGTTGACTTCGTGTTTCTACTTACTCTCGGGGGGAAAAAAGACCCCATTTTTTGACTTCAGTTTTTCCCACACCAAAAAAAATCGCCAAGTAAGCTTTCTTAAGCCGACAAGAGCCCTTTTGTTTGCTAAACTATTTTAGGTTTCTGAAACGATGCATCGAGATTGAAATCACATTACTTACATACGATTGAACTGGTCAAGATACGGGCTGCTTTTTGTCAGGGCGAATGCATAGTCAGACTGGACAACGCTTTCACGCTGTCCAACGTACATATCGCATACGTCCGGGTCGTCCGATTTGGTTCTCATCATCCTCTCTATGATGGAGCGTTCCGCTATCCATGCGAACCTGTTGAAACAGGACACATACACACACACACGTCATTGTTTTAGAACGTAACATCACTATTTCAATTGGTACAGTGAACAATGGTTCGATTGGTTCAACATGACTTCTTGAACAAATGTTCGCATAAGAAAGTTGTTACGAATCATGTATTATAAAGCATCTTTTTAGGGGGTTTATTTGGAACGAATGACGTAAAAACAAGAATTTTTTTCGTACATGGGATTGCCATTCGTCGACGAGTTCCGGATCATGCCCATCATCTCATGTAAAGTTTTGCCCGATATGATGTGGTCCTTGATGTTTTTCTCCCACAGCTCCTTCTTATAGTCTGATGCCTAAAGTTTAAAAAAAACAATAATAATAATCGTCAACTTGCACTAATAATTGCAAAAAACCTGCAGAAATGAAAGGAAAAAAGGCCAGGTTTTTTCAATATATTTGGCTCTTTAAGCGATTTTTATTATTTCCTTGATCCGAATTATAACCGCCGCAGTGAAAATCACTAAACCATCTGGAAAATGCCACCTGTTTCCAAGAATGTTTTTTCCTACTTTGTGTAGGTGATAACTGCTTTCCTCCCAATACTGAGAATAGTAGCAACAACAAAACGGAATAGAAATGCGCGCTCTTTTTTCTATTAATTGTAATATACACATATTCCTATTCTACTTCGAAGCGAAGGCAAAAATACTGTCTATTATCAAACTTTGAACAAAAACTGGCTCCACCTACTGGTATTTGATCTGACAGGGTCGGGGGGGGGTTGGTGGAAAACATATTTAAGAGAAAACTTACAATTGTATCTGGGCTCGACATTACCGAAACAACGGCGTTTTAAGAGATAGGTCACAACGAGTTAAGGTGAACGGGGAATTCTCTGGTTGGACAGGCGTCGCCAGTGGAGTTCCTCAAGGAAGTATCCTTGGCCGCATACTTTTTTCACTTTTTGTCGATAAACTCGATCAGGGTATCGATGGGTTTACTAGCAAATTCGCAGATGATGTGAAGCTAATGGGGGTAATCGGGAATCAAAGCGATAGGGAGTTGCTCCAGACCAACTTAAACAGGATTGCAGCATGGGCAAATGAATGGAGCATGACGTTTAGCGTTGACAAGTGCATGGTCACTCACTTTGGTTCGAACAACCCGCGGTTCTCTTACGAGTTGAATGGTGTCACTATCCCGGATGCAACTAGGGTCATCGATTTGGGAATTCTCATTGACGAGCGACTTAGGTTTTCTGAACATTGTTCAGCGGTGGTAAAAAAAACGAATAGAATGCTTGCTCTCATTTTCAGAAAGGTCTCTTCGCGTTCTCCTAAAGTCATTCTTTCGCTTTTTCGAGGCTTAATTCGTCCTGGACTGGAGTATGCTGTAAGGTTTTGCAGACTATACCTGAGAGGGACATAGACTTGGTTGAAGGGGTGCAGAGAAGAGCTACGCGTGTCCTTATTGGCACACGAGGCCACCACTGGGCTATCTTGGCGAAGGGGTTCGGACCACGGATCCACATGCGAGTCCAACATTACGCCCAAAAGACCGCACTGTGACCCAACAACAAGACTGATTTTCGGAAGGATCCATGGAAATAAACACTGTTTTGCTATGGGTTAGGCCATCACCTCCTAGAGATACATTCATCCTCTAGGAAGTAATGGTTAGGCCGGGGGGGGGGGGGGGAAGGATTCTCAAACTTTTTCAACCCACGGCGTCCCTTCCCCCCTGTTCAATGCTTTACCGCGAGCTCCACCGGCTCCCCCTGAGCTGTTTAACAAAGAATATTTTCGAAAAACCTTTTTCACTGTCGAAATTCCACGGTGCCCCTGATAAAGGTTGGAGGCTCACCAGGGCGCCGCAGCGCCCAGTCCGAGAGCTCCGGTGTTAAGCAGTAAGGAAAACTCTCTGGGGGTTGTTATATCTAGCATACTGTTTTGGCATCAATCGAGTTTTGTCGGAAAAACAATCATTGCCGTCGTATCTTCAGTTCACGCTACCATGGTGATAAAAGCCAATTTTACAGGAAGCCAAATTAACGTTGAAGATACCAAATGAGAAAGATTTGATGCATAGTTGCTAATCACGTTTTTAGAATCGTCCATTCTTGTTCTTGGAAGGCTATAATAAATCGAAATTTTGCGAGTTCAAGCTGTCCCAGTGTGGACAAATCTTGCCGTTCGAGTTATTAAAGACACTTACTTCAAGAAACGAGTGGGCGACGGTGTTGTTTCTCACAGCAAGAATGACGTTGGGATATCTGTGAACCAGCTGATCCAGGGTATTTGCTGGTCTTGGGCTCCGATGAGTACTCAGTCGTGACGTCAGAGTCCCACCGTATAAAGCTGTGATCACCAGACACATCAGGAACCAGCACACCACAATGACTCGCGTCCTGTTCCCATCTGATATGCTACAACAGCCTGTTAGAAAATTGCGAAAGATGATTATCATTCCGAAATTGTATTTTTTCAAAATGTCACAAATGATGCCAAATTAGGGTCACCTTTTAGTACGCATTATATTCTAGAATGCCAAATTCATTAACTGTCTGTTAATAAATAGAGAGCAAATTTAAAAAAAACAACACGTTGGGGCGGGGTCACTCCTGTGTTCAACTCAAAAAGTGTTCAGCGGCCTTCCATTAAATGCATCAAAGCTATTGTGTTGTTATGCGATACATGTTTTGTGATGATCCCTTGGAGTTGCAAAGTCTCTTGGGAGACTTTTGTATCATCCGAGTTACATTGAAAGGAAAGAATTTATCGGAGTAGAGGTATAAGGTGAAGCCAATCAAATAGTTTGCTTAGAAAAGATGACCAAAAGAGTGACCAAGAGAATGTGTAATCATGACACTGACCTAGAGATTGAAGGCGTAGCTCAGTGAGCGGCCGAAAGAGTGACCGAAACGGTATGCAAGCACCCGAATAACCAAAAAGAGTGACCGAAACGGTATGCAAGCACCCAAATGACCAAAAAGAGTGACCTATAGAATGTGTGTAAGCATGAGAGTGAGCACAAGAGTAACGTAGAGAATGAGAGCAATGTCAGTCCTTCGTTCCAAAGCCAAAAGAGTGACGAAGGAAGTTTGCAATCTGTGTGCGGGAGTAAAGCGGGGTCTAGGTATAGCCCAGGATGACAAATTTGAGTAATGAGAGAGGTCAGAAAAACGAGACTAGAACGGGAGCAGGACAAGCAAAATTTGTGTAACCAACAGGTGGGGAAAACCATAAATCCGCCTCTGGCCCTGTGCAGTTTTTCTGCTCCCTTCAACCAAGTGGGAACCTTTACACGGAAAGAGATTGTAGGTGCGTAAGAGACAGTTCAGGGAATGAATGGCATTTTTGAGATCTTGTAACTATTAAATTGAATTCGTGCTGCTGAAGGGTTTGGGAGGGAGTGACCCACTTATTACATACTTGCCTTGCTTGAGCAATGGGCGAAATATCGAAGAGATTGTAAGAGCAGCTGTTCTTTTGAAGGTTGCCCAACGATTCACTTTGTAAAAAGCTCCGTAGGAACGTTTTCTTCCGTCCTCTGTCGGGCTGATTTCATCCAATAGCAGACTCAGGAAAAGAGTCGAACCAACCGATAGCACAGTCAGAGAAAGGTACGTCCACATCTGAGAAGATACGAAAAAATACAAAGTTCAATTCTGAGCTTATTTTGAGAGCACACACTCACTTGGGTAACCACTAATAAAGACTAATGATGCCACTGAATCAGGGGTTCTTAACCTACGGCTCGTGACCCAAACGGGGGGTTACAAGGGCTTCCGAGATGGGTCGTGCAAATCCACTTGCAGCCGGGGTTTCTTAACGCAGTCACAATCCGAACTTTATTCCGAAGAGCTCTTCGGCTTATGCGACACGACCTAATCCTAATTTGTAGGAACGAACCTCCGAGATGAGTCTTATGAATCTATCTACCGTCAGGGGTTCTGAACCTATAAGTCACGACCCAAACTTGTTCCGTGTTGGCTTCCGAGACGGACCGTACAAATCCACTTAGCAGCCAAGAAATATTTCTTCACCTATGTGTGTGACAAGAAAAACTTGATTGGCAACGGTTCTTTACCTATGGGTCGCGAACCAAACTTGATTCACGGGAGGAGGGGGAATCTTAACCTAGGTGTAGCGACTCAAACTTAATTCACGGGAGTATGGGGAGGGGCCTCTTAACCTAGGTGTCGCGACCCAAACTTTATTCACGGGAGGAGCGGAGCTCTTAACCTAGGTGTCGCGACCAAAACTGTATTCACGGGGCTATCGTGATGGGTCGTATAAATTCACTCACAGCTAGCGATTCTTAACATCATAGGCGGTGATAACTTGGAAGTCTAGTGGGGAGGGGGCACGGTCATAATGATGTCAATTCATATACACTCATGTCCATAAATTAAGGATAATTCAGAATCACACGGAAATTGAAATCTAAAGTAAAAATTTCACCTGTAGAATTATCACACACATCTGCAAGAATGATATGCAAATTTCAGGAAGCCACCAGATGATGCCGATAGTACGTCACAATGACGAGAGTGTAAGAGGGGGGGGGGTATATAAGGAACGGTGGCAAAGAAGTAAAATTGTTCACAAGAGTTCTGTAAGGCGATCAGTGCCATAAGCGAATAGTTATGACACAGAGGACGCATGTGGATGATTTTTTACGTGGTAGAATTATCGGCCGCCTGGAATGTGGGCGTACTCGGATGGAAGTATCCGAGGAATTACCCAAAGTGTCATCTCTAGGCTTTGGCAACGATTAGAAGATAACGGAAATGTCAGTATACGTTACAGTACAGGTCGCCCCCGAGTTACAACGCCGAATGAAAACCGGTATTTGGCAGTAACTGCCAAAAGAAGCAGACGGAGCACAGCATCCGACCTGTCTAGTCAGCTATCTGCAGCCACGGGTACAGACGTCTGGGAGATATTGGTCTATATGCTCGCAGGTCTGTCAGATGTGTTCCGCTCACTGCAACTCACTGTCGGCAGCGATTAGACTGGAGTAGAGAACATGCAATGTGGACATCGTCACAGTGGGCTTGCGTGATGTTTTCCGACGAGTCCAGGTTTAGCTTGCAGTCTGATTCACGTCGGACTTTCATATGGAGAACGCCGGGTACCCGTTACCACCAAGACAACATCATTGAACGACACCGTTACGATGGTGCAGCATTGCTCGTTTGGGGTGGAATTATACTGGGTTCCAGAACAGATCTGCATGTTCAAACCGGAACCATGAAAGCCCAAATTTATCGGGACATCATTCTGGAACAATATGTAACTATTCCACTCACACACATCGATTCTTAATCCATAGATCTTGACCCAAACTTGGGTAGGAGAGGTCGTACAAATACACTTATTGTCCTGTTATGAATGTATTTTTTGCCCAAACTGTTTTCCACACTAATTTCGAAAACATTCATGGGTCCCTAAGCCGAGATCGTGTTATTTTGAATGTGGGTCGCTGTTAAAAAAAAAAAAGTTTAGAACCCCGTGCACTAAGTGAAGGGAGGTAATGAAGATACCTACCTCAGAGCTGACTGTTTCAAAGAGTATCCAAGCCCTGCTGTAGTAACCAGGAGTCTTGTAGATGAAACTGACAACATCCGGATAAACGGTTTCTGTGAAATCGACGACCTTATCGCGATCTGGACTCCAAGAAAGGTCTCCGACAGCCAAGTCGACTTCCTGTTTGGAGAGTTCGGGACACATTTTTGTTATTGAAATTGTTCGGCATTAAATGGAGATCTTAACCCCAGAGCACCATCATGCTTTTATGTCGAAATTTCCTCTCCACTTGTTAAACAATACAACATTCAAGGATGACGTCACTCTCCACTACCATACGAAGGCTTTTTTAACAACTGGCTGTTGCGAAGGTGAATTCTTGGAAAGAGATAAAATTCAACTGCCTTCTCTCTCTCTCTCTCCAATGAACACCGTCTATAGCAGAAAGCATCCGCGAGAAGTTCATGACGTCACTGAAGTCGTTCATTTAACCCAGTGTTTCCCAAAAGTGGGCAATATCGCCCCCTGGTGGGCGATGGAATGATCCAGTGGGAGTGAAAAAAAATGGCTACAGGTTTAACATAGGATCCTATGGGTTCGCTTGAGCAAGGGGGCGATGAGAGAGAAAGAAATTCTGAAGAGAAGGGGGCGATGGAAAACAAAAAGTTTGGAAAATTATGATTTAACCTATAGTCATTGGATATACTGCGAATGATAGGTAAAGATTTCACATTCGTCGGACTGCTATATCCAATGGCTACAGGGGAAATGTATGACTTCCATGACGTCAAAGCTTCGCCAACACCTTAGAAGAGACCCTCTGGTTGGAGCAACATCTCAAGGCAGCGGTTCTCAACATTTCCGACCGACGGAGCACTTTCCGGTGTATAATTTCTATGGCGGAGCCCCGTAGGCCAAATTTTTATTTATTCATCAGAATTACTGACTTATTTTTATTATTCAAAAATATTAATAACAATTATTTTTTTTAATTTACTGGTTTCTTTTATTTCCCTCGAGAGGCCGCGGAGCCCCTGGGAGTTCACGCGGAGCCGTTCACCGGTTGAGAACCGCTGCTTTAAGGCGTTGCTCCAACCCGAGTATCATTTGGGAGAAGTGTCTAGGAGAAAATAAAAAAATTTTCGGAAATCAGTGACTGACGTAAAAAATAACCGATTTTCTAAAAACACGACAAGATCCAATCGAAGAAACTCCATTGTTTGGCAAATATGTCCACAGCATATGAATTGCTTCAAACAGGCTGCTTTGACTTCTCAATCTATTCCTATGTGTGTTTAAAGCTGTCGAATAGGTAAATACAAACAAAATATATTCCTGTAGCAATCAAGTTAACAATATGTAGTCACGATTACAATTCGATTAATCGAAGAGAATAGTTTGATTAACCACTTGGAAATTTAAATCGGTTCCCAGCCCCAGTTGCAAGTGAGCAATCACTATTTCGAGAGGAGAAAATTGCAACAAAGGTACTGCTGCCGGTGACTTGGTGCTCTTTATACGACCGTCCGTACAAATTTTAGCGTGTTGAACCAGCACCTCCTACAGATAGAAGGCCTCCGCAGTCTTCTTGGTACGTCAGTAAGTAATCCATTTCCCCCTCAGAATATTCGGGAAAAAAAATTCCCTGCTCATGCCAGTATCATCATTGAGGAAAAGAAATGATCGGGCTCAGAATTGGCGATTTTCTATGCCCCATATCCAATCACCATTCGGTATTTGTGAGCCAATCAGGAAGATTCTGCGCCAAAATAAGAAGAGACGAAATATAGGATGTGTGTGCTGTGTTTCAAAATGTGGCAAACTTGCTAGGCAGTCTGAATGACGTTTAGGGCAAACACTGCAAAGGGCGTCTATCTCTAGAAGGTGCTGGTTGGACGCAAAATACTGTACGTCTGGAAATGCCTCGCTGCAGAGTGAGCACTACTACTACTACTACTACTAAACCACACATGCACCTCGTCCATATTCCTCTGCGGAACCTCTAACGAATTGGTACATGCGGGAATGTGTGTGTACGTGTAGTGAAACCTGACGTTTTCAACCCAGTTTCCGATCAAACCTATTCCTAAAATAGACGGCTGGACCCTGGGTCGTGCCCGGGTGGGTCCATGCGTTAAGACGGCACTGACTGGAGTACATCAATTAGAACTCGCTGGTAATTTCGCACCAAGTTTTCCAATTCAGGATATTTTGATTAGGTTTCTAACCTTTCGCTCGAGTTCTCCGATCATTCCGTTCCAGGATCCGTCTTTCAGTTTCATCCCGTAATTCCTGTTTGATCCTCTTTTCACCGTGTATCTGAAATACACATTCACAAAGTAAAAAAAAAAAAAAAAAATCTGGTAATATATTCTTAAATATTTAAAAATACAAAATGCGTGAAGAAACCGCTGATTTTTTTACGTGAAATTCAGAAGATCCGATAGGACATTGATTATACGGAACATGTAACCTCGCCATTTCGCTCCAGTACTAGCCATCGGAGGCTCTACCACAGGAGGACTCTGCAAGAAATTGAATGTTTGAAGTTGAACACACAGATAATACGACATTCGAGAACATTTTAATTAAGCATGAGGTTAGATAATGTTTGACACTAATCAGCAGAGTGATCCCCGAACTGTGTATACCATACATATATTTTCAGGCTGACTCACAGGCAACTAGTTTTACAATATGATTCACTTTATCAAAAGCACAGTAGAAACTTTTTTTTCGCATTAGGGTAATCTCATTCATCTCAGCTTGTTGATGAATGAGATTAAACTAATGCGAAAAAAAAAATTTCTACTGTGCTTTTTATAAAGTGAATCATATTGCAAAACTTATTGCCTGGCCCAGCACCTCCTAGAGATCGAAGGCCTCTGCACGCTACATGTGACGACAGTATGTAGTCCATTTTCCTAGTAGTCCATCAGAATATTCAGGGGAAAAAAATTCCCTGCTAGTGCCAGTATCATCGTTGTGTGCGGTTCCCGAGTGGTATGGTGGTAAGATGCTCGTCTACCATCGTGAAGGTTGTTGTCAGGGTCCCAGGTTCGAACCCAAGGGAGGATATAGATAAGATATTTTCCCTAACGAACCCGAGGCGACCACCGATAGACAGCGCCTTCACTTCCAACCCATCTCACTAATGGCAGTAAATTGCAATATAGCGATACGGCCAGATTTGGTGTTTGGTGAAGTAGTATCATCGTTGTGCGGAAAAGAAATGATCGGGATCAGAATTGGCGATTTCTATGCTCCCCACATCCAATCACTATGCGGTATTTGTGAGCCAATCAGGAAGATTCTTCGCCAAAATAAGAAAGAACGAAATAGCATGCTGTGTTTGAAAATATGGAAAACTTGCTAGGTAGTCTGAATGACGATTATGGCAAACAGTGCAGAGGCCTTCTATCTCTAGGAGGTGCTGGTTCGACGCCTCTTCGAAGTCGTCGCCTGGGCTCTCCCTCAATGATCTTATCTTCGTCGGTCCTCCAGTTCAACAAGAACTGTATCCTATGCTACTTCGTTTCCGGACATTTAGAGTGGCTGTTTGTGCTGACGTAGAGAAGATGTTTCGACAAATTAGAATCGCTCCCGCCGACTCTGGTCGGCAGCGGATCCTTTGGAGAGATTCACCCGCGGAATTGGTCGAGGAATTCCGTTTGACCATCGTGACGTATGGCACCGCGTGCGCGCAATTTCTATCTACTCGAGTCATAAAGCAATTAGCTTTAGACGAAGCTGAAAAATTATCCCCTAGGCCTTCGAGACTTTTATGTCGATGACTTGGATACGCTTGAGGAAGGTGTCGAGCTGGTGAGTCGGCTTCGGCGTAAGATCAGCAAAGGAGGGTTCAACCTTCGTAAATAGCATTCTAACTTCCCAGTCGTACTTCAACAGGGTCTTCAGCTCCCTGAGGGGCTTGTTCCCGGGTCGCGACAACGACGAAATCAAGGCATTAGGAATTAAGTGGAATTCCGAATCGGACTAATTTTTCACCTTCGCCGTTGCGCCGATAGGCCCTCGGGAACCCTATGCCAAGCGTGAAATTTTGTCTGAAAGCCGCTCGTGTATTCGATCCATTGAGTTTAGTGTCTCCGTGCCTAGTCTTCATGAAAATACTACTTCAGCAATTGCGGAAGTGCGCGCTTACGTGGGACCAACCGATTCCCGAGGAGCTCAACGAGACTTGGGAATTATTTCGAAGGGAACTTTATCTGATCGAACGAAATTGAAAATTCCAAGGTGCATTATTCAGTGTAATGGTGTAGAGTTGGAATTGCATGAATTTTGCGACGCTTTTCCGAGAAGACGTATTGTGCCGTTATGTAAGTGAGAAGTGTTTCATCTCACGTCGGTGTACGCGCTGCATTGGTTACGTCAAAAACAAGCGTTGCCTCTCTAAAATCACAGTCGTTGCCAAGACTCGAACTGGGCTCGGCCTTATTACTATCAGATGTGCTGCAGGCTGGTTCTCAAAGACATACGTCTATCGATTCAACGTTCGGTCGTCTGGTCTGATTAAAGCATAGCCCTTTCGTGGACAGCGTCAGAACCATTTCGTTGTAGCAATTTGTCGCGAATCGGATACCGAAAATTCAATCTACGATTCACGACGTGAAGTGGCATCACGTACCCGGAATAGAAAATCTCGCGGACCTTTTGGCACGAGGGGTCTGATGCCATCTGAACTCAACCGATATGAACTAAAGTGTCTCAGTGACGGAACAAACTTGCCATCAAGCAGTAAGGGGCTTCCATTGAATCCGTTTCTTGATTCTGACCCTGTCTTGCGTGTTGGAGGTAGACTTCCTAGTCACTCTGGTTTTTCGTTCAACCCAATGTTATTGCCGATGGACCACAACTTCACAAGTAAAGTTATTAATTATTATCACGGCGCGAATCTTCATTCCGGACCTGAATTGTCTTTATCTCTGATACGCTAACAATTTTGCTTTGTGGACGTTAGATCCGTAGTTCGATTGCAGCTTCGTAAATGTATAAAATGCTACAAGCTTAATCCAAAATCAACTCAACAAATTATGGGTGAACTTCCTTCAATAAGGATCGATAGACAGGTGCGACCATTCGTAAAGGTAGCCATCGATTTTGGCGGTTCTATTTATGCAAAATGCGTCCATAAGAGAAAGTCTACCAAATTCAAATTCTATATCTGCCTTTTCGTATGCACGGATACCAAAAGACGATTCATCTCGAACTTATGTCAGATTTAACCACCGCTGCCTTCTTGGCGGCCCTGTGGAGATTTGTTAGCCGCCGAGGATGACCGAACGGGATAATATCTAAAATAGGAGAAATTTTGGAGGTGCCGAGAGATATCTACGCGATGTAAAAAAATTGTGTTGCGATCATGTGAAATCCAAAATTTCATTTCTATGAAGGGGGTAAAAGTGGTCATGTATACCTTCTTTATACTCTGCATTCCGGAGGACTATGGGAATCTGCAATCAAGTGCACAAAGGGGTTATTAGAAAAGGTCATAAATTCTGCTTTGCTAAATTTCGAAGAACTTTATACTCTTCTTTTGCAGGTAGAAGCTTATCTTAATTCTAGGCTTCTCACAAAGCTCTCATCGGACCCATCCGAGCTCAGTGCATTTCCTCATTGGCGGTATTCTTCAGAGCTTTCCAGAACAACCCGACCAGATGACAGCCATGCCGCTCTCTCGGAGATGGCAATTGATTCAGCGACTTCGCAATCAGTTCTGGAACCGTTTTTGCATGGTTTTTTTTTTTTTTTTTTGACACAAAATAAAGCGTTCCAGACTCTTCCACGAAACTGGGCTGGAAGAGATCTCGGCAACGGGATAAGTCCAGTTGCAAAGTTCTGGCGTTCATTGATTCAGTTCTGGAACCGATGCTCAACGGAGTATCTTCACTTGCTTCAACCCCGCTCCAAGTGGTGGGGCGAATCTGAAGCCCCGTCCGCATGGGAAATAGAAAAAGCGGGTTTAAAACCCGCTTCAAGAATTTTCACCAATGACAACTCTCCATTTCTTTCCTTACGAAGGAAAAACGTAGTCAAGCGGGTTCTAGAACTCTTAATGCTACCGCAATATTTGCACATGTGAATGGGGCTATAGTTACTTACACTGAGTCTTCCACGAGATGGTTTCCAGAGAGCAACTGCCTATCACTATTTCACATCCGCTAAGAACCACCACCCCTCGAGTTTGCGGATTTTAAAATGAAATGTCCATAGGTACAACTGTCCTTAGGTACAGCGGTCTCCCCTGCCCAATCACACACTTTCGGCACGACTCATTCCGTGAAAAACTGCCAATAGCGATAGAACGGAGTTGTGCACGGTTTAAACAAAATGAAGATCAACAAATGCCATGAAAAAATACAAACAATTCCAGGTGGAAAGGTCAAGAATTCATCTAATAGAGTTTGAAATCCTTCCAACAATGGTCCATTGCCGAAAAAGAAGATGAATTTTTTTTTTAAAAAATTGATTCTCGTGAGTTCAAGAGTAAAGTCAACAGTCGTCGAAATCGTATTGTTTGGATTTGAACAATGAATTCAATTGCCTATAAAAGAAGCCCTATTCCGTACCCACTTCAGACCTGCTTCCATCGTCGGCAGTCCATCACTAACTACAGGAAATGGTAGACGAGACGAGATCCAATCCAAGCGAACGGATTTGGTCCGATCAGATGGCAAGCCACGAGTTCTTTGGTGATCAGCCGTGTGAATTTTCAATTCCTGGCTAAGTCTTATCAGATGGACAACGTGGTTTGGCGTCTGTCGAATTGAGTTGATCGCGCGTGGTTGATCTCTTAGCGGGGGACGTCACACCATAAATGGTGCTCCCGTGTTACCATAGATGGTGCTCCCGTGTTGTTTCACCAGTTCCTGTGTGATAGGCTCATCGATGAGGCAATGATCTTTGTTGTAAAACGATCTCGAAACCGTACCTGAAGATTATCGACTGCCGTTGTTTGAATCGTTCTCTCGGAGTGATCCGAGAGCGAGTGCCGGACCAGAATACGAGTGGATTCGAGCTCGTGGGGCTTAGGTGAGACCGCGTGGAACGCGCCTAGGATTGCATTTGCTGCACCGTGGAAAGGAGATGAGGATTCATTCTCATTGGTTTAGGTGCTCTCTCTCAAGGATGACTCCTTGGTTATCAGACTGAGTGATCATCCGCGAGTTGAGAAAGCGATGCAAAATAGTCGTGAAAAGAGCTTGTCTATTCTTTTTTATGCTCGAGTAGTCGTCCATTTACGACTATTCAGATGTCTCTATGGATTATGGGAAGTATTCAACCTTTATTACTTTATCACTGAATATGCACGTTGTTTTACAGAACGGTTGCGGGCTAGATATATGCTGCATTTCTTTCTCTTATGGGTCTGAAACTTGCGTATATAGCGTGAGAATATGACCCGTACTTTCACCGAAAATTTGGCTCTTTTTATTTGAAAAATCACCCTTTTTTTGCTGTAATTTCAGCGAGGTTACTTAGACTGAATTTTTATTACTACTGCTACCATGATTAATTGTTGTCATATAAATATATTCACACACACACACAGGTGAAGTTCACCAATTGGAATTTGGTTAATTCCAATTTTTGGATCATTCAAATACTGGGATTTATCCCTTGAGAATCCTATTGATTATAATGTTACAAAACATTTTGGGAAAATAACATCCATGGGGTACAACAAAGATTCAAGCGTCGTTTTCCAAGTTCTTGAAATTTGCACATTCTGTGTTTCTGACATAAAGGGGGAATGTTTTCTTGTTTTACATGAAAATTTTCACGTTTTTACTCCGTTAATTCTTCGTTAATGTAATTAAAAGAGCATTTCCTCGTAGCGCGTTGATCAATGAAATTTTCTATTATGATGCCTAACAAAACAAACTAGGACGGCTCGATACCTCGGACTGACGCACCCGCCATTTTTGAGTGAAAGTGTGACGTCAGTTTCTTCACTGTATCTAGTCGATGTACCTACGGCTCGTTGAAAGCCTTGTCTAACTTACCCATTATCTTTGAGCTAGATGTGACGTCAGTATTATCGCTATAGCCAATTGCTGTTCCCCCTGCTGCTTTTTTCTAACGATTGGGCGTCACTCTCAACAAAGAACTGGCTCCCGAGAAAGAATAGCTACCCCGCCTCTTAGGAACCATTAGCTGTTCCCTTTCCTGCTTTTTTTTTCAAGATCAAACGTCACTTAAAGCAATATAACGATGAGTCCTTTTCTAAGGAGTGTTACAAAAAACAAAACAAGAACCAGCTTGACGGTACTTACCCCTAGCGTTGTAATTTTAAGAACTCTGCCATGGAAATTACAGAAATTCGGATGAAATAACGCCTCACCATCTAAAATTTCTAACCCTTTGTCTAAAGTCCAGAATGCGGTGCGTTCGAAATATATACTCAAATTTCCTGGTGAATTCAGACTGTATACATCAGTTTCCTTAAAATACAAAAAAATAATAACAATAATAATAATACAGATCTACATGAGGAATTCCAGTACTAAAACCAGAGAAAACTTACTTATTTCGGTACTCACTGTGAATGAAATCAATTTACTTAATGAATTATCTAATAAAATGGTGATATACAGGGTGATTGTAATTGAATCGGTGAAAATAATTACAGTACACAAGTCCAAGTTCCGTCTTTTTTATATATTTTTTATGAATCGGTTCGATAAATGGAGATCGTGTATAACAGTAGCACTATACCAACCTTCCTAATGCCATGTGAGTGCACCCAACACTCTCCCCCCCCCCCGAAACCACAAAAACCACACATAAATACATTGAAGCAACACGTGAGTTCACTTTTCCCTCGCCAGGAATTCTACGACGCACTTGTGTACTGAAACACGTACAAGTTGCGTAGCACAGTCGCAATTTTCTCTCGTCACCTGAGACAGACTATGTGCCTCTCTGAGCCAATGGAAACCCTGATAGATGTCAGGCGATTGTTTTCAACCAATAGCAGGAGTGTGATGACTTGATGGGATATCTTGGTCAGTACAACACTGACTTGGGGTGAAGACACACGGGTCTTTTCGGAAGAGAGACAATCTGTTTACTTAGGGTGCTCGCGTTTCGAACTCTCTCTCGGAATGGGAAAGGGCCTAGCTTCGATGGATAAAAATGGGTGAGTGACTAAATTATTATTCTCATTGTGAGAGTGCCGGTATCATGAAATATTGATAATAAATGCTTATTTATTAGTAGTGCGTTAATAGAATTAGTATGATTGATGTAACATGATTGTTTAGATAATATAAACTCCTCGAAATTTGTAAATGAATCTGTGTATCATGTCTGGCAGTAACATTTAATTTGAATATCTAGTAATGGTCGCACGACAAAGCACCCGCGACACTTCATTGATTGATTACGTGCATGTTTCAAATTTGAATTAGTAAAATAACAGTACACCTGTTTCGGAATTTAAAACTTGATTATCTCGATTGAAATCTTCGACTAGTACACTTTCCTTCTTCTCCCCGATTCCATTAAATTTCTGATTTCAAAACACGGTAAAAACTAAGAACCCCTGATCATAATAACATGAAAACTTACATGAACATTCCTTTAAGCAATGGAATTTTGTTTTGCGATAGGGGGAAAAAAACTCGAAAATTCACTGATAGATGGTGCTGTACTCGAGAAATGCACTCGGTGATGAATTAAAATAATAGTCGGCCGGGCAAAATGATAATTTAATTAATACAGCGAAAATTCATAATTCATAGAAACACAGCACAAAAGTGAAGTCATTAAAACAAATACCCACGGCCGTCTTAAGAGTATCATGGGCCGCCGGGCCAATTGATTTTTCTGAGGCCCTACCAACCAACTCGAAAATTTCAACCAGATCTCATTTTTGTGAGGCCCCTCTTCACGTGGACCCATGCCTTAAGACGGAATTGCAAATACCTATGACTTCATCATATGGTGCCGTCTCCGATCCGAAGATTGGCAATCGTGTCTCTCCATCATACTCGATCTTGAGCTTGTCTCTTTAGCATACGATAGTCTCTGCCGTCCACTCCACTCCTTCAGGTCCTCTGCCCACATTCTTCTCGGTCTTCTTCTCTTCTTGCATCCTCTCACGTATCCTTCTAATGACAGTTGTCGCGTCCAGCATACTTTCACTTCCTCACCGCAGCATTTCTTATCAGATATAGTCGAGATTTCCAGTTCTCCTCCTGACTTCTTCATTCGGGATTTTATTTTGTTAGTCCACGTTATTTTTAACATTCTTTTGTTGCTCCAAGCTTCAAATGAGTCATATATACAGCAGGTCTAGCCATACATAGCATCTAAGGAGCCTTGTTTTTCCCACGGCTTACTCAAGAAATGTTCACTATGTTGTCCACCGTGTTCTGCTACAAGTTGGAAGCTGAAAATTGCATTTTACACAACCGATGGGAGCGTGCTACGGATGGGGTGCGAATCCAAACACATTTGGAATCTGACCACTATTCACAAGTCTTGAGGTAGCCCCCCCCCCCCACAACATTACCACCCGATCTTTGTGAAACACACACTCGAATCGGTTTCGTAGTTTTTACACATGCAGTTTTGAATTTTAAACTCGTAGCAGAATCCGGTGGACAACATATTGAATATTTTTTGCGTAAGTCGTAGGTTTTGATGAGTAATGAAAGCGTGTGATGCTAATTAAATTGCCATTTTGCCCCAGCTGATTATTGTTTTCATTCAGCGGGCGAATTTCCCATGTTTCACGAGTACGGCATTTACCTATCGGTAAATTCAAGTATACATTCTTTTCCCTTCTCCAAACAAAAAATTCCATTGCTTTCGGACAGCGGTTCTCAACCTTTTTTGACTCGCGGTGAGCCCTTTTAAGTATATAATAGTTTTGCTCGAGGAGCCTTTTTTTTGTACATAATTTTTATCGCAGAACCTTGTAAGGCCTCTCTTACTTACTTATCTATCAAATTTACTAATTCATTTCATTTGCCTCGAGTCGCCGCGGAGCCCCTGGGAGGTGAACACGGAACACCTGTTGAGAACCGCTGCTTTAGGAGAATTAACGGAAATTTTCTGCAGCGTTTTGAAATGGCAACTTTGATTATAATCACATCGTGTACGTGAGAAATATCAGTTATACCTCCTTTGAACTTCTTTGGCATAGCTATGGATAAATTGGCTGTGGATACGTACTTTCAAGTTTGATGACGTCATGAGTGTCGGTACGACCAGTATGGCGTGTTCCCCTTCTACAAAATGTCTTGTCATGTTAATTACTGGTATATTCTCGGTTATACCTATGATCCACCTTTGGCGTGGACTCAGTAAACCAATGACCGGATCCTGGAAGAAGAAAGAAAAAATTATGAAAGTGAGGCCAGTGAAAGTGAAAATTTCGTAATTGTGATATCAAGTCGAACATGATACAATGTACTGGTATTTCATCTAACCGTTAATTACTCGAACATGAACTTCATGACTCGTATTTTACGGGACGTTCTCGTATTTTCACGTATTTTTGGCTGTTTTCGCTATTTATAGAACTGTCAGTTTTTCTTCAAACCTTGTTTAAATTCTCATTCTTTATCTAAATCAAGGATGGAGATTATTTTTATAGCTCGTAAATAATTCCGATAATTATGACTATATAGTTATCACTATTCATCTCACATATTTGTCATGCTCAACTTTTTCCCCGTGAAATACAATTTAATGTACTGCGATTTGCGGTAGCCCTCTATTTTTCGCACAATATTGGGGAATTTGTTTTCCAAATTTCCCTCGCAATTAGTCACTTTTCTGACGTTGGCAAGGTTTTTCGCGAGAATCGTCGATGTCTCGTATTTTCCCGTGTATTTAGAATCGCTATTTTGTACTATAAAGTGCATTTCGTTTCCAAAGTCATCTATAAATCCGTATAATGGTTCTAATGTTCTTTTGAGATCATCTGATGGTCTTACATCAGGTGTAAATGGGTTACTGCAGTGGCACCGGGGTGCTGGTTAATTTGTGGTATAGATTCGAGTAGTTCAGAATTGATTCAGAAATCAAAATTTCCTACCCAATGCTCAACACAGCACCCACAGGTTCAAAACACTTCCGACGCTACTGGGTTAATGGTCACCTAAAAATTGGTATGATCCAGGGATACTCTCACATACCTCTTCGGAAATTTATGCAGTGGTATTCTTTGTAGGAATAACATGACTCATGTTCCGTTTTAATTAAATATATTAAAGAGATAAATTACTTTTAATTCTTCGAGCAACGGATCGATCGTGTCTCTGGACGTCAACAAGATGAAGCCATCGTTACTTGGAGCGAAGGACCTTCGCTTGGGCCATGGAAAATCTCGGACATGCGATGATTGTACGCAAGTCGCTGCAACACCTCCATGTTTAAAAAGACCTTTCAAAACTTTATCCGTCACTACAAATAGAAACAAAAATACAGGGTGATTCAGAAAATATGGGGGAAAAACTTTAAGAGGTGGTAGTGATGTGTGTGTGTGCGCGCGCGCGCGTGCACACCAAAAACAAATAATTTTCATCAGAGAATGCATGGTGTAAAATGAAATTCAAGCGTGCTATAGGGCGCAACATAGTAAAACCCATGGGTGGAGATACGGGGGGTGGCATTACCCCCCCCCCCCCAGAGTCAAAGGTAGAGTCGACTGATCAAATGTGTGTATATGCATATATGAATTGACACATCATCATCATCGTGCCACCCCCTACCCCCCCCCCGACTTCCAAGCCTATGAGTAAAACTGAGGATACGAGGAGAAAACAGAAGAATAGCGTTTACGTTAAAAAAACAATTTTAATGAATAATTTACAATAATTGCTGAAAAGAACAACCGCCAACGGTGATGAAAGAAGAACAGCGGCGAAGAAGGGATTGTGGCGGACGCTCTGGAATATTCCAGGCATATCGCGAACCTACCCAGCAGCAGCCGAAGGTCTTGCGATTAGGCCCTCTTCACAGTCAAGTGGAGTTGCATGCACCAAACTCTTCAGCTGTCCCCGCAAAAAGAAATCAAGACACAAGACAGATCGAGCGATCATGGTGGTCAAGCCACAAGACCATCTCTCCCGATCCATAGGTTTGGAAAAGTTACGTCCAGATAGTGCCATACCTCTCGCCCAAAATGAGCTGGAGCTCCATCGTGCTGGAACCACATACGCCGCAGGAGGGCAGTTGGAACATCCCCTAGCAAGTCTGGCAGCACCTCTTGCAGGAACGTCCAGTATTTGCCCTCGTCAAGGCGTTCCGGCAGAAGATACGGTCCTATTAGGTGGTCGCCAATGATTCCTGCCCAAGCATTGATGGAGAAGCGTCGCTGATGCACATGTGGATATACAGACGCCCCGACATGTTTATTGTGGGTATTAAATGCACCATCTCGTGCGAAGTGCATTCATCGGAGAAAACAACAGTTGCCGCAAAATCTGCGCGTGCTGCAATCAGCTGTAGGAGCCAGCGGGTGAAGTCTTTGCGGCGGGCATAATCTTCTCCATTCAATGCTTTGACTCGTTGAAAATGGTATGGGTGCAACCTCTCGTCCTTCAGCACCCGCCATGTCGTGGATTGTGGCACACCAGCTCGCTCGTGTGCCTGTAGTTGGCTTGATCTTCCACCATCTCCAAAATCTCATCTTCCACACCTGCTGTTCTGGCAGTCCTTGTACGACCTGCATCAGACTGGGAAGCAAGAAATGATCCCGTTTCGCAAAGCTGATGATACAAGCGCGCAAATGTTCTCAGATTGGGCAACCGCCTGTGGGGAAAACACTCACCGTACATTCGTGCTGCCTCTGTGGTACTTCCGTTTGCAGCTCCGTAAATGAAATGCATGTGTCTACTTTTTCAGTATTACTAAAGTGCGCCATTATCCCGTCCGTTACAGCTGTTAGAACGGGTGTGTGCACGCGGGAATAACTTCACAGGGACGCGGATTTGCATACGGTTTCTTCTTCTTCTTCTTCCCCAGGGGCTGTACTATCTGCTCATGCTTATTCTCATCCCATCCGAATTATAAGCATCACATTAAGAATGATCCGAAAAACGATACCAAGGAATTATTCTTAGTCTCACTTCTTAACGTCACGTGACGCGAAAGAGGGAAAATCAAAAGAAATCGCTTCCCACACAGGAAAAAACGATTTTTCCCCTTTGGCCGATCGACCACTGACCAATCAAAATTAAGCTTGAGGGGTATACAACTACTACTATACATTTACTGAATTTTTTGTTCAGCGACGGTGGCAACGCAATTCCTTTTTAATGCACGTGCAGAACATTTGTTGTTGTTTTTTTTTTTCACATTCTTCAACGTTAAAAATGGACGGTGTTAGCGGGGCTATCGGCTAGATATTCTTTTTAATGGGGAGGATGGAAAACAGTTATTTCTATAATTAAAATATATTTTTCAGCGTGTAAAATATTATATTCAGAAGGATATATTTCAGCATTCTAATTAATTTATTGTTGAAGTACTTTCTAAGCCGTACTTCATAAGGAACTACCAAAATCACATTGGAATAAAAGTGTATTGTTGTCTTTTATTACCTACTAGCTGCATTACCCGGCGCTTCCCGGGTTTTCTTTAATGAGGCTTTTTGGATCACGTGATATCTCGCTGTCTCTTTCTTTGAGGGACATACAAACTGTGTCCACGTTAACAAATATGGCGGCTTCCTGCGCGACTCATGAAATAAACAAATCTAGATTTAAAGAAACGTAGAAATGAATTTTTTTTTTTTTTTCATTTTTTAAGGGGTGCTAGGTATTTCGATCCCCCTCCCGAACTTCAAGATATCTATTTCTGCCTGTTTCTGCTTCCAAAAATGCTTAAAGACAATACAGAGACATTAATTTTCATGCTTGAGAAGATATATAAATAAAAAGTAGAAATCAATATTACTGTATGGATATCCAACTCAAAGTAGGTCCGGCTAATTACTTCATATTTAATCTCATGGGCTTCGTATATCTATCTCTAAGCGACCTCAATATTTCAAAAATTGAGATTTCAATAAAATTTTTAAAATTATTGATGTGACAGAAAACCACACTCTAAATTTCAGCATTTCTACAGTAAAATCGGCAGTTTTAACACTGATTTCTATGGAGATCATCCTTTGCCTGACCCTCAAAGCGATGCTGACGGTGATTATGACGTGTACTCGAAAAGCTTCATTACTGGGAGAATTGAAAATGTGGCAAACCATTTTTTTTTTTTTTTTTTTTTTTTTTTTTTTTGAACTTTATTTAACACGATGAAATAGCACAAAATAATAAAACAAATTCACCAAGAGATCCCGTGGATCTGTACTGATGAACACGAAGTATCGATGAGTAATTACAATACAATTTCAAGGACAGAACGAACACAAAAAAAAAAAGAGGGGGAGGGAAAAATGTTGATAATTATATCGAAGTAATTCTGCATCTGTGAGCAATTATAGATACAATAGAATACAATTAGATAGTACAATTAGAATACAATACAACATTTCAGATATACAGTATGTTTTCATATACATTATAAATGAAGATTATGGAATGCTAGATTGATGCGAGAATTGTTTTGCGACTTCGACATGTGGAGGCAAACAGCAGGAAGTGTACTTAGACATTTAGAAAATTCGATTTAGCACTGATCGATAGAGCTCTGTTTTTGTTTTTTAAAAATGATCGTTGATGTTAGCTATTGAAAAAAGGTAATTTTTTAAACGTTTTTTCAGTAACGGTATTGAAGGGGGAAAAAGAATATCATGCGGCAGTTTGTTATAAAATTTCGGAATAAGATATGTAAAATGGTTTTTCTTCACTGTTTTATGTATCAAGGGAATATTAAGAATGTTATTGTATCTATTTGATGTCCTTGATAAATTAAGAGGGAGACAAAGTTGTTTTTTATTAAGTAGGAGAATCGATTTATAAAAATATAAATACCGCAAAGGGAGTATGTTAAGTTGCCGGTAGAGATCAAATGACGGAGTTGAGTAATTGCCAGTTAGTGATCGGATTATTTTCTTTTGGGTCTGGATGATGGGTCGCAACGTATTGATGTAGTCACTGCCCCAAACAGATAGTCCATATAATAGATGAGAATGAAAAAGGGAATAATAATATGACAGCAAAAAATGAGTATTTAGATAATGTTTTAGATAATAAAATTTATAAACTATAAAACAAAGTTTTGATTGGATATGTTTTACATGGGACTTCCATTTAAAATTTCGATCTATAACAATACCTAGGTATTTAATGGAGCTTACTTGTTCTAATGGAGTACAGGTACATAAAAGATCAGTAGGGCAGTTTTTATTATGAAAAATGAGGTTACAGTTATCGAAATTAGTGAGGTTTGAGAAACTAATGTATTTTGTTTTTAGAATGTTTATTTCGAGATCATTTGATCGAAACCAATTTCGGACTTTGATTAAATCGTTGTTAATAATATGATCCAATGATTGATGATCATTCTCAGAATAAAGAAGTACAGTGTCATCCGCAAATGTGATTATTTTGGCATTTAGTTCAAGGTTACAGAAATCATTAATATAGATAGTAAAAAGCAACGGTCCCAAAGTAGTTCCTTGTGGAATTCCTCTGTGCATGTTTACTGGACTACTAATATGCTTACCACACTTAACAGATTGAGATCTATTATTAAGATAGGATTCAAATAATTTATAAGCAGTACCTCTAATACCATATGTGTACAATTTAGCAAGCAATATATTGTGATTGATGCTGTCAAAACATTTTCGTATATCAAGAAAAATTGCTATTGTTTGTTTTGAGTTATCTAAGCTATCAACCACAAATTTGCTAAATTCAATTAGTGCAGTTTCAGTGCTTTTGTTTGGCAGGAAACCATGTTGATTTTCTGAGAAAAAATTATTAGCATTTAAAAACGAGTATAATCTACATTTTAAGATAGATTCCAATATTTTGGTTGTCGTACTGAGAACTGAGACTGGTCTATAATTGCTGAGGTCATTCTTGTCACCGGTTTTATAGATAGGGGTAATGATTGCTTTTTTGAGTGATTCTGGGAAAACACCACTTTGAAAACAATTATTAACTAGATCAGAGAATACCTGAATGACGCTGTCAGGAAATCGCTTCCAAACTTTTGAGTTCATTGCATCGATGGAAGATACAGAGTTTTTTAGTTTGTTAGTAATTTTCTTTATTTCAAAAATATTAGTTGAAGAAAGAAAAATTGAATTTTGAAAACCACGTACGTAGTTTTTATAGTCATCCATGGAAACTACAGTATTTCTTCCAATACTATTGAAATACAAGTTAAATTGATTGGCAAGAATCAGAGGTTCAACATTTTCTGGAAGTACATTCTCTTTATTCTCAGTGCCTAATATTCTGTTAACAAACTTCCAACGCTCAGTATTGTTACGACATTCCGAGAACTTGAAAGAGTAGTACTGTTTTTTAGATTGCTTTATTTTAGATTTGATTCTTGATTTTATATTTCTATATGCAGTTTCCATAGAGAGGTCATACGGATATTTTCTTGTTTTTATGTAAAGTTGTTGTTTTGTCTTAATCAAATTGCAAATTTCGCCTGTAACCCATGGTTTACCGATCTTCTTCCTTGAAACAATTATTCGGTCACTGGAATGATTTTGGACAATGACATTCATGGTGGATAAAAAATTATCAAAATCTTTTTCGGGATGAGTGTGATCGAATCGAAATTCATAATTTTGGAGAAAATTTGACATATCAGCATACCGAATAATTTTCATTTTCCTATGTATAGTTTGACTTATTTTATCTAATATTGGGGTGGCAAAGTGAAGTTTACAAACGATCGGAAAATGGTCAGTTATGTCTGTGTCAACTATTGATGAATAGTATTTGGTAATATTAGTTGAGTGACGTAGATAAATATGATCAATACAACTATCAGAAAGAGGCCTAGTTTGATCAGTAATTAAGGGGAGGAAACCATGTCCTGACAACATATTCATGTAATCTAGATCGTCATTATTGGGTTTTAATATGTTTATATTGATGTCACCTACCAATAGGACATTTTTGGATTTTGTATTCATTAATATAGAGTCAAGTTCTTCAACAAATTCTGATTTTGAAAATGAGTGTGATCGATATAAACAAAGAATAGTTAATTTGAGTGATGGCTGGTTAATGCCAATCACCTCAGCTGTTTCCATTGCGATTGACGTAATGTTATTATAATTTAAAGATTTATTTGTGTACACCAATATGCCTCCTGAATTATTGTAATTTCTACAGCATGGGAATAAATCAAAACCTGATATTTTATAAAGGTCAGACTCTACATCAAAAATCCACACCTCCGAGAGAATTATAATATCTATATGATCAACACAACTACTTATAAATGACATAAAATGGTCAAAATTGGCCCTAACGCTTCTTATATTCAAGTGAAAAACCTTAAAATTTGCTTTATTACTAATATTGTTACGTTGAATATCGTGAATAACGGAAAGAAACCTTTCTAGATCCTCCAAGGTGCTCATTTTGAGATTTAAATTTTCGTTACTATTAATTGACATGAGATAAGTCATCTACATGACTGATTTTGAACACCCCGGAGTCATCTGTTTTACGCATAAAAACTTTACCGTCACGAATCCAACAATACGCGAAGTTGTGTTGTTGCTTATGTTGTTTAGAATGATAAAACACATTTTTCATGTATGGGCTCAAATGTTCATTAAAATAAACTGGTGTGGGTCGTAGTCTGCTGTCGATCGAAGACGCTTTCAGTTTCTTAGATTTTGCCAACTTGAGAAAATTGTCACGATTAGATTTTTTTATCGAACTGAATTATGATCGGCTTTATTTTATCTTTCATCTTCGTAGGCACTCGATGTATAACTGTAATATTGCCCACCAGATCACTTTGCACCTGATCAGCTATTCTTGCCTTCAATTCAATCACATCCTCATTTTCAGTCTCTGGAAGGCCTTGGATCTCAATGTTACAGCGACGGGAATATTGTTGTAGTTCACCAATTTCAATCTGAAGTTTCTTGACTTCAGTTTTTAGCTCAGAATTTTCCGATGACAGTTCTTGTTGCTTTGTTTGTAGCTCAAGTAATTGGGATTGATAGTGCTTGTTTTGGTCACTCAGTTCTTTGAATTGGCAGCACATGTATGATTTCAGTGATTGTATGTTAGCATAGAATGCTTCACTTATTCCGTTCACGATCTCTCTTATATCACTCGGCATTTTTTCAGTATCAAGAGAGAGTAACTGCATATCCATTAATGGTTCGGGATCCGGATCCCTCGTAGAAGTATCCCCTGGATCATCTTGTCTACGTGGATCTTTCTTCGATGACTTGCTTGTTGTTTCTTTACATTTAAAGCATATCCAACTCAGAACCCGATCACGCCTCAGCCTGCGGAATACCAGTTCGCTGAAACCTCCACAACCATAATGGAAGATGTCTTTGCATTTAGTGCAACTAATTGAATCGTCTGGAGTTATGATTGTCTCCACACACCTGGAACACACTTTCTCTGCCATACCGAATAAGATCAGAGCTCTTATTATTTGTATTATATGAATAAAAAAATATTTAACATATAGTACACATCCGTAAAATTATGTGATTACGAAAAATTGTATATGTTATATTAAATTTGAAATGAGTTACGATGAGAAAAAAAAAGTTAGCAAGCAAACAATAATTTTCAGAGAGAGCCTCAACCGTACACACCCATTATAAAGGCATAAATATTATACATATACTAACAGCGTTGAAGAAGTGGCAAGACATTGTAAAGGCATATACACGTCTGAAACACATTGCTAGGGAACCACGGTAACCAATGTAAACGTTCGGAAAGTGATTGTTGAGGCCCAAAAACCATTGTTGCCCGACAATTTTTTGCCCATTTGGGGCACTTGCCCTACTCTAAGGAAATTTTAATGTAGCCTATCGTTCAAGTCGGGTCCCATTTGGTATATATGCAAAATTTGGCGACGATCGATCTAAAAATTGTAGATTTGTATAGAGAACACACACAGAAAATCAATTTTATATATATAGATAGATTTTTATGGACGTGGGTGAGGTTATTCTTTGCTTCATTTATTATATATATATATACATACATACATACGAGAAATACACCGTGAAAAAAAAATCTCGATACAATACTCTGCAGACCAAGAAAAAAATATGTTGTTTTAGGGAGATTGTTGTTATATCGAGAGGCAGCAGTTAGAGAGTATCAGCATTTTCAAACAAGACTCAAAAAAAAAAAAATATAGCTGTAGAAGGAATTACCGTTGTATCGAGTACCGTTGTAGCGAAGTTTCACGGTATACTGCACTTGGTAATGGGTAGATTTCTAATTAACTCCAATAAATTGTAAAAAAGTCGACGAAATTGTATAGTTTTCTTTGGGAAAACATCACTTAAGTCATCGTAATAAATTTCCAAGTCCAAGAAATAAATTTTTCGCTAAACCGTCGCCACATCGCGAGTAGAAAATACGATCATCCGATGCTTATATATAAGGAGTGTGGGTCTCCCCCTATCCGTACCTTCCTCCGAATATTCGGAGAAATACGATGCTTGTTTTCGGAGGGGGGGGGGGGAAACGTCGACAGTACGAAAATGCTTATATTCAGTGTTAAGGCATGGGCCCCGGGGGCCTCACAAAAATGTGATCTGGTTGAGATTTTCGAAAATTGGACTGGTAGAGCCTCAGAAAAATCATTTGGCCCGGGGGGGGGGGGGCATGATGCTCTTAAGGTATCGTTAAGTATTCTTGAATTACAGTGTTTTATAGACAAAATGTAGGATGAAATTTCAAAAAAAATTCACACGTACTTAAACATATTTTGGTGTAACTTATGAACATATCATGCAATCCTTTAAATTTTGGTTCATAACCTGCAACATTACTAGCTAAATGCACTGTGGAAATCACAAAGCATTTCATTAATAAAATAGTTTGCAATCGTGTTTCGAATATCACATGAATTTTGCCTAAAATTTGACATAAAATATAATAGATAGACCAGAATTTGTCACTGTTTTGACCATTTCGAGACACTTTCCATCAAAAAATGTATTTAAAGTTCGCTCCAGAACCATTTTAAAGAAAAGTGACAAGAAAGGTAGTCGGGTAACTTAAGACGGCCCTGCTTATGTTGTCATAATCGGTGCGGATACGGATCGGATTCCTGATAAGCATGAAGAGATAGTACAGCCCCAGGTGTTGTGCATGCATGTGGTGTTCTTTTTCTCCCGATAAATTTCAACAGGAATGCCGGTTTTTTTTTCAAGTTTGCGGAGCGGCCGTTCCGGAACACGCCGGCGCGTTTGCGTTTCATGTTAGACCCTGCATTCTTTAATGACAGTTGTTTGTATTGGTGTGTACTTATCACCTCCTTAAAGTTTTTCCCCATTTTTTCTAAATCGCCCTGTGGGGCCGTTCAAGTATTCCGTCATCATCGATGGGGGGCTTTCGATTTGCTGACTTTTGATGACAAGGAGGGGGGGGGGGGTTCGGATAACGGTTACGTCATCAACCACCCTTTATGAAAATATGAAATGTTCTTAATGGCATCATACTCGGCGCGCCAAAAACGAGAAAAACCTTTCGATAGTTCGTGGGTACTTGAAGTAACATCTCCCGCTATTGATTAGTGCCCTTCAGAACCACTTTAGTGATCTCTAAATGTTTCGCGGATCCAAGTGATCTGGAAATATGTCCGGGTCGCTTAAGTACTCTGGAACTGTGCGACGCATCACTCAAGTGATCCGTAATTATATGCCGCGGATCACACACACTTGAATAATCTGACAATGTGCCGCGGGTAACTTGAGTGATGTGTAGAACCACACTGGGGGGCCACTTAAGTGCTCTAAAACTACGTCACATGTCACTAAAGGTATCTCTAAATGTGTCACGGATCGCTGAAATGTTCTGGAACTGTGTCCCGGGTCATTTAAGTGATCTGAGAATGTGCCACGGGCCGCTTAAATGCTCTGGAATTGTACCACAGGACACTTAAGTGATCTGTAAATGTGCCGCTTGGTTCATTTTTACAAAATTAGGTTTGAGGAGTGCAGGCCGCATCAGATAACCCCTATATTTGGTCCGCGGGAGAAGGGCCTTTATGCGATTTATCATTGTATGGCTTAGAGGGTGGGTTGCAATGAATTTATGGAAGATAAATTTTGCACTTACGTAGCCTTCAAATAGCATTGAAATTAACAGAAATTGATTATAACAACATATAAAGGTGTTTTCTTCCGAAATTTCAATTAAAAAATATTTTTGGCATTAAAAGATAAATTTTTGATCGTGGGAGGGAGCACGAGCCCCACTATGCCCTCCCCACCCCCGTGTACGTCTCTGATCCCACCAATATGCGTTA
Organism: Pholcus phalangioides; assembly: GCF_987345545.1. Lineage (NCBI taxonomy): Eukaryota > Metazoa > Arthropoda > Arachnida > Araneae > Pholcidae > Pholcus > Pholcus phalangioides. The sequence goes on along the minus strand of NW_028301617.1, from coordinate 11,748,139 downwards.
GGATGCAGAGGGGCAGAGCTGATGACGAAATTCTGTCGACAGGGGGGGGGGGTCAGCGTTTTGCTGACTTTTGCTGACGGGGGGGGGGGGAGGGAAGGTCAAAAATAGTCAAAAATTTGCTTACGTAATACTCGAACGGCCCCTTACCAGATCTCACCGATGAACAGCGTTTGGTAATACAGGGTGGTTATAAATAAACGGACACTATTCAGACGTATGTAGAGCCCATTCTGGAGGATTTAATGTGATGAAACTTGATATTATATAGGATATATATGGAACCATGGGGGGAAAAGAAAGATTCAATAAAAAAATTAGTTCAATTTTCGACCACTATGCACTACTCCGACCTATGTAGTGCCCGACTATGGACGTATTTCATTGACAATTGATATATACGTTATTTGGACTGATGGGGTGGGGGGGGGGGGAGATAACTGCTGTAAAAAGTTTTGAAACAATTGAAACAGTGAAAAATTGAACTTTTTTTTTTTTGATTGAATCTTGCTTTTCCTCATGCTCCATACATCCTATTTATCAAGTTTCATCAAAATATCTCCATCAGAAAATGGGCGCTACATACGTCTGAGTAGTGTAAGTTTATTTATAACCCCCCTGTACATTGACGATTTTTTTTTTTCAAACCGAGCACAACTCAGGTCTATCGCCAATGGCAATTTACTACCTAGTGAGTTGTGCCGGAAGTGTACCTAACAGTCTGAGTACGTATCTAGTGTTGTGTATGATTTTTCAGTGCTGCCATCTATATCTCAGAAGTGAGTGAGTGAAGCGTAATGACTGAATATTTGTACTGTTTGTAGGACTGTTGCTCTCTGTGGCGAGACTTTTTAACGGGGAGATCGGCTCGCATTTGCGCCTTGAAGTTGGGAACCACAGAAAACCAGCTTCAGCCGACCACCACTGTGGTGACGGTGGGGCTCGAAACCGTGTTCCCGCGATGCGAGTCCGTCACTATGACCACTCGATCACCACAGCGGCTGTACATTGACAATGCTGTGGGAAATTCAATCGAAGAAAAGCGGTTCCAAGTGAAACTTGAATTTTCATATTTACGAGATATGTATATGCTGCGGAATTCTCTGGCTTCGCTACGGAAGTCTTAATGAAGAGACGAAAAACGCTGCTTTTAAGCCGAATCTCGACTGTTTCATTTACCATAAAAAGCGTAATCATCAGGCCTGAAGGAGCAAATGCGAGCCGATCTCCCCGTTAAAAAGTCTCGCCACAGAGAGCAACAGTCCTACAAACAGTACAAATATTGTCATTACACTACACTCACTTCACTTCTGAGATATAGATGGCAGCACTAAAAAATCATACACAACACTAAATACGCACTCAGACTGTTAGGTACACATACTTACACTTCCGGCACAACTCACTAGGTAGTAAATTGCCCATGGCGATAGACCTGGGTTGTGCTCGGCTTCAAAAAAAAAAAAAAAGCTCTTCAGGAAAGAAAACATCCACACTCACTAGAAAAGTGGTTCTCAACCGGTGCTCCGCGGCGACTCGAGGAAAATGAAATGAATCAGTAAATTCGATAGATAAGGAAATAAGAGAGTTCTTCAAGGTTCTCTGCCATAAAAATTATGTACAAAAAGGGCTCCTCGAGTCAAACAGGGCTCCGCCATAGAAATTATATCAAAAAAGGTTGAGAACCGCTGCACTGGAATCAATTAGAAGTAGTGCAGACAGAAAAAAATTATCAAGAAAGCAATAAAGAATAAGAATTTAATCGATTCTTATTGCCTAAATTCTCACGGGATTAATATTTATTCATGTGAGTTTAAATAATTAATTCATTAAAAGAAGGGTTCCTTGACTGTTTGGGATCAGTTTTTTTCGATGCTTCTGAAGGAAACCAACCCCCCATCCCCATCTTCCTCATGTTAAATTCAATTTACTTTATGCGATTTCGCGTCTTGAGCGACTATTTTGCTGAACCAACTGATCGCGTAAATAGCCATTTCAAGGCTATATAATATAAATGGCCTTAAAACGGCTGTTTCGTGTTTCAGTTTTTTTTTTTTTTTTTTTAATACTCGGAGTGATAATCGTTGGATTTCATTTCCTACACTGTGCTCGAAAGCAGTGCCGTCTTAACACATGGGCCCACCCGGTGGCCTCGGAAAAAGTGAGAAATAGAATTTTTCGAGAATTCGCGCTAGGTAGGACCTCAGAAAGATCACTTTGCCCGAGGGCTCATGATGCTCTTAAGACGGCCCCGCTCAAAAGTCTATATATTTTCTCGATTTCTTGTTGTTCTTCGTTTGCTTCCCTTCCCTTCGGATATTCCAAAAGTTTCGTAGCTTTCTGATAGGTATAATTGAGGCTTCATTCCTTCCAGAACACGCAAACTTTAACTATGGACACCCTGTATATGGTTCTAGACATCCTCATGTCGAAATTAATTGGAACGGTAACTTCTACGCTCATTGCCGTAAACGATCTCTTCACTCTTACATAGTCTTCTTATTTCAAATTCTGACACGATATGGACCTAATGTAGCTTAGTATCATTCTTTTTTAGTGTTGCCATTAGTTTATATCGTTAGACACTAATTCAGTAACTTGAAGACACGCGATGTCTCTTGGAACTGTTTCTCACACTCTTTGAACCCAAATTATCTGTGTATGGGTGGAGCGCGAATGGCAAAAGGTGAGTGATATTGATCCCCATGTGACAAAAGGAAACGCGTTTAACGTAACAGTTTTCCGTGAATGACACGGAAATGTAATTACATTTGTATTTTCGAATTCCCCTTTGTTTATCTAATATGAATGATACCTTATCGAAAGAAATCGATTTGGGAACATGGTGCAGCGAGTTATTGTCATTGTGCCGTTTACGTTTAACTAAACTTGAACAGGTGTACCGGTTCCCAGCAGAGGTGTCATTTATACCGGTATACTCATTTATTTGTGGCTTTTACGAGTAGATAACTAAGGTCGAAATCAACGCTGTAAAAATTTATAAAAGTTCTTTTACAAAACTTTTTAAGCCAATTGGTTACATTCACTCAAATATAGCCGGTATGCTTATTGGTTGGAAATCTCATCAAATTTTTATATTGCAATTATAATCCTCGGCCTAACCATGGGCGGAGATACGGGGGAGGGGCATTGCTCCCCCCCCATTCCGCGCCTTCCTCGGCGTCAAAGGTAAAGCCTACTGATCTAATGTGTTTGCGTATATACGAATTGACATCATCATCAACGTGCCCCCCCCCCCCCAGACTTTCAAGTCTATCTCCGCCTATGGACCTAACGAGGATCCCTATGCAGTAAACTGTTAAACAATTAAGAGAATGCCACTTCTACTATATACTGCTTAATCGTATGTTTTCGCTGGTGAATTTTCTAAAGGAATTGGTACATGTGGAAACGTGTTGCACGTGTGGCTCCAAAAGTCATGCATGTTCTAGTGATGCTGCCTGTTTGTCTTCCATATTTTGAAATGAATATGGAGAATACACCTGAATGTTTAACACGTCTACTGGCCGCAGACAGAAACGGAATGGGGGGGGGTGCAATGACGCCCTTCCAGTTCAGTGAAAAAATTGTATAATTCAAATATTCAAATAGACGTAATTGTGGAGGTAGAAATTTACATTCCCCCCCCCCCCCCACGTTTGAGGAGCCTGTATCTGCTTATACTACTGACAGCACTGCATCCCTATATAATTTATCACCAAGTCCATTCACTTTTTGCACAGTTTGAGGCATCATGCACTCGGGAAGAAAAACCGGACTCGGAAAATCACTTTTGCTTCCCCCAACCATTACGTCAAAGAGGTTAGGTGACCATGGGGTTTCGATCTACGTACACATATGGGCTGTGTATGGTAAAATTTTCGCTATCCATTACAGGAAAATGTGATGAATAACCAAATTCAGAGGATTAAAAAATGTATGCTCTACCTTTGCGCAGAAAACGCGTGTCTTGCTAAAATCTTGTACCACCAATGAACGTAGGCCTATGTCTTCAATATCCATCTTGGCCCTCCTAGGGGTTTTTAAAATTTCCTTGATCCTTATGTCATATATAACAGCGAAGTGGAAATCACTGAAACCTCTGAGAAATGCCGCTACTTTTTTCAAGGACAATGTTTTTTTCCCCCCATGTCGTGCATCTCATAGTGCTGATCCCCCCAAACTCCGGGAGTAATATAAAAAGCAACCGAGGAAAGAGGAAAATGCGCAGGCATCTATGCTCAATGTTAGCCATTGCCCGAAAATAAAATTTTGGGCACCACCTTGTGGCAATGGATCTTACATTCCCGTCTTCGTTGCACGAATGAGAGCCGGTCTCCCCTTTAGAGACTTTCGCCAAAGAGAGCAGCAGGCCTACAACGGTAAAATCTTCAATCGGTATACTTCCCTCATAGTTAGAAAATTTTATGACAGATGGCAGCACACTACACATAACAAGCATTTACGTAAGGAATTTTCTTCCTTGTGTAATCTTCATCTCCACAAATAACCAGTCTTTCAATGCATCTTGTAGTGTACTACAGATGATTTACTACAAAATCCATCTATTATCTGATTAACAGCCGTAGTGTGTTTGAATATAGATTTTTTTTTTTACCCATTGATCCAGTCGGTCAAAGCCGTCAATACAATAGTTTCGACTCTTTTGTTTCACAATATATAATATCTTCTGATGATTCCAGCTTGTTGGAAGAAACTTCAAGTTTATATTCAAACTTAGGGCCTCTTCACACGGGATACTCAATTTGAACTCTGGTAGCCTCAACTTGAGTTGACTTGAACGAGTCGAGTTGCCCGTTCTCGCTCACACGGCGCCGCTAAAAATAAATCTCAAAGCCCGGGAAAATGGGCAAAAACGACGCCGTGTTCTGCTCACCTCTTCATCTCCCTGTACATTATGAACCGGGGTAGGAAAAAAAATCAAATTTTTATCGATTCTAGCAGCGATGAAATTGATATTTTATTATAATTATAAATAATTATCACACATCCTATTCTATTATTTCCGCAAAAGAAAGAATAAATAGAGACGAAAATTATCCATGCATTGAAAATAACATTCGTCGTACACTATTCGTTTCGGCGAACAGGAATCGGATTCCTTGCACTATACATAATTAGAAAAGAGACACCTGGAATTAATAAATCAGCTTATTGCTTTGATTAAGGTTAGTGAAATTCATGTTGTAAATATCTCTAATAATATTTGGAAGGAGTCTTAGTTCTATAAACATGAAAAGAAGCTTTATTTCCTTTCAAGAGCTGATTCTGGTGTTACCATACCGAGAAAAAAAAAATATGACCGTGCTTATCTTGGAGGCGTGCGCGGTTTTCCCATGTACTCCCACACACACATGTGTGCTCTGCGTGGCTTATATTACACACATTCCATTCGAAAGGGATCTGGGGTTGCATCAGAGAGCATTTCTATAGAAAATGGAAGTTACATATAATATAGTGGAACTTCGGTTAACGAGCAATTCGCGTAACGAGCAAAAATATTGGGCATAACGTACTTCCAAACTTTCAAGATCCGATGTGGATTTGGTCATTAAATTCAATAATGACTTTATTACGAGGAATTTAAACACTAATGAACAAAATAATGCTACGGACAATTCGATCAATTCAATGTTTTATACTGATATATAAATCGAGAACAGTTAAAACATGTTATAAGGGATTCAAAGGAAAATAAAGCAAGTGGTTATGATGGATTGACACCTAAAATTATTAAAATAATTGCAAAATACCACTTCAGTACAATAAAAAAATTAATTGATTATTCTGAATTAAATGTAATACTCTACCATAATTTGAAATACTCTGTAGTCCATCCCATACATAAATCATGAAATACAACCTCTGACAATAAAGTTCGGTGAATGAAGTCAGAACGGCCGATCTGGCAACACTGGCGAAGCAAAACGCTGCGTAGCGGCAGGTGTTGACCATCTGCCGCCACCGTTGTTCAGCTGAGCGTCGTTTGTGCTCCGTGAAAGACTTGTTTTACAAAGTGCTTGTTTAGTGCGTTTGTTCTTAACTGAGAACAGGAAAATGAACGACGAAAGATGAATTTAAAGTTTTGTTTTAAGCTTGGCAAGACACCGAAAGAAACTCACGCGATGCTGGTACGTGTTTATGAAGATCAAGCACTGTCCACGAAGTGTGTGTACGAGTGGTTCGCCCGTTTTAGAGAAGGCCGGGAAAGTGTTTCTGACAACCCTCGTAGCAGAAGACAGGCGACCTCCGTCAGTGACGAAAACATCGAGAAAATTTTGACCCGTTTCATGAAACGTCTACGCAGGGTACGACCTCAGTACGCACAACAAGGTTCATGGTTTCTTGTTCACGACAATGCTCGCCCTCACACAGCCAATATCGTCAAACAGTTCCTGGCAAAAAAGGGGGTGGTGTAAATTGAACATCCACTATACTCGCCAGATGAGGCTCAATCCTCCAGACTTCTTCCTATTCCCACAACTCAAACTCGCTTTGAAAGGAAAGAGATTTGACGATATTCCTGACATCCAACGAAACGTGACGAGGCTTCTGAACTCCAACCCAAAAGAAGACTTCTAGCAAAGTTTCCAGGACATGTATAGGAGATCTCAGTGGTGCATAGTAATGGGAGGTGACTATTTCGAGGGACAGTAAGGTAACTTTCGTTAACTTTTCATCTACGTTAATGTTACAGGACTATTCACCGAACTTTATTGTCAGAGGTTGTAGTAATGATTTGACAAATTACAGACCAATATCAATATTTCCAGTCTTCTCAAAAATAATTGAAAAATGTATAAAAAACCAGCTATTTGATTTCCTAAACAGACAAAAAAATTTCTTAACTAACCAATGTACGGATTTCAAAAAAATAAAAATACAGAAATGGCGATACTTGATCTAACTAACTATTTAAACAATGGATTCAACAATAATAAATGTTCCATCACTTTGTTCCTAGATTTGAAAACAGCATTCGATTTTGTGGATTTGGACATTTTAACAAATAAACTATTTGAAATAGGTGTGAGAGGAAACATACTTGAATGGTTTAAATCATACTATTGCAACAGGGAACAAGCAGTTGTTATTCAAAAAGAAGTTAGTACATTTCAAGGAGTGGGAAAAGGGGTTACAAATAAAGCACACACATCCGACTCGCAAGACCATTTTATGGAAGGCACTGGGGAAGCATGTGCTTGGGTTATGGTCATTGCGGTTGAGAAACGGGAGACAAAATTCTCAAACAAGAATCACGTGTTAAAGGAAAAATTATTACCGATTTATTTCGTGAGAACACATATACACAGATTTTATACAAGCACCACTTTATGCAAACTATTTTAAAAGCGCCATTCATCGATTGCGATCGAACACTGTGTTTTGAATGTGGACTGATCTCCCCGTTAAAAAGTGTCTCAAACCTTCACAATTTAGGCATAGTATTAAAAATATACGGCAGCACTGAAAAATTCACGCACTGAAACTATAACGTGCATATGCATACTTCCCGCACAGCTCATTTGGTAGAAAATTGCCAATGGCGATAGACCGGAGTTGTGCTCGGATCGAAAGAAACAAAAATCAACAAATGCCATGAGAAAATACAAACAATCCTAAACGGAAACGTCCAGAATGCATCTAATAGAGTTTGGAATACTTTCATACGTTGTTTGAATCGTTCTCTCGGAGTGATCCGAGAGCGAGTGCCGGACCAGAATACGAGTGGATTCGAGGTCGTGGGGCTTAGGTGAGACCGCGTGGAACGCGCCTAGGATTGCATTTGCTGCACCGTGGGAAGGAGATGAGGATTCATTCTCATTGGTTTAGGTGCTCTCTCTCAAGGATGACTCCTTGGTTATCAGACTGAGTGACCATCCGCGAGTTGAGAAAGCGATGCAAAATAGTCGTGAAAAGAGCTTGTCTTATTTTTTTTTATGTTCGTGTAGTCGTCCATTCACGACTATTCAGACGTGTCTACGGATTATGGGAAACAACTTGATTATTATAACTCTTGAATATTCAACCATTACCTTAGAACCGTGAAAGAAACATCGGTTTATTTACTATTTGGTATTCGTCGACTTACGACCGCTATTCATACGTACACAAAAAATCATGCAATTTTATCTTCATCTCTGATTTTACTGAAGAATGATCATTCATTCTTAAAAAATCATTTTCTTTTCAAAATTTAAAAAAAAAATTTATAAAATAATTTAAAAATTTTAAAAATTAATAATTTAATTTAAATTAATTTTTTTTTTAATTTAAAAAAAGGAAATTTCCTGAACAATTTATAGATATTAAAAATAATCCTATATATTATTTTCAATATATACATGTATAAATTATTTATGTAACTTGAGATTAAATGGAAAAACTACAACCCTTTGCCGATGATAGAGTACTTTACGTAGAAGATACTGATACAAAAAATTTAATTAAAGAAGCAGGTGATCCATCAAATGTATATATTAATATCTGGTTAATTAAACATAAATTAAAACTTGACACTCAAAAAATAAAATTGATTTATATGAACACAGGAAACAAATTATAACACACAAACATACATCTAATAATACATAATCATTGTCAGTGCTTTGAGAACAATCAATGTCAGTGCTTTGAGAACAATCAATGTCAGTGCTTTGAGAACAATCAATGTCAGTGCTTTGAGAACAATCAATGTCAGTGCTTTGAGAACAATCAATGTCAGTGCTTTGAGAACAATCAATGTCAGTGCTTTGAGAACAATCAATGTCAGTGCTTTGAGAACAATCAATGTCAGTGCTTTGAGAACAATCAATGCCATCGCCAAGAGATAGATATCGTTCGGGAGTACAATTACTTGGGTATCACAATACGGAATGATCATAAATGGAATACGCACTGTGATATTATAATAAGAAAGATTAGAAAATATGCAGTGATTATTTACAAAAATGAAAAACTTGCGATTGATGATCAAATCAGTCTCTGTGGGTCGTGAAGGTTTTCTAATAAATCAAGCCGGTGAATTAATTGGAAAATAAGTAGGAGTAGTAACCTCTTCCCCCCCCCCCCATCCAGAAAGTCCTATTCCATTAATTATCGAGTAACTGAGTTATCCGAGATGGTCTCAGTCCGGTTCACCTCGGATTATCGACTCTCCATTGTAGTACTCATTGTACTGTAGTGCAGGAGACTCATATGCACATATGGCACACCAAGGCTCGGACACATTCACGACTTCAATCTTATCAAATTACTCGCCGCCTATTACTCGAAGCAAATCCCTGGTACGGAATAGACTAACAATGCGATCAGAATTCAATAACCTCTATATTAAATTATACGCTCTGGTAACGTATTGCATATCTGATGACTAGCCATATGTGATTGGATTATCTGATGTGTACGCATTTTTGTTTGTATTTCTATCTCTGAAATTGTGTGAATAGGATGCACATATGTGTAACTATTTTATTTTGCATGCATGTATGTATAATTGTTATCTCTGAAATGTTTGGAAATTGTGGAATGCGTATGGGACGAGCATATGTATTATTTCATTTTGCATTTCAACCATATTGAAAATATGTTTCCCGGTGATGGCTTTTCAGTAGGAAATGGGCTGAGCCATCACGTGGTTAGTTAGTTAGTTAGTCTCCATTGTAGTAGAAAGATACATTATACTATTCAGTGAACGAACGGTTTACGAACTTAATTCGTTCCTGAAATCCGTTCGTAAACAGAATTGTTCGCAAACTAAAACAATCTCTCCCGTAGGAATCGATGTAAAATTAATTAATCCGTTCCTGAGACCCTGAAAATTTCTTGTATGAATTTTTACACCAGCTCCCCTCTGTAACGTTATAAAGCGTGTGTGTTATAAAGTGTTAACGTTATAAAGCCGAAGGAAGTTATGAAACTTACACTTATGAAGTTAAAATCTTCACGCTTAAAATGTCCTGTTGATCCATGGTATGTAGGACAAGTCATATTTTAAGGTGGAGCCTTACTCCGATGAAATTCAATTATTCAACCAACTCCTCTGTCAAAGCCAGAGACATCTAAAATAGGCATTTTCGGAATTAAGTCCGTTTAGTATGTTTGTAATGCTTGTTTACCGCCAGTTTGTGCGTTCGTAAACCAAGACTAGTTCGCAAACCGAATCATTTTGTGTTGTTCATAAACCGAATTGTTCGCCAACTGAGGTTTGACAGTATGTAGAGAATAAAATCACCAATTAGGAGTATAGGAAGAACAGGGAAGGGGATAAAAAACGACTCCGTTCATAGGGTTGGAATGAAGCTCCACGATGGCGAGAAAAGAGCTGGAATGAGTTTCTTCCATTTCCGTTAGGACGAGATACCTCGTCCCTGACCGTGAAGAGGTTAAATAAGCGGCAAGCGATGCGGTTCCGAATCAATGAAGTGAATCGTACTCACCTAAAAGTTGAACACCCTTGTTCCACTAATGCCATTTGAACCAGTAGAAATTTCTCCCTAATCTCCCGAGCTTAGGAAGAATTTAGTTTTTATTTCAATATTTTAATACATTAACACAACAAACCGACCATGTCCCTCGCTCTGGCAAGGGAAGGGTCCCCGCCGACAACGAATATAAGCTGGTTATTCAAAAGAACAAGGGTCATGGAGGAAAAAAATCTGAGGAGGTCCTCGGGGCCCCTGCCAGGGAGGGCCGTCTTGAAAGCATCACGGGGGGGGGGGAGAGCCAGCCAAGTGTCTTGCCTCCCACTCCAAAATGCAATATAGATCCAAAATTCGATATAATATACTGTGACAAGAGGATGTACGAAATACATACGTGGCCTGTCACCGTTGATGACCAGTACATAGCTCCAGCGAAGTTGAACAACGATAGACACGATCGCTCCAGCAACAGCCTCCATTGTTGACACACTGCATTCATTTAAAGGAAAAGCTGAGAGTGTTTTGTTAACGATGTAAGTTTTCTATAAGCAGCTAAACTCTCGTGTTGCACCAATCATGACACCGCCAGTAATTTTTTGATAGCGGTTACGGACATGAAAATTCGAAATGAACTGCCTCATGTGACAACGTGCCCTGGATATCGACTGCTTCTCGGACACATCGCGCCTTTCTTCTTCACGATGACATTTCGATTAGCAACTTGAGAAGAAGAAAAACGCCAAATTGCACGACAACGTGTCGTTCCGTTGCCATTTTTCCAATTCGATTCACATCAATACATCGTTTGTTGATACGGAATGAAAAGAGTCGTATCGATTGGCTGATTGGTTGAAACCCCTTTTCTGTGCCAACAGACAAAGTGGATCTTTATCTTTTAACAGAGTTATCATAATTTACGACCCCTGTCTATGGAAGCAGTTAAAGCAAGGACGCTCAACCTTCAAGAGAGTGCGGGCCACTTCAAGGGTTTGAAAACATGCCGCGCGGGCCGCTTAATTAAGTGCTATGGAACAGCATCGGAGGTCACTTAAGTGAGCTGTAAATCTGTAAATGTGCCAGATCACACCTTGTGATCTGGAAATCTTACGGTGCCGTCTTAACGCGTGGCACCCAGGTATCGCCGGGGGGGGGGGGGAAACTAATCCGGTTAAAATTTTCAGGATTAAAATCAGTAGGCAGAAAATTTCTGGAAAGGTGGGGGTCTCAGAAAAATCTTTTTGCCCAGTGGGGCCAATGATGCTCTTAAGACGTCCCTGCTGGAAATGTGCCACGCGTCACATAAATGATCTGATGTACCGCTTTTTTTTACAAAATCATTTGACTCCGGGGGCCACATTTGGCTTATGGGACATGGCCTGGCATGCATGATTTGTATCGATGTATTCGGAGAGTTTTTATTAAAGTCGCAGATTATAAAAGCCCGAATTTTTTAGGGGACCCTGAAAAAAAGCAGTAATTGCCCCTCGCCCTGCGACTGCGGTCCAAGGTGTAATGGTATAAAGGGTTTGGTCGGTGGACATATTTATTGTTCATATTTTGGGACCCTGGATGAATGCCACATTTACAACCACGCGAAAGTGTGGAACATTCTAAGCTGAAGAAAATCGTGTCTATATAGGAATGCACCAAAGATCCCAGAATATTATCCTGTCTCTATGGTGCCCGGTTCACGGAACCTTTGCCCCCGGTATATCGCCTCCGACATTTCGTCCCCGACATCTCGCCCCTGGCACGTTTCGTCCCCAGTACAAATTCGCCCCTGACACCTCACCCCGGTACATTTAGCCCCCGGAAATTTCGCCCCGGACATTTCACACCGGGAATTTCGCCCTGACCTTTCGCCTGCCCTGACCATATGAGTGACTATGTGAGTGACCATAAGAGTGACTCAGTAAGTAATCAAGTAAATTGGAAATTTATCTCTGATATTTCGCCAGCCCTTATCGTACGCGTGACTGCATGAGTGAACATATGAATGATGGTACAAGTGACCAAGTGAGTGACCACATGAGTGATCAAGTAAGTTGGACATTTACTCTTGACATTTTGCTTCTCCTGATCGCATGAGTGACCAAGTGAATGAATACATGAGTGATCGAGTGAATTGAAAATTTATCCCCGGACATTTCACCTGCCCTGACCATATGAGTGACCCAGTGAGTGATCATATGAGTTACTCAGTGAGTAATCAAGTGAATCGGAAATTGACCCCCTGTCATTTTGCCTACCTTCACCGTACGCGTGACCGTACGAGTGAATATATGAATGATAGTGTGAGTGACCATACCGGTGTGAGTCGTAAATTTGGGAAAAATATTTTATGCTTAAACAGAAAATTCCAAGGTCTTAGAATCCATTAAAGTGTGAGTCACTTGGTCTTTCAGTGCTACGTAACCACCTATAAAAAGGGAGGGATGAGGAGGATCATCTTTGCAGACACTCCACCCTCGCACTTTGCCAATCACTCAATCGCTCACTTTGTCAATCACTCAATCGCTCACTTTGTCAATCACTCAATCGCTCACTTTGTCAATCACTCAATCGCTCACTTTGTCAATCACTCAATCGCTCACTTTGTCAATCACTCAATCGCTCACTGGGTCAATCATACGGTCATTCACTTTATCAATCTTTCGGTCACTCATGCAGGCACTCACTTGGTCACACATTCACTTATGCGTTCCATCACTCAGTAACTCCCTTGGTCACTCACACGGTCAGTCCCTTGATCACTCACTTGAACATTCGTACCGTCACTCACCTGGTCACATATACAGTCACTCACCTGGTCACATATGCAGTCACTCACTTGGTCACTCATGCAGTTAACCATTCGGTCACTCATGCGGTCAGTCACTTATTCACTCAAACGTTCCATCGCTCAATTCCTTCCTTTGTCACTGACACGGTCAATCCCACCATCACTCACTTGATCACTCATACAGTTAATCACTTGGTCGTTCATGCGGTCATTCACTTCGTCACTCATACCTCCATTCGGTCAGTCACTCGGTCACTCATACGGTTAATTACTCAGTCTCTCCTTTGGTCACTCATATGCTCAATCACTCAGTCACTCACTCGGAAAATTACATAAGATTTAATCGGTCACTCACTCTTGGTCACTCATTCACTCAAACGTTTCATCACTTGGTAACTCCCTTGGTCACTCACACGGTCAATCCCTCGATCACTCACTTGGTCGCTCATGAGGTCATTCATTTGGTCACTCATACGGCCATTCGGTCAGTCACGTGGTCACTCATACGGTCATTCACTCATAAAGTCAATTGCACACTAGTTGATACGGTCACTCACGTGGTGAGTCATTCTGCCACTCGCTCAGTCATTTGTACGGTCACTAACGCACTCCTACAGTTCATTTCACACTCACTTGGTCACTCATACGGTCACTCGATCATTCACACGGTCACTCATACAGTTAATCACTCATACGTTCAGGGCAGGTGAAATGTCAGGTGTGAATTTTTCGGGGCCAAACGCGCCAGGGGCGAAATGTCAGGGACGAAATTTCCGGGGGTCAAATGTAACGGGGACGAAACGTTCCAGGGGCAAGATGTCGGGAACAAACTGTCGGGGGCGAAAGTTCCGGATCCCATGGTGCCCAACCTTTGGAGAGTGCGGGTCACTTTATTGGTTTGAAAACGTGTCTGGGACCACTCAAGTGATACGTTAATAATTAAGTTTCACTTATTATCTGAACTGTGCCGCGTGCTGCTGATCTGTAGAAGTGCGGCTTTACAAGCAAGATTTTTCAAGCCCCTCCCCTATAGTGAATTTAGAGCACGTGAAATAAAAATATTATACATATCTTCCCGGGCCTTCTGGCTGGAGTCCTGTCAGCTCCCACCCTTGTGGGCGCCATGCTCCGAGGCCTCAGGGTCATGTTAGAGTATTACGACTCTAAATTAGGGCTTCCAAGCACCAGGGTCTCCGCATTGCATCGGTTGAGAACCACTACTACTAAACCACACATGCACCTCGTCCATATTCCTCTGCGGAACCTCTAACGAATTGGTACATGCGGGAATGTGCGCGTACGTGTAGTGAAACCTGACGTGAAGTTTGTTTCTGTGTAATGCTCGTTATGTGTATAGTGCTGCCATCTGCCGCCAGTTTTTCTAACTATGAGTGAAGTGTAATGATTGAATAATTTATCGTTGTTGGCCAGTTGCTCTCTGTGGCGAGACTTTTTAACTTCGAAGTAATGTGCATAAGCAAATATACGTATTATATATGAAGGCGTTTGTTGAAGGCGTATGAAGGCGAATTGTTCATTGCTGAGATATTTATATTTCAAATTTAAAAACAAAAAAATTTGATTCTCGACAAATATTTTTCCCGACTGTATTTTTCCTGAATGTATGCAACGTTATCAGAGGGAAGTTGTGTTTTAACCTTTGCCTGTGGCCGCTGTGGTGGTCGAGTGGTTATAGTGACGGACTCGCGATGCGAGGATCCGGGTGCGAACCCCACAGTGGTGGTCGGCTGAAGTTGGTTTTCTGTGGTTCCCAACTTCAAGGCGCAAATGCGAGCCGATCTCCCCGTTAAAAAGTCTCGCCACAGAGAGCAACAGTCCTACAACGATAAATCATTCAATCATAACACTTCACTCATAGTTAGAAAAACTAGTGGTAGATGGCAGCACTACACATCACAAGCATTACAGAGAAACAACACAAAAAAAACTTCACGTCAGGTTTCACTGCTCGTACACGCACATTCCCGCATGTACCGATTCGTTGGGGGTTCCGCGGGGGGGGGGGAGGTGTACGTGTGGTGTAGCAGTAGTAGGTAGGGCTCGGGGATCCATGATATTCTTAAGTTAGCCATCTCGGTGGGCAATCTGCCTGTTGTGGCGTTGAATTTGTATTTAAAGTACTAAAATTTACGAAACGGGTTCTCGACGCGTGTCGCCCACGTCTAGCCCTAGGAGCATTTTGTTGTAGCCCATCCATTAGTTTCGACGAATGGTTGAAATTGTTAAAAGACGATTAATTCTAGAATTAATGGAAATTCCGGAATAACTCTATAAATAATAATTCCTAAATTAAGGAAGGAAATCGTCCATAATTAATGAAAGAAGTTGCAGTGGAACTTCGGTTAACCAGCTTAATCCGTTCCGTCAACGTGCTCGTTATCCGAACTGCTCGTTATCCGAATCAAACTTCTTCATAGGAAATAAGGGAAACTTGGATATATTGTTGGTTAGAAGAAATGGGGCGGTTGAAGACAAACACTTCCTTCTACAATATTCAAAGATATTATTAAACATTTATTACACACCCACCGCGGAAGCCCCTGGCAAACAAGTGCTTGTAGTGATCTACAGCTCTCAAGATCCCCTGGCTGTTAGTGGATTTTTATGACCCATTTCGAAAACCCCTGACAGTCAAGTTTGGGTTGTGACCCATAGCTCGAATCCCTGGCTTAGTGGATTCGTAAGACCCTTCTCGGAAGCCCCTGCGAATTACGTTCCAGGAGTAACCCCTCCCCCCCAGCTCAGAGTCATTGGTTGTTAATGGATTTGGACAACAACCCACCTTGCATGCCCGGCGATCCAAGTTTGGGTCGCTATGGTGATCAAGAGTGACCATAAAAGTTTGTAAGCATGTTACTGACCATGGCATGAGCGTGAGACAAGGTCGATGACCGATCGTACGAGTGACTTAGAACATGTGGAAAGCCTGTGAGTGACCAAAGCAGTGAGGAGTCACATGATCGACAATAAGAATGATGTACAGACTAATGAACCAAGTCAGTGAATGACCAAAAGAGCAACTCCAGAGATGACACAAGAATGAGAGAGACCTAGAGACTGTGACGTACAGAGTGTGCAAGCATAGGAGTGACCCAAAGAGTGACGTAGAGAGTGCGTAAGTATAGGAGAGACCCAAAGAGTGACCCAGAAAGCAGAAATTATGTCAGCGAACGACCAAAAGAATGACCAAAAAAAGTGATCAGGGAAATGTGAAAGCATGGTGAGTGATGGAAAGAGTGACTTTAGAGAGATAGAGAGAGGCGTGCTTTTTTGTGGGGGGGGGGTGGCATAACGACCTATAACCCAGGACCGTTAATTTGAGAAATGTGTGATAAAATCGAATGTAGCATTTAGTAATAGAATTTAGCATTTAGCAGCGTAAATCTGAAATTAAAAACATAACTTGGAATCTAGCAATAGAAGTTAAAATTTGACAATAGAATTTAAAATTTAGCATTGAAATTTAGAATTTATCAATAGAATTTAGCAATAGAGTACAGAATTTAGCAATTGCATTTAGCAATCGAATTTATCATTTAGCAATAGAATGCAGCATTCACAGCATAATTCTGAATTCAGCAACATAACTGATAATTTATTAATATATAATTTATAATGCTGTAACAAATAGAAAAAAAAATGTTTTACCAACATTTTAAGCTGTTTTTTTTCCCCGTCTCTTGGATATTTCAGTGAATGTTGCACTCAGAAACATGGATTTTTTTCTTCTTGGTTTCGCAGAACGCAAATCGAGCACTGACTGCCAACGCTAGTAACATGAAGCCTAGCTGCGATTGGTATCTAGACAGTGCTGCAATGGAGCACATGTGTTCACAAAAATATAAGTTTCTCAACTTGACAACTGTAAAGTGGAAATAGCTAATTTCGAGAAAATGTAAGTGGTTCGAAAAGGTGATGTTATTTTGAAGCCTGTTAAATCCTGTGGTAGAGAAACATTCTATCTAGCCGACGTTCTGTACGTACCAGAACTCGACGGTAACTTCCTTTTAGTGGGAAGAATCGAGGAGATAGGAATGACTGATTCATTCCAAGACCATCGTCAAAGACCCTAACGAAAAAAACCAACGTAATCCTTACTGCATATAGAAGTGGGAGACTTTATAAGGTTGAAGAAGCGAGAACTTATAAAGCGCATATCTCAAGGCATGAGAAGCTTATCCACCGACTCTTAGGACCTTCTCATTTGAATGCAGTGAAGAAGCTCATGAACGAGAATGACACTGTCAATAGTTGTGCAGAAGCAATGGAAGATGGAAGTATTTGCTCTACTTGTGTCCTTGGAAAGATGAGGAAAAATTCCTTTCCGTAAAGGAGGGAACAAACGTGCATCAAGGCCACTTCAGCTCATTCATATTGATGTCACAGGACCTATCATGCCTCCATCTAAAGAAGGGTCGAGGTATATTGTCACCTTTGTTGACGACTACTCAAGGTATCCTGAGTTAAGCCTATGAAATCCAAATGTCTAGTCCTCGAGAAATTTATTGAGTGGGTTAAGCTCTATTGCGTATTGTGGTGCAAGCACTGCGTTGCTTTTAGAAATTACAGCATGCGATGCATTACGATCAGTAATGCACCACTATTTGCAGTGCACCACAATAATCAGTACAGTATAATACGCAATACGATGTATTGCATTAAACAAAGCACAATAAAGCATTAAGCAATGCACCACAATACGCCATAAGCACTGCATTACAATAAGCACGTATGCACAACAATACCTAATGCATAGCAGTACGCAATCAGCAAAATCAGCAATGCACTGCAATCAGCGAAGCATCGCAATAAGCAATTCACCACAATACGCAATACGGACTGCATTATAACAAGCAAGCAATACAGCATGCGATTCACTAAAACCAGCATTGTACCACTATTTGCAGTGCACTGCAATAAGCAATATAGCAGAACAGCAATAATCACTGCATTATATTAAGCAATACAGCACGCGATTCCCTACAATTCGTAATGCATAACAATAGCAATGCACCACAATCAGCAATGCACCTTATTGCAGTGCACCACAATAAGCAATACAGCATAATAAGCAGTAGGCACGACATTATAATAAACAATACGGCACACGACGGACTAAAATACATAATTCGTAACAATACATAATGCAGTAATATTATGCGTAATGCGTAACAATACATAATGCAGTAACATTATGCGTAATGTGTAACAATACATAATGCAGTAATATTATGCGTAATGCGTAACAATACATAATGCAGTAACATTATGCGTAATGCGTAACAATACATAATGCAGTAACATTATGCGTAATGCGTAACAATACATAATGCAGTAACATTATGCGTAATGCGTAACAATACATAATGCAGTAACATTATGCGTAATGCGTAACAATACATAAGCAGTAGGCACGGCATTATAATAAGCAATACGGTGCATGAAGAACTAAAATACGTAATGTATAACAGAATACGCAGTATAAGCAGTAGGTACACGACGTAATAAAATATGTAATGCATAACAATACGTAATGCACAACAATACGTAATGCACAACAATACGTAATGCACGGCAATACGCAATGCAGCACAAAACGCAATACACCACAATACGCACTGCATTATAATGAGCAATAAAGCACGCGAGCTCAATACGCAATACATCACTATACATCGCAATAAGCTCCACAATATACCTCATAACCACTGAAATACGATAAGAAAGCGATGCAAAACCATTTGCAGTGCACCACAATAAGCAATACAGCCCAATACGCAATGCACCACAATACACAATAAGCACTGCATTGCAATGCGAAATACAGCACGCGATGAACTATAATGCATAATGCATAACAATACGCAATGCACCACAATACACAATAAGCACTGCATTGCAATGCGAAATACAGCACGCGATGAACTATAATGCATAATGCATAACAATACGCAACGCACCACAATCAGCAATGCTCCGCAATAAGCGATACAGCATGATATGCAGTACGCACTGCATTATAATAAGCAATACGCCACAATGCGCACTACGTGATGCATGATACACAATAAGCAATGCATTAAAATAAGCGATACAGCACGCGATGCACTACAATACGCAACGCACCAAAAATAGCAGTGCACTACTATTTACAGTGCACCGCAATACATCATAAAACATAATTCGCCGCAATACGCGATGTATGGCAATAAGCGAAGCATCATAATATACGCAAAAAGCAAAAGCACTGTATTACTGCATTACAATAAGCAATACATCGCATGATGCGCTGCAATGCGTGATGCACCACAATCAGCAATGCACTACAATAAGAAATACGGTATATAAAACTGCAATGTACCACCATCGGCGATTCGGTACAATAAGCAATGCAGCAACCATCACAGGCACAATAAGTAGTGCTTCCTATCTATTTAGTGCACCGCAAAAAGCAAAGCACCACTATATTCAGGGCGCCACATTAAGCAATACAGCACAATAATCAGTGCACCACCATATTCAAAGCACCGCAATGCACCACCATATTCAAAGCACCGCAATGCACCACCATATTCAAAGCACCGCAATGCACCAATGTATTCAGTGCACCACATCAAGCAATACACCACCATCGCGATTAGCGAAACAACACGGTGCGTAATGTTCCACCATTGGCAATACAGAACAATAAGAAATACACCTCCACCATAGGCAATACAGGACAATAAGCAATGCACCACAATACGCAATGAACCCCAATACACTATAAGCACTGCATTAGAATAAGCAATATAGCACGTGATGCACTGAAATACGTAATGCATGACAATGAGCAATTGACTAATATTTACAGTGCACCAAAATAGTCAGTTGCCAGTTTCATACTCTGATTTCGATAAGTAATCTTAAATACACTGCCATCATAAATTCATGCCATCATAATACTACATGCACCGCAATACATACGTTATACGTAAGGATAGGTACACAATAAATAACGCACCACTATATGCAGTGCATCACAATAAGGAGTGCACCACTATACGCGGTGAATGTCAACACACAAAGCACCATCATCGGCAATAAAGCACAATACTACCACCACAATGAGAAACACAGCACAAAACGCAGTGCACCACCATCGGCAATACAGCAAAATAAGTAGTGCACCATGATAAGTAATGCACCACAATATGCGATGCACCATAATATGCAATGCACCACAATACGCGATGCATCACAATAGGCAAAGCACCATAATATGCAATGCACCACAATACATAATAATAAGCGCTGCATTACGATAAACAAAATCACCAATACACTACACACACCAATCACAAAATAAGCAATGAAGCACCGAAATGTGATATATACGCGATGTATAGTAATATAAGCAAAGCACCATAATATGCAATGACCCATAATATATCATATAAGCACACTGCATTACAATAAACAATACAGTACTCAGTTCACTACAGCACGTAAAACATCGCAATCAGATGTGTGTAATCAGTAATATAGTGCACCACAATAAGCAATGCAGCATACTACAATAAACAATACAGTACTCAGTTCACTACAGCACGTAAAACATCATAATCAGATGTGTGTAATCAGTAATATAGTGCACCACAAGCAATGCAGCATACTACCCGATGAACCTCTATTAGCAATACATCGCATTATGCGATGCATCTCAATAAGGAAAGCACTATAGTACGCAATGCACCGCAATACACAATAACGTTGCATTACAGCAAACAATACAGCATGCGATGCACCGCACAATCAGCAATGCACCATTATTTGCAGTGCACCACGGACATCCGTAATAAAAAAATCGTCACCAATTTCCGTTGCATAGAAACGGGGCCTTTTCGAGTTTGTGATGTTATATTATAGAGTAGATATTTGACATGGTTTCTTTTTTTAATTCACTGCAATTTGAAATGGCTCTTCATTTTCCTCGATATAAGCATACAGACATGATAGAATAATATTGCTCTTTTACAACTTTTTAGGCATTGGACCAATGCCAAAAATGTAGTATTGGTACCAGTTTTAGCTCATTTACTTATATTTGTAACAGACAACTGTTCGCAGTGACATCTAACGAGTCTTTATATGCTAAGAAATTATCATAATCTGAAAAAAGTGAATAGGACTTTTATTACGTTGTAGGCCTTGGTAGAATATCGATTTGTTTACTTATATTTGCTACAGACGACTAACTGTTCGCAGTGACATCTAACGAGTCTTTATATGCTAAGAAATTATCATAAGCTGAGGGAAGTGTATTGGGCTTTTACCATGTTTTAGGCTTTGGTAAAATGTTGATTTGTTTACTTATATTTGTTATAGACAACTAACTGTTCGCAGTGACATCTAACGAGTCTTTATATGCTAAGAAATTATCATAAGCTGAGGGAAGTGTATTGGGCTTTTACTATGTTTTAGGCTTTGGTGAAATGTCGATTTGTTTACTTATATTTGTTACAGACAACTAACTGTTCGCAGTGACATCTAACGAGTCTTTATATGCTAAGAAATTATCATAAGCTGAGGGAAGTGTATTGGGCTTTTACTATGTTTTAGGCTTTGGTGAAATGTCGATTTGTTTACTTATATTTGTTACAGACAACTAACTGTTCGCAGTGACATCTAACGAGTCTTTATATGCTAAGAAATTATCATAATCTGAGAAAAGTGAATTGGGCTTTTACTGCATTGTAGGCTGTGGTAGAATGTCGATTTGTTTACTTATATTTGCTTTAGACAATCAACTGTTCGCAGTGACATCTAACGAGTCTTTATATTACAAGACATTAACATAAGCTGAGAGAAGTGTATTAGGCTTTTACTACGTTTTAGCCTTTGGTTAGAAGGTCAATTTCTTTACTTATATTTGTTACAGACAACAAATTTTCTTGCTGCTTAACATTGAAAAATTTGCGATAACGGAAGCCCAATATACATCTAGTCTGGCGGGCCCGTAGAGGAGAAATGAATATAATTTCTGAATTATATTTCTTCTCGATGGGCGGGCCTAGGGTGACTTATATTTGTTACAGACAACAAATTTTCTTGCTGCTTAACATTGAAAAATTTGCGATAACGGAAGCCCAATATACATCTAGTCTGGCGGGCCCGTAGAGGAGAAATGAATATAATTTCTGAATTATATTTCTTCTCGATGGGCGGGCCTAGGGTGACCATACGTCCCGTATTTTCCGGGACAGTCCCGGTATTTTCTATTTTTTTGGCCGTCCCGACTTTTTGACAAAAGTGTCCCGGTTTTTCCCGTATTTCCCACGACGCCTACTTGAATTTTAGATCTTTATTGAAGTCGAAGATTGAAATAATTTTTTAACTCATAAATTATTTTATGATAGTTACAACTATATATGGGATATTAATCTCCCACATTTGCCTTGGTAAACGCTTTTTTTTTTTCGTGGAATACATTTTAATCCATTGCAATTTGCAGTAATGCATCATTTCCCGCCATTGTGATTTTTCCGTAATTTCAAGAATATTTGGCAACTTTGTTTAGTTTTGGCATCGTTTTTGGCGGTAATTGGCGATGTCCCGTATTTTCCCTTATTTGGAATCCCGATGTCCCGTATTTCTCTCGAGGAAATATGGTCAGCCTAGGCGGGCCCAATAATATTTGCGAATTCGGTCACGGGTAATTGAGGAGGGACTGGATTTTATTTGTTGGTAAAATGAATACAAATGAACATTTGCCGTGGCACCCACAGGGGGATGTCCGACAAGCTTCCGCGTCAGGGGCCCGTTTCATTTTGGGGGCCCTGGATGAATCTCATTCTTTTCTGTTATTTAACATTGTAGAATCTGCGACAGCGAAAGCCCGAGATAAATCCAGTTTGGGTCCCCCACTAAACGTATGCGACTTGGTGTCCCGGATAATTGTTTGGGGGTCCTGGATTTTATTCCCTGGTAAAATGAATACAAATGAAAATTTTTCATGGCACTCGCAGTGGGGGGGTATAGGACAAGCTTCGAAGTCGGGGGGCCCCTTGTAGAAATTGACAGGATTAAATTTGGGGGCCCTGGATGAATCTCATTCTTTTCTGCTGTTTAACAATGTAGAATTTGCAACAGCGGAAGCCCGAAAGAAATCCAATCTGGGCCCCCTCCCCACTAAAAATCTACGTATTGGGTCCCTGCTACTGGATGTGGGGCGATGGATTTTATTCGTTGTAAAAAGTTGATAAAAATTAAAAATTTTCGTGGTCCCTCACAGGGGGATGTCCGACAAGCCTCCAGGTCGGGGCCCCATGGAAACGTTGAGAGGTTCCAATTCGGGGGGCCCCTGGATGTATCTCATTAATTTTCATTTTTTCCTATTGTAAAATTTGCAACATCGGTGCCCGAAATTAAGCCAATTTGTCGGGCCCCACTAAAAGTATGCGAATTGGTGTCCCCGGTAATTGGTTTGGGGCCCTGGATTTTACTCGTTGGTAAAATGAATACAAATGAAAATTTTTCATAGCACTCGCAGCGGGAGGACAAACTTCCAAGTCGGAGCCCCATGTTTACAGGTTTAATTTTTGGTGGTCCCTGGATGAATCTCATTCTTTTCTGTTGTTTGACATTGTAGAATTTGCAACAGCGGAAGCCCGAGATAAATCCATTCTGGGTCCCCCACTAAAAATCTGCGAATTGGATCGTCGCTACTGGATGTGGGGCGCTGGATTTTATTCGTTGTAAAATTGATAAAAGTGAAAAATTTTCGTGGTCCCTCACAGGTGGGAATGTCCGACAAGCCTCCATGTCGGGGCCCAATGCAAATGTTGACAGGTTAAAATTCGGGGGCCCCTGGATGTATCTCAGTGATTTTCATCTTTTAACCATTGTAAAATTTGTAACATCGGTAGCCCGCAATAAAGCCAATCTGGGGCCCTGGATTTTATTCGTTGGTAAAATGAAGTCGGGGGCCCATGTTTACAGGTTTCATTTTGGGGACCCTGGAGGAATCTCATTCTTTTCTGTTGTTTAACATTGTAGAATTTACAACAGCGGAAGCGCGAGATAAATCCACTCTGGGACCCCAACTAAAAATCTGCGTATTGCGTCCCCGCTACTGGATTTTATTCGTTGTAAAATTGATAAAAATGTAAAATTTTCGTGGTCCCTCACAGAGGGGAATGTCCGACAAGCCTCCAGGTCGGGGCCCCATGGAAATGCATTTCGGGTGTCCCTGGATGAATATCATTGATTTTTGTAGTTTAACATTATGAAATTCGCTTCTTCAGTAAGCTGGTGCTTTCACGTGTCCCTTTCCATAGCACGCTGATGAAGTGGGACGAAACAAACAAGATATGTTGTGAAGAGGGGGGGGGGGTAATCTGCCCCCCCCCCCCAGTATTCTATAATATGAAATCACAAACCCGAAAAGGGCCTGTTTCTATGCAACAGAAATCGGTTACGTTTTTTGGTGAAGTTCTCATTTAACTCTTGAATATATCGGGAACTGTTTGACTCATCGGAACCAAATTATGTGTATGTACCGAGAAGCTTGCACCTCCACCATACTGCAGCTGGGGCCCCTAAACCAGCTTTTTCACGGGGCCCCTCTGTGGTTGATTTATTGTGTGAAAAATCAAACAGTTGTCAGAATCGTTCCGACCCCTGTCAGCCCTTGTGAGGGCCATGCCGAGAGGTATGTATATATATACCTTCATGGGGAAAGTAAAAGGTTTCATTTCCAAGGGGCTTTGATGGATCTAAATGTTTTCTTGCTGCTTTAACATTGAAAAAATTTGCAATAGCGGAAGCCCAAGATATATCCAGTCTGTGGGATCCCATAAAAATCTATGAATTGGGTCCCGGCTCCTTGATTGGGTGAACCTGGATTTTATATTGATTGGTAAAATGAATACAAATAAAACATTTTCGTGGTCCTCACAGGGAGGAGGGGGGGATGTCTGAGAAGTGTCCATGCCGCCCCCCCCCCCATGGAAAAGTTGGCAGGTTTCATTTCGGGGGCCTTGGATGAATCTCAATGATTTTTGTTGTTTAACATTGTAAAATTTGCAACAGCGGTAACCCGAAATAGATCCAGTTCGGCACCCCTACTAAAAACCTGCGTATTGGGTCCCGGGAAACTGGTTGGGGGCCTGGATTTTATTTGTTGTCAAAATGAATATAAATGAAAATTTTTCGTGGCCCTCACAGAGGGGATGTCCAACAAGCTTCCAGGTCGAGGGCCGCATGTGGTAGTTGACAGGTTTCATTATGGAGGCCTTCGATGAATCGCATTCTTTTTTTTTTCTTTTTTACACTGTAAAATTTGCAACAGAGGAAGACCGAGATAAATCCAGTCTGGGCACCGCTAAAATTTGCGAATCGTGTCCCGGGTCCCCGATTGGGAGCCCTAAAATTTATATGTCGGTGAAATGACCCCCCCCCCCCACCCGAGAAAATTCTGCGTGCGCCTATGGAGCCATATATGCTTAATTCGTGGTCCTCTGATGTGACCAGCCACCCCAAACCAAATTTTGTAAAAATGAACTAGGTGGCACATTTTTTTTACGGATCACGCAAGTGACACGTAGCACAATTTCAGAGCGTTTAAGCGGTTCTAGAGCACATTTTCAGATCACTCAAGTAGGATCGTGGCACACATTCGCATCTTTTTAGCGACCCGTGTGGCACATTCACGGATCACTTGAGCGGTCCGTGGTACATTTAGAGATCCCTTAAATGTTTTAGAGCACTTTCGTGGCCCGCAGTGCAGTTCTACGTCACTCAAGTTACCCGCAGCATATTTACGGATCATTTGAGAGACGCGCGGCACAGTTGCAGAGCACTTGAGCGATCCGCGACACATTTCTGGAGCACTTAAGCTGGCTCGGACGCATTTCCAGATCACTTGATGGACCATGGAACATTTAAAGACCATCAAAGTGGCTGTTTAGAGAGAACTTTTCAAAAGGGGGAATATTAGTTTAGGGGCCCACAAACTAGGGAAGTCTTTTTTTCTCGTTTTTGGCATTCCCAGTGAAGATGCCAACAAGAATATTTAATATTTTTATAAAGGGTGGTTGATGGACGTAAGTATCATTCACCCCCCCCCCCACTCCCCTTCCTCGTCATCAAAAGTTAGCAAATCCGAACCCCCATCGATGCTGACGTAATACTTCAATGACCCTCATGCATGGATTGTTTGGAAAGGCCTCCCAAAACAGCGGAACCCGATGCGACCGCACCTGTGTTCCATCCCTAAGGGTGGCTCTGGGTCACTGAATATATAAAGTCAGGGCTAAAAGGGCCACGACATTGTTAAGACACCCCTGGGCATGGCCGTCTTAAGAGCATCACGGGGCCCCTGGCCAAGCGTTTTTTCTGAGGCCTTATCTGGCAAATTCTCAAAAAATTCACCTACCTCTCATTTTTCTGATTCCTTTCTTCTCTTGAGAGGCCCCGGGCCGTGCCCGGTTGAGCCCATGCGTTAAGACGGCATGGCCCCCACATCCTGTAGCGGGGCCCCTATGCTGGGATCTTTTGCGGGCCCCTCGGTCAGACTTTTAACGGGCCCTTTCTGTAGTTAATGTATAGCGTAAGAAAGTAAAAACATTATGATAACACACACCATCCCGGGCCCCAGGGCTAGAGCCCTGTCAGCCCCCCCTCCACGTGGGGGCCATGCCCCTGGGTCCGGTAAAGGCGACCCCAATAGTAATTGAGGATGTTTCTTTCATTAATTTGCTAAAATTTAAAAAAAAAAAATTTAATTGATTTCAATGTTTTTCATGTGACTTTCTTCGCCTCTCTAATTTTTTCTTCTCTCCTCCTCCCGCTCTTTGGTATAAACGAATTTTCAAAATCCCCGGATCCGCACGATCGACAATCCACCAATCACAGGGCTTGAAATTTCCCGGTCAGAGAGAGCAGACGACTTTTTTTGCTCCCTCTGTTTTTGTCTCTCACGGCAGCATAAACAAATTAGTAAGAGCTCCCGGATGTGAAACACGGCCCAGTGACCAATGAGAAGGCTTGAAGTTTCGCGCCAAATTCCAGAGCGAGAGCAGACGATGGAGAAGTTCTACTGCGCAGTTGAATTTTAGAAGCGTCATCAGTGACGTTGCTGCCTCCCGAACTAACGCCACCTTAATAAGTAAGCTCCTTATCAAGGCGCCTTATCCCTTATCTCCTGTGTTGTTTTTCAAGTTTAAATTTATTCTTATTCTTCAATTTCTGGTGAGTTTTATTTACTTTATATAAATTTCTAAATTTAATTTATTTTGTAAATCGGTGAAATTTATAGAAAACAGTGCCCTGGGTACAAGGCCGTAGCGAGGGGAGGAGGGGGGGTCTGGTTCCCCGAAATGTGAGAAAATGACTTTAAAAGGGAGGAAAAGATGGACAAATCTATTGTTCTACTACTTTGAGCCGCCCCTCCCCAAATTCAAGTGGTCCCCCACAAGCAGGGCCGTCTTAAGAGCATCATGGGGCCAAGTGGTTTTTCTGAGACCCAATCTAGTAAATTCTATAAAATTTCAACCGGATCTCATTTTTGTGAGGCCCCTCTTCTCTTGAGGCCCCCGGGCCGTGCCCGGGTGGGCCCATGCCTTAAGACGGCACTGCCCACAAGGGGTGGGCTGACAAGGCTCCAGCCCCGGGCAATTTCCACAATTTTTTTGCTTTTTCACGCTATAAATTCATCATGAAGGGACCCCCGTGATAGTCTTGTCGGGGGCCCGCAAAAGATCCCAGCTTGGGGCAGGGCCGTCTTAAGAGCATCGTGGGGGCCCCCCGGGCCAGTTGGTTTTTCTGAGGCTCTACTTGGAAAATTCTCGAAAATTTCAGTTATTTTTGTGAGGCTCCTCTTCTCTTTAGGGCCCCGGGTGGGCCCATGCGTTAAGATGGCACTGGCTTCGGGGCCATGGGTTCCCCCCTCCGAACGAAATTTCTGGCTATGGACCTGTCTAAATATGCCAAGTCGCGGGGCTCTGTGCGAAAATAGAACGGGAATAGGGCGCAGAGCAGTCTTAAGAGCGTCATGGGGGGCCCGGGCCAAGTGATTTTTCTGAGGCCCTAGCTGGAAAATTCTCAAAAAATTCAAATACTTCGTTTTTCTGAGGCCCCCGGGTGAGCCATGCGTTAAGACGGCACTGTTAGGGCGTCTTGACATTTTTGGAGGCGTCGTCGTTTTATCCCCAATGTGATGTGTATATTTGGGGACGGGAATCGTCTAAAAATTGGAACCTACTGGAAGAATTCCATCATTTAAGTGAGTTCCGAAGTAATAAAAGAAATGCAAAAAAAAAACACCCCCCTCAGATGGGGTCACCCCCACCTTTTACGGCCAAATAATAATTCCCCCCCCCCCAGTGTGTGTATATATATATAACAAAAGTATGCATTTCAAACCCCTGTCGCACCTCTTTTGCGGACAAACTTTTTTGTCCCTTTGGTGTCTGCAAAAGAGTGGTTTCACTGTAATTCCGATATTAATGAAAAAAGTAATTCCTGAATTTGATGAAAATTCAGTATTTAGCAGCGAGTAATTGAAAGAAATAATGGAAGAAGTAATTCCAGAATTACTGAGAGAAGTAATTCACAAGCGACGCAATGAGAAAAAAAAAACAATAACATCCCCCCATAGCTATAAACGATAGATTAAAAAAAATAGAACCTCATTGATCTTGGTAATGACTGTCATGCTTTGATGGATTGGGACATTCTGATACACAACCCAAACAAGTCTTATTTACAATACGAATTATACAATTGAAGTCATAGATAGCAAGTAGATGGGGGGGGGGGGGAAGAATGAAAGTACATATATTTAGAACATGAGGGGGGAGGGTTTATGTAAGGAATGTCAAAACAAAAAAATCATGTTTTTAATGCAGGGACGCGGAAGCATCCAAACATCAGAGGCACACTTCAGAACATGTAACACCAATGTTCTATTTAATTTTTGATGTAACCAACACATCTATGTGGGTTGATAGGTAAAGAATTTTATTAATAGTTTCGCTGGTTATCAATACTTATATCTAATAGCCAGTATTAACTGTTTAAAGGCCGAACTATGAACAAAGTCGCTTATTGTTTTGAAATTTGGAATATGAGGTATTTTTGCATGCCTAATACATAGATAAACTTTGAAATTTGAAGAAAAAAATTTTTTTTTCTTTTGTTTTTCATGATGTTCCGCAAGTGAAACATTGGCACTTGGGGAGAGGTGAAAGCAGAAACTGGTATCGCCTATATTCTCTATATTATTTCTGGAGTACAGTTATCACAAGAAATTTTCTATTTCCTACTACAAATTCAAATTCCCAAAACAGTTATTTTATGTTTATATAAAAAAAAAAAGTGCAGAAAATTTTTTCTTTATAATTGTCTGTGATAAAAGAAGGAAAACATATATCTGATGGACCCGTTTGTCACATTGGCAGCATTTATATATAGTGTTTTGTTTTGGCAAAGTGCACACCGTCCTTGCGTCGCACACACAATACAATGGCCATCAGAGGACCTGTCAACTTTTTCAGCTGACAACTTAGAACCCCTCCTTTGTTCATAGAAGGCTCATTGTCACTTCTCTTCGGAATTCCAAGTGCAAAATACGATCCACTTCTCGTAACTCTGAATGAACTATCCAACGTGCTGTAATGGTCATATGTCAAATCTATTCCAATGGAATCCAAAGCTGAGGTTTTGATCGAATTCTAGAAAGAATTTTTTTTTTTTTTTTTCCATGTAATCGTTTTTTTTCGGATTGCTCGAAACTGTCTTGCCTTTTCTTGAAACTTCAGTTACTTACATTTTGCTTTTTTTTTTTTTTTTTTTCCTGCCCTGCATCTTTTGAAGAACAGATTTCAGGAGTTTTCTAACATCCCATCTTCATTGTTGCAAAGTTACTTAGTATTTCGCATACATCAGTTGGAACTGTAGATGCTAGATCATTTTTAACAATATCATCTTCATCATTTTCATTAGCACGTAATTCGCATATGTCTACATCCTCTAATTCGGAATCTGAAAGTTTCTAAATATCTTACAGCTTCTTCTAATGTGAGATATATTTTTGATATGGTTACACTCAGCTGAATACAACAAGACTATCTAAGATTGTTGAACTCTGTTCGATTAGTTTGCAGTTCGTTAAAACATATTTCTAAGAATGCAAGAATAAAAATTTACTACTCACCCAATAATCCACCTCAAAAGAACAATCCTCTGTCTCATTACCTAGAATTAGCCCCTATAACCATGTCAAATGATGACAACAGCCCAGAGTTCGAACGGGGAAAAAATTGGACACTGCATATTAGATATCCCTAGAATCCCGCTCTCTTAAAAGGCCAATGTTCCATAAATGGAACATGTATTTTTGAATGGGAATATAGCTCTTTAACGTTTAACAGTACAAAGAAACTTAATTGATTTACATTATTAATTTGATACATTAAGTGGTAGAAACACACAAAATAACTTTCAATTTATTTCAAAATTGAAATTTTAGTGAATTTTAATTGAAATGTGGAAAAAATGTCCTAAAAATATTTATATCAACCTGAAGTTTTTAAAATTATTTCAAAAAATACTTAACTCTTCTATATACGATAAAAAAATAAAAAAAAACCTAGAAATGCTTGAATCAATTTTTGATAATTTTTGTAAATAAAAACCCTTTTAACGGTTGGCCTTTTAAAACCAGAGCATATCTGGGACAATTTACTGTCTGCTATCCCCCTGAGGTATAGTTTCCCAACTTTTTATTTTGTCGTCCCTTTTCAGATATTTTTTTTCCCATTGCCCCCAACACAATCTAACCCATACCTGTATTGTAGCTGTAACTTCTACCAAAAATGGTAGAAGGTAAACCCCATGGTCATTAATGCCGATGTTGGGAATCGCTGCCCTGAGGGATGGAATTAAAATGTGCAGGGAAAAATATAGCATCACACAATTTGGGTCATAGGAGTATGTTAGCCATATTGTATCTAATGTCATGCATTACCTTTTTGAATAACCTTACCCAATGGTCCCCACAAAGGGGGGGGGGACTGACAGGGCCCCGGGACAGTTCTCATTTTTTTTTTTCCTTTTTCACGTTATAAATTAACTATAGAAAGGGCCAGTGAAAAGTCTAACCGGGGCGGAAAAGATCCTTCCCTGGGGGGGGGGGGGACTATGATCTTATTTTCTCGTAACTTTATTTTAGTTTATTTTCAAATTCCAAAATTTTAGTTTTACATTTATTTGAATAAAAAGATGGGCAATTATTTGATAAAAAATGCAACCACCCTTTGAAAAAAATAAACCACACAAACATCCAACAAACTGAAACAAAGACTGTAACCATCCAGAGTTATATTGCTGGAATGTGGTTTACAATTTATATAAGGGTTTTAATGTATGAGGAAAACCTTACCTGGGCCCCAGAAATATTATGTTCTTAAAAAAAGGTATGCAGAAGCACTTATACAATAGAACATGCCATAACGAGCACTCATTTGATTATTATGTTAATGGAAATCGATGTATTTTACTGTTTCTTACCAGACACTTCTCGTTAGCGGACAAAATTTTCAGATGTGAACACCAATTTGTTTCCAGCGAGGAGGTAAGAAAGCTCACGGACTGAAAAGATACCCCTGGTTTAAATGAAAAAGTACCAACCACAACCATGTGGTTTTTTTTTTGTTCCACGTATCTCATTCATTGCAATACACTCGGAACTGCTTATAATGAGAAGCTCTGTTTCGGCAAAAATTCTATCTAGCCACTCCTTAAATCTGTTTTTGAGAAAAAACAAATGAAATTCTGGAAATTGAGTGCGGAAATTAATTGTAGCAAGCATGAATAATGTTATATTGGATATTTGAGATTCTTTTTTTCAATTTTTTTTTTTTTTTTTTCCTACCAACTTCATCATTCGGATAATACTATGGAGCTGAGAATGCATAGAATAAATGAGTATAAGTAGATTTCTATCATCTCCATGTTGATTTACGGTTAAAATTCTTTGAGAGTAAAAACTTTGCTTTTGGGCATTTTTTTTTTGATATTTTTCCCAATAAAGTAAAGAACACAATACATGGGAGAGGGGAAATTTTCAAAATTGATTCTCGCATTCAAACACATGGAAATGTGTACAAAATGTATTGGAAGTGAAGCTCAGGAGCTTTTTGAAATTCTAATTGGTCATTTTTTGGGTTTCTTATCTTCATTTTCTATACTCATTTCTCTTGCTATTTCTGCATATTAACAACAAACGTTAAAGGGGGATAGCCTGATAGGTCTTTAGCTGAATCATTTTATTGATGGCCATTCCTTGTCAAAATGTATGATTTCCATGTTGTCAAAACTTGGTTTTGTTGTTTTCATTTTTACATACTTTTCACTTTCGTTTTCGTATTTTTTCAAGTTTTTCTTTTTAATCTCTCATTCCATGGGGGGGGGGGGAAGGGAGGAACCCTGCTCATTCAAGTATTACGTCATCATTGATGGGGAGAGGGGGTATCCGATTTGATGACAAGGGGGGGGGGGGAGATTTGGATAATGCTTACCTCATCAACCACCATGAAATATTTTTAATAGAATCTTACTCGGTGCGTAAAAAACGAGAAAACCTTTTCGATAGTTTGTGGGCACACGCTTGAAGTGACATTTCCCCCCCTATTGATTAGTGCCCTACAGAGTCACTTTAGTGATCTCTAAATATTTCGTGGATCCAAGTGATCTGAAAATGTGTCCGGGCCATTTAAGTGCTCTGGAACTATTCCACGCATCACTTAACTGATCAGTAATTATATGCCGCTGATCACGTAAATCTGAGAATGTGTCGCGGGTAACATGAGTGATATGGAACCGCACTGGGGGGCCACTTAAGTGCTCTAAAACTATGTCGCATGTCACTCAAGGGATCTCTAAATGCTTCGCAGATCATTTAAGTGTTCTGGAACTGTGTCCCAGGTTATTTAAGCGATCTGTAGATGTGCCACTTAGTTCATTTTTTTACAAAATTAGGTTTGAGTAGGGCAGGCTGCATCAGATACTCCCCCGGGAGTCATATTTGGTCCGCGGGCAAAGGGCCTTTATGCTATTTATCATTGTATGGCTTAGAGCAGTGATTTAACATTTTTTTTGCCCGTGGCCCCCTTTAAACCATATTTTTTTCTCGTGGCTCTCCTGTCTTACCCAGAGTTTTCAACTCTCATCTGGAAGCAACACTTTATACGTATTGAAATGATTTTTTTTTCAGTGAATTTTATACTGAACGAAAATTTTGTAAAGAAAATTGGCCTCCAGACCAGTAGCAGAGAATTTATTGATCTCCCCGCTAGTCAGAGTTTTATCAAGACCGTCTCAATATCATGGGGGGGGGGGGCGCCTCCTCCTCCTTAGGCAAAGTGATGCTATAGTAGTCCCATACTTTAGCTGGAAATAAACAGCCTATATATTTCTTATTTTCAAAATTATTTGTACTATACAAAATATAAGGTGGGGTCACTTATGGGCATGAGGCCCCTCACAAGAGTAGGACTGACAGAGCTACAGCCCAGGGGCCTAATATGGTTTTCATCTTTTTTGTTTTTCATACAATAAATTTCATATTGGGAAGGGGGTCTGAAAAATTTAACCGGGGACTTGAGAAAAACCCCATCCTAGGAAACTTGTTGCAAAATGTAGGCAGTGAGGCCTGGGTGGGTCCATGCCTTAAAGAAGGCTCTGGTTTTATGGGTGGTTTTGTTGGATTCTCTCTCTTACTGTAAGTGTTAGTCACTAATGTAAAATTCTTTATTTCTTCACACCTTAATTTTTCTTCTCAGCTTTCCAAACCACCTGTCATGGCCCCTTTCTCCATTTTCTTCCGTGGCCCTCTTGAAGTATCCCAGTACCACAAGGGGACCATATGTCCCCGCAATCAATTTATTAAAGATAAATTTTGAGTTCATAGCCTTCAAATAAGATTTGAAATCAACAGATTCTAATAATATATATAAAGGAATTTTCTTCCGAAATTTCAATTAAAAAAATATATATATTTTTTTTTTTGCATTAAAAAAATTTTTGATCATGGGAGGAGGGCACGAGTCCCCTATGCCCCCATGTACGTCTCTGATCCCCCCCATGTGCATTAAGATGCAGAGGGGCAGAGCTAATGACAAAATTTTGCTTACAAGGGGGGAGAGGGGTTAGAGTTTTGCTGACGGTGGGTCAAAAATGGCTAAAAATTTACTTGCGTAATATTTGAATGGCTCTTTATGCATGACAGAATTACTATACAATTAGCATTGTACCAAACAAAATGCATTGATTTGATCATTCAATTCAAACTCTCGTTAAAAGTGGGCTTGTTATAAAGTAGGTCTGACTGTATAACTGATGTGGTTTGTTAAACAAACCCGGAGATATGTTCACACAAATAGCTTATAATCAGATTTGTGTGGATAAAAATCTTTTTTCCTGCATAGCGCCTGTTTTGTAAAATATAGAATTTAATATCTATTGTAGCACCTATACTGTATTTTATTTCATTTTCAGATCATTGAAATCCTCAAATCAGCTATAAATTTCCCATCTGAAGATGTGTTGGGATACGTAAGTACAGAATAAATTTCAGTGTTTAGTTTCAAATCTCAATTTCAAATTTCCCACTGAAAATATAAATAAGTGTGTGTGTGTGGCAATATTATACTACAAATATGTATTATATTGGGTGTTCTGTTAATGGACCGACAAACTCAGAGGGTCGTTAATAGGCATCAAGATGAACAAAAATTTCAATGGAACATGGTGTCACAAACTGCATTGAGAGGGTTAAAATCACGAAAAACGAGTCTAGAGGAGATGAAAGGTAGATTTCAGTTGATTGCTGAATTCGTTCGTGGGTTCGCTCACCACATCGCATTACCACCATTTATGCAATGCCTGTGGACACACCGGAGGATCTCGTAGTGCAGATTTTTGTCGCTGCGGCAGACATCAAAAGCATACTAGCATCTTAGAGCTTGTCCAGGAATTGTTTTTACATTATTGTAGACTGTGCAATGACGTCAGCGGCCACCATTTCCAACACCTATTGTAATAATTAATCAAATAATTTTTTGTAGTTATTATTGCACTTTCTGTCATTACAGCGTGGCATCGAAACCTGCATGCATTTTTTGATTTTCACCCTCTCATCGTGATTTGCGACACCATGTTGCATTGCAATTTTTGTTCCTCTTGCTGCCTAGTAGCAACCCACTGAGTTTGTCGGTGCATTAACAGAACACGCTGTATAGGCATATTTTAGGTTTCTATAATATATCCAAAAACATGATTTTTAAAAAGATAAATTATTTGACAGGATGGCATCGCTCTCCGCTATCCATACAAAGTTTTTAACAACTGGCTATTAGAATGTTCACTCGGAAAATGGAAGGATGTAGGTAAATTTCTGGAAAATCTTTCAAACCTCTGATAATAAAATAAAATGTTTATTAACGTAATTCCCATAGTAGTTTATCTATAAATACTTACTTTTTAATAAAAACCAACTTTTTCAATTTAATTATTTTATAGCTTGACTCCAGGAATTATTTTGTGTTTGAGAATTCTCTTATTAACCCTATAATAAAGATGTGTTCCTTAGTTACTTTCAATACGTTTAATTAGGACACTATTTTACAAAAACTATGATAAAAAATGTACAAATACTATGATAAAAAATATATAAATACTATGTTTTTAATGAAGTATAATTAATGTAGGTTAATTTGCAATGATTTATCATGTATTGGGTAATTATAAAGTTCCAATTTCAAAACTCTAAAATAAAACCATTGGTCAAAATGACGAAAATTTATATGAATATTCCTGAAGCAATGGAATTTTATATGGGGGGGGGGGGCGAAAGTACTTGAAAATGTAAAAATAGACACTGTGTTACTCATCCAGCACATGGGAAATTTGTTTGCAGAATGGAAACTATAGACATTCTTGGCAAAATGATGCAATTAGCATGGCACAATTTCATAGTTCATGTAAACATCATGAAAATGAAGTCATTTAAATAAACAACAACTTACACAAGAGATGTTATTAAATATATTGTCCACAGTGTTCTGTCTATGAGCGTTGAACAGGCATTTTTGCACTTCCCACAGATCGGAGCATGTCACGATAATGATGTGGTTTCAATTCACAAAATTTTAGAATCCAACCACTACACACAACATTTTCGGTATCCCCAAAGCCAAAAGTTATGAGGGTTATAGTAGCCTGCACCTGTCAAGTGAACATGGCGGCCAGATGTCCTGTCATCTTGTTATTGTCGAAATGGTTCTTCAGTAGCTGCTTTGCTGGTGTTGCAATGTGCAACTTGATAAAAGTTGTGCTATTTACCAGGGCTTGACAAATCTGAAAAAAATTTAGGAGGCAACCAAATTTGTTAGGAAAAACATTTCAGAAAAATGGAATGTATGTTTCCTTTCTGGAAATTTTTTTCCAGAAAAACATTTCTGAATATTTTTTTATTTATTTTTTACTTTTCCATTACTGTCATTAGTAACGGAAAAGTAAAAAAAAAACAATTAGCCATTCCCATGTTGGAAGACGCACTATTACAAAATGAAAAAAAATAAAATCATAATTTGTACTTCCTTTTAGCAATCGTGCCTGTAAAATTTTAGGTGCCAAAACATTTTCTAATTGCTATGGCGACCTGGTGCTTGTCTAGCCAGCCTGCTATCTACATGCTGATGTTGTTGAAGTGCCGAAATGATGTGGTTGCACAAAATATATTATATGGCTGGCCAAGTACGGTATCATCTACTTGTACATTTTAAAGTTTTTTTTACTTTGGACAAAGAAAATTCCATTGCATTAGGAGTATCCATGTAAATTTTCAAGCCATTCTGACCAGTTTTCTTTATTGCATAGTATTTTAAAATCGGAACTCTTTAATTATAATCAGGGGTGGGTTTTTGACGTCAAAAGCAGGTTTAAACTGTCAAACTGGTTTAAACCTTCAAAAACCTAAATGAATGCTTTTTGATAATGTTTTGAACACAATAGGTATATAACATAATGAAAAACTTACTTTTTTGTATATTACAATGTTTGAAAATAAAACATTAATTTATTATAATAATTAAAACAAAATAATTATAATTATTTTTTAGAGTTTTTCAACATAAGAGTCTAGAACATAGATAAAATGAACCATAAAATTATATTTTATGGTTCATTTTATCTGTGTGTTTTCTTAAACACTTTTGTGCGCCGAGTGGATAATGCATGGGTATTTATTAAGTTAGATAGATTACATATATAGGAAGAGTTTAGAAAGCGGAAAGAGCAGAACATAGACATCTTATCTACTTGATGTCTGAGGTGGAACTCGCTAGTTCCCCTTACACAACACTAGGTGGCGTTGTATGTTCTTATCAGTTTAATTCTTTTAGTCATTTCTTATAAGGACACCACATTATTGATTACCTGTGTTCAATTTGCTAAGCGGGAAGAGCTGCTTATTCAAAATATGTA
This sequence comes from Pholcus phalangioides, assembly GCF_987345545.1. Taxonomy (NCBI): domain Eukaryota; kingdom Metazoa; phylum Arthropoda; class Arachnida; order Araneae; family Pholcidae; genus Pholcus; species Pholcus phalangioides. The sequence goes on along the minus strand of NW_028301617.1, from coordinate 11,710,366 downwards.
TGGTAGGGGCATCAGTTAGGTTTTAGATTTCAGAAACCATAAATCAGTATTAAAACAGTAAAAACTTATTGTCAGTGTTGTCAAATAGTTTTTTAACCTGATGGATATGCTAAATATAAAACTTTATGTAGATTAAAGGGTTTTATATTTGGAATTATAATTACTGAGAATCTATTTTGATGTTTTAAATTTTCTGATCTCTGCCCAAAATTTTTTATTCCATGTAAAAATTCTCGCACACACAGAATCTGTTAATACACTTATTATTCTTTAATACACTAATTAAGCTCATTCTTACCTAAAAATTTCGTAGAGCTCAAGGTGTATAAATTCAGAGTTTTAAAGAGTATTTTCAAGCAAAGCAGAGCCGACAGGACTTGATACTCAAAGCATTTGTTTTGCACATTTAAAATTAAATACAGCTTCAATTGGAAAACCATTGTGTTATAAATGCTAATAAATATACCATATCATAGTGCAGAAGTAAGAATAAATAAGTTTGACTAAGGGTAAGTTACAGGAGTTTCGTAAGCATCGTGTACAAGCTAGCATTGCCAAATTAAATGACACTAGTTCTACAATTTGGTATTCTGATCGCTAGATATATTTCAAAATGTAGAATGCACAATAAGAGTATCTTGGTGATTATCTAAATAATTTAATAATAACAGAAATCAATATTACATATATAATGTAATAAACGTATTTAAACACTTATCTGTTGTAAAAAGAGTACAGCAGATGGTTACTGCACACATAAATAGATAATGCACACATATATAAGCGGGATCTGGAACTTTCGCCCTCGATATCTCGCCCCCGAAAAATTCACACCTGACATTTCACCTGCCCTGAACATATGAGTGATTGACTGTATGAGTGACCGTATGAGTGTGAAATGGATTGCAGGAGTGCGTTAGTGACCGTACAAATGACTAAGCGAGTGACCATATCAACTAGTGGGCAATTGACTTTATGAGTGAATGACCGTATGAGTGATCACGTGACTGGCCGAATGGCTATATGAGTGACCAAATGAATGACTGCATGAGCAACCAAGTGATTAACTGTATGAGCGATCAAGTGAGTGATCGAGGGATTGACTGTCACGGTGGGAAAAGTAGGACACTCCCCCCCCCCCCTTGACAAATAAGCCTGACATATTTTTAACCTAGAATAGTCATGTCAAATAAGTGAAATTTGTTAAATGTAGAGATAATTGTGTTTGTCGTGTGAATAATATTGAGCTTCTGTCTTTATTTTAATGTGGAAGGCTGAGATGAATCTCGTGGTTGTCTATTTTTTTTTCCCTTGTGTTATTCCATCTGATATTCTAAAACGTCCAAGATCTGAACCACTGATCGTTTGTATAGAGTGGACACACACTCTTTATGCATCACACTGTATGTGTTTATCGGAAAATCCAAATTATTGAATGCTTTGCTTTGCCATCTCAATCTTTTGAGCTCAATAACAAATTCCTTGAATTTTTCTGATTCTTCCTGTAAAATTTTGGGAAATTCAGAGTTAAATTGAACGAGAAAATATGTGTTCTTTTGAATAATATTCTTTTTTTGTGAGAGAGAGACACCTAATGATTCACTGATAATCAAAGATATCACCGCCATATTGATGAGTCAGTTTTCTTGTTCCCACACGAACGTGTTCGGTACGTGTAAAAGGAAGATAAGATTCCTTTTTCTCTTTCTCTCTCACTGTTCGTAATCCGTTGTGTGTATATATATATATTTTTTATATACTTGAAAAGCCGATTTTTCGCCTTTTTGTATATTCTGAGTCTGTTTTTTTTTTTTTTTTAAATAAGGGAAACAAACATTTTTGTTAATCAAGAGTTAAATAATTGAGACCGTGGGAGTATTTCGATTTTAAAATTTATTTTTTTCCCCCTTTTCTCTCCACTGTTTCCGATGCTTTAAAAAAAAAACTTGTGTTGTAAAATATTGTGATTGAGAGAAACTTTTGAAATAATGTTATATGATTGAAATTATTCTCTGTCATCGAAAAAGTGTAGAATTTGAATTTTTCTAAGAATTTCCTTTTGTCTTGGATTTAAATTTTTCGGCATGTCACGAAACAAGAATATTTATATACGATGTCGCATATCGTTGGAAAGCTAATTTTTTTCCCCACACAATGATGCTAATGTTTTTGATTTTGTGAATATTTGTGTATTTAAACTGGAAATCTTGTATTGAAAATTATTGTTGTCATTATAAACTTTGCTGAAAGACGTTTATTTTCTTAAATCGACCCCGTATTGAGAGAAGATATTTTTCTTTTGGTTTCATGTTTGTGTTCGCACCTCGTGATACAATTGGATAAAATTTTAGATGACGCAGTTTGCCCAACAAATTAGAGGATGCGCTTTCTCAAGTCCCGCCCATCACTCAATTTACATATTATCACTGAAAAACTTTGGTCCCGATGAACTGCACGCCTCCAGTTGCATGAGAAAGTGTGGTCCATCCATTGAAGAATGCCCCCCCCCCCCCACCTAACTTGAAGATTCCCCCGAAACTCATAATTCCAAATCCACTCAAACCCAATTTAATTTAGAACTGCCAAAAGTCGTAACATTTTACTTGAAGATGTAAGTTCAAGAAAAACAGCTATAAAAAAAACGGTATGAAGTATCGTCTCATCATATCAGTTGCTCCCAACTGATCCAGGAAGGAAGGTTTACCGTCATGCCAGAAAAGATGAAGCCGAGCAGCAATCTGTTGCAGTCCAATAACTTGAAGTAAATTAGACCTCTGTGTGTTGACATATTTTGTTTTGTGACTTACTTGTTTGGGTTAAAATGCTCTAGTACATATTTATTCAGGAGAATTACTCACTGACACACAAAGGGTTATTGCGGGCGCGGTAACAACATAAAATTGTACTCCCAACTGATATGATCACCAAGCCAAAAGTAATTCTTTAATTTCGTGAATAAAAACCTCCACCATCACATTGGTGCCGTGAAAAACAACTAATCATAACATTGACATGCGTGAAATTTCCACCGTCGATCAAGTGAGTGATTGACCATGTGAGTGACCAAGGGAGTTACTGAACGATGGAACGTTTGAGTGACTGATTAAATCTTGTGTAATTTTCCAAGTGAGTGACCGAAGGAGAGACTGAGTAATTAACCGTATGAGTGACCGAGTGACTGACCAAATAGATGTATGAGTGATCAAGTGAGTTATTGAGGGATTGACCGTGAGAGTAACAAAGGGAGTTACTGAGCGATGGAACATTTGAGTGAATAAATGAGTGACTAATAAAATACTGGTGTAAGTTTGATAATGAGTGAGCGTATGAGTGACCAAGGGAAATACTGAATGTTTGAGCATATGAGTGACGGAGTGAATGCTTGAATAAATTTTGGAGTGACTGAGTGATTGGCCGTGTGAATGACCACATGAGGTGCCGAGAAATTAACTGTGAGTGGCAGAGTGACTGACCGAATGACCATATCAGTGACCAAGTGAGTGACCGAGTGAGTGGCGGTATGAATGATCAAGGGACTGACCGTGTGAGTGACCAAGGGAGTTACTGAGTGGTGGAACGCATAAGTGAATGTGTGACCAAGTGAGTGACCAATTGAGTGGCTGCATGAGTGACCAAAAGATTGATAAAGTTAATGACCGTATGATTGATAAAGTGAGTGAATGCATTAAATAGCAATGCTGAATATGGCTTATCATTAAATTTTGCCAAAAATTGCAATTTAAATTTTCATTAAATTTATTTAATTTCATTTTCAATTCACTCGATCACTCATGTATTCACTTACTTGGTCACTCATGCAGTCAGGGGAAGCAAAATGTCACAAGTAAATGTCCAACTCACTCGAACACTCATGTGGTCACGTGTACCATCATTCATATGTTCACGCGTATGATCAGGGCAGGCAAAATGTCAGGGGGTAAATTTCCAATTCACTTGATTACTGATTTGTGTCACTCACTTGGTCACTCGTACCATCATTCATATGTTCACTCGTACGGTCACGGCAGGTGAAATGTCCGGAGGTAAATTTTCAATTCACTCGATCACTCATATATTCACTTACTTAGTCACTCATGCGATCAGGGGAAGCAAAATGTCCTGAATAAATGTCTAACTCACTTGATCACTCATGAATGATGGTACAAGTGACCACATATGTTCACTCGTACAGTACACGCGTACGATCAAGGCAGGCGAAATATCAGACATAAATTTCCGATATACTTGATTACTCACCGAGTCACTGATATGGTCAGGGCAGGGAAAAATTTCCGGGGGCCAAATGTACCGGGGACGAAACATGCCAGGGGTGAGATGTCTGAGGCGAAATATCGGGGGGCAAAGGTTCCATGAACCATATAAGCAGTTGAAGAAATTTCAGAAGGTCAAGAACCATCTTGAATAAGGGAATGTCAAATCATTCCATAGTTTTCCCTTCAGTGTTTATGCTATGCTTTATTCAAATTGTGTATATTTTATAAGAAAAAAAAAACTTGTATATAATTTTGTCCAAAATAATTCTGTAGAGAGTAGAAAATTATTTTAGAATCTATTAAATATTTTTTCTTTCTATAACATAGTCACTTTAAACATTACATGCAATTAACGTGTGCATTTCCAATGGGAATTTTTATATTGAAAAACAATATTTGAGGTTTTTGGCATGACAGTTTAAACCACTGTTTAAACTGTCAAAAACTACCATGTGTCAAAAACCTGCCAACCCTGATTGTAATCACTCGGCTATGTACAGATTATTTTTCATAAATCACTTACTCAGGATTCGTACAGTGCTTAAAAAGTCATTAATTTTCATTTCCCTTTATAAGGGCCCTTAAAACTTAAAAACCTCCTTAAAGCAAGTAGTTATAGTTGCCGGAAGTCCAGAAAAATTTACGAAATTACGAGGCATTATTTTTTTTTTTTTTGAATGGATGTTCCCGTGATCAACTTTGTCCCTGAAAATTTGAGATCGAGGTAACCATGACCCCTTATTTAAATTATCTGGCTTTTCATTGTAAAACCCTGATAATACCTGTTGTCATGCAACTGAATATGGTTTACTATAGTCTACCAACTTTAAAGTGCAAATGTGAGGCAGTTTCTATTTTCAGAAAAAAAAAGTTGCCACTTTAAGTAGCAGAATCAGCTAAGGTCAATCGCCATTGTGTCAAATCCTGATGTGGAATGAAAAATGTTTTCGTGAAAGGGCTAGTCTGTTAAATTATGAATGATAATTTGTCAATTTTGTCAAATAATGAATGTTAATCTCCAATGTCGCTAATAACATATGCTAAATCACCAAACATTGTGTTCGTTCTCCCGAAATTTTCCCCCATTTTGCAACAATTTCTTTTTGAGTATAACTAGCAAGAAACCAGCAGCAAGGAATCGTGGCAGGGCTTTAACAAGACTGGGGCAACCCCTACCAAACCAGACATGCATCTCGTCTATATTCCTTAACGAATTGATACATGTTGGAATGTGAGTGTATGTATAGTGAACCTTCTATGAAGTTTTTTCTGTGTAGTGCTGGCATCTGCAATCAATTTTTTGAACTGAGTTTTTTCTCAACTCATAGTGAGTGAAGTGTAATGAATGAGTAATTGTAATATGACATGAATGTCGCTCTCCACTTGTTAATACAAGATATACAGAAGACTGGATGTTGTGAAGATATTTATTATTTGAGATGCTAATTTTTTTAAGGAAGGAAAAAACTCATCTCAAATAATAAATATCTTCACAACATCCAGTCTTCTGTATATCTTGTAGTAATTGTAATGTTGTGGGCCTGTTGCTCTCTGCGGCGAGATTTTTTAATGAGGAGATCAGCACGCATTCGCGCGAACCGCAGAGCACATGCAAAAAATGTGCTCTGATGCTACACCCGGTTTGTGTAAGAACAAGCAAGAGTGCTTTTAGAAGAATGGCTCAAATAAAAAAATATGCTTATTTATGCCCCAAGTGTTAAAGTGGAGGGAATTGAAAAAATAAAATCTGGCTGTGACATTGAGAAACTTCAACAGGCGATGAAAAATTATTTTACTGCTGCAATCGGGAAAACTGGCGACAAAACAAGAGAAGCTGAACAAAGAAACAGTTGACATAACAAAGGCAATAACTTTTAATTCACAGTGTGTTGAGGTTCTCTAGAAAAAGATATGTGAAATAAAACTATACATTTAATGTATTGATAAGGAAATTAAATCAGAAAATCAAAACCTAAAAAAAGAAGTGAAGGAGCTCAAAATTAGAATAAATGACATAGAAAACAAGAGTAGGAAAAGCAGCATAGAAATAAAAAAGTTCCAGAGATGCCTTCAGAGAATATCATAGAAATTATGAATGCAATAAAGCAAGAAATAGGGATACAAGAAAACGCAGAAATAGATAACTTGCATAGAGTACGCACAAGAAATGAAAATAAAAGCAAACCTATAATAATTGTAAGCGAACACCCAAAAAAATTATGGATACAAAAGGCAAAGTCTCAAGAATTGACAGCTGATACAATAAACCCCAACTTCGCATCCAACAGAATATATATAAATGAACATCTTTCACAGGAGAGCAAACGTTTGTTTTTCCTGGCCAGAAAGTTTAGAAAGAGCGACTTCAAGTATGCTTGGGCAAAAGATGGGAAATTTTTCCTCTGGAGACTTGGGGGGGGGGGGGGGAAGTGAGTGAGAGAGAGAGAGACTAGAATTATAAGAATAAAGGATGAGGAAGACCTTAAAAAGTTGAGTGCTGATGAACAATGGAAATGATATAATAGACTCGTACCAACAGCAACCTCCTCTGGAGGAAATATGTGATGTAAATAATTTTTTTAATTATTCCTTAAAAAACAAAAAGAACATTAATATGCTCATCTTGAACATACAAAGTTTAAAATCCAATTTTTTGATAATTTTCTGGTATTTTTGAGGTTGTTACCTCAACATATGGATATTATATGCTTAACAGAAATATGGTTAGAGGAATTATTCAATTATGACATTGTTAATTATGATTGTTTGAATGACTATCAAACATATTTTAACTGTAGAACATATAACAAATCGGGGGGGGGGGGTCCATTATGTATATTAATAAATCAATTAAAAGCCTCAAAAAAACCTTGCAACTTCATAATTGCTGAAAGCTTGTGTATTAACCTGCCAGATTGTGATATTGATATCTTATTACTATACAGATCTCGCAGTTCAATGAGGAGTTAAAGGCCTTTAACATGCTTTTTTTTTGTTTTTGAGATAATCACTGGGGATTTAAACATTAATATATTAGAGAATAATAATGAGGTATCAAATTATCTTGACATAATGGCTGTAAATTGCTTCATTGCTTTACAGGAGTCAGTAACCAGAGAACTACATGAAGGAGGTACTTGCATTGATCATGTTTTTTATAGATTGAATAAAAATACAACAATTCTCTGTACTTAAAACGCACGTTACTGATCACTATCCAATGCTTGGTTACATTGATTTTCAAGATCGAAAGAGTATTAAAAATAATAAAGACTACTCAAAAACAAAAGTAGATTATCTCAAATGTATCCTTTGAAAATGTTATCTCAGAAAAAGAAACCAAACAAAAATATAAATGGTTTTCAGATAGTCTTACTTAATTCTAATCTCTGGACCAAAGCACAACAATGTAAATGTAATAGAAAAATTGAGTGGATTACTAAAGATCTCGTACTGAAGATAAATATTAAAGAAAAGTTATATAGGAAATATCCCAACATACTTCCATATAAAAATGAATATAAGAACTATGATAAAATGTTAAAATTTCAAATAAAAAAGCTAAACACACACACAAAGAATATCTAAAAAACAAATTTATTGAATGCAATAGATACAAACGAAAACAATGGAATTGCATAAATACTTTTATGCTCAATAAAAATAACAGAAAACAAATACTCCCAATCCATTATGATCCTAAAAAATGACTTTAATAAGGAATTCATTGATAGAAACTTGAATGCCAATACTATAGGATACACATGTCAACATGAAAGTAGATGTAATATTGTAAACTCGTACGCAATTATAGATATTGATATACCTACTTCAAAATCATCTAAATTATTTATTAATTTTTTTAATGCAATTGGTTACGATGGCTTAGAATGAAATTGTTAACATTGAAAATGCTATCAGATTGAAGTACTAAAACATCTAATTGACTTGTCAATCAAAGAAAGTTTTATGACAGAATGAAATATTCCCTTGTTTACCCAATTTACGAAAAAGATCCTAATATGAATAATTACAGACAAATTTCAGTTCTCCTGATTCCCCCCCCCCCCTAAAGTAATAGAGAAACATATGAACAAACAAGTTGTAAATTTTCTAAATCATTTTTTTGCACCAAATCAGTATGGATTTCAACAGAATAAAAATACATAAATGGCAATAACCAGACTTTGTCAATACATGAATACAGGATACAATAATAATAAATATTCTATGATAATCTACCTGGATTTAAAACAAGTGTTTGATAATGTTGATCTAAATATACTAACACAAAAGTTGCATAAAGCTGGTGCTTGAGGAAGTATTCTTGAATTGTTCAAAACTTATTATTGTAGAAGGCAACAGGCAGTCATCGTCAATAAGAAAATAAGCGAATACCTACAGGTTCAAAAGGGTGTCCCTCAGGGATCAGTATTGTTTGCTGAATCTAAATGGACAACTTGTATCAGTCGCTGATGAGTGGAAGATGACAACTTTGAGAACCTTATAGAAAAAACAAAGTGACCTCAGATACATTAATCAGTGGATGACCGAAAACATACTCGAATTAAACGTACACAAAACCCAGTATCAATGCATTAAAACAAGAAATATAAACTCTAATTTCAAGATCTCCATTAAAATACACACTTGCCAACAACATTAACTGAACTGCAATTGTCATGAAATAGAAAGAGTGCACCAATATGAATACTTACTATACAGGATGATTTAAAATGGAACTTGCAATGTGATAAATTAACTAATAAAATCCGATTTTATATAGTTTTACTTTAAAAAATCTCCATCTATTAAATATTTTAATTTATGAAGGACATTTTTTTTTTTTATGCATGGAGTTATTCAATTATAACCTATGGATTATGTGCCTGGGGTGGGGCCTACCTAACCAATATTACAAAATTACATAACGCATACAACAAAGCAAGAACACTAATAATACAAACATATAACACGTACGACAACAATATCAATTGCCATACATTGGACATTAGGCAGCTATACATTTACAGACATAAATTTTGTGTTCAAAAACAATAACTGGTTAAAGCGGAAAACAAACAGAACTTCCGCAAGAATCAAACATGAATTTGAAGTCCCAAAAACAAATAAACACCTTTTTCAAAAATGTTTCTCGTTTACTGCTCTAAAAATAATGAATTCATTTAAGTCAACAGCTTATAATCATAACAATAAATATGATGCTTTCATGTATGTAAAAAGCATACAAAATTACGAAAATATATTTTAAGATTTTTTTATTAAATACAATATAAATAATGACATCAATGGGAAATATTGGAATAATTTAATCACAGCCTGAAATAAACATTTTTTAGGATGTCATGGTATAAAAAAAATAAAAGGGGGTATATGTATGTGTGTATCTATGAGCATGTATATAGTCGTGTATATATGAGGGTATTGTGAAACAAAAAGGAAAATTCATTCCATAGACTCATTATTTATACAAGAAATATTGTAATTCAACAATTTCAGATCTCATAATTGAAATTTTTAGAGTACATAAATTTTTGAAACATTCATATATTATTACATAACATTTATTAACATAACGTACGGTACTTAAAAAATAGCGGCAAAATATAATTTAATCCATAGGGCTGCCTGGAAGGACGTTATGGCCCTTGGGGCTCAATATGACTATTTATTGTGTTCATGTGGTGTTCTTTCTATGTGGTTTTGTTTTGTCTTTTATATGTATTTTGTGTTTGTTTTTGCAAATAAAAAAACCAACTTCAGCCGACCACCCTTGCGGCGACAGTGGGGTTTAAATCCGGATCCTCGTGATGCGAGCCCATCACTATGACCTCCACAGCGGCAGACTGGGGCACCGACAAGTCCCAAGGAAAAATCCTGTCCCGAGAAGGCACATTATGGCCCTAAATCCATGCCCATAAAATTGCACAAAAAATAATTTAAAAATTTTTTTCATGTGTTCACTTTCACCGAGAGGTGAATACAGAGTTGCTGCAAATATGAATAATTTTGTAAAGAAAATCATTTTCAGCTTTGGTTTTTTTTTATTTTGAAAAATTCTGGGGGGGGGGGGAAGAATGAATATATATCATAGCTGCCAAGTCTCCCGAATTTTTCGGGAATCTCCCGAATTTTATCTTCATCGCTCGATCTCCCGAAAAGTTCTTAAATCTCCCGAATTTTTACGAAAATCACAAAAATCCCTAATTGTCCCTAAAAATTCCCTACTTCATTAAAAAAAATCCCCGCTTATGAAAACAATCCCTAAGGAATTTCTTGTGGGGCATGAAACCTCTTTTTTTTCCCTTTCGAAATGACGTCACACGTCGTAAATGGGGAAATTCCCTTTTTAAGGAAGTTTTACAAACCCTCTGATGGTAACAAGAAAGTTGTTTGTCTTATCGTGCAGGGAAATGGCTTAGCAGCCAATAGTCCTGGATAATAATTGAAGATTATGGTGATGCACATGTGGTCAAAATTTCTTTTGTTGAAGTTACGTACGTGCGATATAACAAAGCATGAATAATGATAAGCAAAAATATATTTAATCAATTTTAAAGATACTTATTCCGATGAATTTCCTTTCATCAAACGTTCCAGAAGAGGCCCGACTTTTCCTTTTTGTACAAGTTGTGTTACGGACATAAACATCGGTCCTGGAAAGACTGCCATCATCACTCGTGAAATGAAAAAAAAAAAAAACATCAAGCAAGTGTCACAAAAAGTCAGTGCTCTTCAAAAATTGACGGTGTTTTCCTTCATCTTCCGATGATTTTGGGGTCATTCGCTCAGAATGTTTGTTCACAGCGTTTCTGATTGAACACAATATTTCTGATTGAACACAATATTTGGTTTTACATCATTGAAGTTTTGACCTCCAATTTCACTTGTTTTTTGCGTAGGAATTTTATTCCCAAGGGTTTAACTTCCATGTGTGTAAAATCCCTATTTTAATTTGACTTCAGTTTTTGAGTAGGGATTTTATTCCCTACGATTCAACTTTTATGTTCGGAAAATCCCTATTTTATTTGGAAAAATCCCTATTGTATTTATTAGGGAGTGGTTTTAAGCATAAAATACGGGTGTGCGCGAAAATCTCCCGAATTTTCATTTTCTAAAGTTGGCAGCTGTGATATATATATATATATATCACTTATAATTTTATGATTCACATGATGCTGTTATGAATGCTTTTAACCAAATGTTGTGTTATATTTTTGTGATCAAAACTTGAAGGTTTTTAAAACACTCTGGTGACAACAGAAAAGTATGGATTATATGGATTGATTTATTTATGAATTCTTAAGCTGGGTAAAAAATAATGTTGTAATTTCAACTGCTTTAAATCTATATTTTTGAGAAGAGTGAAAAATTGTGGCAGATTTGAAATACATTTGCATATGTGGCCTTTTTTTTGCTGTAGAATTTGGATGGAAGTTCTGAAGTTTGCTATGAATCCTTAATTTTTATGTAGGAAATTTTGTATGAACCCTGTTTACTACTGTATAGAGTAGAACCTTGATTAACTGGTGGGTGGGGGTAATGGTGAAAGTAGAACAAACCAATAACTGTAATATGAAACCTGGTGTTGGCATACATCATCGGACATGCTGCTGCTTATGGAAAGAAATGTCTAACGTAATGTAACTAGTAGTGCCCTGGTCTGTTCTTTAGAAGCAGCTGTAAGACCAGTCATGATCCAGGCTTTGTCCCAAGAGGGGTAGTACCATGCTGGAGATTTTTTTTTAGAAGCAACTGGTGACTTTTTGGATTATAAGACCACTGACCCTAGCATGATGAAGTTGCTACAGTTGCTGCTTCTTTGCAAAGGGGAAAAAAGCCTGCGAGTTAATACACCACCACATATGTGATGCAATTCTCATTCCTGAATTTGCTCAAGATAGAGAATCAGAATGTAGAAGAGTCTGGGCCATCTTAAGAGTATTGAAGGCCCCCAGGCCAAGTGGTTTTTTTTAGGCCCTACCAGGTAAATTCTGGAAAATTCCGACCAAATCTCATTTTTGTGAGGCCCCCGTTCCGCACCCAGGTAGGCCCATGCGTTAAGACGGCACTAAGAAGATTTAATCAACTTTGCTCAAGAATATTAAGAAGTCACCAGCGAATAAGGCAAATACACAAAAAATACAAAACTCCTAATGCACTTCGACTAATAGTGTCGTCTTCACAGGAAAAATGTATTTAACCACTAATCACGCTAACCAAGGATCCCACTTGGGTTGAATATCAAATCAAAAAAAAAGCCTCTCAGTTGCTCAGCAGAAAAAAAATTGTTTACTTCAAATATTATGGTCAGAATGTGAGAGCCTGCGTGCGGTACTACACTGGTGAATAAATTAAGAGAATTTACATATTTTATCGAATTTCATGAAAAGAACTGAACTGAATGTAAAACCACTGCTTCTAGACAAAAATGCAAATCTTGTATGTCAAATACGTAAGCATACACGTGTGTGTAGGTGGAGCCAGTAGAGATACAGGCTTTATAAGTGCGCATAAGTTAAGACTAATTTCGTTCGCTAGCACACCTCGGCGAATTTCTTGGTGTTATTTTGCAGCAATCGGTTAATTTCAAATTGTAACAGTAAAAATGAGTAACCACCAACGTTTAGATGATGGAATGAGGTGGCGAATTGTGGGGAGGCTAGAAGCAGGCCAATCTCAAGTCCAGATTTGTAGAGAGTTCAATTTAACGCCCAGCATCGTGTGTAACTTATGGAAACAGTTCCAGGATACCGGATCGATTATAGCGAGGCGTAACAGGAGTGCTTCTCAGCTCTCTCGTGACTTGTATGCAGCCACAGGAACCCGTGTATCAAGGGTGACTGCTTCCAAAAGACTTCATGAGAGAGGGTTGTTTGCAAGAAGACCTGCTGTTTGCGTCCCGCTCACCTGTCCGTAGAAGTGAGCGGGACGCAAACAGCAGGTCTTCTTGAAGACAGGAGAATCCGTTCATCATGGTGCAGAGAGCATAGAGTTGGAGTATGGATCAATGGGTGACCGTTCTCTTCACTGATGAGTCCCGGTTCAGCCTAAGCACCGATTCTCGCCGTACGTTCATATGGAGAGAACCAGGGACCCGCTACCTACCCTCCAATATCCGCGAAATCGACCATTATGGCGGAGGAGGTTTAATGGTCTGGGCAGGCATCATGTTGGATGGCCGTACACCTCTCCATGTCTTTGAAAGAGGCACTGTAACTGGTGTGAGGTATAGGGATGAGGTCTTGGAGCCCTATGTTCGTCTTTTCAGGGGTGCAGTTGGCCCGAGTTCATTTTAATGGACGATAACGCGAGGCCACATAGAGCTCTTCTGCTCGACGATTTTCTAGAGAGTGAGGATATTTGCCGGATGGATTGGCCAGCCAGATCTCCAGACCTTAACCCTATAGAGCATGTCTGGGACACTCTGGGAAGGGCCATTGCAACTCGCAACCCTCCGGGAACAATCCAGGGAATGAAAACAGCTTTGCTGAACGAGTGGGACCAATTGCCACAGGAAATGATAAACTGCCTTATTTCAAGTATGAAATCACTCTGCGAGACCTGCATATCTGTAAGAGGCAGGGGCGTAGCCAGAAATTTCGTTCGGGGGGGGGGGCAAAGTGATAGAACAATGGATTTGGCGATCTTTTCCCTTTTTCCGGTCATTTTCTCACATTTCGGGGGGGGGGGCAGACCCCCAAGTCCCCCCCCCCCCCGCTATGCCCTTGGTAAGAGTGGACTATGCCCCCCCCCCTATTAATCCATCTATTAACCCATTTTTTTGTTTATTCTGTAACTGCTGTTTCATACCTTCCGACTCCAACGAGTGTTACACATGATCATGCGTGCGTATTACAATTATTGAATGGTTATTTGTTTTGTATTGTATCAATGTATGTACATATCAAATTTCATTAAAATCGGTACAGTAGTTCTAGAGATAATCGACCAGGTCTGCAAATTCTCTTAATTTCTTACAGCAGTGTAATATAGCATCCCGATTGTATGCTTGCGGGATAGAGCTATTTGAATAGACTAATTGGGTAGCTCCGTCCAATTGCAAGCGTCCAATCAGGACACTGCATTAGTATCACAGTCTCAGCTTCATTCATTCTATACTTGAAGTGAACATACATACCTCTTTTGGCTGAGCAAAGATGGTTAAGATTTAGACACTAAAGACATCACCCAATGTGTGTCAAAATGCATTGGGGCTTTTTTGTATTTTTCATGTATTTGCCTTGTTCATTGGTGTAATAATCAGAATGTAGCCCAAGTCAGAAAATGTGGTAAGAATGATAAATTTTGGTGCTATACATACCTTTAAGCAACTAAGATACTTAATATCAAAGAAAATTTATATTCAGGCCACATTTATGAGATTTTTTTGAAAACCACTTGTATATCATCATACATCATTTAAAGATATACCAGCAGAGAATGTACCCCATGAATAGAAAATGTGGTAAGAATTTTACATTTTGGCTAGTAATGAACCAGTATATTTCTCAAGGGGGGAAACTTGTATTTGGCCACTTTTATGTGATTTCTTGAAAAAGGAAAGACCCAATTGGTTTAACCAATGTGGTTGAAAAACCAAACAACCCTGCTTGTATCATTTTTCTTATTAATTGTTCTTTTTTCTTTCTACAATTGTCAGGGAGCTTGAATGGGTTTTATTTCTGGACAATGGAAGAATGTCATTTTACTTTCATGAGCATTGGTCTCCAAATTTGAAAATTTGTATTCTCTTGGTAAGTGTTTTTTCCAGTCTAGTCATCAACTTTGACTTATTGTTGTTATTTAGGTTTAAGTTTTGCATCGTCTTTTTTTACTTAAATATTATCTTTGCTACCTAATATCCAACTCAAAAGTAGGTCCGGCTAATTACTTCATTTTTAATTTTTTGGGCTTCGTATATCTCTAAGTGAACTCAATATTTTAAAAATTGAGAATTCAATACCATTTCTTAAATTATTGATGTGGCAGAAAACCCCACTAAATTTCCGCATTTCTACAGTAAAATCGCTTTTTATTTTAACACTGATTTCTATGGAGATCATCCTTTGCCTGACCCTCAAAGTGATGCTGATGATGATTCTAACGTCTATTCAAAAACCCTCATTACTGGGAGGATTGAAAATTTGGCACACACAAACCATTATAAAGGTGTAAACTATTATGCATATATCATGGTTTTGATTATTTAAAAAAAATTAATTTTATGATCGAAGTGTTCAAAATTTTCAATGGGATGGATAGGATGGACCATGAACTTTTAGTACACCGCCAATCGACTGCTTTTACAAGGGGACACCAGTATCGATTGGTGAGGGACAATGCAAGGTTATGGTGTCGCAGGGAATTTTTCTCCAATAGGGTTGTTAATAAATGGAATAGCTTACCCCCGGAGGTAGTAAATTGTAACACAATTGACACGTTTAAAAAGAAATACGATAAACATGTTGGGGTAAATCGAGAAGCTATCCATTCTTAGAATAAGACAACCATAAGTAATCTTTATGGGCATCGTATAATATTTTATCATGTGTATATATTGTTTGTAATTTGTGTTAATTGCATTTTTAATTGGGTTGCTGTATTTTTGAAACATATGACAACCATATTTTTATGGGCATCTTTTTATCAGCCACCTCGTTGGGCATTTTGCCTGTTGTGGCGTTGTATTTGTATTTGTATTTGTATACTGGCAACATTGAAGAAGTGACAAACCATTGTAAAGGTATATATACGTCTGAAACGTATTGCTAGGGAACCACAGTAACCAAAGTGAATGTTCTGAAAGAATGTTGAGGCCCAAAAACCATTGTTGCCTGATAGTTTTTTTGCCCATTTCGGGCATTTTCCCTGCTCTGAACTTTTAAAGTAGCCTATCCTTCAAGCCGGGTCCCATTTGGTATATATGTAAAATTTGATGACGATCAAGGGCGTAGCGAGGGGGGACTGGTCCCCCCCCCCCAGATTATCATGTGCATAAAATTTATGCTGCTGTTAGAAACTTTTCTAAATCAATGTTCTTAGTATTACCAAAAAATGCTTTTAAGTATTTATTCACTGCAAAATATTTTAATTGATTAGCTAATGAAACAAACGCAATTAGATTATTGCCTCTCTAAAGGGGTTTATCGCATTACTTTGGTGTATCACACAAAAAGTAGTGATGCTTAATACTGATGATGTTAGACGTTCCCAGAACTGAAATATGTGAAATGAGTAAAAATATATACTGAAGGATATGTTTTTCGAGCAAAAAATAATAAATGTAACAGTTTCAAAATCCTCAGAAAAATGTTATCCAAGGGTTTATTATAGTCAAGTATATTGTATTGAGACAAGTTTAACATTGCAAAGAGAGAGACTATGGGTTATTCCAAGCAAGATTTCCAAAAATATTATTGTAGAGGCATTTTCTATTATATTGATGTTTCATTATTTTATGGCATTGTAAATAAATTGAGTATAAGATTTTTTTGAGAAATTGTGAAAACCATTATATTGACACACTCCCTGCCTGAAATGTTTTTTATTTCATACAACCTCTATTTAGCGGTCACCTCTGCAGATGACCATGTTTTTGCGTAATGCACAAGTGGTAGTTCTAAAGTAGTTTCACTATATTTTTTATTATAGTTATCGTACTTTATCTACACTTTTATCTTCCGTTCTGTAAACACATTACTTTTACTTTTCATAACAGTAGTGAACAAATAAAAATTGTGCAGAAATCAAAGTACTGTATAATATGTGGATTATGTACTGAAATTGAAGGTGCATATTACTTTTTACCTGTACATTTGGTATAACTTGGAGGCCCAAGGAAAATTCAGTATACATTGCATATCCAGAAAAAAGTCTGCGTATAGAAACACCACAGAACAATAGAGGTAGGGCTTATTAACTTCAAGAGATATTTCAAATTCTTTTAGAAACCAACAACATTTATATGCATTGAGGAAGCACTAGCCAAGAAGACACTCATTCTGTTATGACAAAGGATTGTCAGAAGCGTAATGAGCTTGATACCATTTTCAATCCTTTGAAGTGTCTTTGCTGACAGGACCTAGAACAGAGTTATGGAAGGGGGAAAACTGCAAAGAAAATCAGCTGTATACCGTAGTTAACAGTATAAATGCATCAAATAACCTATTCATCAAATGACCATAACTGAGATGTGATTGCATGTATTTTATTTTCAGGTTTTTCAAATCCACAAACCAGCTGTGAATTGTCATCTAAAAGATGAGAGATCATATCTCATTACAGTTATGTATGAGCTATATACTGAATGGTCTTTTTATTGTGTGATTTGGGTTTTTTTGTGCAGTCATGTGTGAAAGGGATGAATGTGTGTGTTGTCCTTGTCTTGTGCTTTGTGTTGTGATGTTTCATGTTGTGTGAAAGGGATGAATGTGTGTGTTGTCCTTGTCTTGTGTTTTGTGTTGTGATGTTTCATGTTGTGTGAAAGGGATGAATGTGTGTGTTGCCCTTGTCTTGTGTTTTGTGTTGTGATGTTTCATGTTGTGTGAAAGGGATGAATGTGTGTGTTGTCCTTTGTCTTGTGATGTTTCATGTTGTGTGAAAGGGATGAATGTGTGTGTTGTCCTTGTCTTGTGCTTTGTGTTTTTTGTGTTGTGATGTTTCATGTTGTGTGAAAGGGATGAATGTGTGTGTTGTCCTTGTCTTGTGTTTTTTGTGTTGTGATGTTTCATGTTGTGTGAAAGGGATGAATGTGTGTGTTGTCCTTGTCTTGTGTTTTTTGTGTTGTGATGTTTCATGTTGTGTGAAAGGGATGAATGTGTGTGTTGTCCTTGTCTTGTGCTTTGTGTTTTTTGTGTTGTGATGTTTCATGTTGTGTGAAAGGGATGAATGTGTGTGTTGTCCTTGTCTTGTGCTTTGTGTTTTTTGTGTTGTGATGTTTCATGTTGTGTGAAAGGGATGAATGTGTGTGTTGTCCTTGTCTTGTGCTTTGTGTTTTTTGTGTTGTGATGTTTCATGTTGTGTGAAAGGGATGAATGTGTGTGTTGCCCTTGTCTTGTGCTTTGTGTTTTTTGTGTTGTGATGTTTCATGTTGTGTGAAAGGGATGAATGTGTGTGTGTGTTGTCCTTGTCTTGTGTTTTTTGTGTTGTGATGTTTCATGTTGTGTGAAAGGGATGAATATGTGCGGTGTCCTTGTCTTGTGCTTTGTGTTTTTTGTGTTGTGATGTTTCATGTTGTGTGAAAGGGATGAATGTGTGTGTTGTCATGGTCTTAGGATTTCTGTTTTCTCTTGTTGCATGAAATTGATGGATAAAAGCTTTCTTTTATCTCTCTCATATACACTGAAGAGCCAAAAAAACTGGTACACCTGCTTAATATCGTGTAGGGCCTCACGAGCATGCAGACGTGCCGCAACACGATGTGGCATGGACTCCACTAATGTCTGAGGTAGTGGTGGAGGTGATTGACACCATGAATCCTGCAGGGCTGTCCGTAGGAGTAAGAGGGGGTGGAGATCTCTTCTGAACAGCACGTTGCAAGGCATCCCAGATATGTTCAATAATGTTCATGTCTGGGGATTTTGGTGGCCAGCGGAAGTGTCTAAAGTCAGAAGAGTATTCCTGGAGCCACTTTGTAGCAATTCTGGATGTGTGGGGTGTCGCATTGTCCTGCTGAAATTGTGCAAGCCTGTCGGAATGCCCAATGGACATGAATGGGTGCAGGTGATCAGACAGGGCTTACATACCTGTCACATCTAGATGTATCAGGGGTCCCATATCACGCCAACTGCACACGCCCCATACCATCACAGAGCCTCCACCAGCTTGAACAGTCCCTTGTTGACATGTAGGGTCCATGGATTCATGAGGTTGTCTCCATACCCGTATACGTCCATCAGCTCAAAGCAATTGGAACCGAGACTCGTCAGACCAGGCAACGTGTTTCCAGTCCTCAACAGTCCAATGTCATTGTTGTCCGGCCCAGGCGAAGTGTAAAGCTTTGTGTCGTGCAGTAATCAAGGGTACATGAGTTCGCCTTCGGCTCCGAAAGCCCATATCGATGATGTTTCGTTGAATGGTTCGCACGCTGACACTTGTTGATGGCCCAGCATTGAAATCTACAGCAATTTGCGGATGGGCTGCACGTCTGTCACGTTTAATGATTCTCGTCAGCCCCGTTCTTGCATGATCTTTTTCCGGCCACAGCGATGTCGTAGATTTAATTTTTTACCGGATTCCTGATATTCACGGTACACTCGTGAAATGGTCGTACGTGAAAATCCAAATTTCATTGCTACCTCAGAGATGCTATGTCCCATCTCTCGTGCGCCGACTATAACACTACGTTCAAACTCACTTAAATCTCGATAACCTGCCATTGTAGCAGCAGTAACCGATCTAACAACTATGCCAGACACTTGTTGTGTTATATAGGCGTTGCCGACTGCAGCGCCATACTCTGATTGGTTCCATATCTCTTTATTTGCATACTCATGCCCGCACCAGTTTTTTTGGCTCTTCAGTTTATATATATATATATATATATATATATATAAATTTTTTTTTTTTTTTTGTGACATATGTCTCACATTCTTTATTTCTTTTCTTTCCATTTGTCAAATACTATTGAGTTGCTGAAGAAAAATTTTGTTATGAAAGTTCTCGTCATTCATGAGTGTTATAGATATTTGAAGACCACAAAATGGAAGCATATCATTCTAATTTCATCACTGGTTCTACAAGTTCCTCTATTAGGATATTTGCAATGTCTGGGTAAGTGTCTGTGGAATCTAATATCGTCATTAGATTTTTGAATGACATTGTTTTAATGGTTTTTTTCTTCTTCTCTAGCTGTTTAGTTTTAAATGTCTTGGAATTCTGTGGTTTCTTTTTCTTAGTTATGAGCAGAGCCCGGATTATATGCAGGTGCATTTGCATATTTTGACCTTTTTAGCATTAATACATATAAATGCATAAAATTGAAGAATTTTCAGAATAAGTGCATATGTTGAGGATTTATTGAATCGGTTTTTTTTTAATATTTTTTCAAAATAATATAGCCCCTAATACTTTCTTAACATGAGTTTTTTCCCCGCAGGTGAGATTAAAATGGTTATTTGCAAAACATTACAAAAAATCTCTTAATTCATTAAATCCATTTTTGGAAGCGGAGGGGCAAAAATGGTATGAAAATATTGTGAGCAATATTTTGAAAAATTTATTGAAGCTCAATCACTTTCACAAATTTGCTGCCAAGGCAGTTGTCCCCATCCCTCTAGTTCTGGCACTGCTCTCAAAACGCCAAAATATTTTCTAGAGATACTGTCAAGTGTTCAATTTTTGTTTTTAGAAATAGCGCAGAAATTTTTTAGTAACTAGATATTTTGTTTTTGAGCAGCTACGACGAACTAGAAATTAAAAATGTCTAAGTAAAAAAATATGTAAAAGTTATATATGCATATGCAATATATACATATGTGAGGCTATTCTTTTTAAATAAGTGTGCTCTAAGAAATGTATTTTAAAACATGTTCTCAGACCTGCCAACTCTCCGGATTTTTCATCCTTCCTCCCGCTCTCCGGATTTTGGCAGAAAATTAGATTTTACGCGAGCTTTCACGTTGTCGTGGCATCAATAGTTACCGTCGGCATTAGGGAAAACACCCATAAAGGACAGTCGTAGTCATTTCCATCGAGCAGCCATAAAAAAAGTGTCTGTGACCGCATTTAAGCAACTGGCAAAGACGCTACTTTGTTTTCGTAGCATTTATCGACAATCATTAATCAGGGGCATGACCTTGGTTGCCGAAATTCCTGTATAATCGTTATTGTATTCCATTAACAGCCGCGCGGTAAATACGTTTTTTCACCTGCAGCTTTGTAATTTGAAATTTTTTTTAATTGTTTCTTCTGGTTAAACATCTTCAGAAAGAAAATACAAAACTTTAAGCTATATACAGCTAAATATAAAGCTTTTAAGAATTCATATACCCAAGATTATCAATCACTGATAGCATCCACGAAAGGAAACACATACTTTATAAACAGTATGTAGATGTGATTTCTCTATTCTGCATGGGAAGACTGGCATGAAATTATATTCTTCTCAGGGGCAATGCTGAACCTGCTTTGGGGGGGGGGGATATAACTTTTTCTTAATTTATTTAAAAAAAAATTTCGAATTTTTTTTTTTTATGAACTTTTTTTTGATCGAGTCTATGAGTGTCCCCCTCGGGAGAATTTCTGGATTTCAAAAGTTGGCACGTCAGTGTTCTTTTTTATTTCACAATTTTTCAGTGCATATAATCCGGGCTCTAGTTATGGGCCAATCTGTTTCATGTAGTGAACACAGTATACCATACAATTCTGAAATTCTAATTGTAGTGGTCCACAGTTTTTTCATATTATCGAGTAGGATGTCACTAGGCATTGGCATTTTCAGTCATGTCTGTACTATGCTTTTTTTTAAATAAACAAAATGTCCAATTTTCGTAAAACATGTACAAGACATCCCATGAATTCATAAATGGTATAAAAATTTCTTTAATTTGAAGTAATTGGTAATTTGCATGGGATTTTCGAAAATTCATTTCAAGGGTGTTGCAGAAAAGGGAAAAAACTGGAAATATGCAAATCAGAGTCCTATAAAATGCATGGTGCAATATTAACAGCTCATTTCTGAATTTTCTTGTTACTGGTCCTTGCATAATGTTTGTGTTTTCATTGTGATGTTGACCATTGGGGAATAAAATACTATAGGTGAAGTTGTTTTATCTCTGCCATGAATAGCCACCTGAAGCTATATAAATTATTTGGAGCAGAAGAGATTGAAGGTTAAGGGTCCAGAATTCTGTGATTTGCATTTGCAGCACAATCTATCAACTAAAATTTAAACTAATTTTTGTGCTGTACCAAAAGATCCCTGTCATAATAACCTTTTCGCAAACCACATTTAAATATACCAACTCCTTCAATTTTTATAAATTTATAAACTATTTTTGAATTTATGGACAATAATTTTATATTACAAACATATCGATCAACATATCGAAATCAATCGATTTTAAAATTAATAAAAATTTCATTGTTTGCAAATTTATTCTTATTGAAATGTAAACTTTGTACAGTCAAATCCCATTATAATAAACTCCTTATAAAGGAATTTCTGATTTTTACGAATTTTAACATTCTCTCATTAAAAAAAGTTTCCTTGCAGTGGAATTTAATTCCGAGGAAAAACTTATGTTCTAGAATCTAGATAATAAAAAGAATGAAGTTAAATTTCAAAGATAACTCTGTAACTCAAATCAATTAGACATTGAGTTGCTTTTGGATAAAGTTTACTTAACGTATTTGAGGCAAATTTTTTTTGTACCATTATTGTGGGAGGCGAGGAAACAACAAATTCCATTTAAAGTATATGTGTGGTCAAACGCGTGCAATTCTTGAAAGATTTCACATTTAATCACTTTACGATAAGGACATAATATTGCGTCCAGACGCCAGTGGAATAAATTCAAACAAATCTATCTGTTTTCTTTCCTCGTCACCACAAAACTTTGTTGCAACCGTATAAAAAAAATGAGTTTTTTTTTCATCTCCATGATGAGGAGGAAAACTTCTAGTCTAAGGTGAAATAGGTTGCATTATATACATGTATAATAAGAGGGGAAAGAAAACAGGTGCGGGTGAAAAGAGTACCTTCCTCTCATATCTACTATACCCTCATATACCTATCTGTAATACTTATAGATAAGAGAGTATATAGTAATATACTGTTTTCCTTTCATGTTTTCCTCCCCCTTCCTTTTAACATGTCACTTTGTTAGAAAAAGTTTATCAAAACTTGTATCATATTTAACGCAGATTCGTTAAACAGAGATCTGAATTTCTCACCTACCAGTTGTGAGCAAAGCGGCTAAAAGCACATGAAAATCCCAGTCTATCATTTAAGTGGGCTGGTAGCTGTTACATGGTTTCAGTACATTCATTCCCGAAATGTATGTTTTTTGAAAATGTCGTCAATGAATGTCCCCTGTAATTACAACTACATCAGCATCTTGAAAACTTGAAAGTCTAGACTTATGATAACTTTTGTTTGAATTTGAACTTTCAGCTTGATGCGAAAGAGGTAAATATGCAGTATTTTAAAGTTGTATTGGTTTTATTTAGTCCAGCATCAACTTCAGAAATGATCTTAAGTTTTTCTTTAATCAAAAACTGTTTCCTTTCAAGGCCACTCATTTTGAAACAGAAGAAATATAAGCATTTTCTAACATGCAACACTGACTTACCACAGATTTTATTCTTTTTCACTCACTCGCCGTATTGTGTAACATTTCTTTCCTCACACCCACAAGCCATAGAAAAACAACTGTTCTTCCCATATAGTTCAAAGTTAATTCTCTGAAACCAATTTTACTGGACTATTTTTGGAATGTTCTGTACTCTTTTTGGAATGCACTGTACTCTTTTGTTGATTTTCAAAAACTTGTTTTTGAGTTTGTTTTAATTGATTTTTCATTTCATATTACTGTATCGAATTTTGCAATGTATTGTTTTTATGCAAATTATTTGAGGATTAGAAAAGCCCTCGTTACAATGAGATTTCGTTAAAATGGGATTGACTGTATTTAAAATTGTTTTTCCTACTTGCACACAGTGTATAAACAAAGTTTACATTCCTAGATACAATAGAGGAATTGCAAAAAAAAAAAAAAAAAAAAAAAAAAAAAAAAATAGTACACAAGCCAGGAGTGGGGTCTAGTGGGCTTTAACCTCGGGTGGCCGATTCGAGAAATGAGTGGTCAAGAAAATTAGACTAGAATAAGAGAAGGCTGCAAAATTTGTGTTGCACACAGCCGGCAGTACAACTGTTAATTCACCTCTTATCAGACCCATAACAAAGCTGGAAAGATCGGGACACTGCTCTGGGCCTGGGAGTCAAATGGATGGCCCACTAGAAAATTTTCTTTTTTTACATAATCTTTTCAGTGGTACCCCAAAAATAGTTGGCCTCAAGAAAACATGCTACAGAGCCCTGCCTCTGATTAGAATAGGATGGCAGGTTGCATGATTTACAATACGAGCAACGAAAGTCATACTTGCGGGGAACCACCAACGGTCGGTACATTAGAGCAACTTTTTTGCATTAAGCCTCTTGAATTTTTTACAGCTGGATTCTGTGTTGCTGTCAGCCCAGCTAGTTTTTGCGTGGGTGGAAAAGAGGAGCAAAGAATGCCAGCGAGTTACGGGCGTATCTACTTATTTGGTGGCAAGGAAATTGAATAAGCATATGTGGAAGTGTTTTAAGTGGCACTCGTTACATATAGTAACTTCAAGTGCGTTTGATGTGGGTGCCCCCTGTTCCACTCCAGAACAGTGGTTCTCAAACCTTTGTGACCCCACGGCTCCCTTGCCCTAGTTAACAATGATCCATGCTTCCCCAGAATAGTCTAACTAAGAACCACTTTAAAGTATCAAAGCAGCACACATTAATATCGCCAGCTTGTCACAACGTTCATGACAAAAATTTTTGAAACCCCTTGGAGCCACGATGTACACTCTGACAACCACCATCCTAGAAATATGCAGAAAGTGTGCAAACACCTTGAAATGCTTGTCTATCCTAAAAAAGATGGGTAGGAAGCACAGTTGAAATACAGCCCCCCCCCCCCCCCTATTGGATCCTACAGGATCACCCTATTGCCCTCTGAATCAATATGAGTGATATATTGATTGAGTGGGTGAAGAGTGAATAAGCCACCGAGAGAGTGAGCACAAGTGACCGATTGAACGACCTAGCGAATGAGTAGAACTCGCTTAATGACTCCTTTACTCGTTCAGCCACTTGTTTGCTCACTTACTCACTCGCCCACTACTTAATTGCTCATTTGCTTGCCAGCTGACTCACTGATATCAAATTGTTTTCCGTGAAATTTTCGGGACAGCATAGGCAGAAGGGGAAATGAGGCAATTGCCCTCTTCTTCGTTCAATGGAAAAATTGTTGGCATAGGTGAGAGGGCGCAAGTGTAAATTTATCCTTCCCCCCTTCCATTCGAGGAGAGCCTGTTGGAAGTGCATGTTTTCTCTTATGTGGGGGACAGGCTTTTCAAACAGGGATTCTCCTGTTCAATCCAGGACATGTATTAATCTCTACTATAATCAGAATGATCATAATAGTTTCTTATTTTATTTATTTCTTGAACAGGAGCTGACTGGACAAGACTAAACACCACCTTCAACTTTGGTTCGCAGACTTGGGTACAGAATATATTTTTTGAGGGTGTCACATCTCTCTGGGAACTGCTTCTTAGAACCAAACTGGTACTGTTTTGTGTCCGTTATTATTTTGGTTATCACCACCGGATAAATTTGTGATAGAACAATAGTGCCCTTTTGGGTGCGTTTGCATTTTGTGATGCCATCAACTGTGTAAATACCTGTGATGTTTATATTTTTTGTGTTGGTCTATCATAAAACAGAATCTGACCAGCCGCCAAGAGAATCGGAGGCAGTGGTCGCTCTTTGTCTCTTGTGTTGTTTTGAGTTATAATTTACTTGGTGTCCTATACCGAACAAGATGTAAAGGTAAACAATAGGGTTACTCTACGAAAGGGAAGTAGGAGAGACCATTTCTCTTTTAATGCAGTGCAGATTCCCTTGGAGGGGCTGACTGAGCCTGAAATGAATATAATCATTTATTATATCTGAACATAAACTAAGGTTTTTCTTTGTATCTAATATAGTGGAATCTTGTAACAGTATCATCTACGGTAGAAAAAGATTCACTTTTTAATGTGAATATTGTGATATTCACACGTTAATTTTAACATAACTTTTTTTAGTCTTGAATAGTTTTATAATTTGTGATAATATAAAATTTCTCATATTTTGGATTGTAGTTTTGTTATATTTGACATCCATAATTTTTCAGGGCATCTTTTTTTGGCTGCCCCATTGGGCATTTTGCTTGTTGTGGCCTGTGTTGGTATAAGTTTTGTGCATCACGTATTGCGTTTTATTACGCATTGTTAGATGTTTTGGTTTATGTATTGAAACTCTTACCGTGTGTTGGGTGATGATGTGGAATTTGTTGTGCACGCGTATTGTGCTTTATTGTTAGATGTCTCAGCTCATTATATATTGTAACTCGTATTGGGTGACATTGTGGAATTATTTATGCCTGCGTGCGTTATTACATAATTTAACTCGTGTTGGGTGGATTTCTTTTGCGTATTGCGCTTTATTACTTTTAACTGGTATCGCATTTAATGCTTTTTATCACGTTTTGTGAGATGTCTTGGTAATTTACATATTGTAACTCGTATCGTGTATTGGGTGATATTACGGAATTATTTGTGCCCTGCGTGTTGGGTGGTATCATGGAATCTTTGTGCATCGCGTATTGAATGTTTGGCGGTATTGTGGAACTTGTTGGGAATTGCGTATTGCAATTTATTTTTATTGTAACTCATCGCGTGTTGGGGATATTGTGGAATCGGTTTTGCTTCGCATATTCTCTGATTTATTACTTATGTTAACTCGTATTGGGTGGTATTGTGGGATTTTTGTGCATTGCGTACAGCAATTTAATACATATTGTTACTCTTATCGGGCGATATTGAAGAATAGTTGTGCATCATGTATTGCATAACATTAGATGTCTTGGTGCAGTACGTATTGTGACTTGTATCCCATGTTGGGCGATTGATTGTGAAATTTTTGTGCATCGTGAATTGCGCTTTATTTCGTATTGTAACTTGTATCGGGCGATACTGTAGAATTTGTGGTGCATCCTGCTTTATAACTTGTACCAGGTGTTGGGTGATTTTGGGGAATTTTTGTACATCACATATTGCACTTAATTTCGTATTAAAACTCGTATCACATGTTTGGCGGTATTGGGGAATTTGCTATGACTGTGTATTGCACTTTATTTTGTAATGTTACTCGTATCGCATGGTGGGGGATATTGTGGAATTAGTTTTGCTTCACATATATCGTGCTTTATTACTTATGTTAATTGGGCGGTATTGTGGAATTTTTGTGCATCGAGTATAGCAATTTATTACGTATTGTAACATGTATCTCGTGTATGGCGATTTATTGTGCATCGTTTTATTACATTTTATTGCTTAATGTTGGATGCCTTGGTTCATTACATTGTAACTCGTATTGGGTAATATTGCTGAATTATTTGTGTCCCGCGTGTTGCTCTTTATTACATAATGTAACTCGTGCTGTGGAATTTTTGTGTGGCACATATTGCGCTTTATTTCGTATTGGATGGTATTGTGGAATTTTTGTACATCACGCTTTATTACGTATTGTAAATTGTGGAATTTTTTGTGCATTTCGTACTGCATTTTATAACTTGTATCACGTGTTAGAGGTGCACCTCATAATGGGCGGTATTGTGGAATTTTTTCGTACATTGCGGGATCGTGCTTTATTACGTATTGTGGTGAGATGTCTTGTTTTATTAAGTATTGTAACTTGTATGGATGATTGGTTAAGAAATCTTAAGCAGCAAAAAAAAAAAAAAAAAAACCCGTGTCGTCGGGCAAACGAAAAATTTTAATGTCGCCAGTAAAAATTTAACAATACTGAAGGTGCTTTAGATACTGCAGGAGAATTTTGGTGAATAATTCACATTTTTGCAAATTTTTTTTTTCGTTTTTTGTGATTTCTGGAAATTGGCATTTTTTTATGATTGCATTCGCGATGACTCAAAAACTAATTTGCCAATTTACTTGAAATTTTATGCAGTGTTCTAAGTACTGGCATGGTGATGAAAATGAACCAAAAGATTTTAGATATTTCCATAAATATTAAAAAAATTTTCACATTTTAATTATAAAGTTTTTGAATTTAATTTCGAACATCATTGAGTTGATGGATTTTTATATTTTTGTTTAGACTCCTAAACAAACAACCACTCTTTTCCTCAAAACCAGTTCCGTAGGATAACTGATTGTGTTATGAGGATATCAATATACATTCCCCCCCCCGCCGTGTAAGAAATTAAGTTGGACGGAGGAGTAGTAGCGGACACGGAGAAATGAATAGGAATACGCTGTATATCCCAAAGCGCATGAGCGGAATAAGCTAGTCTCTTGTGACCTATCCGTATAAGAAAAAGTTTTGGGGGGTAGGATCAAGACACGGAGCAATGAATATCCTAAAATACATGCGTGGAGCAAGCGTCTCTTTTGTCACAGCGATAGCTCTTAATTGGCTGTGCTGTCATGACGCTATACATTGAGAACACTTCTTTTTTACTCTTCACTCCTGTACTAGATTTCATTCCGGATGAAATGCACCCTCCCTTCTCCGATTTAGAGCCAACTACTCTTATCAGCCGAAATTTTTAGTGAGCGAATCTGGCACACACTGGATTTACAGCAGGTTTAATTATGATTCCAAATGACGCAATTCGTTAGAATTCTGCGGGGCAGATGTCTTGGGTTTAAGGGGTCAATTAGACCAAGTGAGTCAATTTTAACGAAAATAAAGGGTCAACAAGATCAATCTTCTTTAAAATTCAATTTTAAATAAGTTGAGGTGAATCGGTATCAAACTAGGAAGTTTAAATTTTACCGCGTGAGATACGCAGATTTTTTTCATTTGTGTTCAGCGGGTCTAGGTCAATTCGTCGCAATCAATTTGTCGCAGCGTCAATTCGTCGTGCTACAAACTCGTCGCGGTACAAATTTGTCGCAGAGTCAGTTCGTCGCGGTACAAATTTGTCGCAGAGTCAGTTCGTCGCGGTGAAAATTTGTCGCAGACTCATTTCGTCGCGGTACAAATTTGTCGCAGAGTCAGTTCGTCGCGGTACAAATTTGTCGCAGAATCAGTTCGTCGCGGTACGAATTTGTCGCAGAATCAGTTCGTCGCGGTACAAATTTGTCGCAGAGTCAGTACGCCGATCAAATAAATTTTCAAAATTAAATTTTCACCGTATAAGCCGCACTCCCGCTTTCTGGCGGGATCTCCATTTCTCGCAGCGAGGGGCGTTGGGCGAACACACCAAGATGATAAATTACGATAAAATAAATTTTCAAAATTAAATTTTCACCGTATAAGCCGCACTCCCGCTTTCTGGCGGGAACTCCATTTCTCACAGCGAGTGGCGTTGGGCGAACACACCAAGATGATAAATTACGATAAAATAAATTTTCAAAATTAAATTTTCACCGTATAAGCCGCACTCCCGCTTTCTGGCGGGATCTCCATTTCTCGCAGCGAGTGGCGTTGGGCGAACACACCAAGATGATAAATTACGATAAAATAAATTTTCAAAATTAAATTTTCACCGTATAAGCCGCACTCCCGCTTTCTGGCGGGATCTCCATTTCTCACAGCGAGTGGCGTTGGGCGAACACACCAAGATGATAAATTACGATAAAATAAATTTTCAAAATTAAATTTTCACCGTATAAGCCGCACTCCCGCTTTCTGGCGGGATCTCCATTTCTCGCAGCGAGTGGCGTTGGGCGAACACACCAAGATGATAAATTACGATAAAATAAATTTTCAAAATTAAATTTTCACCGTATAAGCCGCACTCCCGCTTTCTGGCGGGATCTCCATTTCTCACAGCGAGTGGCGTTGGGCGAACACACCAAGATGATAAATTACGATAAAATAAATTTTCAAAATTAAATTTTCACCGTATAAGCCGCACTCCCGCTTTCTGGCGGGATCTCCATTTCTCGCAGCGAGGGGTGTTGCGGGAACACACCAAGATGATAAATTAGGATCAATGCCCATCCCAAAGCACAATTTGCCTAAGGGGTCATTCAAGTATTACGTCAGGATCGGGGAGGGAGTTTCGGATTTGTTGACTTTTGATGGCGGGGGGGGGGGGGGGGGGTTGAAGGTCGCTTACGTCATCAACCACCCCTTTTTGAAGATATGAAATATTCTAAGCTTCTGGTGAAATTTTGCTGACGGGGGAGGGGATGGGGGTCAGTGTTTTGCTGATTTTTGCTGACAAGGGGGAGGGGGTCAAAAATGGCTGAAAATCTGCTCACGTAATACTTGAATGGCCCTAATTCACTATTGAATATGTATCTGCCATGTAGGGAATACATCTTTGAGGAATTTTTTACCGACAATATATCTAAGGCTAGCATTACACTATGAAAGTGTTCTAAAAGTCCTTTTATAAAACTTGAAAAATTCAACCAATAAGATTATCGGTTGCATTTGCTCGAATGTAACCTATGAACTTTATTGGTTGGATTTTTTGAGTTTTTAACTTGAGCAACTTATCCGGTGCAAATTAAATTTTGAAAATGTATGTGATCGCAATTTATTATCTCGGTGTGCGCCCCAACTCCCCTCGCTACGAGTAATGCAAATCTCGAGAGAAAGCGACAAGTGTGGCTTATCCGGTGAAAATGAAATATTAATTAAATTAAATTATTAATTATTTCAGGTTCTTGTGGAGATACTGTAGTGGTTAATGTTGGTGGGAGTCTCGATTCCACATGGGACAGATACAAGTTTACACTTAAAGACAGCCTCCGCTGTACTGTAATTTGGGGAATATCATAAACACCGACATTTTTTTACAGAATTTTAAAATTTTATCATAGAAAAAATGATTTTTTTAACATTTACAATAATTAAATAATAAAACATTAATATCAATTGTAATTTTAATTTCGATGTAATTTCGATGATTTTTTTCGAAATGACAAAAAAAAAAATTTAGTAAACTGTGTGCATTTCTTGATGGAAAAAAACTTTTCTTCATGTTTATTTTTTCACGTATGAGACAAAAAAACCTACATACAGATCGCGTGACGAGTTGACTCTGCGATAAATTGACGTCCCGACGAATTGGTTACACGACAAATTGTCACTGCGACGAATTTGTACCGCGACGAATTGGCACTGCGACAAATTGATGCGCGACGAGTTGATTGCGACAAATTGACCGGCTACGGTGTTCAGCCAGCGCCTCCTAGACCATAGATTTCCAGCTGGTGATCCGTGAGAGTTTTTTTTGACGTTCCTCGGAAAAAGTCCGTGACGTTTGATTTACGTTCTGATTTTTGACGAAACTTTAAAAAATCCCAGAACCCAGAGAGCCTCGACTGAAAAGAATTTTCTAATCATCGATACTCGTAAAGCTGTTCCTTATTGTAAATTCTGAGAGAATAAAGTATGCAAATTAGGAGGTGGAGCCCCAGCATATCATTTTGCCCCAGATCCCCCATGATTATGCCAGGACGGCCTTGAGGATGCCACGTGAGTTAAGAGAAGTATTAAAAATTAGTTTCGAGTTCTGTCGAACGTTTATTTATTCATTCATTCAAACCGAGCACAACTCCAGTCTATCGCCCTAGGCAATTTATTTCGGATTGTGTTGTTTCAGAAGTATAATACCCGTGTCTTCAAAATTCAGACGCCTCACGAGCAGTTGTCTAATTAGCGCTGCCTCACGACAGTTGCCCATACGGCGTAGCTTTTTGCCCTCGTTCAAGTAACGTTCGCAGATGATGTGGATAGTTGAGTGGTGGGCTCTCAAGTGCTCGGTTGAACCCTGAGTTTCATAACCATCAAGGGTTCCGCGGGGTTGCCAGTTTATCTGTAACGTTAGTAAGACTATGGCCACGTGTTCCCCCCCCCCCCTGCTGCTTGGCGGCATTTCTTAGGAAATATTCAGTGCAGCAACAGTATAGGATCCCGGCCCGAGAACAAAATGGCGAAAAAACTTGCTGCTCCTAAATTTTCGCCTTGGTGGTAAATATCTGCTCTGCCCCCTCTAGTTCCAGCCCAGAGTACATATATGCACTATTTACAATTAGTAAAGCATTACATTGCATTCGGTAATTTTTAATTATCACAAGTTATTTTTCACATCTGTATGCAGTACAAAAATAACAATGCTCTGTCAACGCAACATGAACGCAAATAATTTGTGCAATGAACCTTATATACATCAATATCTTAGGGGCCATTAGAGTATTAAGTAAGCAGATTTTAAGCCTCCCTTGTCAGCAAAATTTCGTCAGCAGCTTGGAATATTTCATATGTTCAAAAAGGATAGCTGATGACGTAAGCAACCTTCAAACCCCCGATGCTGACGTAATACTTTAATGAACCCTTAACATTAGTGTGACCGTACGTCCCGTGTTTTCTGGGGTTTTTTTTTGGCTGTCCCGACTTTTGCACGAAGCCGCCTTGAATTTTTATTCTTTATTGAAGTCAAAGAGTGACATTATTTTCAACTCATAAATTATATTATAACTGCAATTATAAATGAGTATATGAATCTCCCACATTTGTCTTGGTGAAAATTTTTTTTCGTGGAATTTCATTTTAATTTTACTGCAATTAGGAGTATTGCTGTATTTCCCGCCATTGGGTTTCTCCGTTATTTCAACAATATTTGGCGACTTTGTTCGGTTTTAGCGTCATTTTTAGCAATAATTGGTGATGTCCCGTATTTCTCTCGAAGAAATATGGTCAGCCTACTTAACATCAATGGGGGAAAAAAAAAAAAAATCATTATTCAGATCTAGCAGTTGGCAGTGGGTTTTTTTTTTTTTTTTGCTTGCTTGCTAATTACAAAAATTCACCCTCCTATTATTCTGATTTAAAAGATTTATTGTATTTCAAGGATAATGTTTTAATCATATAAAAAAGTTATTTTTTTTTAATGTTCAAATATATTCTAATTTAAAAGAAAAAAGACACGACAGATTTAAAAGTTAGCTGATAGATAGCAGCACCAACATCCTGGACCCCAAAACTAGCGTAATAGCTTGAGTGACCATGCGTCCTTTATTTCCCGGAACAGTCCCAGTATTTTTCACCGTCCTGACTTTTTGGCAAAAGTGTCCCGTATTTTACACGAAGTCTACTTGAATTTTTATTCCTTATTGAAGTCAAAGATTGACATTTTTCAACTAATGAATTATGATAATTGCAACTATAAATGAGATTATTAATCTCCCACATTTGTCTTGGTGAACGTTTTTTCCGTGAAATTCATTATAATCCACTGTGCAATTTGCCGCCATTGTGATTTTTCCGTAATTTTAACAGTATTTGGCAGCTTTGTTCGGTTTTGCCGTCATTTTTGGTGATGTCCCGTATTTAGAATCTGAATATTCCGTATTTCCATCGAGGAAATATGGTCAGCCTAGTAATAACTCTTTAACTATCTCGTTTCTGCCTTGAGTGACCATACGTCCCGTATATGCCAAGATAGTCCCGATTTTTTTATATTTTTCTGGTTGTCCCGTCTTTTCACGTATTTTTAGCGAAACCAACTTGACTTTTAATCAACGACGAAAATTATCCTCCCAACTCATATTACGATAATTACGACTACAAGTAAGAGTATGCATTTCACATATTTGTCATAATTTTTTAAATTTACTGCAATATGAAGTGGTGCTTCATTCCCTTCTATTGGTGACTTTACTTACAGCATCATTTTTGGTGATAATTGGCGATGATCCGTATTTCGCGTATTTTTCTCTCGTAAATATGGTCAGCCTATTTCTGCCTCCTCACGTTTTCCTCAGTAATAAGTAGGCTGACCATATTTCCTCGAGAGAAATACGGGACATCGCCGAAACCGAGCAAAGTTGCCAATATTGTTAAAATTACGGTAAAATCACAATGGCGGGAAATGAAACGTTACTGCAAATTGCAGTCTATTAAAATGAATTTCACGAAAAAAATATTCTCATTTATAGTTGTAATTATCATAATATATTAGTTTAAAAATAATTTCAATCTTTGACTTCAATAAAGAATGAAAATTCAAGTAGGCGTCGTGGAAAAAGCCAGGAATCCTAACCACTAGTCCACATGGGATATGTCATGTTTGGCACCTGCAGACACACAGGACCATAACTCTGGGCCGTCTTAAGAGTATCATGGGCCCCCGACAGACCAGACACGACCCAGGCTCTGTCCCTCCCAGGGATATAAGCCTTGTACCCATGCGGGTTGGGTCGCGCTGGGGAGTTATAATGGGGCCAAATGGGTTTTCGGAGTCCCTACCTGATAAATCCTAAAAAATTTCAACCGGATCTCATTTTTTTGAGGCCCCCGACTCGTGCCCATGCGTTAAAAGACGCACTGCCGTAACTTTAAAAATTATGTAATGCTGTTGATTGTTCCCACCTGAAACAACCAGCCCTTAAATTTTGCTGCCCCTGGAAGTAGCCCTCCCACTCTAGTTACGGCCCTGCGTGTTCTCAAAGTGTGCTAGCCTAACTAAACACAAGTATAACAGTCACGATTTCCTCGTCAAGCGAATTTTCCCCTCACGTTCCGGAAGTTGTACTGCCATCTATCGGTGAGAATATGCAACAATAATATAGTTCGATAGAAAAGTATCGTTTTGAATTTATATATTTTTTCAACACAAATTCGTTTGATGAACTTTCAAAATTTCCCTCAAACGCTTAGAAATTTCGCATGTGGACCAATTTTTCCCACGGGTTACCATCACTGAACCGTTATAATTTATAACTGTTTCTGATTTTTGAATGTATCGGTATGTGCTGCCATCTGTATGTGGCGTTAAAACTACAAAATATCAAAAATGCTTTTATTAATTTCAAACTTGTGAACTAGGGGGGGGTTCCCGATTTGCTGACTTTTGATTACGAGGGGGGGGGGGGAAGGTTTGGATGATGCTTACGTCATCAACAACCCTTTATGAAAATAAACATTCTTAATGGCATCTTAGGGGCCATTCAAGTATTACGTAAGCAGAGATTTTTTATCAATTTTTGACGCCCCCCCCACCCCCTTGTCAGCAGCTTAGAATATTTCATATCTTTAAAAGGGGTGGTTGATGACGTAAGCAACCTTCAAACCCCCCTCGTCATCAAAAGTCAGCCAATCCGGAAACCCCCTTCCCCGATGCTAACGTCATACTTAAATAACCCCTTACTCTGTGCGCCAAAAACTTTCGCTAGTTTGTGGATACCTGAACTAATAGTCTCCCTATTAGTAAGTCCCCCACAGATCCACTTTAGTGATCTCTAAATGTTTGGCGGATCCTTCAAGTGCTCTGGAAATGTTTCTGGGTCGCTTGACTGATCTGGAACTGTGCCACGCATCACTCAAATGATCCGTAGTTATGCCGCGCATCACTTAAAGTAATTAGGGAAATGTGCCGTGGGGGGGGGGGGGTAACTTCAGTGATGTAGAACTACACTGGGGGCCGCTTAAGCGCTCTAAAACTATGCCACATGTCACTCAAGGCAGGGCCGCAACTAGATGTTTGGTCACCCGGGACAAGGGCGCACTTTGGTGCCCCTTGTAATGTTGAAGGAGAGGTTTGAGAATAAAATTTGCGCCCCCTTTGGTCCGGGGGACGAGATCCGCCTGCTCTCCCCCCCAGTTGTGGCTCTGTTCAAGGGAACTCTAAATGTGCCACGGATCGCTTAAGTCAGCGGTTCTCAAACTTTTTTGGCTCGCGGAGCCCTTTTCAGTATATAATTTTCATGGCAGAACCTTGTAGGCCTCTCTTATTTACTTATCTATCAAATTTATTGATTCATTTTATTTTCCTCGAGTTGCCGCGGAGCCCTTGGGAGTTGCACACGGAGCACCGGTTGAGAACCACTGCCTTAAGTGTTCTGGAACTGTATCGCGGGTTACTTAAGTGATCTGTAAATGTGGCACGGTTACTCAGGGCCAGCGGTTCTCAACGTTTTTAGACTTGCGGAGCACTTTCTGGTATATTATGCCGTGGGAGGAGCCCCGTAGGCCTATTTTTTTATTCATCAGGTAACCTTCAGGGCCACATTTGGTCCGCTGGCCAAGGGTTTACCATCTGGCGGAGGAAGGAAGTGGGGGGGGGGGAAAATCAAAAAAAGGCTAAAAATTTGCTGACGTAATACTCGAACGGCCCTTTATGCTTTTCTTCGTAAAATTTCATCCTGGTCTGGACACAGAGCTTATATCCTCCTAGGCGGAAGAATGGGGGCTACGGTTGGTCTGGACACGAAATTTCACGGTTCTTAATAGGCGGGCCAACGACGAGGCCGTCTAAATGCATCATGGGGCTCTCTAGCAAGTCATTTTTGTTTTTTGAGACCCCATACTTGGCTAGGAATGCCTACCCACCCAATCATACACGACTACTCTCGAAAATTGTAAACAAGTCTCATTATCATGAGATCAGTCCCACGATCCCGGTCTTACGCATTGAGATGGCACCTCGGGACTAGGTTAGAAACAGAGCCATAAACATGGAAGAACAAAATTATTGAAGACTCATGAATTGGAGCTCATGGATTTTCATATTATATCTTTTACTATTCTGGATTAAAATCTATTGCGTTCATTAATTCGGAAATAAATATTGATTTCATTAGTCTTGAAAAATTAATTCTTTCATTGCTTCTGTGGAAAATTATAAACTGAGGAGCCAAAAAAAACTGAAACAGGCATGTGTATTCAAATAAAGAGATATGGAACCAATCAGAGTACGGGGCTGCGGTCGGCAACGCCTTTATAACACAAGTGTCTGGCATAGTTGTT
The DNA here is from genome assembly GCF_987345545.1 of Pholcus phalangioides. Taxonomy (NCBI): domain Eukaryota; kingdom Metazoa; phylum Arthropoda; class Arachnida; order Araneae; family Pholcidae; genus Pholcus; species Pholcus phalangioides. The sequence continues at coordinate 11,673,535 of NW_028301617.1, read as the reverse complement.
AGATCGGGTACTGCTGCTACAATGGCAGGTTATCGAGATTTAAGTGAGTTTGAACGTGGTGTTATAGTCGGCGCACGAGAGATGGGAACGAATAGCATCTCCAAGGTAGCGATGAAATTTGGATTTTCACGTACGACCATTTCACGAGTGTACCGTGAATATCGGGAATCGGGTAAAAAATTAAATCTACGACATCGCTGCGGGCGGAAAAAGATCATGCAAGAACGGACTGACGGGAATCATTCAACGTGACGGACATTTCCGCAAATTGCTGCAGATTTCAATGCTGGGCCATCAACAAGTGTCAGCGTGCGAACCATTCAACGAAACATCATCGATATGGGCTTTCGGAGCCGAAGGCCCACTCGTGTACCCTTGATGACCGCACGACACAAAGCTTTACGCCTCGCCTGGGCCCGACAACACCGACATTGGACTGGAAACACGTTGCCTGGTCTGACGATTCTCGGTTGCAATTGCTTGGAGCTTATGGACGTGTACGGGTATGGAGACAACCTCCATGGACCCTACATGTCAACAGGGACTGTTCAAGCTGGTGGAGGCTCTGTGATGGGATGGGGCTTGTGCAGTTGGCGTGATATGGGACCCCATGATACGTCTAGAAACGACTCTGACATGTACGTAAGCATCCTGTCTGATCACGTGCACCCATTCATGTCCATTGTGCATTCCGACGGACTTGGACAATTTCAGCAGGACAATGCGACACCCCACACGTCCAGAATTGCTACAAAGTGGCTCCAGGAACACTCTTCTGACTTTAGACACTTCCACTGGCCACCTGAATCCCCAGACATGAACATTATTGAACATATCTGGGATGCCTTGCAACGTGCTGTTCAGAAGAAATCTCCACCCCCTCTTACTCCTACGGATTTATGGGCAGCCCTGCAGGATTCATGGTGTCAATTACCTCCAGCACTACTTCAGACATTAGTCGAGTCCATGCCACGTCGTGTTGCGGCACTTCTGCGGGCTCGCGGGGACCCTACACGATATTAGGCAGGTGGACCAGTTTTTTTGGCTCTTCAGTGTGCTTCGTTCAATAACTCCGAAAATTATTTTTCATTAATTCTGAAAATTTATTCGTTCCATTAATTTTGACAAATTATTATTTTTACTCCTGAAAAATCGTCAAGGGATTCAGAATAGTTATTTCTTACATTAATTTTCAAAAATCATTTCTTTCATTAATAAGGGACCGTTCAAGTATTACGTCAGCAAATTTTCAGCCATTTTTGACCCCCCTCCCCCTCCTTGTCAGCAAAACTACCAGCACTGCCCCCATACCTTCTTAAGTCAGGTTTTCCTAGGAGCAGGTTTCTACAGCGCGTGCAGCGTGAAAACTCCGATTGGTCAGATAAAACCTGAATTTTAAGTTTTTAACCAATCAGCGTTTTCACGCTGCACATAGCGCAGAAATTCTACTCCTCGCTCAACGCATATTGGTGGGGGATCAGAAACGTAGGGGGGAAGGGGGCATAGAAGGCTCGTGCACCCCCCCCCCACACGAATTTTTTTTTTTTTAAATGTATAAAATGTATTTTTTTTTTAAATTAAAATTTCGAAAGAAAGTACCTTGATGTACCTTATAATGAATTTCTGTTAATTTCAATGCTATTTGAAGGCTAAGAACTCAAAATTTATGTTTAACTTATGCCATTGCGCGACCCACCCTCCAAGCCATTTATGGTAAACGCTTGGCCCGCGGAACAAATGTGGCACTGAAGGTTACCTGACGTGGATTGCCCGCTCGAACCTAATTTTGTAAAAATCAACTAAGTGGCACATTCACAAATCACTTAAATGACCAGTGGCACAATTCCAGAGTATTTAAGTGGCCCGTGGCGCATTTTCAGGTCACTGAAGTAGGCCTCGAAGATCGCTTTCACATTGAAAGTTCACTTAAATAATCCGCGACACAGTTCCAGAACACGATCCGTGGCATATTTAGTGACACGTTGGCACAGTTTTAGAGCACTTGAGCGACCCCCAGTGCGGTTCTACATCACTCAAGTTACTCGCGGAACATTCCTTGATTACTTAAGTGGTCCGTGGCATAATTACGGATCACTTGAGTGATGCGTGGCACAGTTCCAGAGCACTTAAGCAGCGCGGACACATTTCCTGACCACTTGAAGGATCGGCGAAACATTTAGAGATCACTAAATTGCCTCTGTAGGGGACTTATCAATAGCAAGAATGTTAGTTCTGGTGCCCAATAATCAAAGAAAGGTTTTTTCCGTTTTTGGCGCACCGAATAATGTGCCATTAGGAACGTTTCATATTTTCATAAAGGGTGGTTGATGACGTAAGCATCATCCAAACCCTCTCCCTCCCCCTTGTCATCAAAAGTCAGCAAATCGGAAACCCCCACCATCGATGATGACGCAATACTTGAACGGCCCCTAATGAACAGGGCTCGGATTTTTATGACGCCATGTTTTGCTATGACAAATCCGGCCATTTGCGAGCTATTAACAAGCTCCTATTCGAGCTAGTTGCGGATCCAGATAGGACCTTGCAATTGTTTTCGCAGCAGTTTCCGCGTTCGGTAGAGTTTGAGTACCAAGCTGGCTGTTCTTTACCGTCATGATGTGCAAGACGTGTACACATTCCATCCGAACTTGCGGCTGCGTTGACGGCGTAGCTCTCTATAAGCGAAACTGCGAAAAAAATGGGTGGTTTGGGATATCAAGGTAAAGCAGTTAAATATTTGAAAATACATATTTTAAATTTCATCAAATATTTGATTTCGAAAAAAACAAAACTCTATGACAGTCAAGCTTCTTGGAAGAACTTTTTTGGGACGTCTGGTCACCCTATCAGGTGACTACATCACCATTCTGATTCCAAAGGAAAAAAAAAAAAAAAACCGAATTAGGCAATGTGTTAATATGGAAAATGTGGAAAGGGACAGAAAAAAGGATTGTGTTTATGATTTTAGTTAAAACAAACTAATACGGTGCAATAGTATAAATGAAAGTTCAAAGCTGAAGCTCAAAATGATTAGGAAAATGTTAACACTAAAACGACTGTTTCAAGGCTAATTTTGCCCTTCAGTGGAGAAAGTCTGTTGTAGCGCAGACTATATATGCTCACTTGAACAAAAATTTAATATGACTTTTCTGAACACAAGCGCTACGTAATGAATCCATAGCTGAAACGTTCCTCCATAGCCCAACTCTGCTGGGCCAACACAATCACCACTTCGACTTTAATTCAGCTAAAGTCATCCAAAAATGTTCACTTGACTTAGATTTATTTGAAGCGCTTCACATTCATCAAAATGAAAATTTCTTTCTTCCTTCCACTCCATCATCGATACACTCCGTTTAACTATCGTAATCGTATCATCACTATCAAGTCAAGCCTCTTTCTCTACCATCACCATTACGCGCCTCTCATTCAACCACGTGTCCTTGTTCAAGCGAGTAGATGACGAGCAAAGCGTTTCAATCAGCACCTCCTAGAGATAGAAGCACTCTGCAGTGTTTGCCATAAACGTCATTCAGACTACCTAGACACATTTTGAAACACAGCATCCTATTTCGTTTCTTCTCATTTTGGCGTAGAATCTTCCTGGTTGGCACACAAATACCGCATAGTGATTGGATGTGGGCCATAGAAATCGCCAATTCTGAGTCCGATCATTTCTTTTCCTCACAACAATGATACTGGCACGAGCAAGAAATTTTTTTCCCTGAATATTCTGAGGGAAAATGGACTAGTTACTGACATCACAAGCAGACTGTGGAGACCTTCTATCTCTAGGAGGTGCTGCTTTAATACGCTTTAATGACGAATGTCTCGCTGCAGTGTTGTGCAGGTTGAGCATTGTCAGAACGCACAAGCGCAAGTGTGTCTCTGGCTATAACGCTTGGCAAGTTATTGCCAAACGCTCGCTATTTTAGACTACTTTATTAGTAAATACACCTATAGGCCGAACTCCAGCCTCGCACTCACCTCGCTACGCTAGGACGTCGCTTCGCTCCTCCGGCCGTTAAAGGGCCCCTTGCCCCTCGGATTGAAAATATCAACTCTGTTTCACCACAACCGGAATGCATGTGCGATTGGTACTGTAAATTAGTCACATTTAACCTGTCCAACGGTTTAAAAAAAATTAAATTTTATTGAAATAAAAAATAAATTTAAGATCTCACACACACATTAAAAAACGAAGATCGTAATGACGAAAAAAAACCTCATTTGATTTTGCGGGGCTCGAACCCACAACCTTCTCTATGTGCGTCTTACGCTCTAACCGCTACATCAATTGTGGACGCCGAACCAACGTAAAATTAAGTATATCCATTATATTTGTCGAAGTTTTATATTCCGGTTTACAGAATTGGCAACGCCTCTGTTTTATATTTAACTTATACAATTTATTTTTTATATGAGTGGCAACTCTCAGTCTTGTTTACGCGTCCATGCTGTACGGTTGCATCTGTCATCTCTCCATACAATTAAGCTTATATTACGGGATTTCCTCCGCCCAGTCAGAATTCCCACAATATTGCACGTCGCCAATAAATATGTTGGCGACAACCAATAGTCGCCAGAAAAGCACGCGCAATGTTCTGACAATGCTTAACCTGCACAACACTGCAGCGAGACGCTTCCAGTAGATGCACTATAATAAACTTGGCTACCCACTGAAGAAGGGGCAAAATTAGCCTTTTGAAACTGCTGTTTGGTGTTCAATTTTTTTTTAGCTTCAATTGGACTTCCATTTATTTTCATACTGTGGTCAAAAGGTATTTCCTTTCCTTTGTAAAAAAGAAACAACAGTTGTGCATGTGGATATTCAGAAGGCTTTTGACTAATACTAAAAACTAGACAGGCTGTGAATGAGCAGAACTGAACACAAGAAAAAATAATCCGTCGATTCTCCTGTCGATTCATTAGAAAGGATTAGAAATACTCCTTGAAGAAAAAAAAAAGGTCTTACCACAAATACCTAAAGCATTATTTTTTGTCCTCGACAGTTCCTTATACAGCAGCAACTGCCCAATGAGCCGTCAATTAACGAACTGTAACCTATCGAAAGTTGTTTTTTTCCTTCTCCATCGCCACAACTCCGAATCATCTCAAGATTGTTTTTCCGGGTGATTACGTCACTTGTCCAATTCCCAATGGCGGGAAGAAAAAAAATAAAAGCAAAATAAAAAAAAAAGCGATGTGTTAACACTTCTTTCAAATGCTGACGTCGGAGGTTCGTTCGCGTTGAAGAAGTGTTACCTTATGAGCAGGAACCGAAATCCGATGGGCTTTTGATGACGAAAACAAGTTCAGAGCCAGAGAGATGTTTTCTCCCCGCACACCACGCAACCATAACGTAATACCAGCCTCGTTCTAAGGGATTTTCCTCAACAAAACGTTGACGTGTCTCGGGGTCTAGGAGCTTGATGGGCAGGGAGACGGGATCTCGAGAAGGGTTTGTATTTTTTTTCCTGCCAACGAAAATCCCACGGATTCCAATAATCTTCCGCTAATTAGAACAAAAGAGCCGCAGCCACGGTGAGGATCAAACTAATCCTGCTGAACACCAAAAAAAAAAGTTGGTGCCGCATTATTTTGTTCCTTAATTCCTCTTCCTTCACCGATATATATCGATTAATCAATCTATATGAGGGTGAAATGGTGACAGTATTGCCACTATAGACATGATGTTGAATTATGATGTATTAGAATCAATTCATTAGTGGTATCAGCTTCGTGTTGACTTGATGGAATGGCTTAGACGTGGGAAGACCGTCTTAGACATTCCAAAATTACAAGATACTGCCAAAAAAAGAGGATGTAGTGTCATAAGGGATTTGTTCCACCTGTTGAATGAAAATATATGGGATAAGCAAAGTATTGTCATGATTACAAAGGGCAATTATTTGACAAAATATTTACATAGTTCAGTGGTTCTTTATAGCTTCATCACCCGGTGCTCCCTTTAGACCATATTTAACTCTCGTAGCACTTTAATTTCCGGATACACCCATCCCGGGAAAGTTTCGATATCCCTCTGAGATGGGAAGCGGGATGTGTCCGTTCCTTCAATGTCGACTGGAGTTTTTGAGTTCCTAAAAACGTGAATTATGCGCACCGACATTTCGGCACATTATCTCTTAACTACCGCTTCTAGAAATGAAATACAGTCAAACCTCTCTCTATCTCGAAACTGACGGGACGGGAAAAAAATTTCGAGATAGAAAGTTTTCGGGAAAAACGAGTTTTTTTTAAGTAAGAAAGGAGATGTTAAGAAATAACATTATATTTGACCACGTTCTGATGAAATTTATTAGTCGAGTTACGCAATCAATGATCAATCATACTACATGCAAATACACTCTCTAAAATACGTTCGAATTATATTTTCTTTTTCAGTAATGCCCTAATACAAGATTCGTTGTAAGACTGGCTACTTGTGGACATGAAGATTACAAAGAAGAAAATCCATCTCTGCCTCCACGGGGACTCGAACTCCGGTCTCTCGCTTACCGGACGAGTGCTCTACCATCGAAGCTAAGGAAGCAGATAGAATATTTCAACCTTGGAGCGTATATATATATGTTGAAAGGCACCGTACATGGACGGCGTCAACTAATAGCTCGTGAATGACAAAGGCCAACCAGATGGCCATATGCATATAGAAATGTCCTCTCCACTTGTTAATACAAAATTCATTGAAAGACCGGTTACTTGTGGAGATGAAGATGCCCCTAATGCCTTATGTAAAGTGGATATTAATGCCCTAATGTTCTGAACTTCCATTTGCAACATTCTTCTGAGATTCGAGTTTGGCCACGACCACCTAGATATAGTTATATAGGAGGCATGGCCCCACATCCTGAAGCAGGGCCCCTAGGCTGAGATCTTTTACGGGGGGGGGCCCCCCTTTATGATGAATTTATAGCGTGAAAAAACAAAAAAAATGATTAAAATCCTCCCGGGCCCCAGGGCTGGAGCCTTGTCAGCCCACCCCTTGTGGGGGCCATGATAGGAGGTCGTAGTTTGGCTCGTCAGATCCGATTCCTTCATCACTGAGGTGATTGATTTGAAACCCCCCTTAGCTTTCTTGAAGCAATTTTGAATCATCTGTTGGCTGACCTTTTTTTTTGCCATGCCGAACAAACGATCCACACATGGCATCCACCCTACCGTTAATCACTGTATCCGTCCATTGATCGACGAGATCCATCAACACAATGGGCTGTAATACAAATAATCCTCACTTAACAGTTTCTTTCACCTCCGGAGAAAAGCAAGAAAATGAATTTTCGTGATTTCCTTTTACTATCATTGTTCTTGGACTTCGAGATATAGAGGTGAAAATTCATTGATTTAGAGCAGCGTTTCCCAAAGTGGGCAATATCGCCCTCTGGTGGGCAATGGAATGGTCCAAGGGGGCTATAGAATCTACTGATTTAACATTGGGTACTATGGGTTTGCTTGAGTTGGGGGGCGATGAGAGGAAAAAATTTCTGATGAAGGGGGCGATGGAACAAAAAGTTTGGGAGACTATGATGACTATGAGTACAGAAAATGCAATAACGTTTTTTTTTTTCATTTTTCGAGATACAGAGTTTTTCGAGGAAGAGAGGTTCGACTGTATCACATGAAATTCGCGTTACGAAAGTTTCTTTCTCGATTAGAGTTCATATTTTTGTTTTCTATTTCGATTGAGGGGAAAAAAAACACCATTAGTATACTGTCGTGAGCACGACTCAGGAAAAACGCCAGGAAGTTTTAATGAAGTGCCAAACAAACATATGTAAGGGGTGTCCTAGAAGTCCTGACTCGAATTTTATCTCATCACCGTAAAGGAATGGTTAGAACTTCAAAAAAAAAAAAAATCCTCAGAATGTGTTCGGAAATCACCTTGTACCAGTTTTGAGAGTGAAAATACACGTCATGAAATAAATAATATAAACTTTTATATGCACACACTGTGTGTGTGTGTTTGTGTCTTGGAAACTCCCAATTACACACACAAAATTCTTGCCCTGTCTCTTCTGAAGGAAAAAAAAAGAAAAGTTTCATGCCTCCAAGTGCAGTATTCGTTGAGATATTTGAATTCAAAAATATCAGCCGATTTTATATATAAATAATAAATTTACGGGGTGATTATAAAAAAACTATCCCGACATATGGGCCCCTAACTATCATACCATTCACAGAAACTGAATGAAATTTTGGTATAAGGTATTTTGATGTATGCGCTCAAGAATGATATGGAAAACAACAGTGTCACTCTAACAGTTACGGTTACAGTGAGAAAATTTCGAAAATATCAAATGGCAACACCAAGTTTTTTGTATTGGAATGCGATCTCCATACTGAAAAACACTAAATAGCGTTGGAATGGCACCTGTAGCACGAAAATCCCCGGAGCTAGGCAAGGAAAAAGGACTTTGCCGTGCACCAGAGCATTAATGTTCGTTTCATTCGTCACACCGTTTCTTCGATCCCAGCCTGATTAGTCCTCCACAAGGTCATGTGGAAAACACAATAAAATGCTTTATTTTATGCTGCTTCTCTGTCCTTATTGGTTGTCCTCAATTTCAGCCTATCTACCGCCGGTGATTTTCATGCTACAGTGATGAACCATTCTAAGGAGATAAACATGTCTGAAACGCATTGTTTGGAAACCACGGTAACCGAAGTAAACATTCTAAAAGTCGTTTTTGAGACCTCCAAGAACCATTGCTGCGATACAGTTTATTAATCATTTCATGCATTGCTTAGGCCTAAGAAATTGAAAAAGTGGCCTATCGTCCAGGTCAAGCCCTGTCTAGTTTAAAAAAGTTTCGTTGTACGAAATTTGGAGGCGATCGGTTGAAAATACTGTTCCGGACAATTTCCACCATACTTCGAGATTGCAAAACAAGAAGCGGTTCGACGGACAAACACAGATTTATTTACAGAACAGCAATTCACACGTATAACTCTCGTATATTCACCCTCCCTCTTGTGATCGCCTCACTATTTATAGCTCTGGTAGAAACTTCGAGAAAAAGAATATTCCATGAATTTCTATTTCATAGTACCAAGTTTGTGGTGCGATTGTCTGGAGGCGCGGATCCCTCTGGAATGTTCTCCACCAGTTCTCCACCAAACGCGCGTCCTTGCGCTGAACCGAAACCGGTATCAAGTGCTGTTGCCAACAGATTCCGATATTTTTGAGAGCCATCGAACAAATCGCGTCATCTATATATCACCCATGGGTGATATATCGTTACTACATTGTTGTAATTGTTACAACAATAGCACTGGATATAGTCACTAATTGCTAATTAGTGACTATATTCAGTGCTATTGTTGTAACAATTGCACTGGATATAGTAATATTGAAACTATTGCTATTGTTACTTTCCACTTAGTTGTATTCTGTTCGTCATTCATTGGAATGAGTAGACCTTTCGGCACTGAATCCTGTTGCTGTAGTCCATGTAAATCCATGGTGATTCTTCTTGGTCGCGGTTGCGGTTCAAAGGGTGTAGCATATAACACAGTTCAACGTTAGGAAAGACGGCGATCTTAATTTCACAAACGCGTTTTGTCATGCATTAATCACACCTGGATAACTTTGTTGTATTTGTGCTTTTCGGAGATTCGGTGAATAAGTAAACGGGCACACGCCCCGCTTCTCATCTCAGATATCGAATCGTAGGCTGACCATGTTTCTTCGAAAGAAGTACGGGAAATCGGGATTCCAAATACGGGACATCGCCAATTACCGCCAAAAAGAACGCCAATAATAAACAAAGTTGCCAAATATTGGAGAAATTACGTAAAAATCAAAATGGCGGGAAATAAAGCATTACTGCAAATTGCAGTGGATTTAAATGAATTCCACGAAATAAAACGTCCACCAAAGACAGATGTGAGAGATTAATATTCTTTTTTATAATTATAATTATCATAATATAATTTCTGAGTGGGAAAATAACTTCATCCTTTGACTTCAATAAAGAATAAAAATTCAAGTAAGGTTCGTGTAAAAAACGGGAAAAACCGAGGCACTTTCGCTAAAAAGTCGGGACGGCCAAAAAAATAGAAAAAACCGGGACTAATCCGGGAAATACGGGACGTCTGGTCACCCTATCGAAGCGTGTCTCTTCAATCTGGGGAATTGATAAACAGAACTTCTATCACATCTGGCGTAATTTTTGTCACATTAGTGGTGTCCCAATCGCTAGTAGAGATTGTCCCATTCCTCTTCAAGATCTTTATTAATTGACAATAATTCACGGTGGCGAAAAAATAGTTGACAAGTAGTGACATTACTTGGCCAAAGAGCATTCCTTTGCACAGTGTCATGACAGTGCAGTATGCGTGCTCTTAAGCGACATAATTGTCGTGGCCATATAATGTACATGCAGCCGTACAATCGTGCTCGTAAATAGATGCTTGGTCAGCTGGTTCAAGCCCTTTTGGTGCCCTATGCCAATGTTTCCTCAACCTTTCTGAAAATCAATTCAAATTTCAAACAATTTGACAGGCCACTGGTGTCCCGTATTACGGGACAAACGTGCAGTTTTCGTTGTTCCGTTTTTTTATGCACTTGTCCCGTTTTTTTAACGGTAACCTGTTTGAATTTGTAATAATTACCTAAGTCGTAATATAGAGAGCGTTTCCATAATATAAATTACATAAATTATTGGCGATGTCGCGTATTTTATGGAATATTATTACTTAAGATTATTTGTAATTGTTTTTACAGCATTTTTCTTCAGCATGTCACTCCGCTTACCGGGTCACTTTTGGGAAGTCCCAATTGTTCTCAGGCAGGAATTGGCGCAGCTAGGGCTTACTCCGTTTAACGAGTCACTCCGCTTACTAAGTCGTATTTTTGCTCTCCCAAGAGAGACTCATTAACGAGGTTTGACTGTATTACTAATATTAATTGCAACGGGTGAATAATTTTATCAAGTCTGCCTGCGGACCACCTATGCCATCGTCGCGGACCATCGGTTGAGAAACGCTGCCCTATGTCATACTGAAGGAGCTGTTGGGAATGAATTCGGTGCCCCTGACTGATCCTGCGTAAGGGACACACCGCCCCCATTCACTTACTTTCCTGCTAGTTACGGCTTCACTTGTGATTGATGTCCAACTTCCATCGAATTAACATGCTCAGTTTATTCTGAAGGGTTATGCCAGATACGGAAACTGGCTGGGTGAGGAGATGTCGATTGTTTCAGGAAAGGAAAACTCATCTCTACCCTCACGGGGACTCGAACCCCGGTCTCTCGTAGTTAATATCACAGATATCTTTCCAGAAACATCGATATCTCCTCACTCAGCCAGTTTCCGTATCTGTCGTATTAACGAGGGGAGGGGGGGAAGAGTGGCGCCTGTCGTCATATATGCACTGAGGTGCAAAATTTAATTCTTTATACGACCCTCCCCCCTGTTTTCCAACTTACAATTAGAAAGTTGCTGCCCAGTCTCTTCTCTTAGCCCATAGGCGGAGATAGACGTGGAAGTCTGGGGAGGGGAAATGTTCATTATTGTGAAGGGCACGATGATTATGATGATGTCATTTCAAGTACAAATACAAATACAACGCCACAACAGGCAAATTGTCCAACGAGGTGGCTGACTTAACATCATGGATCCCCGAGCCATTTTATGGAGGCCCTACCTACTACTACTACACCACACATGCGCCCCACCCACACCCCCCCGGAACCCCCCAACGAATCGGCACATGCGGGAATGCGCGTGCACGCGCAGTGAAACCCGACGTGAAGTTTTCTTGTTGTTTCTCTGTAATGCTTGTTATGTGTAGTGCTGCCATCTGCCACTAGTTTTTCTAACTATGAGTGAAGTGTTATGATTGAATGATTTATTGCTGTAGGACTGTTGCTGTCTGTGGCGAGACTTTTTAACGGGGAGATCGGCTCGCATTTACGCCTTGAAGTTGGGAACCACAGGAAACCAACTTCAGCCGACCACCACTGTGGGGTTTGAACCCGGATCCTCGCATCGCGAGTCCGTCACTATAACCACTCGACCACCACAGCGGCAAACACATTTCATACCGTGCACCGCCCAGGCTCTATCGACCATTGTAAAAATGATGCCGTGACCAGGATGATGATGTCAATTCATATATATGTATATGCATTAGATCAGTCGACTCCACCTATGACGCTGGTGGGGGGGGGGGACAATGGCAACCCGTATCTCCGCCCATGTCTTAGCCGAACAAAAAAAAATTCCATGTTTTTAAGAGTAATATTCGCTGAAATATTTGAAATTCATTGAAAATGAGGGGGGGGGGAACGCACAAAATAACACAGAGCTACAACTTTGTAATTAAAAATTGAAAGATAGAGGAACGGTATAAAAAAAAAACGCATGGGTTATTTGAGGTGAAACTGATTCTCAAGTTTTCATGAGGATATTATTATTCGAAGAAGTCACAGGAAAAAGGATCCCACCGAAAGAAGTCACAAGGAGAAATGTCAGGAGATATGAGTGGCCACAGAATGCATAGTCGTCAAGTTCACAACGACTCCGAATCCATAAATGCCGCATACTCTATATCGACAACTATTTCCCATTGAAACTCCAAACATCCTTCAGATCCGAGACGCATATTTATGAACTGAGCATAAAAGCCACGTTCTCCTTATTGAGGGCAATCATTTTGATTCACCCAGTTATTTTCCAGGACCGTCACCAGCTATAAAATCTAATTTACTCAGCCCCCTCCGTATAACCTGTATTTCGAAGACAGAAGAGAGGGAGCCAATTTACAAGATATCACCACCAGCCAGCGGAGTAAAAACTGGATAAGTCGGCAATTGGTAGCATACTTTTTCAAAGGATAGGAGAGAAGAGGAGATATTGCTTATATATATATGTTGCTACTGTGTGATACAACGACATTGTCGTCCCTTTATTCCCTTGAACACCAACGAGAAAAAATATGGTCAGCGTCACCGTAGACAATGTGGAGAAAACTGGAGAAGAAGAAGAAACGGGAGCCGCAACTTTTTCCCGGGGAGTTAATTCATGGCAGAGGCGAAAAGTTAATACTGGGAGGCGATAAATTCAATTCAAGCGGAAGGGATTCTTCAAGGATTAGGTTTGATTTACGAAGGGATTAATCCTATTGATCCACCAGAAGGAGGCGACAACTCAATACCGGATCGCTCACGGCCTCTCTTTGCTCTCTCTCTCTCTCTCCAGGCTTAATGTGCGTGTGTGTTTGAGAGCACCCATGCGTCGATGGGGGGTTCGTGTCGAAAACAAACTTTATTCGCACCAGAAATAAAACTTAATGATATAGAGAAGCCACGTGTGTACGTTTTTCGCCTTTTCTTTTACTGCATGAAGAAAGATGGAGACGTGTATCTGTGTTCAGTGGCGTATTTACGGGGAGGGGGTAGTACGAGAGGCCTTAGCTAAGCCCGGGGCGGCAAATTCGAGGAATGAGTGGCCAGGAAAAATTAGTAGAATGAGAGTGTGTGTGTGTGTAACCCTCAATAAATCCACCTTTGCCTAGACAGCAAGGGACCGGGTCAGTCAGTGAGTGGGCGAAAGAGTGGCCTAGAGCGCTTGCAAGCATGTAAATGACCAAAAGAGTGACCTACGGGATGTGAAAGTAGGTGAATAAGCAAAAGAGTTACCTACTGGATGTGAAAGTAGGTGAATGACCAAAAGAGTGACCTGCAGAGTGGGAAAACATGTTAATGACCCTACGAGTAATCTAAACAGTGTGAAAGCACATGAATGACCAATAGAGGGAACTAGAGATCATGTAAACGTGCAAGTGATCTAAACAGTGAAATATAAAGCAAAGACCATGTCAGTGAGCCATGGGCGGAGATACAGTGGGACATCAAAGGTGGAGTTGACTGACCTGATGTATATATGTGCATATGAATTGGCATCATCATCTTCGTGCCCCCCCCCCCCCCCAGACTTCGAAGTCTATCTCCGCCTATGCAGTGAGCGACCAAAAAAATGGCCCAGAACGGTGTGCAAACATGTGAGTGACCAAAACAGTGTGCAAGCATGTGAGTGACCAAACTGTGTGCATGCATGTGAATCACTGAAAGAATGAATTGGAGAGTGTGTGTGAGCAAAGGAGCGATCGAAAGAGTAACTTAGAGACACGGGTGTATTTGCAGAAGGGGGAAGGAAGGGAGACTAAGCGGGTTATTGGGGGACTAAGCACAGTGGGGTAAATTCGACGGAAAATTAGTCAAGAAAATATTAGACTGGCATGGGAGGGGGGCGGCAAAGTGTATCCCACAGGCGGCAAACCCAAAAATGCGCCTCTGTCTGTGTTCATGTTTCAAGAGAAGCACGATCGCGTTCGAGCAGGGCCGCAACTGGATGCTTGGTCACACGGGGCAAGCGCGCATTTTGACGCCCCCTTGCAATGTTGTTGAAGGAGAGGTTTCAGAATGAAATTTGCGCCCCCCTCGGGTCCAGCACCTGGGGCACGAGACCCACCTGGTCCCCTCTAGTTGCGACCCTGCGTTCGAGTCAGGAAAAAAGAATGAAAATGTCAGAAAATTGGAAGGTTCCAAATTGAAGTCTTTTTTTTTTTGCTGTCGGAAGATGGCAGCACGAGTACGGACAGATAGCGGCCTCCTTCAACTACTTCTGAGACACAACTTCACGCGTGAGGTGCCCGTAATTTATGGGACACATTCTTCCAACGAAGATTATTTGAAATTGTGATGTGTTGACTGTGATATCGTGGATGAAGATGACTTGAATCCCCTTTTAAATAACATTATGCTGTTGACACACAGCCGAAGTTTATCATGGCCCTCACGAAGGGGGGCGGGGGTTGCTGACAGGGCTCTAGCCCTGGGGCCCGGGACAGCTCTCATCATGGTTTTGCTTCTTCACGCTATAAATTAACTACAGAAGGGGCCCCGCGAACAGTCTAACCGAGGGACCGCAAAAGATCCCAGCCTACGTGGCCCGCACCTGGATGTGGGGGGAGGGGGAGGCGCATGCCGTTTATTTGCAGGTTTTTTGAAAATTTTCAACGACGATTGCCCTTTTTTATTCTCTTACGTTTGACAACAATAGCATTACCACTACTTAATTGTACGTGTACCTCACAGGACCTTTGGGTCCCGTATATACGAAGAAAATGCCTTAGACCAGTAGTTCTCAACCTTTGGAAGCTCGCGGCCCGGTTGAGTATTTTTTTTTTTCGAGTGGAAGATTTTGGTCATAAGCACGGCTGATGGGGAAATGAATGGAAAAATTAAACGATGGATCACTCTCTCTCTCTCACGGCCCGGTTTGATTGATGCCAGGACCCGGCGGTTGAGAAACACTGTCTTAGACCAGCGGTTCTTAACATTTTCTAACTCGCGGAGCCCTTTTTTCAGTGTATAATTTCTATGGCGGAGGCCTGTTTAACTCAAGGATCCCTTTTTAGTATATAATTAAATGGCGGAACCTTTTTCAGGCCCCCTTTTATTATTTATTTATCACATTTACTGATTGATTTTATTTTGTTCTCGAGCGATTGTGGAGCCCCTGGAAAGTGCACACGGGGTACCAAGGACTCCGTGGAGCACCCGTTCAGAACCGCTGCCTTAGACCATGGCGTAATAGCTCAGAAACCGTTTATATGTCCGTGAACGTGTCCGGAAAATTCACCGCCAGCAATTCACCGCTAGGAAAATTCACCGCCGGAAAATTCACCACTAAAAAAATTCACCGACAAACAATTCACCGACAAACAGTTCACCGCCATGCAATTCACCGCGCGGAAAATTCATCACCGAAAAATTCACCGACAACAGTTCGATGCGAGTCAGTTAGAGTGGGAGTGAGCGATTGAGTTACTGAGTCAGTGAGAGAGGAGTGAGTGACCTAATGAGTATGTGAGTGAGTGATTAATTGACCTAGTAATTGAATGAGTGAGTGAGTGACCTAGTGAGTGTGATTAATTGACCTAGTAATTGAATGAGTGAGTGACCTAGTGAGTATGTGAGTGAGTGACCTAGTGAGTATGTGAGAGTGACCTAGTGCGTATGTGAGTGAGTGATTAATTGACCTAGTAATTGAATGAGTGAGTGATTAATTGACCTAGTAATTGAATGAGTGAGTGATTAATTGACCTAGTAATTGAATGAGTGAGTGATTAATTGACCTACTAATTGAATGAGTGAGTGATTAATTGACCTAGTAATTGAATGAGTGAGTGATTAATTGACCTAGTAATTGAATGAGTGAGTGATTAATTGACCTAGTAATTGAATGAGTGAGTGACCTAGTGAGTATGTGAGAGTGACCTAGTGAGTATGTGAGAGTGACCTAGTGAGTATGTGAGAGTGACCTAGTGCGTATGTGAGTGAGTGATTAATTGACCTAGTAATTGAATGAGTGAGTGATTAATTGACCTAGTAATTGAATGAGTGAGTGATTAATTGACCTACTAATTGAATGAGTGAGTGATTAATTGACCTAGTAATTGAATGAGTGAGTGATTAATTGACCTAGTAATTGAATGAGTGAGTGATTAATTGACCTAGTAATTGAATGAGTGAGTGACCTAGTGAGTATGTGAGAGTGACCCAGTGAGTATGTGAGAGTGACCTAGTGAGTATGTGAGTGAGGGAATGAGTGAATTAGTTAGTTTTAACCTAGTAGTGTCACAAATGATTGATTCACTCCCTCACTCACTCGCTCAATACCTCACTCACTGACTCAGTAACTCAATCGCTCACTCCCTCGCTTTCTGACTCGCATCGAACTGTTGTCGGTGAATTTTCCTAGCGGTGAATTGCATGGCGGCGAATTTTCCGTAAACCGTCAGTGAAAGCTTCAGACAACACTGATAAGAATATTTGCAGAATTAATGAAAGCAATTTCATTATTAATGACAGAGCAATTCCAAAATTGTAAAAAAAAAAAAAAGTAGTAGCAGTTCATGGAAAATATTAAGAATTTGTCAAAGAAATAACTTCATAATTAATGAAAATTTAGAATTAATGAGAAAAAATAATTTCAGAATTATCGACGCAAATTTTTCGGAATCAATAAAAGATCTAATTAATAAATAAATAAAATCGGACTCCTTTGTGTGAAAGAAATTATTCCGAATTAAATAGAAAACCGAATTTTTAATGAAAGAGACAATTAAACAATTTCAATAAAAAGTGTTCAATAATTTGGGGAACCCAGTTTATAAGAACGGGGGAATACCACGGTACGACTTGATGGCCCACGGGCTTCATGCAACGAAAACATTATGACGGCTCAAGCGGAGTGCCGTCAGTTTTAATGTGCAGTCTTGTGGAAATCGTATGAATTTCAAGTAATTTGACATTTGTTGAAGTATGAATCGAAATAAAACAATATTAATAAAATTTATGGATTGCAAGAGAAAAAATAATAGCAATTTCTTACCTTTTCTTGATCTCTTATTACTTAACTTATTGTTGTGAAATGTACTGTACACTTTGATTTAAACTAGCAATTTTTAATTTATAGACTAACAGAGCAACTGTTTGAATAAGTAGCTTTTCTTCATAACAGAACTCTCTATTGCACATTAATTTTACACGTACATCAAATTTAATATATATATACAGTCAAACCTCGTTAATGAGTCACTCTTGGGAGAGCAAAAATATGACTTAGTAAGCGGAGTGACTCGTTAAGCGGAGTAAGCCATAGCTGTGCCAATTCCTGCCTGAGGACAATTGGTACTTACAAAAAGTGACCCGGTAAGCGGAGTGACGTGTTAACCGGGTGACGCACTAACGAGGTTTGACTGTGTATATATATATATATTTTAGTGTTTTAATTCTTCATCAGTAGTTCATGATGCAACTACAAAGTAATCTCGAACACTCTTGACTTGAGGTGGGTAGAAGACCTCAACTTGGGAAAGAATGTCTGATTTTTCTCAACAAAGATATTTTGTTTAAATTTCAAGCCCTAAATAAGCAGGGCCCATGCAGAAATGAGATCTAGCTCGAACAGCCCCTAAAGTTTCAAAAAGCTTAGTTGACAAACGAACTTCCCCATCGTAACTTTCGTATACTTAACCTGTTCCGTTTGGGTATATATATAGGATTTAATGGTGACTTTTGAGCATATGGCAATGCTGTTAACAAGCTATTTTTTCTAATGGGAGCCATAAAAATAGTCTGTTTTGTTTTCTGACTCCTCAAACTTTTTCACAGTGACGAGTTAACCGAAATTAAAGAACGAGTAAAAACGAGGGTTTAATAACATTGTCGTCTACGAGAGCTGGAAGGGCCGGAAGAAAAATGACGACTCGACCGGAGTGACGACTAAACGAGGCATTTCGGGCTGCTGTCACGCCGTGTTCCAGGCTTCTTTGAAGCTGACGTTCGGCCCACTTGGACATCCTCAGTGCAGTAGCGGACGAAGTCTACTTCAAAAGAAGCCCGGGACACGACATAACGGTCCGAAAGGTACGAACTTCATTATAAACTCTTCCAGGTCTGCCTTCTCTTTTCAACGTCTGATAATGTTTTAATAGCAGCTCTTACGCAATATTTCTCCCGACTGGCTAAATCTCGAAAACAACGCAATCAAGGCAAAAAAAAAAAACCACCAGATGACAAGCGTTCGATCACACGGAACAGTTAGTTCATTACCCAAGTAACGAAACGTTCCTTACTTTCCGTTACGTTATCATTTCCAAAGAAGAGAAGAGACAAGAGAAAGACCATCTGCCATCCATAGCTTCTTCTTTTACGAAGGCTATAAATCATCCCAGAAGGAAACCATTATAAATCTTAGCCTTGCAGAGTCGTTAGTTAAAGAGAACCAAAGATTTCCGAGAGAGTCAGCACTTCCCAATCAGTAATCGAACTAAAACCACGAACGGGGTTTATTTTTTCTTAAAATGGAGGAGGAACGTATTAAGAAGCTTCGAGAGAGAGAGAGAGAGAAAAATTCCTTTGGAATCAAATGGAGTAGATGAAAGACCCCCCCCCCTTCATACCAAAGTCTTTCCTTCCCCCCCCCCTCCCAAATCATCCATATCTTACATAGTTTTAAAGGATCGCCCCTTCGCCCCCGTTTTCTCCGGGCGATTGCCCCGGCTCAAGGCATCGCATCATTCATTTCTTAAAAAAAAAAAAATTGGGAGGAGGGGATGGACGGGAAAATGGGAAAAAAATCCCCAGAATTTCTTTCTCATTATAAATTCATGACTCTTCATCAAAGCATGGTTATGAATTTCGGATCGAGGGTTTCGGCGTTGGTGGTGGTAATCGGGAGAGGTTTAAAACGCCAGAGGATGAGACGTGGGAACCGAATGCCTCTACCTTGATGTGCGGTGCAAAAAAAAAATAAATTAACAAATATGCGGAAACAGCAAATTCCCATGATCCGTGTCAAATCGGGAAAAGCGGGACCAATGTATTAGGTTATTTACTTCTTTTTGGTAGCTTGTATTTTGAATAGTTCTCTTATATGCGTCTTTGGTCGGGGAACCAAACCGTTTACTTGAAGGCAATCGTTTCGTCGTTTCTTTCTTTCTCATCGCGGGTTGAATACAGCATTCCCTCCCCCGACTTACGAACTTGCGAATGGGATCCATTCAGTGAATTTTCACGAGGGTAAAGAGAGAGCCGGATCTGGTTAACCCATCGATAATCGCGTATGAAGTGCCTATTGATGGGTATAAAGTGCGGAATCGTGCACTCAAGCAAGTCTTTATTTATTTACTAGCTGCATTCAAGACAAAGTACATTCGAAACATACATGACAATTTTTCTGATAAGGAAAATGGATCGAGGTATGGTAGGAAAAAAAGCAGATAGAATGCAACTCGGTCTCGTGTTTAAAAAGGTCTCTTCGGGTTTTTCTGAAGTCATTCTCCCGCTTTACCGAGGCTTAGTTTGTCCGGGAAGTGGAGTATGCCGTAATGTTCTGGAGGCCGTACTTCACAAAGGGACATAGACTTGGTTGAGAGTGTGCTAAGAAGAGCTACGCGTGCTCTTACAGGTATGCAAGGCTTGGGCTGTGAGGATAGCTTGATGCGTCTTGAAAATGTTTACATTCGAAGAGCGCAGTTGCCGAAGGGATAGGATCGAAGTGTTTAAAAATTTTCAACGGGATGGATAATGGGGGACGACAACCATGAGTTATTTATACACGAAGGCGGAGATAGACTTGGAAGTCTGGGGGGAGGGGCACGATGATGATGATGTCAATTCATTATACATATATACATTAGATCAGACGACTCCACCTTTGACGCTGGGGGGAGGGGTGGCAATACTCCCCACGCCTCCGCCCCGTATCTCCACCCATGTTTATACACCGTTGATATCAACCGCACAGGCAAAGTGGACACCGGTATTGTTTAGTGAAGGACAATTCCAGGTTGTTGTGTCGCAGGGAATTTTTCTCTAATAGGGTCGCCAGTAAACGTAACTAGCTTACCTCCAGAGGTCGTGGATTCTAACACAACTGACACGTTTAAAAAGAAGTACGATAGTCATATTTAGGGTGACCATACGTCCCGTATTTCCCGGGACAGTCCCGGTTTTATTCTGTTTTCTTTTGCCGTCCCGGCTTTTTAGCGAAAGTGTCCCGGTTTTTCCCCGTTTTTTACACGAAGCTTACATGAATTTTTATTCATTATTGAAGTGAAAGAATGAAATTATTTTCCCACTCATAAATTAGATTACGATAATTACAATTATAAATAAGAATATTAATCTCTCATATTTGTCTTGGTGAACGTTTTATTTCGTGGAATTCATTTAAATCCACTGCAATTCTCAGTAATGCTTTATTTCCTGCCATTTTGATTTTTACGTAATTTCTCCAATATTTGGCAACTTTGTTTACTATTGGCGTTCTTTTAGGCGATAATTGACGATGTCCCGTATTTTCCCGTATTTGGGATCCCGATTTCCCGTATAAATATGGTCAGCTTAGACATATTAGGATAAATGGAGAAGCTATCCATACTTAGATAAGACAAACATATATGAGTATAACAGCCATACCAGTATAACGTGAAGACAAGCATAATTCTGACACCACGAACACGTTAGAACGTATTAACGGGCCCCACAAATACACGCAAAACAAATTCCCCGCACAAACCAATTCGTTAGGAATTCCTCAGAGAAATGTTTACGAGAAGCACGTGGAAATTAGCATAATTATTCAAACTATCCACAGTTGACAAGAGTTATGTCATCATTTTGGGGTTAGTTGATTCTTTTATCGGGTTAGTTCAATACAAAATATAGATTCAAGTTTAGAAAGTCTTTCAGCCATTTAAAAAGCGGTTTTTAAAATTTTCCTGATCCGAATTATAACTGCCACAGTAAAAATCACTAAACTTTCTAGAAATTGCTACCTATTATCAAGAAGGTTATTTATTCTCCGGGTGCGTGAGTTGACAAATGCCTTCCACACAGCACAAAATAATAATAATAATAGAAGAAAGAAGGGAAAACAACTCGTAACTAAGGCTTTGGGTAAGAGCGAAAATGTAGATGTTGTTTACCTTGATTCCCAGAAGGCATTAGATCGGGTCCAACATGGCGAACTCTTGAAGCGTTTACACGAGATTGGAATAGGGGGCAACTTGCTGAATTGGATAGAATCGTGGTTAAGAGATAGGTCGCAACGAGTTATGGTGAACGGGGAATTCTCTGGTTGGACAGACGTCACAAGTAGAGTTCCTCAGGGAAGTGTTCTTGGCCCCATACTTTTTTCACTTTTTATCGACAAACTCGATCAGGGTATCGATGGGATCACTAGCAAATTCGCAGATGATGTTAAGCTAATGGAGGTAATCGGGAATCAAAACGATAGGGAGTTTGCTCCAGACCAACTTAAACAGGATTGCAGCATGAGCAAATGAATGGAGCATCACGTTTAGCGTTGATAAGTGCATGGTCGCTCATTTTGGTTCGAACAACCCACGGTTCTCTTACGAGTTGAATGGTGTCACTATCCCGGATGCAACTAGGGTCACCGATTTGGGAATTCCCATTGACGAGCGGCTTATGTTTTCTGAACATTGTTCAGCGGCGGTCAAAAAAGCGAATAGAATGCTCGGTCTCATTTTCAAAAATGTCTCTTCGCGTTCTCTTAAAGTCATTCTTCCGCTTTTCCGAGGCTTAGTTCGTCCTGGACTGGAGTATGCTGTAAGGTTTTGTAGACCATACCTACAGAAGGACATAGACTTGGTTGAGGTGGTGCAGAGAAGAGCTACACGTGTCCTTATTGGCACACGGGCCTTGAGTTATGAAGAGAGACTTCATTTTTTGAATATGTTTACATTGGATGAACGCAGGTGTCGGAGGGGGGTGGGAGGAAAACTTGTTATCAGGATAAGCTCTCTGGGCTCGAGGTTTCCGATATGAGAGGGTTTTAAAGAAGACGAGATATTTCGGGATTTCCGTCACAAGGGTTAAAGCACTATGTTCTATATTTGAAGAGCGTAAACGTCGACAGGACATAGCTTTATTCCTTCCCCTCCCCCCGTCCCTCCTCCGACTCATTTGGGATTTTGTCACCGGCGGAAAGTTTTGGTGAAGGATCTGCTATCGCACAGTTACTGTTGGCGAGAAGAAGGAGGCGAAAGTCTTTCTCTTTTTACAATTCTCGAAACCGTTTCTCTGGATGAAGGCTAGTGGTCATATTGACGTGACTCGACTGTCTATATAAAACAGCGCCCGAGGCACTTCGAACCATCTAAATAACTAGAAACACGGATCAAAACTCTCAACGCGGCGCGTCGTATACGCGGGAAATAAACAGGAGTCGGGAAAGGTTGTAGGGACGGGATCGTGCGACGCAAATGACGCCTGGAGACAGAGGAAATAAGAAATGGGACTTCTTTTCCTTCAAGAAATCATCATCAAAAGCGACAAGTTATTCATGGGAAATTTTTTTCAATTTTTCTTTTTTCCTTAAATGTGTGAATTAAAATGTGAGTTTCTCTATCGTTAATTTGAATAGATTCTTTCCCCCAGCTCCTTTTTTTCCCATTTACTTTATCTTTCCTGTTTTTTTTTTCCACCTTATCACATTCATGAATGGGGGTGGGGGGGGGATATATATATAAGGCACGGGCTTTTCAAATAAAAACGAATCGAATTCCAGGAGAAAATGGAAAAAAAAAAATTTCCCATTTTTTCCTGGTTTCGGCTTTGACAAGAAGTGTTGAAAAAATATATACATACAACGAATGTGAAAGGGAATAAAAAGTGTAATTAGTGTTGCATTTCTTTCTTTTTTGGGCTTTCCTCCCGTTCTTATCTGCGATCCCGGACAGGAAAATCGATATTTTTTGTGTCAATTTTCTTTGTCTTTTTTTTTTATTACAGTCTCTCGACCAATCAGAAACGGTTTTTTTTTTATCCCAAATACCTCGTTGATGGTGGAATCCATCTCGGTGAAATCGGATTCGAAATTTGATAATATTCCGGAACGGGATTTGAGTAATATTTCAATTTTAATTGTATGTAATAATGGGCGAAAATCTATTCGTATTCGACTTTATCCCCTGTTTTGGAAATCAGTACGTAGCAAATATGGCTTCATTCTTTTGTTGCAGTTTCTGTTACTGGAAGATCTGTTTTATTGTGATTGTTATGAAACATAATTCCCTCGCATACTAACCAAAAACTCGTTTTCTCATTATCTTTGGGGTATTTCTTTTTTTTTTTTAAATGCCACTTCCACAGAGATGATGCGGACCAATCTCGAGATTGCTGAAACGAGCCATACCTAGGCCGGATTACCGTTCAGCGATATTGGTTCATTGTTCTCTTTATTAACTAAGTACTTCCTGTGAACATTTATCTTATTTCTTTAGTTTCCCACCTAAGCTATTCAACACAGCTGATTGAGTTCCTTGGTGAACTGCTGCTGACCGAGTTCTTCAGTGGGATTCTACTGATATAGTTCTTCTTTAGTCTAATATTACTGATAGAGTTCCTTAGTCTAAATACTGCTGATACAGTTCCTCAGTCTAATACTGCTGATACAATTGCTTAGTATAATACTGCTAATAGAGTTCCTTAGTCTAATACTGCGGATAGAGTTCCTTTGTCTAATACTGCTGATACAGTTGCTTAGTATAATACTGCTAATAGAGTTCCTTAGTCTAATACTGCTGATAGAGTTCCTTAGTATAATACTGCTGATAGAGATAGTTGATAAGGTTTCACGGGCCATCATTTGATGAAAATTGTTTTTCCTGTGCAGCGGTTCTCAAACTTTTATCACCTCCGGCTCCCTTGCCGAATTTCTGTATAGTCTGTTTCTCCCCAGGATAGTCTAGCAGATAGCTTCACTAACAAAGAAGCACTTAGAAGCGTGAATAGGCACACCAATCAATATCGGACGCCCGTGACAAAGTTTGGTTACGCCTACTTAGAGAAACACTGCATTAGTGGGATACTGCTGATTGAGTTCATCAGTGAACCGATGCTGATTGGTTGCTGATTGAGTCCATTAATGAAAAGCTGCTGACTGAGTTCCTCACTGAGATGCTACTCATTGAGTTCCTTGAGGTGAACTGAATGTTGCTGACTCTGTTTCTCAGCGGGATTATGCTGATTCAGTTCTTTGGGGGTGAACTGCTGCTGATTCAGTTCTTTGGGGGTGAACTGCTGCTGATTGAGTCCATTGATGAACTGTTGCTGATTGAGTCCATTGATGAACTGTTGCTGATTGAGTCCATTGATGAACTGTTGCTGATTGAGTCCATTGATGAACTGTTGCTGATTGAGTCCATTGATGAACTGTTGCTGATTGAGTCCATTGATGAACTGTTGCTGATTGAGTCCATTGATGAACTGTTGCTGATTGAGTCCATTGATGAACTGTTGCTGATTGAGTCCATTGATGAACTGTTGCTGATTGAGTCCATTGATGAACTGTTGCTGATTGAGTCCATTGATGAACTGTTGCTGATTGAGTCCATTGATGAACTGTTGCTGATTGAGTCCATTGATGAACTGTTGCTGATTGAGTCCATTGATGAACTGTTGCTGATTAAGTTACTCAGTGAGATGCTGCTACTTGAGTTCCTCAGTGAGATGCTGCTAATTGAGATCCTCAGTGGGATCCCGTTGATTAAGTTCCTCAGTGGGATCCCGTTGATTAAGTTCCTCAGTGGGATCCCGTTGATTAAGTTCCTCAGTGGGATCCCGTTGATTAAGTTCCTCAGTGGGATCCCGTTGATTAAGTTCCTCAGTGGGATCCCGTTGATTAAGTTCCTCAGTGGGATCCCGTTGATTAAGTTCCTCACTCAATGGGATCCCGTTGATTAAGTTCCTCACTCAATGGGATCCCGTTGATTAAGTTCCTCAGTGGGATCCCGTTGATTAAGTTTCTCGGTGGGGGACCCCATTGATTAAGTTCCTCAATGAAATTCTGCTGATTGAGTCCCTTGGGGAGCTGATACCGATTGGGCTCTTCAGTGAACCTATGGTGGTAGAGTTACTTAATGAATCCCGATGTTGATAGAGTTACTTAGTGGGATGCTGCTGATTGAGTTCCTCAATGGAATATCGAAAATCGAGTTTCTCATTGGGATGCTGTTGATTGAGTTTCTATGGTGAATGGTGAAGATTGAGTTTTTCAGTCGGATGCTGCTGATTAAGTTCTTAGTTCATCGAAGAACATGACCAAGGATCACTGAATGAATTCATAGGCCATTGAAGAAAAATGTCTATTGGTGAAAGATATTTCTTTAAACAGTTATTGAAGGAGAATAGTAGTTCCGAACTATTGAAAATGTAGTAAAAATTTCAGAATGAATGCAAATTCAGAGAGTTGGTGTCTTTCAGTGTAGGACACTCATATTTTTGTTTAGTATTTTTCAGAATCTTGTGCATTCTATATTTAAGCATACCTGTGTATATATATATATATATATATATACACTCGTTCTCCTTTGTTTTTTTTAAATAACAACTCAATGGGGCTGAAAAAAATTTTTTGGTGCTCGCTCCTGAATTCGTCAAGACAGTCAACTGCCGTAACATAAAACAAAATAAAAAGGTAATCAATGAGTTAGCATTAAAGCCTACTCCTGGAAGAAAGAACCAAAAATTTTCCTACATTGTAATAATACAGAAAAAGTCCGCTACAACGACAGCTCACAATCACGGAAAAAATTGTGGTTACAACGGACTTCTCATTACAAGCGTATGTTTTTTTTTTTGTAACATTAACTCTGATAATTCGCTGCAAATCACTCGTTATATCGAGATTCTCGTTATAACAGACTTTCGACTGAATTTCGAGTGTCTAACAGACTTTTACTGTACATGTGGGAAAGGGGACGTATATATTCCAACATATTAATTGTAAAGGAATGGCCTCCACAAATGGCGGGGGGCTAACAGGGCTCTCCCCCTGGAGCTAGGGACGCGTAATTACAATCCCTACTCTCTTAGTAACACAGGAAGCATTAGCACGCCGGTGATTGGTTACTGCGAGCAAAAAAAGCTAGCAAGACGTCACGAAAGGCGGAGTTTTGGGCGAAACTGAATTTCAAAGTTTATTGACGAAAAATGAAGGCATTTTTTAGTGAATCAGTAAATGATAGCTCGGCGCTCACTTCGCGAGTCGTTATTACTGTCTTCTCGATACACGTGAACCGCATTTGATTAAATCAGAAACAAAAGTGGAAACATTTTTTAGTAAATCATTAAATTACAGCAAAGATGGGGAAAAAATTAGATGGGTTTCAGACCGAACCGAACGCATGACCTTCGGTACGTGAGTCTCGTCCAATAACCATTACTCCAACGGTGGATGTTGGATTCCAGCACAATTAAATGTACCTATTGTTGAACGTCGCCAGCAAAAATTTCACCGTGAGTGACGTAATAGTTCATCACACATTTCGTTCAGTCACGATGCGCTAAATTTCTACAATGTAGCTAGAAATGTAGGGATTGTTTATAAGCGCCCGGGACAGTTCTCATCTGTTTTTGCTTTTTCACGCTATAAATTAACTACAGAAGGGGCCCGTGAAAAGTCTGACCGGAGGGCTCGCAAAAGATCCTAGCCTAGGGCCCCCCACTCCAGGATGTGGGGGGGGGGGCATGTATGAAGTGCGTTAACAAGTCATTTGCGGAAAGTTCCGTCTGAGTCAGCCATGAGCTTCTGCAGCTTCAATTCTTCAGGAACGAGTGTCTGAAATAAAGTTCTACGACATCCGATCCTCACAGGGAAGACTCATTATTCATCAGTTCTGGAACTTTCTGAGCGAGCATCGATGGAAAATATTCTACAGGCACAAACTAATTAGATTTTTTTTCCACTGCATTTTTCCATTCACATCGATTTCATTTTTTTCCCAAAAACATACAGTTTTAAAAACAGAACCAAATTACCTCGAACCAAAACAAAAAAAGAAGCACATTTTTTATCCATACGTAATACAAAGCTTACAGAGAGAGAGAGAGAGAGAGAGAGAGAGAAAGGCTCCTCTCCTAAATAAGATTCCACGAACAGTAAGTAAGTACATACTTCAATTCCAAAGTCTTTATAGCGCAATAATAAGGTACAGGCACACAAACACCGCCTACACCGTCTGTGTACCTCCATGCCAAGTAACAAAGCTAATTTCATTTGCCGAGAGACAAGGCAAAGTAAAAGAAAATCATCAAACTAAAGAGGGAGGGAAATATATAAGAAAGAGATAAAAATGGCGGAATACAAAGACAAGACGGAATAGTTGTGGGAGGTACCTTAAAGGGAAGGGAGTACGTACCCTTCGTTGATGGCTAATAACAAAGGCAAGTGAAAGTTCCTCTCTCCTCCCTTTTCCACAGCAATGGCCGCATGGAATAAGGAACATTTTTACCACTCCCTTTCGTTGTAGCCCCAGAAACTTATTATTGTATGACACACATATACGCACAAAAGAATTTTTTCTTTTTTAGGATACTGTATATGTACAGGTTGAAGTTCCTTGTGGAAGTGGAGGACCCTAGACACGAGAAGGAGGTTGTTGAATCTTTCTCCCGAAACAAGACGTAGTATGTAACTAAGTTTTGTGAGGTTTTTCCCCTTTCTCTCTCTCTCTCTCTCTCTCTACTCCTTTTCCCTCTTTATTTTTCCTGTTCCGTTTCGGGAAGGGGGGAATGTTGCCCTCTCATTAAATTTAGCGATTGCCTTCTCCGAATCATTTACTTTTGAATAAATTAATACGTAATAAGTTCGGTTCGATTTATTCCTGTTTCATTGCGATTCTTTGTTCGCAATAGAATATTTTTTTCCCCTTCGTCAAATGAATTCTGTTCCTGGCGCATTTATGTATCATAGACTTTGAAATATTTCATTTTGGCCGAGCAATGAATGACTAATGGCTAACTTATTCCAAATGACGTATGCTTTATGGTGCACATGAAATATACTCGATCGGACTACCTTTCTGGAATTACCTTTTATATCAATTATTAGCTGATATATACCCGGCGACGTTGCTCGCCCCGTGAAAAAATTATATATGTATGGCTTATATCAAAAAAACTTCTGCATCAAGTAAGAAAAAATTACTTTTATTTTTGAATATTTTAATTGAAAATTTCAGGCAATCTCTTGTGAATACACAATATTTTTCGTTTTTCCATCTGGTGTGTAGATGTACAAATTTTTGGGATTACGAACAGGCGACGAAAAGCTGTCCGTGAGAAATACAGGGCTCAAGTAGGTTGATACCTGCCACTGCTAACGACTGGCGTTGCGCTTTGTTGATTGTCATGGCAAAAGTAAAACCAATCGGGAACCGCAGTCGCTTGGAAGTGAATGGCGTTTCTTCAGTGATAATTGGGATACGTGGAATGAAGACGTCTTCTCTCCTTTGCCACATCCAGTTAGAATCGGTGCTTCGATGATGTAATTGTGCAATTTCTTCACGCAGAGTCCGGTGTCATTGCAGAGTCTCGGTGGCTCCAAATTTCTTAAAAGCATTATAGGTGCTCCGACTTTGAGGGTCAAGTTGTGTGATGGCACACCCGGAATATCCAAAGAGTTCAGAAATTCTGCAGGATACAGAACTGTCTGCGCTGTGTCTGTGACAGTGTCGACCGATTTACAAGATTTGGAGTCTCCTGGAATAATTTTTAGGATTTTTTCGTTGATTTTGTTCACACTGTCTTTCTTCGATGCCAGAATCGCTCTCTCACAAAGCCACTCATGGTTTCGGTGATTTCGTTCAATGTTTGGGAAGACTTTGTCTGAAAGTTCTTGAACTGAGTTTATAACAACTGGCAAAATTCATTTGGGAACGTAATCAGTCCGGTGCTCGGATCTACGGGAAGTTTTCCGTTGCCAAGTTTGATCAACTGATGTGAAAATGATAGCAGTGCTGAGTCATTTTGCAATTGAACTCGCATGTTGGTGGATAATGATTATTTTTTAACTTCGTGCCAGAGTACTGATGATTTGAGGCAAGCATTGAGTTCATCAGCTGGCGTTGAACATTTTTATTCTGAGTTTTGTCGTCGTAGTTGTTGTTCTCTGTTGTTAGTGACGTCATACGTCCAGCTTGTGCAGCGAATATCATTCAATCGCCTTTTAAGCATCTTTTAAATTGAAATTATACCTTCACGATGAGTGGTTGATGAGATAAAGGCCATCCCTACTCGTGCCTTCGTCCAAGATCAAAAATTTAATTTTTAATGCAAAACAATAAATTTTTTAATTGAAATTTCGGAAGAGAACACCTTTATATGTTATTATAGTTAATTTCAATGTTATTCGAAGGCTATGAACTCAAAATTTATCTTTAATAAATTCATTGCGACCCACCCTCTAAGCCATATAATAATAAATCGTATAAACGCCCTTGGCCCGCGGACCAAATATGGCCCTGGGGGTTATCTGATGCGGCCTGCGCTTTCTCAAACCTAATTTTGTAAAAAGAACTAAGCCGCACATTTACAGATCGCTCAAATGTCCCGTGGTACAATTCCAGAACATTTAAGTGGCCCGTTGCATATTTTCAGATGACTTAAATGACCCGGGACACGGTTCCAAAGCACTTAAGCGATCCGTGACACATTTAGAAATCTACTATAGGCCACCCCATTGGCCCGTTCGCTAAGAGCGGTAGAACGGCGAACGTGCCGCGGAACCGCCGAAAAACGTTTTATTCAGGTCAGGTCAGGACATTTAGAAATCTCTTGAGAGACATGTGACGTAGTTTTAGAGCACTTAAGTGGCCCCCAGTGCGGTTCTACATCACTCAAATTAACCGCGGCACATTCTCAGATTATTTAAGTGATCCGCAGCATATAATTACGGATCACACTTGAGTTATGCGCGGCACAGTTCCAGAGCACTTGAGTCGCCATTCCAAATCACTTTGGATCCCCGAAACAGTTAGAGTTCACTAAAGTGGCTCCGTAGGGCACTTATCAATAGGAGGAGATGTTACTTCAAGTGCCCACGAACCATCGAGAGGTTTTTTTCGTTTTTGGCGCACCGAGTGAGATGCCATTAAAAATATTTCATATTCTCATAAAGGGTAGTTGATGACGTAAGCATCATCATCCAACCCCCCCCCCCCTGTCATCAAAAGTCAGCAAATCGGAAACCCCCCATCGATGATGACGTAATACTTGAACGGTCCCATAGACAATAGCGCGGCATTCACAACGAAGTTGAAAATCGGCCAACACACACCCGCGGAGCACTGACCTAAAAGCTCTCGAAAGTGTCTTCTCAACGGTCCATCTCCATCGGTGACGACGGCGATTCTCGAAATACATTGGAACACGCGTTTATTCATGCAGCAGGCTTTTGTCCACATTGCCGAACGACAACACCCGCTATAATGTACTACAACGCGCACTCACGCTCCGTTTCTGATTTATACGGTCAAGCCGAATTATCGCGGATGTACCTAAGTCGGAACGTACCGAAAATACCAGCAGCTTAATCATCTGAATATCTGTCACATAAATAAAAAATTAGTCTCAACTTTAAGCGCTCTCAACACAATGGACAACGCGAAGATCATTCTCACACTCTCCGGCGCAGAGAAGCCTCGACGCATATTCTATTCACAATACGTGTTCCCGTGCAGTGACACGCACACGCAACGAGCAGGCCCCCATCGCCCCGGTCGGAACTTGGAATAGTAATTATGTGCCTAAACCAGTCCCAGACAATAATTCCTTTCCCGTAGAAATCCCAGACAAGTAGCCCCGGATGAATAATCGCACTGAATGATAATTTGCGATTATCGTCTCCAGAGCCGATTCTCTGTCGTTAATCGTACGCCTGTCGCCTGTTTCGGTGGGGGGGAAGGGGAGGACGTACCTTCCTTTCGCCCTCTCCGCCCCCACGAAACCATCTATCGGATTGTTAATTGGCGGCGCAGGGTCGGTCGGGGTGCGTGAGTGGGTGAGAGAGACGCGGGAACGAACCCGGACAGGGATTGTTCTACTGAATTATTCATGGGAATTCCCGGGAAACTTCGGTGGTAAAGTCTTTTCCTGTCCGACCCCCTACTTCATTCATTCAAAAGCAACCTCTCGACAGGCGTAATCAAGCTTTTCAAAGTAATTTGTTCACTTACCTAATTGCCCGGGAGTTCAATTTTTAATGTCATTCAATAACTTGGAACTTTGATGGTAGGAAGGAGGGGGGGGGGGTGGTACGTGGGGGGGGGGGAGCCCCTTCCCCCAGCAATTCGCAAAACTCCTGTCAGGCCCCGTGGAAAGTTTTTTTCTTTCTTTCACTTCTGAACTATTTCATGAGATAAATCGAGGGAAATATCCTATAAATGATCCTCGAATTAAAACGATAGTATAAACCTTGCGAAACACTTGGAAATAGTTTCGATACAGTCGAATCCCGTTTTAACGAATACCGTTATAGAGAAAATCTCGTTTTAACGAAAACACTTTTCTAATCCCCCCCCCCCCCGATGAGTTTACATAGGAACAATGCAGAAACCTGGAATTCCGAATTCTGTTGGAGTTCGTTACAACGGAATTCGACTGTAGTACAATCGACGCCGCTTATTAAAATCGCGGATAATCTTATCATTCGTGGGTATTGTGACCACTTTTGCTAACTAAGTACGGAACCGGACCAATGTAATGATATGGGGGAAAAATATTCGTTTGTTTTGTTATCAGGACTTCCGATTATGCTATCAGTTTGTTAGAAAGTTATTTGGGGTTTCACATACAGTGGATTCCCGTTATAACGAGCTCCAAGAGAGATCGGAGAAATCACTTCGTTATCACGAAATTTCGTTGTAAAGGAATTCCAGGTTTTTGCATTGTTCCTATGTGAACTCATCTGGGGGTGATCAGAAAAGTGTTTACGTAAAAACGAGATTCGGCTATAACGGTACTCGTTAAAACGGGATTCGACTGTATTTTTGATCTGTATTGAACCACACACTTCCCCCTCCCCCTTTTTCAAAGACTATGTAGGAGGTCAAAAGCAGTGCCGTCATAATAACACATGGGCCCCATCCTGGCACTTCCCGGGGCCCTCAAGATAAGAAGGAGGCTTCACAAAAGGGGGGGGGGGAGATCTGATTTCCGGGAGTAAGCAAGTAAATTCGCCATGTAGGGCCTCAGGAAAATCACTTGGCCCAGGGCACATGACATTCTTAAGACGGCGTGGCTCAAAAGGCTCCCTTATTGAGAAAAACTTTCGTATATTATGTTCACAAAGCCTTAATCTCGCAGCTGTTGTTATCCATGAAGCGCTTGTTTTGCAATTTCTTATAGTGAAGTCATGTGTAAGGTAATTCATGGTGAGGTCACTCATGGTGAGGTCACTGATGGTGAGTTCATGTTCATGTTTTTTTTATGACTGACCATATTCGCAGCTCCTCGGCCGAAAGACTTTCGCAATCTCGTTTTAACGAACACTTTTCCTTCCCCCAGATAAGTTTACATAGGAACTAGCAAAAACCTGGAATTCCTTTATAACGAAGTGATTTCTCCGGTGACTTGGAGTTCGTTATAACGGGATTCGACTGTAGTACAGTATTTCGTAACACAAATCACACAGTTTCGTTCTATCTCCTCACGGTTTGTGGATTTTATCTTGAAGGGTAAAATAATCTTTCTTTTGTCCCGTTCGATCAGACATGACGTATGGTCATCGTACTTTCAACCGGGATTTTTGCGGATATAGTTATCAATCGGTAATTTCTAGTCCTGATGTGCTCACATTAAGCGGCGTCGACTAGCTGATGCTTTCGGAATGCGAGAGATCAGAAATACATAAGCCTTGTCACTGAATGTGTTTTCAGCTCTTTGTCTGTGACCTCGACAGAGATTCTGCAAAATAGGCACGTTATAGTAAAAAAAAAAATTGTGCGTGCGCGCGCATGTTTTTGCCGCGTTTCTTCTCGACTATGGATAGCGGAGAGTGACATCATCCTCGGACAAGTCGCCCTCTGGTGGCATTGTCAGCAATTGTGAGCTTTGGCCCGAGTTAGGTCCGACCGTCCATGTACGGTCCCGTTCAGTGTCCCCGAGCTCCAACGAAAGATTGGGATATTCGTTGTCTTTTTGTAGTCTAGTGCAGCGTTTCTCAACCTTTTGTTTTGCCCGTGTGGCCCCCTTTAAAGCATATTTTTTTTTCTCGTGGCTCCCCTGTCTTACCCAGAGTCTTCGACCCTCATCTAGAAGCAAGATCCTTTATACGTATTGAAATGGTTTTTTCAGTGAATTTATACTGAATGGAAATTTCTCAAATAAGATCGGGCCTCCAGACTACTGGCCTAGAATTTATTGAGCCCCCCGCTAGTCCGAGTTCTTTCTATTCAGGGCCGTCTCAACATCATGGGTTCCTTAGGCAAAGTGATGCTATGGTAGTCCTATACTTAGCCGGAAGTAAACAGAATACATATTTTCAAAATTTATTGTACTATACAAAATATCATAAGGGTGGGCTCACTTATGGACATGAGACCCCCCCCCCCCCGGGCATGACCCCTCACAAGAGTGGGACTGACAGAGCTGCAGCCCTAGGCCTGATAAGGTTTTTATCATTTTTTATATTTCTCACACTATAAATTTAATATAGAGAAGGGGTCTGTGAAAAATCTAGCCGGGCGCCAGCGAAAAACCCCATCCTAGGGAACCTGCTGCAAAATGTAGGCGGTGAGGCCCGGGTGGGTTTATACCCTAAGAGACGGCCCTGGTTTTGTAAGTGGTTTTGTTGGATTGTGTAAGTGTAATAGTCATTAATATAAAAACATTATTTCTTCACACCTTAATTTTTCTTCTCAGTTTTCTGCAGCCCCCCGAACCACCTGTTATGCCTCCCCCCTTCTTAAATTTCTTCCATGGTCCCCCTTGAAGTATCCCAGCACCACTAAGGGGCCTTATGACCGCCGGTTGAGAACCACTGGTCTAGTGCGCTCTCCCGGCAAGGGGAGAGGAATCGGTGAAGGAAGGGTAGGGTTACGATATTTCCTCGAGAGAAATATAGGAGATTGGGATTCCAAATACGGGACATTGCCAATTATCACCAAATCCGCACAAAGTTGCCAAATATTGTTGAAATTACAGAAAAGTTCAAAATGGCAGGAAATGAAGCATTACTGCAAAAATTGCAGTAGATTAAAATGAATTCCACGGAAAACAAAACGTTCTCCAAGACAAATGTGGGAGATTAATATTCTCATTTGTAGTTGCAATTATCACTATATAATTTCTGAGTTGAAAAATAATTTCAATCTTTGACTTCAATAAAGAATGGAAATTCAAGTGGACTTCGTATAAAATACGGGAAAAACCAGGACACTTTTGCCAAAAAGTCGGGACGGCCAAAAATACAGAAAATACAGAGACTGTCCCAGGAAATACGGGACGTATGGTCACCCTAAGGAAGGGTTAAGCCACACCCCCGCTTCCCCGTCCAGCAACTCTACTTGCGTGCAACCAAAACAGCACGCGCCGGACGGACAACACCCATGGAATCTAAACACAAGATTCATTAATGAATCATAATCGCAACGCTCAGCTGCAAACAAAGAACAACAAAAACCCACACGTTGTGTTATCCATTCCCCCCTTTGTTAACCGAATTCCCAGAAGATGGGCCGCGGCAGAACGGATAAAAGTCCCAGCAGAGGCAAAGTAAAACGAGGTTTGACTCGATTTTGCTTTCTATATTTTGTTCCTCCCGTTCCCACAGTAACTTCTAACTCTATTTGTTGTGCAAGGGAAAAAAAGGAGAAACATCCCGAAAAGTCCTCCTTCTTCTTCTTCTTCTCTCATATAAACGAATCTCTGAATCTATCCTTCAAGGCACAC
This sequence comes from Pholcus phalangioides, assembly GCF_987345545.1. Lineage (NCBI taxonomy): Eukaryota > Metazoa > Arthropoda > Arachnida > Araneae > Pholcidae > Pholcus > Pholcus phalangioides. The sequence goes on along the minus strand of NW_028301617.1, from coordinate 11,638,238 downwards.
ACACACACACACACACACACACAACCTGGGCATGTATAGTGCGCGCAGACACACTCTTACACACATGTGCGGCTCTCTCTAATCATATCATACAAGGACCAGGGAATAGAAGGGAAACTAAGAAACCGAAATCCCGTTGAGAATGTGTCCTGTGGGAAAATGCCTTTTTCCTCTTTTCCTTTTACTTGCATTGCCGGAGCGAAATCCCAACACATCTCGCGTATTTGTTCCTCTTTTAGCCACAAAAATACGGCAAAGTAACCGCAATACGAAATGTTCTTATATTTTTGGCATTTCTTCTTCTCCATTCGTATGACTTGGATATTTCCTGTGACTTGGCTGTCAGTTCCCATCATTTTCTAGTGAGTATTTGCTTAGATTTGCCGTGGCTTCAGCTTTCAGGTAATAAACAAATGACATGGAACTGGTATAGAACTGAATAACTATAATAATAACTTGGATTTTGGAGGATATCTAGATTGAGATTTGAATCTGTTTCTTTATGTTACCATTTACAACCCTAATTGGTTTTAAGTACAAAAAAAGGATACCGGTACCCTAACTTTGAAGACATTGTCAGGTAGGAAGGTTATACAAGAGGATGGAGGTTTGATGGTCACATCTGGAATTTTAAATACACTGGTTTGCGAAATAAGTGACAATATTAACCAGTAGCCGGCGCCACCAGTTGACTTCTTTCCGTGTTGAAGAATTTTATGGTCATTGTTTCCAGTAAAAAAAAAGTCTTCGAGCGCAGTACCAGCTTGGAGGGAAACAAATCTCCGAGCGTATGTGTCATACGCATCCGTTGCGGTACAGCCATTTCAGGGGGGAAGGGACCGTTCAAGAATTACGTAAGCAAATTTTTAGCCATTTTTGACCCCCCCCTCCCACCCCTGTCAGCAAAATTTCGTCATCAGCTCATGCCCCTCTGAATCCTAACTCATATTTTCATAAAGGGTGGTTGATGACGTAAGCATTATCCAACCCTCCCCCCCCCCGCCATCAAAAGTCAGCAAATCGGAAACCATCGATGATGGCGTATGGCGTATTACTTGAACGGCCCCAAAGTGGTTTTTTACCCATCCTGTACTCTTTGCTTGTGCCCCGTTGTTGCTATGCACGGCGAACATTTCGAATCCATCGTATAATGCGATATAACCCATATTTTCATGAAAAGCAATTTCACGAACATTTTAAGAGACGTTGCACAGAGACTCTGGCGCCATCCTTTGCCGAAGTTATACCCAATTTCCCGAGCAGGTGTACTTGACATTCCAGGCCTGCCTAATCAAACGTTCCATCTTTCTATTTATTATCGTTTCAATACCAGTTCTTTTTGAAACCTAGCGACAATGTCCGGTGCTGCCCGGGTTTCCCCAGCACCTCCTAGAGATAGAAGGCCTCTGCACTGTTTGCCATAAACGTCATTCAGACTACCCAGCAAGTTTGCCACATTTTGAAACACGGCATCCTCTTTTGTCTCTTCTTATTTTAGCTTAGAATCTTCCTGATTGGCTCACAAATACCGCATAGTGATTAGATGTGGGGCATAGAACTTGCCAATCCTGAACCCGATCATTCCTTTTCCTCACAACGTTGATACTGGCATGAGCAGGGAATTTTTTCCCCTGAATATTCTGAGGGGAAAATGGACTACTTACTGACGTCACATGAAGACTGCGGAGGCCTTCTATCTCTAGGAGGTGCTGGTTTCCCACACAAAGTTCGAGCATTCAAGAAGTGACAAACCGCTGTAAAGAGATGTCTGGAACGCGCTGTTTGGGAATCATGGTGAACATAGTAAACATTCTGTTGCGGAAATTATGTAAATATTTATTATTTTATCACGAATTATGCCAATTCTCGCCTGTAAATAATCATTAATCCATTCCTCTGTAAATCTCGCCAAACTGACAACGAACTCAACAAGATCTGCGAATAGCGCCAAAAGAAGTGTAAGGATCACGTGAGAACCGACGAGACTATTCTAGAAAGTTTCTCGTTTCCTTATACAGGGTGATTCAGAAAAGATGCGGGGGAGGGGGAACTTGAAGAGGTGATAGCACACAATTGACAAAACAATTGTCATCGAGGAATGCAATGGTCTAACATGAAACGCAAACGTGTATCGAAACGGCCACTCCGCAAACGTTAAAACAACGGCATACCCGTTGAAATTTATCGGGAGAATAAAGAACACCATATGCACGCAAATGTAACCTGGGGAAGAAGTAGAAACCGTATGCAAATCAGCGTCACAGTGAATAAAAGGACTCAGTAATATTGAATAGTAAGCACCATTAATAGAAGTGCGTCGTTATCCCGTACGTTACAGCTGTTGGAACGGTTGCACGCTGGAATAACTTCACAGGGCACCTTTTATTCACTGTGGCGCGTAGATTTGCATACGGTTTCTTCTTCTTCTTCCACAGGTTGCATTTTTGCATGCATTTTCTTCCGATAAATTTGAGCAGGAATGCCGTTTTAACGTTTCATGTTTCATGTTAGACCACGCATTCTTTCATGACAATTGTGTTTGTATTGGTGTGTACTATCACCTCCTTAAAGTTTCCGCCATCTTTTCTGAATCACCCTGTATAGCGGTGCCGCCTCCGCAGAACCAAGAGCAGGTGGTGGAATTTTTGTCGGAAGACAGGGTGTTATTTGTAGATCACTCTCTCCGTTTATATAAGTCGTGTTCCAAATCGCTACTTGCGAATACGTGTTACATAGCTGTTCCGTACAATAAATTCGAGTTGTCCGTGAAATTGCTTCGTACTTTTAACATCTGGAGTGTGCTTGCGAGAGAGATTATCCTGAACAATTCCAACCCTTGTCGCCGGATAATATTTTCAGCAGTTTTCTGGCATTTGGCCAGCTCTGACGAACATTTCAAGTAGCTTATAGTTTATGTCTTTATTGGTTATTATGTGAAATTTAGAAGAGATGCGACCAAAATTGTAGGTTTGTACGGAGAACACACACACACACACACACACACACACACACACACACACACACACACACACACACACACACACACACACACACACACACACACACACACACACACACACACACACACACACACACACACACACACATTCCATTTCCAAAATGATGATAATAATAAAACAACATAATTTTAAATAGAAATAAAAGTTTCTCCCCCCCGTATATACAACACGGTAGTGATAAAATAAAACGGCGAGTGTAAATGGATGAGACTCCAAATGATAATACGATAGACTCCAGAGCAGAAATAATAATAATAATAACAGAAAAGAAAAAAGAGGATCTTTTCCGATTTTCCTGAAGACAGTAACCATCCAGATTCTCCGGCGGGGGGGGGGAGGGAATAAGTATTTCATTTTTTTTATTATTATCACATCCCTTTTTTCCCCTTTACCTGCCTTCCGACTCACGTCTAGAATTGCACATCAAACTTACTGTCGCAGTAAATCTTCCAGACACCCTAAAATCAATGTAATTCTGACCCTGGGTCCGTAAGAAAGTAGGAAAAAAAAAAAGGGAAAACGGTGGAAGGATCTCTTTCTCCTCCTTTTCAGGAAAAAGCAACCTTAAGGGTCATCCATCTACGTCAAATTATCGAGTTACGCACATATACAGCCCTTCAACTTCTCTCTCTCTCTGTATTTTTTTTTCCCTTTACCCTTCGATTTTCCGGGAAAAAAAAAATTATTTTAAAGAAAATTTATCTCCATTTTCAATCCTTTTTTTTCCTTTATCTCTTTTTCCTGTCCGGGAAAGCTAAAGCGCAAGGAAAAAGAAAAAAGAAAATTAGAAAAAAATAGGCCTATAACTTTGTCTCCTTCAGTTAAAAGAAAACGTTAAGGCTGGGCTAACACATGCGAAAGTGAGGAATTCCGTGACTTCGGATAGTGACCAGTGACCAAAAAAAAAAAAAAGATAGCCTTCGTGTGACTTATCTCCGATCGGATCGAACGGACTTGACGTCTAAGTAAGTGCTGTAGGAACTATGGTTTCCGCCCGCCCGTTCCTCGGGAATTTTTTTGCGATTTCCCGTTCCCGAAATCCCGGTAAATCCGGAAAATTACTGTTGTGATACATTAATACTGGAAAATGATACATAAAAGATTTAAAAAAAAAAATATATCAATGGGAATATTTGTTCTTCTATACCAGTGGTTCTCAACCTTTGATAGCCCGCGGCCCGGACTCATTTATTTTTCTGACTGGAAGGCCCGGTCGAACAAACGACTAACGGAAAACAAATGAGGGAAACTTAAACGGCCAATCACTCGCGGCCCGGTATGAATGTTGTCAGGACCCAGTACCGGGCCGCGGCCCGAGTGGTTGAGAAACACTGTCCTATACCTACAGCATAGCATAGATTGAAAAAAAAAAAAACCGTGGAGGGTCTTTCATTTTGCGTAAACTGTACTAGCAATTCTGTGTCTACTATGAAATGTGGTTTGCCGCTGTGGTGGTCAAGTGGTTATAGTGACGGACTCGCGATGCGAGGATCGGGGTTCGAACCCCACAGTGGTGGTCGGCTGAAGTTGGTTTTCTGCGGTTCCCAACTTCAAGGCGCAAATGCGAGCCGATCTCCCCGTTAGAAAGTCTCCCCACTGAGAGCAACAGTCCTACAACGATAAATCATCCAATCATAACACTTCACTCATAGTTAGAAAAACTAGTGGCAGATGGCAGCACTACACATAACAAGCATTACAGAGAAACAACAAAACTTCACGTCAGCTCTTTGCTAGTCAAACATGCATAATACGTGCATAAATATATTTTCTTCACCCTTCAGCAGCCCTTACTTAAGGGCCCCCCTTTTCCATGGATAATAATAATTCTGTGGTGTTTGGTGAGAACACGATAACTCGAAAATCTCATTTTTTGAGATATAAGCTATTTTCATTGTCGTTTAAAAATCAAAAATAAAGCACTCATAAACACAAATACAAATGCAAATATCATACACCAGCATGTTGTTTAGCTGTACGCACGTATTTGTGCATTTATCTCACTTGTAATTAGTTGTAAAAGTAAATCTTGCTAATTATATCAAAAAGCGGGATTTTTTTGGCGATATCATGTTCTGACCAAAACGCCCCAGAATTGCGTAATACCCTCCAGTACTTTCTTGCCTTTCCGGTCTCCGCTACCTTATCCTTTTTGTCCTTTCCATCTAACCACCTGCAAGTGATTGAGAGAGGACGTTTTTAATGGCTTTATACACTGCGCGATTACAATATACACTGCGCACGTGAATCCCGTCCCTGGGAAAATTTGTCGTTCGCAACTGACCTCCTCTGTTTTTGAAGCAACCCTTCATTAAAAATAAAAGAGCGATAGCGGGAGGGGGGGGGGGGGCGAAAGGGCGGTCTTTTTTTTTTTTTGTTACTTTCAAGTGGCATGACCACTGACCAGGACCGCACCCGGGGCAAATGCGCATCTTGGCGTACCCTTGTAATGGTGAAGGAGAGGTTCTTCGAAAATAAAATTTGCGCTCCCTGCGCAAAACCCGCCTGCTTCCCCCTCCCAGTTGCGGTCCTGCCACTGACCACGATCGCCTTTCGAGTGGCTTTAACTGCCAAAAAGACCGTGATGTACAAGTGTGTGTGTGGGGGGGGGGGGAAATCACTTCGTACAGTTGCAGAGCTACAAATCTCAAACGATTAGACTCGGTTTAAAAAAACGCAGAATTCTCAAATGCTTATTCTGTGTCAGTGGGTATTGAATTATTGTATTATTTATCAGCATTGTGATTAAGAGTGATGGTAAGCATGTGATCAAATATAATTGGAATGAAGCCATATTGTTGCTGCATAGGCAAGATGTAATTCACACCATACAAAAGGGGTGTGTTATTCTTTTTTTTTATATACAAATACAAATACCACGCCACAACAGGCAAATTGCCCAACGAGGTGGCTGACTTAAGAACATCATGGATCCCCGAGCCAATTTTTTTGGAGGCCCTACCTACTACTGCTACACCACACATGCAATAATGAGAATAACGTCGCATAAACGGAGGGACGCGTGTAAACGGGGTTTCACTGTAAATAAACGATTTTATGTATTCCCGAGAATTCTCGGGAAATCTTATTTCCCGATTCCCCCGAGGGCTTCAAAATGTCGGGAATTCGGAAAAAAACCCTAGTAAGAACTAACTCTTCTTCGTTGCAGGAACTGCAAATCGCTCTCTATTACGTCATATATAAAACTCTGTTGTAACGACATTACAAATCCCGCGAAATTTTTCCGCTGTAAACGTGGTTGACGTTCCGACGAGAAATATGATCGGAGTCAATCAAATACTTGCATTGAGTTTTTATTTCTTTACGATTAGGGGGTGACCGATTCGATCGAGGAAAAACACGGGAAATCGGGATAATTTACACTGGACATCACCGATTCTTGTCGCCAAATGACGACGAAATCACCAAATATTGGATGTTGAATTTTTTCTCGGTTAAGATACGTGAAATCAGTATGATTTCTGGATGTTATGCCGAGGTGAACAGGGAAAAAAGTTTCATTTCTATCCACCCACCGGGAATCGAATCCAAGACAGTCTCTACTCAGCAATATTGTCGTGTTTTAAGGAGAAAAGGATCGTCTCTCTGTGGTAAAATGGTCAATTCGCTTTCCCGGTAGGCAAGAAGTACCGGGTTTGATTCCCGGTGGAAAGAAACAACACTTTCTTTCCTGTTCAACCTCAGCGTAATATCCAGAAAGCTCATTGATTTCATCTCCAAATGTTGTTTGCAAATAACCTTTGGCGGGAAATAAAATATTTTAGCAGACTTTTGCTACAGCATTGCTAAAATGTATTTCACAGAGAAAAAATCACCCTGAAGAAACACCTCCTAGAGATAGGCCTCCGCAGTCTGCTTGTGACGTCAGTAAGTAGTCCATTTTCCCTCAGCATATTCAGGGGGAAAAAATTCCCTTCTCGCTCGTGCCAGTATCGTCGTTGTGAGGAAAAGAAATAATCGGGCTCAGAATCGGCGATTTCTATGTCCTACATCCAACAACTATGCGGTATTCGTGAGCCAATCAGGAAGATTCTACGCCAAAATAAGAAGAAACGAAATAGGATGCTGTGTTTCGAAATGTGGCAATCTTGCTAGGTAGTCTGAATGATGTTTACGGCAACCCGTACAGATAACTTCTATCTCTAGGAGGTGCTTGCCTGAGGGCAGGATTCGGCAAGAAATTCTCGCATTCCGCATCCGTGACTTCGGAAGCATATGATGTTCAGTGGCCAAAAAGAAAAAATATCGCCTGCGAGTGACAATCTCCTATATATCGGATCTAATGATCTCGAAGTCCAGTCAAGTGCTATCAGAACCGAGTTCTTCTTCGTTGCAGCAGCTGCAAATCGCACTCTATTACGTAATCGATTACCTGTGTGTGAGAAGATTAGGTAGATTCTTTGAATTCGCTGAATACTTCGCAGCACTTGGAGCGTCTTTTAGAGAGTCGCTCTCGCGGATCGACGTGGAATTCCGTCTTTCAGGGTGGGATGTAATTAGGTCCTGTGAAGACAGGGCGGTCGGGAATAAGGTGCCGTCCGTGGTTTCCTCGGAAATAAAAACAGTGGAACACACTGCTATATACACAGTGCGTCAAATAAGTTTTAAGACTGGGTCTCTAAAAAGAAATGGAAACAAGAAATTTATACCTGTTTTGGTTTTTTATTCAAAATAGGGCCCTCCGCACTTTTTACAGCGATTTATTAATGAATCGAACGCCTGTTGTAAATCACTTTATGGAATGGCCTGCAAGGCACGCGTCGAAGCTTCTTGTATGGTCGAAATACCCTCAAAATAACAACCTTTTAACTTCATTTTAAGTTTTGGGAATAAGGAGTAGTCACAGGGTGCTAAATCAGGTGAATATGGTGGATGGTTCAATACACAGACATTATTTATTGCCAAAATCGACGAACAATAAGGGAGGTGTGACTGTGTGCATTGTCGTGTAACAAACACCAACTGCTTTCAGTCCCACAGTGTGGACGAATGCGACGAATTCTGGCCATCAAACGCTTTAAAACAGCTAAGTAGTATTGACCTGTAATTGCTTGTCCAGTTGGAACAAATTCTTTGTGGATAATACCTTTACTATCGAAGAATGTAATGAGCATTGTTTTGATTTTGGATGGAACTTTTCTTGTTTTTTTGGCTTGCGGTGAATTTGGTGACTTCCATTCCGCACTTTGTCGCTTTGTTTCAGGATCGTATTGGAAACACCAGGTTTCATCACCTGTAACAATGGACTTCAAGAAGTTTGGATCGTTTTCAGTGGCTGAAATGATGTCCCTGCAATGTGCACTTCTCATTGCTTTTTGTTCAGGGGTTGAAGTGTGTGGAACAAATTTAGCACACACTTTTGTTTTGCCCAAATCTTCATGCAGGATGGTTCGAATTGTTTTTTTGTTGATGTTTAAAGAGTCTTCCATCATTCTCAGTGACGCACAGCTACCGTTTGTTACGAAATTTCGTACTTTTTCAATAACTTCAGGTGTCCTAGATGAAATTGGTCTTCCACTACGCTGATCATCTTCTACCGCATCTCTTCTGTCCAAAAACCGTTTGTGCCACGCGAAAACATTTGATCTACTTAAACAACAGTCACCGTAAACTTGTTTCATGAGTTGGTATGTTTCCGAAGCACTTTTACCAAGTTTTGCGTTAAATTTAATTACAGCTCTTTGCTCCATCTTAAAAAATCAACATTAAACAAATTCACTTCTGCAATGAACGCTCGCCTTCTCTCAGCTACTTAACGAAATGCGCACAACTTGTTGGTTGGCAGTGTGCCAGCACACGATGGACATTATGACGTATGCGCATTTACACTCACAGTACCATTACAACCAGCGCTCTGGGACGAGACTTAAAACTTATTTGACGCACTGTGTATATATATATATATATATTTTGTTTTACGGAAGGCAAAACATGTGTTTTTGAATGGTATTCGTGTATTGAAGCGGTTCCTCTTGGCGAAGATCAGCGGGAATGAGAATGTGTATGAACCACAGTAGTCACCGCTTATAAAAATCAATGGTTATAAGAATCAAATCGGCGAAACGAAATCCAAACGCTGTTTCAACATAGGAAAAATCATCGGTTATAAGAATCAAACTTCCGCTTATAAGAATCAAAGAAAAAAATTTTCTCAAAAACTGCCACCGTTCATGAGAGTAGTAGGAACTTGTAGAGTATTTTTGATTATTGACAAGGTTAATTGTCACTTTTACCTTTGCACGAAGAACATACCATGTTGATTGTTGTGTATCCACCCCCCCCCCCAAAAAAACAGTAAAAATTACAGCTTCTTCCTGTCAATGACAAAACTTATCCCCAAGAGATGGTTAAAGAAAAACAAAAAAAACGGTGGTCTTTTCGTCAAAGACGTTACTGATAACTAATCTATGTAGAGCAGTGTTTCCCAAAGTGGGCAATATCAAACCCTGGAGGGCTATAGTAAGGGTCCAGAGGGTTGTAGAAGCTACGGGTATAACATAGGATCCCATGGATTGGCTTGAGTTGTAGAGAGAGGCGATGATTGAAACAATATTCTGAAGAAATGGGCGATGGAACAAAAAGTTAGGGTACTTTGATCTAGAGTTATGCTGTCGGACAATGTTCATGGCCTCCCTACATCGTGGAGCAGAAGGCCCCTAGGCTGGAATCTTGAGTGAGTCCCCGGGCCAGACTTTTCGAGGGCTCCTCTGTAGCGAATTTGTAACGGGGTAAAACAAAACAAAAAAATGATAAGATTAATCCCTGCCCCCCCCCCAAGACTGGAACTCTCCCAGTCCCACCCTTCAGAGAGAGTTCGGGGGCGGGGAGGAGCATGACAATTGTTGGGCAGAAGTAGTACAGTTACTGCCTAACGTTTTTGTCAGTCTACATCATAGGTTCCCAACCTTTTTTGTCCCATCGCCCCCTTCTCCAGAATGTTTTTTTCTCCCATCGCCCCCAACGCAATCTAACCCATAGGATCCTATGTTATACCTATAAAAAATTATTAAAAAATGTTTAGATTATTAGAAACAAGATTATTTTCAATTTTGTTTGACAAGATTATTTTTAATTTGTCAAAATTATTCATCCATTTTTTACAAATTATTTATAAATTTTTTACAAATTATTTGTTATTATTTATAAACTATTTGTTATTAATTATTATTTTTAGTTATTGCAGTCGGACACGCGTATAACGAAGTGAGAAAAACCAGCAAAACAGCTTGTTATACGCGAATTTCGTTTTTCCCGTACCGGTTTGAAAAATGATTTTTTTGCGTTTAAGCAAAATAAAATATTTTTACATGCAAAATACGCATTTTCCAGTAATCTGAGCATTTTTGAAAATGAATAGTTAATGAAGATTAAAAATGTTATTGAAATCTCACGTAAAAATGTGCGTCAATCGTTGCTTTTTGTTTCCTTTCTTGATACTTTTATGGACTACGTTTTGCGCTTAAACAATTTTTGCCAAATAAGTGCGCAAAATATAAATACAACAACGCCACAACAGGCAAAATGCCCAACGAGGTGGCCGAGAAAAAGATGCCTATGACAAATATGGATGTCGTATATTTCAAAAAATACAGCAACGCAATCACAAATGCAATTACTAACAATATATGTACATGATGAAATACTACACAATGCCCATAAAGAATACTTATGGTTGTCTGCACAGCATAACTAAAAATTTCGAAGCAATGAATACTTAGCGTTTTGCATTCGGACATTCCCGAAACTAATTTCGATATTATCATATAGATATTACTGTAATATCAATTACAACAATTGAATAATTTTCAGCCCTGTTAGCATTGAATTATCGAGTCGGCCTGTGCGGATCACCTACGCTAGGGGTCTTCAACCCGTGGCCCGCCGTCGATATTTTGGTGGCCCGCCAAAACATTTCGATCGATTGACGAAATATCATTCGAAAATAGGGTAAAACGAAGATTTTTTGACAAAAAGAAGTCACCCAGCTTATTATAGACTTTTAACAAGGACAGGCTGATCAGTGTACAGTATTTAGTTTCTTAATAAGGCCTTTAACGCAAAAGAAACCACATCATACACATCACCATAAATAACTTCGACTACATCCCATTCTCCATGAGTTGAAGAAAGCAGAAATGAACGGAATTTCCATGGTATCGTATTTCGTGGGTGCCCCCCCCCCCTACGCCGTTAATGAGTGGCCCGCGGAACGCGACAAATGTTTTATGTGGCCCTCGTGCATAAAACATTGAAGACCCCCTAACCTACGCCATCGTCGCAGACCACAAGCCCGTATATCGCATACATTTCATTGGGTATACGACATACTCATCCTTGCTGGTGTTTCTCGCCACCGTAAACAAGCCAACGAAATGATAATGCAGATTTTATTTATACGGAAACTGTCTTTCGAGACTTAGCAGCGCACGGAACGCGTAACTTTCGACGATATGAATATATCGTTATCATCGTAGATGCATCGGAAATAAGTTGGAATGCAATAGTTCGGTCGGAAATATACAAATAAACACACGAGTTATTCTCCCACGTGTATCGCAGTCTACTTTACATATGGGTGTTCCTTTTTTATAGTGTTACTTACGATTCCGTGTAGTTTATTTCTTGTCTCTATTTCACGGTTAGTTTCGCGGAAGTTTTTTTTATGCGAATGCACTCGAATCGTGTAAAACAACAAGGACCGACGATACCCGCAAAAAGAAAGAAACCCCAGACGGGGCTTTTGTGTTCTTTGCGCAAGAGAATACGCTGCGCAGATAAAAGACAACTTGTAAACAAGGAGCGTATACAAAATTCATGAACCTCGTTCTTATTTTTGACGAATATTTAAGCGACTTGTATAAGAATTTTTCGGTGGAATAAATAAGTGAGAATATTTTCCTCTGGGATATAAAATATCGTGGAAACGGGACAGAGAAAGTCAGTGACGTAATCGAGGATATCCGCCGTGGATTCACTCGACCAATCATTTACAGAAAAAGCGCCAGTGATTATGGATCAACTTCCGACGGAATATTCCGTTTTGAATATATATGTTATTTTGGATCTTGTCCCGACACAGAAGCGGATGAAAATATCGCGACGTTAATTCGATTCTTATGGAAATTATATTTTTTGGAAAATTTGACAAATTTTCTGTTTCTTTGACCTTTTTTTTTAAAAAAAATACTTCGTAGAAACACTTTCAAAGAGTACCGAAGACACCAAGCTTTTGGTGTCTTCGATACTGGATGTGGGTTTTTTTTCTCTCTCCCTTCCATTGGAGTTACAATATCGCGACTTTTACAAGCATTCGGGAAAATTGATTTTCAACCACGTGATCGTTTTTCACGTAACTCTAGATGGTCCGTTACTGACCCTCAATGGAACGCGTCCCGTAGGTTCGGAACGACTGGAACAACACGAACAAGCGTATTATTATAGACGCTTTTTGAAATGCGACGAGAAAAATACATTCTCCTCTTTTACCGATTGCGACAACAAGAGTTGACAATTTCACGCGATTTATTCCCTGAATGGAATAAGTTCAGTCTAACCAGTCACCCCGGATTTACATAAACTCCCAAAGAAAACTTAAACCTCTCCTCATTTCATACAAACAAATGCGTTCATTAAGCCTCCGTAACTCATTCGCGAAAGAACATCCGAATCCTCGAAGTTATTTTCCCATGAAGTTTTTAGTGGGGAATAGGATAGAATCAAAACTGGAAAGAGCTTCAAAAAAAAAAAAAACCTCCCCGAAAAATAATGGAACCAAATTTGTTCGAGAAGTTTCTCTTCCACAGCCTTTTCCTGTTTTCTCTCATCCTGGAGACCTTTGTTCCGGAGCCTTTTACCTTAAAATCTATTCCGTTCTAATCCACGCCAAAGGGTGGGAGGGGGAAAGGAATTTTCGGGGGTAAAATGTCCCTGACTAATTCAGATCGCTTCACTGAACAATCAGAATGCGATTCCGCTCTCTTTCTCTGACTCTTTCCCACGGAGGACCGACCGAGCCGTCCTCCTTTCTTCTCCACAAAATCCGATCCCATTCCTTCGGAAGTCAATCGCACGCTTCGCAGCCGTTTTCTTTTGTATTTTGTTTCCTACTTCTTTCTTTGTTTTTCAATTCAAAAATTAAATTCAATCAGATTCTCTTCCGCTTGGATGGTCCATTAGCTGCTCACACAAGAAGAAATTGATTGAATACACACGTACAGCGAATCAAAGGGATGTCCTCGGGGAGTGGGAAATCATGGTGTGGTCCTTTGTTAATGACTTCCACCATCTCCTCTGAACCCCCTAACCCCCCTCTCTACGAATGAATTATTGTTTAAAAGCTTTAAGATCTTCAAACATTGTCATTTCGAAGCCCGGTTCTTGAATAGAGTTTGAGAGCGTGTGTCAAGAAGGGGGGGGGGGATTGGGTGTTATACGTTCCCATTTGTGTATGGGTTTCCGTCAGGATATTGGAATGGGTTTATTGGTGTTGTTTCTGGATGGGTTTTTTGTTTTATTGTGGTTTTAGGAAATGAGAGATTAGTGAGATAAGGGGCAGTTTCCACCCTTTCTTCGATTGAAATTGTGTTCTAATATGACTGTTATTTCAATTTTTTTTTCGGATTGAACGAAGTTTTGCAAGGGTAGTGAAGTCGTCATCATCACTAACGACTTTCAATCCACCGCTGGATGAAGGTCTCTAAATTTTTGAATTTACTGTGTCTGATGCTTTAGCCATGCAGTTGAATCCAGCCACTTTTGTGATCTCGTCGATACTTCCTGCGTGGGGACGCCCTCTCGGACGTCTAACCCCACGTCAGTACCAACCCAGAATACTTGTGGTACATCTGTTTTACTGTCTTATTGCAACAGTCAATTCTCAGTCTACCGACTGAGTTATCCGGGCTCGTTAACGACAAGCACATATCGTGATTGCATATTCAGAAGCGTATACTCATGTGTTAAATAACATGAACGCCCGGACAGGGGCTCGAACCCTGGACCGTTAGGTTAAAAGCCTAACGCTCTACCGACTGAGCTATCCGGGCTCGTTAATGAGAAGCACGTATCGTGATTGCATACTGGCTCGTTAATAGCTATGTCTTCACTGGTGCATTTTCTTTGCGCTAATTAGGCATTGTTGGCGGAACGTGACTTCAGTGCTGTTGGCATGCCTTAAATCGTGTTGAAAGGTGGCCATGTTTCCGGTCGCTAGTAGCAGCGCACGTGTTTCCAGCACCCTTGGATTTTCTTGCACTTTCAACTAGGTTTCTTGGAAAGTATTTTTTTATGCTTCCGTTTATTTCATTAACGATTCTGCTCTCCATGGTAATTTTTCTTGTCCCAGGAATACATAGCTTTCTACTTCATCCATTTGTGTGTTGTTGAGCAAGATCTTCTTCGGACCAAACGATTTGAACACAGGTTTGTCTTTTGTAGATTCTTTTTCAAATCCACCTGAAAACTTGCCTCCGCCAGTTGTTGTATCACTTGTTCTAGTTCGCCTGGATTAGTGGCTATAATAACAATGTCGTCGGCAAAACGCATATGACTGAGAAAATATTCATTGAAATTCTTTTCTCGTCCCAATATAGTTTTACGAATACTTCTTCTAAAACCACGGCAAAGAGTTTCGATGAAATATTATCACCCAGTCGGACACCTTTCCCGAATTTAACCTTTATCCAAACGAACGGTTGCAGTTGATTTATCATATAATTCCTTGATATTGACGATATATGGCATTTCATGATATTCATGAACGTCTTCTCTACCCCAAGGCTAGTGGAATACACACCAAGGCTCAAAGCTAAGTTCACATAAAAGCCGCATGCATATTTTGATGCCCAAACTCAATAGCTCACATTTTTATGGCAAGCTCCGACATTGTCGCTGTATTGATCATCTACTCTCTTTTATTCATTATGGTCATTGGAATTGCCTATGTCATGTGCTACAAAATGTAAGTGAGACTAATTGTATCGAGGGTAAGCCTGTATTTTATATTACTGTAAGAATAAAGTTGCTCGAACTAAAATTTCGGGAAATGCTTGACCCAATAATTTACAGTGCTATCATTTTCCCATGAAAAACGAAAGTTATCTTGCTAAGACATGCTTTATCAAGGGGTCTCATACCTTTTTTTCACATGGTGGAAAACATTGCTCTAATAGGAGAACATCATTAAAAATGCTTATTTAACAATTGGTTTATTCCAAAATATTTACACGCGTTCTTGATTGCATTTGCTATCTAGTGCCAGTATAAAGTATCTTACACGCATAATAAAATACCGTGACATGAATGTTATTGAATAAAAATTGATTTAAATCAGAGATATGTGAAACCTTACATCAGCATAGAATAGTACATATAAAATCAAGAACACGAGTAAAAAATTTGAAATCAATGATTAAATAGTATTTTTAATGATATTTCTATTAGAGCATAGTTTTTCACCGCGTAAACACCCCCCTCCCCCCTTAAAACACATCAATTTCTATCAAACACAAGTTTAAAATAACCAAAAAGTAACCATCCCCGACGATACACGATGTCATATTTCCAGTTGAAGAAGGAAAACAAATTTTTTAATAAGAAATATTTCAATTTATAACATTAACAATAACCCTAAAATAAACTGAAATATTTCCAGGAGACGCCATTTTTCATCGTAAGAAAAAAGGAAAAAAATCGCCAAAAAATAGGGATTTTATCTGTTTTTAACGACATCCAAAAAGAAAGTTAAGTCCATATAACAACACACTCTTTTCTTCTAAGCTAATGACATCGGAACCAAATTCCGTGCGCACATAATAATACACTGCCATCTATCGCGTGTGTTAGTTATTCCAGTAAAAAACAACACAAACAGCAAATTATATCGATGGAGACCATTGAAAAAAGAGCCCGAAGTAAATAAAGCTTAATATTATGCAAGTTTTATAGCTTTCTTTCCCAGAAATAGGAAAAACAAAACCAAAAAAAAAAAAAATGGAGTAATTTGGAGAGCGTTTTGTGTTTTTCCCGCGAGGAGTTTCGCAAAAAAGCAGCAGGTGCATTTGAATACCCGGTATCGGCACTAAAACTAAAACCCTGCTCTCACTTTGAACACATGGAAGTTAAAAACAAACAACAAAAGGGAAGCTTTCATTTTAAGCAGATATGGGTTTTCTTCTTGGTTCGGAATTGCAGCCAATTTGCATTAAAATGGCCGGAATCCGTACCTCGTCTTTGAATGACCGAACGAGGGAGGACTAGACTTGGGAATGGCGAATTAAAGGCCGTTTGTACCGCGCGGTTGTGCTGCTGCTGCCCGTTTACTTTGTACCTGTTTTAACGGGACCGGTCTTTAATTTGTTGTTCGAGATTCTTTTATATTTTGTTTTTGAGTAACTGAACTGTGTTTTTAAGGCGTTTGGAATTGTTGGTTTTGAAGCTTTTCGGGATAGGGTTTTATGTTGTGGGGGAACTGCTCTCTCTCTCTCTCTCTCTCTCTCCTCGACGATCAATTAGTTATGTAAATTTCTGCGGGATATTATGTAAATAGGGGCCACGGATGAGGTTTTCAAGGGGTCATTGAATTTCGGTTCGATAACATTACGTTTTAGGAGGTCGTTGTCCCGCATCTGGGTGTTTTTTGTTTTAAGTGGGATGACGTCTTTATTTTGCTCTGGAATGTGTTTTTACGGCGTGACCATATAAGCAGTATTTTTATGGGGGCCTATCCGCATTTTTTAGCGATCCTGACTCTTTTTTTAAAATAATATAGAAATATTTTTTATCAACAAAGGGGCCGTTCAAGTATTACGTGGGCAATGTTTTAGCAAGTTTTGACCCCCCCCCCCCTTGTCAGCAAAAGTAAGCAAAATTTCGTCAGCTCTGCCCCCCCCCCCCCACCTCCTAACGCATATTAGTGAGATCAGATTCGTAAGTGGGTGTAGATGGCGCATTCAACCCAGACGATTAAAAATGAATTTTTTGATGTAAAAAAATGTTGTTTTTTTTTTTAAATTTATAGTTTCGAATGAAAATACCTTTATATGTGTGTTATTATAATCAATTTATCTTAATTTCGATGCTATTTGCAAGCCATGAACGCAAAATTTCTTTTTTAAGGAATTTATTGCGACCCACCCTCTAAGCCATGTATGGTATACGCATGGTTCGCGAACCAAATGTGGCCGGGGGTGTTATCTGATGTTGATTGCCAATTATCAACCTTAATTTTGTAAATATAAACTGAGCGGCACATTTACAGATTTCTTAAGTGATGCGTGGCACGAATCCAGAGCATTCAAGTGGTTCGTGCCACATGTTAAGATCACTCAAGTAGGGCCGTGTCAATTCATAGATCACTTAAACGACCAGTGGTACATTTAGAGATCCCTTGAGTGGCACAGCTTTAGAGCACTTAAGCGTCCCCCAGTGCGGTTCTACATCGCTCAAGCTACCCGCGGCATATTCCCTGATTACTTAGGTGATCCTCGGTAAAATTAGGGATCACTTGAGGGATTCGTGGAACATCATAGTTCTTAAGCGGCCCGGACTCATTTCCAAATCATTTGGATGATCCGCGAGGGGAAAAACCCTTTATTCCAGAGTTCAGCGCGATGGAAACTCAAAATTGGAAAATAAATAATTTATGAAAATTAACCCTTTCCACTATTTCATAAATTCCACCGATCGATATCGAAACTGCCACCGTGTCAATGACTAAACCCTCTGAAAACTGCCAAATTTCTTCCGTAGGAATTTGTATATGATTTTTGTAGGACAATGAAAAGATGAAAATGTCGTCTTCTTCCTTCATTTACACTCTACCCATAATCCCGTACTACCACTACCTCCTTTATATGCATGTATATAGGAGGTAGTGGCACTACTCGGACGGGAAGGACAAATAAGCTACATTTCAAACATCGTGTCTGCCACGATCGCAATCCCCCTCCCTCCAGAGTATTAATTTGAAGTCAACATGTTCGTTATCGTCTTCCTACATTCTTTCCCACGCTGAGAATCGCGGCGCATTCACTTCATTTATATGACACGTAACTTGCTCGGATCCATCAACAACATCGACTCCAATACGTGAGAGCATAACCATGACGTAAAGTCGTCGCGCCATAACACGCCTTGTTTATGGAAACATCTCTGGCAACAGAGAAAAGACGGCCAAGCTTTCTCATCTTATGAATCGCTGCTATCGCCACAATCGGCATTTTGGCAGTTGGAAAATCCAAAACACCATTCCCTTGTTATTTATTGCCATTTATTTCTTTTCGGTGATCATCTTATGCTATTTATCTATGCGTTTAGAATCAATACGTGATATCGTTGGTGAATAACAACAGCCTCTATTAAATTATCGGAGATTTTCCTTCTAATGCAATTTTATTATTTCCTACTTACGCTGTTATTTACTGTGAATTTATTTGTTCCGTTAATTTTGAACACTTTTATTCATTTAAATATAAATTTCCTTACATTCGTTATTTAATTGATTTGTTAATCACTCGTTTCTTTTATTAAACCTGAAATTTGTCCCGTTAACGTTGACGAATTATTTTTTCCCAGAATTTTAAATTTTCATCGATTATGAAATAATTTCGTCCAAAAAAAGAAAATATTACATAATTAAGAACTCAATAATTCTGAAATTATTTCTATCAGTAGTTCTGCAGTTACCGCTAAGTCCGTAACTATTTTCCATTAATTTTATAAATGTTCATGAAAATTAGGGAAAAAAAAATCATTATTTTTTTCCCAAATTATTTCTTTCATAATGGGCTTTTTTTACCAACATTTCTATAAATTCCGTAATTATGTACACGACTTGTGTATGCTGAATTTGGCGAAACAATTCGTTACGACGGCGCTTTTAATGCGTAAAAATACGCGGCATTATTATTAAGTACATACTGGGATCTGTGCAAGCTGTGCTTATATTATTTGAACATAGTTTTATGCAACGAGAACCGTAATAAGCATTAGTTATAAGCTGTTTGTGTCGCTCTTTATTAGCAGAAAACGCAATATGTAATTACTATCTGTAATAATTACTATCGAAACAAGTTACACTAGACATGGTTTTGCGAGATTGTCGTGATACAGCGCCATCTGTGATTTATTGTATTTAAAAAAAGTGTGTGTATATATATATATATATATATAAATAAACTATAACGTCAAGACACTGCAACTGCAACTTGTTGCAGTGTGACAGCTTCGACACTCTTTTTGGCGAAACACGATAAGCAATAAGGACGGCTTTGACGGTGAGGGTTATAAGTGGTAAGAAATACGCATGCTATTTTCCATTACTCGTTCGCCGGAAATACGGGACAAGGAGGTTATAATACAAGGAAGGTGACATCAGAGAGGCACGAAAATTGGAGCCTTTGTGTGATGGCCTTACCGACGGCCCTATGGGCTGACAAGTAAGCCCAAACAAACGATTTCTTAATTTTTATATATTCAGAAATTTGTCATTTATTAATCAACGATCTCGATGATCATCAAGATCATAATTAATTAGCTAATTAGCCATTCGGATATGTGAAAATTAGTAAAATTGCGAATTTGGTAATTTTTATGAATTTGATAGCTTGTCGTTTATTAATCACAACGATCTTGATGCTAATTAAAATCATAATTATTTAACTATTTTGTCATATAGTGTATCTACCTGATAAATCTGAAAAGATGCCCATGAACACTATTTCTTAGCCGATGGGTCGCAAGAACTCCTTAGTGTTTAGCAAATTGGGAAATGCCTCTACTCCCCTTGTGAGCAAAATTTCGTCAGCTCTGCCCCCTATCGCTAACGGCCATTAGTGGGATCAGAGATGTAAGCGGGGAGAGGGCGTGGTTTATAGATGGCGCTCTTTCACCCCCCAGACGAATAAAAATTTATTTTTTAATGTTAAAAATTAAAAAAAAAAATTAAAATTTTGAAATAAGATACCTCCATACGTTATTATAATAAATTTCTGTTAATTTCAATGCTATTTGAAAACCAAGAATAAATTCCGTAAATTATGTACAACTTTTCTGTGCTGAATTCGGCCACACAATTCGTTACGACGGCCATTTTAATGCATGAAAATACTTTTGCATGCTGAACGATACGCATATTATTGTTTTCCATTTTTTGAACATATTTTTCTATTTTTAGAAAAATTTTGGCATTTCTGAATGCATGTATGCAGGGTGATTAAGAAAATATGGGGGGGGGGACCTTAAGAGGTGGTAGTAGACACAAAAACAAACAATTTTCATCAAACACTGCGTAGTGTGCAAACGTGCCACACGGCGCAGCATAGTAATAATAAGCGCGCAAATGTTTTCGGATTGGACAAACGCATGTGGGGGGAAAACGCTCACCGTACATTCATGCTGTCTCTGTGGTACTTCCGCTTGCACCTCCGTAAATGAAATGCATGTCTGGGGTTTTTTTTTTTCAGTATTACTAAAGTGCGCCATTATCCCGTACGTTACAACTGTTAGAACGGTTGCAAGCTGGAATTTTTTTTTTCTCTCGATACATTTCAACACGAACGCCGTTTTAACGTTTGCGGAGCGGCCGTTTCGATTGCGTTTCATGTTAGGCTATGCATTTTTTGATGACAATTGTTTGTACAGTTGAATCCCGTTATAACGAACTCCAGGAGACAGGAGAAATCACTTCGTTATAGCGAAATTTCGTTATAAAGGGTTTCCAGTTATTTGCATTGTTCTTATGTAAATTTATCTGGGGTATTAGAAAAGTGTTCGTTAAAACGGGATTCGACTCTATTTGTGTGTACTGTCACCTCTTAAAGATTTTCCCATCTTTTCTGAATCACCCTGTATGTATATATATAAATATATATTTTCATTTTTTACTTATATTTTTGAATATTTTCATGGAACATATTGAAAACATTGGATCTTTGCGTTAATCTCGGCCCTTTGAAATTCACTTGGGGCGGGGTGATGGTACCAGCAGAACTGAGCCGTGACCCGTGAGAGATAGACATCCCTTCTCCTGATGCTTATGATTGAATAGTTGGGTTTGAGGTAGATGTAGACAACACACACGTGTCTATTGAAGGTTGGTTCAGTTTCTCTTTTTCCCATCCGCAACAATTCGTATACACATCGTCACATGAATTCCTCTTTCCCTTTTCTGCCTGACTGTCGACGGCTCGGTGTGTATTCTTCTGTTTTATTATTATTAATATAAAGAAAGGTATAAACATAAGATTAAAGAAACTACAACGTTGAGACACTGCAACTGCAACATGTTGCAGTGTGACAGCTATAGCCCTCGTAGTGGTGAAACACGATAAGCGATTACGACGGCTTTGACGTCATGGATGTCGCCGTTATGAGTGATAAGAAATGCACGAGCGATTTTTCATCACTCTGTCGCCGGGAATACAGAACGGTCGTGCGCGGAACCTGCAACATACGCGACCAGGGGAAGAGATCCTTTGCGAATTATTATGTATTTCGACGATAGGGAAATCCGTAGGGGATTTAGCCGAATATATTCGCACAGGCGACGTGGTGAATGGGTGGATAATCCATCAGCTAAGGGTGAATTAACCGATTTGGAAGCAGCCCGGAAGGTGTTTTGCGACTGTTTTGGAGAGGACGATCTAGGTGCCTGTGCCGGGCCATCTGATGAGTCGTATTATCAAACACCGTTCCATGATGCCTTCTTTGAAGTTTCGCCAAGGGTGAACATGCATGTTCCAGAGGACCTGAGTGAGTTTATTAGATCCAAAAATTCCCGGCGAGCCGGTAAGTGGTTTTTTGTTTTGTTTTAATGTGATTGACAAAGATAACGTGCTTAAAATATTTAAAGATAGAGCATACAATTTTGACCATGTTGTCTTATTTCAAAGACTGATAGTGTTTGGTTATTTTGCTATAACCGGCCCCCCAGTGGCTGTTCGATTTTAAGAAATTGTTCAAAAAACAGTTGCGCGGCATACAACATCCAGTACGCCGTTCGTTATCCGTAGCTGGTGGCTAAATGTCGCACCATAGGGGACTTGCAATGGGAAGAAAGATATAGATGTCCCGGAAGAAATAGCCAAAAGTAGGGAGACATTCAATCATGTACTTTTTTGTGATTTTGCCAGGTCACACGAGATAACTGATACATACCAGCTCATAGTAAAATATTAGGACCTGGCTGTCGTCTGTAAGCAAGGTGATAATCAACATGTTGAAGAACATGTGAATCATCAAAACAATGCGAGGGCATTTTTACACTTGTCGGACAAGGCGAGAGCCTGCAAAAATGCCTACCAAACTGTATTAGCCTACAAAATTTGTGAGGTTCGTGAAACACCTGCTTCCACGTTTGTTGAACGTCTTTTTGCCAACCGGGCTTTTTGTCTTTGTGATGAGAAAACTATCATTAGAGAGGCCACTACGTATTTATACTGTGTGATCGGATATAGCTTTTGTCAAAAGATTCTACAGTACGTTGTCAGTGCCGCGGTGCACGGTACACCTAGGAAGCGTTGGGCGATATTTCGAGGTGACTACAACACGGGCAAAACAACCTTTGCCCGAGCATTAATGAAACTGTTTGAAGGAGTTTCTCTAAATATCAATGTGATTAAACACGTCTGCCCATTCACATGGGTAACGCCCTGGGGAGGCTCACTCGCATCTCTGGCCCCGTTGGGGGGGTTTTTTAGATGGGCACATGTAAGTGTCATTACCAAGAAAAAAATTACTATTCGTCTCGCAGGTGTTGCCGCCTGCGAAGGCGGCAGGGCTTGAGGGCAGCAAGTGTCCGATTGCTGCCCTCAAAGCAAGTATAATCAAATATTGTTTGCGTTTACAAACATGAGTGGAGTTACTTTAGATCAAGGAGTTGTTGGTAGTAGATAGAGGAAGAGGAGTTCTCATGCACCATTTCTTAAAAGCTTAACAAAGAAACAATATTACCAATAGCAAAATTTCAAAATAAATCTTTCCGATACAAAATAAATAAACCCCTCCGTTCGAAACGAAGCGATTTTTCAATCAAAACATCAACTGCATTATGTAAATAGGTGGATTGTCACGTGACTTTTTCCACGTCAGAAAATTTCAATATCAACTTTTTTTCCCTTCAACGTTATCTCATTGGGGTTTTTAACGAAGAAATAGGGCAAAGAAATATTTTTCTTTCTCGAGATGAAAAACGATCGTTATATATATATATATATATTTTGCTTTCGATATAACGTTCGTTGCCGAGTCACGGGCTCTGACAAAGTGCATGTTTCCAAGAAATAGCTTTAACTAGACAAATGGCTTAGTTTGAAAAATCGAGGTTCAACGTCAAACTTATCGAAGCGCTGCCGCTGCTTTGGACTGAAGTGAAAGATGCCTTTTTTTATTGCATTTATTACATTTTTTCTTATACATTTTAGCTTTTTGGTTATTTTATTCTCTATATGCTCATTTGTCATGTCTATATCGCACTTTATTCTTCAAAAAATTACAACTGATGGTTTTAAAATACATTCGATACTAGATATTTCTTATGCTTTCACTGTATTGGGGTTTTTTTTCCGCCCTTCTTTTGTTGTCGGGCTTTTGCGAAGAATCACTTAATTCGTATTGATTTATGCCGCAGTGGGTAGATGATACTTGCTACGTTGAAGAATGTGTTTAGATAAGAGTAAATTCAGGTAGAGATGGTTCTGGTTAGCTTTGGGCACACACACACACAAAATTGAGGAGGGGGGTTGTAACGTATCTTGCAGTGTGAGACTCGGGGGAAGGTGCTGCGAACTGGGTTTGTTTCTGTTGCTCTGGGCCAAGGGTGGTGATAGTTGTATTTCTGTTGAATATTTTAGCACAACAAACCACTACTTTACCGTACTCTGGTCATACATCGCCATAAGGCGATTTCCGACCAGTCGAGTTTGGTGGCAAATGAAGGCAATATCTATCGGTGGTCTCCTCAAGCTCGGTAGATTAAGAACTTGATGTTCTTGTCGGGATTCGAACACGTGGATTTTGACGGTATCGTTCCCAGAAGAAGGCGACCATCTTACCACTGCGCGACTTGGACAATCAGTCAATAACGATCATGCCCACTTTTACTTTAAACGTCCGAGTGACGTGGTAGTAAGATGCTTGTCCAGCAGCGTGAAGGTTTCCGTGAGGTTTCAGGTTCAAACGGGGGCGGGGGGAGGTCAGCGTATAGATAACAAGATGCCTTCCCCCGAATGAGCCTTGAGGGGGCAACTGATAGATGGTACCTTGGTTTCCAACGCAACTTTAAGCATTTTTTTTAACATTATAATCATATCTCTACGACGGACGGTTGATGAGATAAAGTCCGCAGTAGCACTTACAGGACACCCTGTACGTAGAAAAAATCGAATAAATAGCGTTATTTGCGTAGAAGAAAAAAATTATATCCTTCAGAGACGAGACGGGAATTTTTATCACAAAAACGTATTCAAACAAAAATCGCGTCGCTCTGATACGAAGATGTGACACAACATGACAGGCATGAATTTTTCTGTGACACTTTCCATTTCTTCCTGTCCAATAACTTTGAGCCTTTTTTTCATGCACCGCATGCCCGTCCATGGGAATCTGTGTATATACGTCGAATTCTGTATACATCAACGGTAGCACATATTCACGAAATGCAAAGAGAAAGAGTAAGGTTACGGGGAAAATATTTTGCAATAAGTGGGTTACATTACAAACGATATTATGATGTAAGTGCTGTTATTTCATACCAGCTGTAACACCCGGCGCTGCCCGGGATTTCTTCAATTAGTGAGGTGATTGAAAAAGTGACGAGCCATTACAAAGGCGTAATCTATTTATTGTACATAATACTGTCAGCATTGAAGAAGGGACAAACCATTGTAAAGGCATGTCTGAAACGAATTGTTGGGGAAACGCAAAGTAAACATTCCGAAAGTAATTGTTAAGGCCTAGAAATAGGGTGACCATACATCCCGTATTTCCCGGGACAGTCCCGGTATTTTCTGTTTTTTTGGCCGTCCCGACTTTTTGGCGAAAGTGTCCCGGTTTTTCCCGTATTTTACACGAAGCCAACTTGAATTTTTATTCTTTATTGCAGTCAAAGATTGACATTATTTTTCAACTCATAAATTATTTTACGACAATTACAACTATATATGAGAATATTAATCTCCCACATTTGCCTTGAAAGTTTGTCTTTCGTGGAATACATTGTAATTCACTGCAATTTGCATCATTTCCCGCCATTGTGATTTTTCCGTAATTTCAACAATATTTGGCAACTTTGTTTGGTTTTGGCTTTGACGCAATGTCCCGTATTTCTCTCGAGGAAATATGGTCAGCCTACCTAGAAACCATTGTTCTTCGACGGTTTTCCCGCCCATTTTGGACATTGGCATGTCGTTAAATCCGTGCCCTGCAATCCGTGCCCTGCATGCAACACTCATGACATGCAACTTTCTACGGTGCTCTTAAGATAGTTAATGCTTACGTTATATATTGAAGAAAATTCATAATTAATGAAAGGAATAAATTCGAAATCGATGAAAATTAGGAATTAATGAAGTAAATGATTTCATAATGAGTGAAAATGATTTCAGAGAATTTTTGCAAATTCCGAACTGGTGAAAAAAAATCATTTTGAAGTTCTTAGAAATTCAGAATCGATGGAAAAAATTCAACAAAATTGAGAATTAATAATAATTCAGAATCAAAAGAAGAGAAGAAATAAACGTTAGAAATGCAAAATAGATCCACAATCAATAGAAATTCTGGCAATATAATGGCAATTACGATATCTTAAATGTACAGAAATATTTAGAAAAATACTTTCAGGCTTGAGAAATATAGTTTCAAAATTGATAAAAGTAAAAAAAAATTATTGCAAGGAAGATGGAAACGATACTTCGTGCACTAGATGGCGCTATAAAACATCCAAACACTAAAATTCCTCCGAAATATTCGCATTTATTAATTTCACTCCCCCCCCGTAATATCGTCTGATACCCAGAACATGAGCAACATTCAATTCTCTCCTCCTTTCGTCCTGAAAATATCGTTCACGTATAGATTTTGGTTGTTGTTTTTTTTCTGGAGAAACGTCGTGTACACTTAGCGTTTGTTTTCCCAACACGCTACGCGTTCCTGACAGCCAGCCGGAGAAATGCACGCAACACTCACGACATGCATCTTTCTACGTTGCTATTATGATGATGATGATAATAATTCCCGTAATAATAATAATAATGCCCAGCATTGCACCTCTCGGAAGTAATTTATGATCGCCCCGCGGCCATAAATACGCTAGAAACCAACTTAAATCTCGTTTGTCTTTCGGCCATCACAATAAATAAGCAAAGGATGGAATTTTCAGTCGAAAGATTTTTCCATTTTCCTCCATATATGATCATCAAATATTTTCCCCCTCAAGTTTTGCCAGGTCATTACTCAAGGGGCGCTGTTGCCGCCGCCCCCTCTTCGATTCCCGTCCCCCTACGAGGGAGCGGAAGAGAGAGAGAGGGGGGGAGGGCGCCCCGCTCACTTTTATCAGTTATCGTCAGTTTTGCAATGTCTCGGCCTGTCTTTTGTGCATTTATATTGTATACGCAGAATTTTCTCATTCTTAAAAATCGATTGTCCTCCGTTTCAAAGATTGGAGGGCGGTGGAAGTGGGGGCAATATAAGGAATATAATGACCATCCATCAAATACGGTCATTAATAACTTATCATACTGATAACTCTCTCTCTCTCTCTCTCTCTCTCTTCGCAATGGAACTTTGCCGCATCAATTAGCACGATCAATTGTGATTAATCAGGGTTGGTGGAGGGATGATAATCGTGCTGGAGGACATCGACGTCGGAAATGTTACTTGTGATGTGTTCAGGAAGTGTGTGTTCTGAATGCGGTATGAATTGTTAATTCTCACCTAAATTATGGAAATTTCTGTAAGGGACATTTTTGCCCGGTTTAATTTACGGTTTGTCGATGTAAATGCCACGGGAAAAGCCCGAATTCGGTCAGTTCACGAAGATCTGGGCGATTTCTTTTTAAATTGACCGGTCCATGTCCTAATTTCGGGCTTCGGTCGGTCAGTTCTCGATGTCGCTGGAGATCCCTGGAAATAGTCCGAAGAGGGAAGAAAGAATAATATTTGATCATTATACTTAGTTGGCGAATTTTTCCGGTCGCCCCCTAAACGTGAGCGTGGCGAGACGAGGGTACGGGGATGGGGCTGACGCCCTCTTAGCGCTGGGACCCGTAGGGAGCGGCCACGGCTGTCATCACTGCAGTGGTTATCTTCATATTAATTCAGACAAGAAGCAAATCATATCACGGACACAATGCGGTAATCATTTCTTTCTCCTAAATTGAATTTTTGTTGTTTTGAGCTGTCAACCTTCGGTTTACGTACAATTTGGCTTACGAGAAAGAGAAAATTGATTCAGTTTACGAACGTCTGGATTTACGATCATGAAATTCGAAAAAAAATGGACCAAATCCGAGGGAAAAATAGTGAAATTGAGAAGTGTACGCCACAACATGGCGATTTTTTACCCCAAAGTTCTTTACTCCAAATAAGACACACGACTCCACCTATCATTTTAAGTATCACCTATTGTGAACCCACAGATCAGCTCGTATCATTTCATATTTTTTGAGAGGGTTTACATCAAAAAATTAGTTCAGAAATGTTTTGCAATTATCTCTGACACAAAATTAATACTCACTGACTTCTGTAAACATAATTTTAATGCACACCTACACTAGTGTGCAAAAATTAAGGACGTGACAGTGTTTCTAACGTAACGTCGTGCGAAAGTGTTCTCTCGAAGTCGACACAAATAATACCATAAGATTCCCCAAGACATAAACTCCATCCTTTAGTAGGGGATATGATAACAACCCCCCCACCCCCTCCCGAATGCTATGCAGGAATTACATGGTCTGCCCATGCTGAGTACAAGGTTGTCAACGAGCTGTTGAGGAATTGCTGCCCATTCCTGTTGTAGCACCAATCGCAGCTCTGGAAGCGTTGCTCGCAGCTGGTGACGTGCTGCCAAGCATCTCCCTAGAGCAGTGTTTCTCAACCGCCGGGCCGCGGCACAATTCCGGGTCCTCGCTTCATTCAAACCGGGCCGTGAGTGATTCGTCGTTTCCATTTTTCCAATTTTTTCACTGTTAGTTATGTTTGTGACCGGGCATTCCCTCTCAAAATAAATACTTCAACCGGGCCGCGGACTTGTAACACTTGAAAATTACCATGATCTGTTACACTTTTACTTCACAGGTAAAATTGCCTAATGAGTGAATCGATCCCACAATGTCTGTTTGTATAAATATTCGACCCAAAGGTGAATAATAATCACGAATTATAAGATAAAGGGAACGCAAGTTTTACTTGAAAATCTGGATTTTCCAATCAGTTTCACGTAATTAAAACTCACCTAATGAGTATACATAATCCACGTGAAACGGAGTAATTAGGAAATTTAATTAGTTATATGAAAGTTATCCAGGTAACGTTAATGGGAATCCAAAAGTATCGAACACACGCACTTCGGAATACCGCTAATTTTTTGGCTCCTCAGAGCACCCTATCGGTTCAAAAACAAATCACGTTTAATTCGTGCCCAGTTTATCGGTGATCAATCAATCGCGTGCCAATAGCAGCGCTACGGCACCCGCGCGAAAAGATGATACTTGCGCACCGTAAACTGTTTCCGGTGCTGACCACTCGCAGATGTCTTTCCAAATAATCGATTCTTTCACAAATCGTAAATCGATTTATCATTAATTCGTTGCAGGCAAGAAAAATCTCACGCAAATTTCTGAAAGTCGCATATTTCTTTGGAATTTTTCCCGGGAATATTCAAGATGCCGATTTTTCCTCTCAATAAAACGTTTTTCCCCTTAATCTCGTAATTAGCTTGACTTAATTAGCGCGTTCAATTAACGGAATATAGGAGACTGTTATTTCGGTCATTGGATTGAGTTTCGAATTTTACAAAAGACTGGTTGGTAAAAAAGAGGGGATAGAGAGCTTTGTCGAAACAATGGCTAGAATTCCGTCTGTTATTAAAAATCAAAATATTGGAATCAGTGCTATATAACGATAGTTGATTAGTTCTTGTTTTTATAGCCTCATGACTACAGTGGAACGTGGGTTAACGAGCTTCATTCGGTTAAGAGACCAGGCAGACCTACAACACGATACAGACAAAATTTCAAGCATTCCCATCCAATTTCTCCAAGAAAATTCGAGCATTTCCATCTTTACTTCAGAAAACGAACGTGAGATGGCAGCATGAACACTAAACAAGCGAAACCAACATAAATACATTGGGGGGGGGGGGGCGGCACACATGCACACATTCCGGCATGTGCCGATTCGTTAGAAATTCGGCAGAGGAATGTGTACGAGGTGCATGTGGAACCTGGGGAAGAAGGAGAAGAAGCCCTATGCAAATCTGCGTCGCTGTGAATGAAAGGCGCGGACTCAGTATTACTGAAGTGCGCCATTATCTCGTACGTTACCACTGTTACAACGGTTACACGCTGGAATAAACTCACAGGGCTGGCGTCCGCGCGGACAATTAGTTTCTTTTTTTGTGATAGTTGGCGACTTTTTGGCGGGAATTTGCGCTATATGTGTAGAATTGAAAATTTTGTGATAAATTTCCGGCAAATTATAATGGAAAATGCATGCGTATTTCTTATCACTTTGACCATCAAAGCCATCCTCATCGCTTATCGCGTTTCACCACAAAGAGGCCGTAGCTGTCACACTGCAACAAGTTGCAGTTGCAGTGTTTAAACGTAGTTTTGTTTCTTGAATCTTTTCTCTGTTTTTCTTCAAAAAATATAATAATTCACAGATGGTGTAGAATGACGACAATCTCGGCATAACCCCCTCTACTGCAGCTAGTTTATCGATACTTTTTTTTTTTTTACATATTTATTTATATTAAACGTGATTGCATAAGCACGCGTGTTAAACGCGGGCGCGAACCCTGGACAATCAGGTTAAAACCTAGCGCTCAATCTACTGAGCTATCCGGGTTCGTTAATGACGAGCATATATCGTGATTGCATACTCATGTGTTAAAAGCACGTTGCTGGACCATTAGGTCAAAAGCCTAACGCTCTACCGACTGAGCTATCCGGGCTCGTTAACGACAAGCATATATCGTGATTGCATACTCAGAAGCGCACAATCATGTGTTAAAAGCATGAACGCCCGGAGAGGGGAAACCCTGGACCGTTAGGTTAACAACTGAGCTATCCGGGCTCGTTAATGACAAGCACATATCGTGATCTCAGAAGCGCACAATCATGTGTTAAAATATGAACGCCCGGACAGGGGCTCGAACATTGGACCTTTAGGTTGAAAGCCTAACGCTATACCGACTAAGCTATCCGGGCTCGTTAACGATCAGCACATATCGTGATTGCATACTGATGACGCGACAGCGGCATGGGAATGAATATTATTATTTATTAAAACATATTTACACAGAAAGAGAAATGCGACGGCGTCGATGGCGCATGGCGAACTCAACGGTTGAAGACGAACAACTCAACGTTCGTAGATTTGTAGTGTCGACAGATATATCGTGTCCTCACAGAAACACGTTCTCCTTCTCCCAGTATCCGTGCTGTCATCTGTCGGGTATTTATTTGACGGCAAACCCCACAATACTCCCCCACT
Organism: Pholcus phalangioides; assembly: GCF_987345545.1. Lineage (NCBI taxonomy): Eukaryota > Metazoa > Arthropoda > Arachnida > Araneae > Pholcidae > Pholcus > Pholcus phalangioides. The sequence goes on along the minus strand of NW_028301617.1, from coordinate 11,607,486 downwards.
AGTGACTTCAGTCGCGATTTATAGCGATCAGGGAATCGGACTTTTCTCCCACTACGAGTGGCAGGTTCGGTGGTCGTTTTCACTGGCTGAAAGTTTTGTGGTAGCACATCTTCCTGCAGCAAAAATGCTGGCTTTAGTCGGTCTATGGACACCGTTTCATGCGTATCTCTAATCCGTAACACGAAGTATTTGGGCGCCCGCTGCATGACTTGAAACGGGCCATCATAAGTGCACTGGAGCGGAGGCTTCACGGCATCTCTGCGCACAAACACGTGAGTCGATGCCTGTAGTGCTGGATAAATGAAGACCTTGAGTTTATTGTGGTTAGCAGTAGGAACGGGCGCAATATTACGCATGGTGTTCGCTAGTTGCGCTGCGAATATTAGTGGATCCGTTGGCTGCTCGCTACTCGGAACCAAGAACTCCGCGGTAGCCGCAGTGTGGCCCCATAGAGCAGTTCTGCACATGTGGCCTTGAGTTCGGGTCGATAGGTTGAGCGGAGGCCAAGGAGAACAATTGGTAAGACATCTACCCATCGGTCGGTGAGTTGGCACTTTAGAGCTACCTTTAGTGGCCGATGGAAGTTTTCGACTAGGCCGTTGCCTTGAGGATGAAATGATGTCGTTCGAAGTTTTTGTATTCCTAGCAGCTGCGCCAGTTCTTGGAATAACTGTGCCACGAACTGTCGACCTCTGTCAGTGGTGATTCTACTAGGTACGCCGAATCGGGAAACCCAAGTTGACACAAAAGATCTTGCAACGGTTTCCGCCGAGATATCTGCAACAGGCACTACTTCCGGCCAGCGTGTGAATCTGTCAATTATCGTTATTGCGTGTCGGTTCCCCTGGCTTGGTGGAAGTGGTCCGATGATATCGATGTGTACGTGGTCGAATCTTGCGTTCGGTAGCAAGAATGTTCCTGAGTCGCTGACCGTGTGACATTGCACTTTCGTCCGTTGACATGGTATGCATGATGTCACCCATGTTTTACAGTCTTTCTTGACCGACGGCCAGACGAAGCGCTTAGTGATGAGTCGTTGCGTTGCTTTCACTCCTGGTCCGTGAGTTACTTTAAAGACTTGTAGTCTAAAGTCCTTTGGTATATACGGTCTGACTCTTCCGTCGGAGATGTCGCATAAAACTTCGGTTGAATTTCCAGGTAGAAGAAGCTTCTGAAGCTGCAATGAAGAATTCGTCTGCAACTCGGGCAACTCTGGATCGGTCGTCTGTGCTTGAGCAATTGCTTCGTAATCGATTTGGCTGGAAAGTTCGATCGCATTTATTCGGGAGAGAGCATCAGCAACCTGATTGTCAGAACCCTTCACGTAACGAATGTCAGTCGTAAATTGTGAAATGAACGAAAGCTGTCGTGTCGGTCGAGGAGAAGTTTTTTCCGGTTTTTGATTGAAGGCAAACGTTAATGGCCTATGATCTGTGAGTATGCAAAATTGCCTTCCTTCAAGCATGAACTGGAAATGTTTGGTAAAAGCGAACGCAGCAAGCAATTCTCGGTCATAGGCGCTGTACTTTTGTTCTGCCTCACTCAGTTTTCTCGAGAAAAAACCGAGCGGCTCGAGTTTATTGTTGTTGATCTGGTGAAGTGCACCCCCAATAGCGTAATCCGATGCACAAGGCTATCTGAGCATTTGGATTAGGGTGCACGAGTAGTGTCGCCTGAGCTAACTGCTGCTTGGTTTCTGTGAACGCATGTCGATCTTCTTCTGTCCAAGGTATATCCTTTCTTCCGTTTTTATTAGAGCCTTTGAGAAAAGCAGTTAATCTAGCTTGATTGTGTGCAGCGTGTGGAAAGAACTTTCGATAAAAATTTAAAAACTCCTAGAAATTGTCTCAGATCTTTGATGGTCTTCGGCAACGGGTAGTCTAGGATAACTTGTACTTTTTCGGGTCCCTTGCGGGATATAAGCGGATTACCTTGCGGCTGGGCAATGCTGGAAGAACTCTCCTGACATCCGGGCCCGGCGAACATCCCCCGACTCGCAAGCCACCGGGAACCCACTCCATTCCAAGCAGCCACACTCCGGGAAGCTCCCGGAAACCTGTGATGGTCAAGAAGGAGTACAGGTGGACAGCCCGCCAGATCTCCGACCCAGCAGAAACATTCCGAGGCACACAGAACAGAAATAACGTTCTACCGACTGAGCCCTTCGGGCTCGTAAACGACAATCACATATCGTGATTGCATAATGAGAAGCGCATACTCATGTGTTAAAATCATGAACGCCCGGACAGGGGCTCGAACCCTGGACCGTTATTTAAAAGCCTAACGCTCAACCGACTGAGCTATCCGGGCCCACGCATAGAAAGCACATACCGTGATTGCATACTGACAAGCGCATACTCATGTGTTAAAATCATGAACGCCCGGACAGGGGTTCGAACTCTGGACCGTTAGGTTAAAAGCCTAACACTCTACCGACTGAGCTATCCGGGCCAACGCATGGCAGGCACATACCGTGATTGCATACTGACAAGCGCATACTCATGTGTTAAAATCATGAACGCCTGGACGGGGGCTCGAACCCTGGACCGTTAGGTTAAAAGCCTAACGCTCTACCGACTGAGCTATCCGGGCCCGCTAATAGAAAGCACATATCGTGATTGCATACTGAGAAGCGCATACTCATGTGTTAAAATCATGAACGCCCGGACAGGTGCTCGAACCCTGGACCGTTAGGTTAAAAGCCTAACGCTCTACCGACTGAGCTATCCGGGCCCACGCATGGCAAGCACATACCGTGATTGCATACTGACAAGCGTATACTCATGTGTTAAAAACATGAACGCCCGGACAGGGGCTCGAACACTGGACCGTTAGGTTAAAAGCCTAACGCTCTACCGACTGAGCTATCCGGGCCCACGCATGGCAAGCACATACCGTGATTGCATACTGACAAGCGCATACTCATGTGTTAAAATCATGAACGCCCGGACAGGAGCTCGAACCCTGGACCGTTAGGTTAAAAGCCTAACGCTCTACCGACTGAGCTATCCGGGGCCGCGCATGGCAAGCATATATCGTGATTGCATACTGACAAGAGCATACTCATGTGTTAAAAACATGAACGCCCGGACAGGGGCTCGAACCCTGGACCGTTATTTAAAAGCCTAACGCTCAACCGACTGAGCTATCCGGGCCCACGCATAGAAAGCACATACCGTGATTGCATACTGACAAGCGCATACTCATGTGTTAAATTCATGAACGCCCGGACAGGGGTTCGAACTCTGGACCGTTAGGTTAAAAGCCTAACACTCTACCGACTGAGCTATCCGGGGCCGCGCATGGCAAGCATATATCGTGATTGCATACTGATAAGCGCATACTCATGTGTTGAAAACATGAATGCCCGGATAGGGGCTCGAACCCTGGACCGTTATTTAAAAGCCTAACGCTCAACCGACTGAGCTATCCGGGCCCGCTAATAGAAAGCACATATCGTGATTGCATACTGAGAAGCGCATACTCATGTGTTAAAATCATGAACGCCCGGACAGGGGCTCGAACACTGGACCGTTAGGATAAAAGCCTAACGCTCTACCGACTGAGCTATCCGGGGCCGCGCATGGCAAGCATATACCGTGATTGCATACTGATAAGCGCATACTCATGTGTTGAAAACATGAATGCCCGGATAGGGGCTCGAACCCTGGACCGTTATTTAAAAGCCTAACGCTCAACCGACTGAGCTATCCGGTTCCGCTAATAGAAAGCACATATCGTGATTGCATACTGAGAAGCGCATACTCATGTGTTAAAATCATGAACGCCCGGACAGGTGCTCGAACCCTGGACCGTTAGGTTAAAAGCCTAACGCTCTACCGACTGAGCTACCCGGGCCCACGCATGGCAAGCACATACCGTGATTGCATACTGACAAGCGTATACTCATGTGTTAAAAACACGAACGCCCGGACAGGGGCTCGAACACTGGACCGTTAGGTTAAAAGCCTAACGCTCTACCGACTGAGCTATCCGGGCCCACGCATGGCAAGCACATACCGTGATTGCATACTGACAAGCGCATACTCATGTGTTAAAATCATGAACGCCCGGACAGGAGCTCGAACCCTGGACCGTTAGGTTAAAAGCCTAACGCTCTACCGACTGAGCTATCCGGGCCCACGCATGGCAAGCACATACCGTGATTGCATACTGACAAGAGCATACTCATGTGTTAAAAACATGAACGCCCGGACAGGGGCTCGAACCCTGGACCGTTATTTAAAAGCCTAACGCTCAACCGACTGAGCTATCCGGGCCCACGCATAGAAAGCACATACCGTGATTGCATACTGACAAGCGCATACTCATGTGTTAAATTCATGAACGCCCGGACAGGGGTTCGAACTCTGGACCGTTAGGTTAAATGCCTAACACTCTACCGACTGAGCTATCCGGGGCCGCGCATGGCAAGCATATATCGTGATTGCATACTGATAAGCGCATACTCATGTGTTGAAAACATGAATGCCCGGATAGGGGCTCGAACCCTGGACCGTTATTTAAAAGCCTAACGCTCAACCGACTGAGCTATCCGGGCCCGCTAATAGAAAGCACATATCGTGATTGCATACTGAGAAGCGCATACTCATGTGTTAAAATCATGAACGCCCGGACAGGTGCTCGAACCCTGGACCGTTAGGTTAAAAGCCTAACGCTCTACCGACTGAGCTATCCGGGCCCACGCATGGCAAGCACATACCGTGATTGCATACTGACAAGCGCATACTCATGTGTTAAAATCATGAACGCCCGGACAGGTGCTCGAACCCTGGACCGTTAGGATAAAAGACTAGCGCTCTACCGACTGAGCTATCCGGGGCCGCGCATGGCAAGCATATATCGTGATTGCATACTGACAAGAGCATACTCATGTGTTAAAAACATGAACGCCCGGACAGGGGCTCGAACCCTGGACCGTTATTTAAAAGCCTAACGCTCAACCGACTGAGCTATCCGGGCCCACGCATAGAAAGCACATACCGTGATTGCATACTGACAAGCGCATACTCATGTGTTAAATTCATGAACGCCCGGACAGGGGTTCGAACTCTGGACCGTTAGGTTAAAAGCCTAACACTCTACCGACTGAGCTATCCGGGGCCGCGCATGGCAAGCATATATCGTGATTGCATACTGATAAGCGCATACTCATGTGTTGAAAACATGAATGCCCGGATAGGGGCTCGAACCCTGGACCGTTATTTAAAAGCCTAACGCTCAACCGACTGAGCTATCCGGGCCCGCTAATAGAAAGCACATATCGTGATTGCATACTGAGAAGCGCATACTCATGTGTTAAAATCATGAACGCCCGGACAGGTGCTCGAACCCTGGACCGTTAGGTTAAAAGCCTAACGCTCTACCGACTGAGCTATCCGGGCCCACGCATGGCAAGCACATATCGTGATTGCATACTGACAAGCGCATACTCATGTGTTAAAATCATGAACGCCCGGACAGGTGCTCGAACCCTGGACCGTTAGGATAAAAGCCTAGCGTTCTACCGACTGAGCTATCCGGGGCCGCGCATGGCAAGCATATATCGTGATTGCATACTGACAAGAGCATACTCATGTGTTAAAAACATGAACGCCCGGACAGGGGCTCGAACCCTGGACCGTTATTTAAAAGCCTAACGCTCAACCGACTGAGCTATCCGGGCCCACGCATAGAAAGCACATACCGTGATTGCATACTGACAAGCGCATACTCATGTGTTAAATTCATGAACGCCCGGACAGGGGTTCGAACTCTGGACCGTTAGGTTAAAAGCCTAACACTCTACCGACTGAGCTATCCGGGGCCGCGCATGGCAAGCATATATCGTGATTGCATACTGATAAGCGCATACTCATGTGTTGAAAACATGAATGCCCGGATAGGGGCTCGAACCATGGACCGTTATTTAAAAGCCTAACGCTCAACCGACTGAGCTATCCGGGCCCGCTAATAGAAAGCACATATCGTGATTGCATACTGAGAAGCGCATACTCATGTGTTAAAATCATGAACGCCCGGACAGGGGCTCGAACACTGGACCGTTAGGATAAAAGCCTAACGCTCTACCGACTGAGCTATCCGGGGCCGCGCATGGCAAGCATATACCGTGATTGCATACTGACAAGCGCATACTCATGTGTTAAAAACATGAACGCCCGGACAGGGGCTCGAACCCTGGACCGTTAAGTTAAAAGCCTAACGCTCTACCGACTGAGCTATCCGGGCCCGCTTATAGAAAGCACATATCGTGATTGCATACTGACAAGCGCATACTCATGTGTTAAAAACATGAACGCCCGGACAGGGGCTCGAACCCTGGACCGTTAGATTAAAAGCCTAACGCTCTACCGACTGAGCTATCCGTTCCCGCGCATGGCAAGCATATATCGTGATTGCATACTGACAAGCGCATACTCATGTGTTAAAATCATGAACGCCCGGACAGGGGCTCGAACCCTGGACCGTTAGGTTAAAATCCTAACGCTCTACCGACTGAGCTATCCGGGCCCACGCATGGCAAGCACATACCGTGATTGCATACTGACAAGCGCATACTCATGTGTTAAAAACATGAACGCCCGGACAGGGGCTCGAACCCTGGACCGTTAGGTTAAACGCCTAACGCTCTACCGACTGAGCTATCCGGGCCCGCTAACAAAAAGCACATATCGTGATTGCATACTGATAAGCGCATACTCATGTGTTGAAAACATGAATGCCCGGATAGGGGCTCGAACCCTGGACCGTTATTTAAAAGCCTAACGCTCAACCGACTGAGCTATCCGGGCCCACGCATAGAAAGCACATACCGTGATTGCATACTGACAAGCGCATACTCATGTGTTAAAAACATGAACGCCCGGACGGGGTTCGAACCCTGGACCGTTAGGTTAAAAGCCTAACGCTCGACCGACTGAGCTATCCGGGCCCACTAATAGAAAGCACATATCGTGATTGCATACTGACAAGCGCATACTCATGTGTTAAAAACATGAACGCCCGGACGGGGTTCGAACCCTGGACCGTTAGGTTAAAAGCCTAACGCTCTACCGTCTAAGCTATCCGGGCCCGCTTATAGAAAGCACATATCGTGATTGCATACCGGCAAGCGCATACTCATGTGTTAAAATCATGAACGCCCGGACAGGGGCTCCAACCCTGGACCGTTAGGTTAAAAGCCTAACGCTCTACCGACTGAGCTATCCGGGCCCACGCCCGGCCAAAGCCTAACGCTCTACCGACTGAGCTATCCGTTCCCACGCATGGCAAGCACATACCGTGATTGCATACTGACAAGCGCATACTCATGTGTTAAAATCATGAACGCCCGGACAGGAGCTCGAACCCTGGACCGTTAGGTTAAGAGCCTAACGCTCTACCGACTGAGCTATCCGGGTCCGCTAATAGAAAGCACATATCGTGATTGCATACTGACAAGCGCATACTCATGTGTTAAAATCATGAACGCCCGGACAGGTGCTCGAACCCTGGACCGTTAGGATAAAAGCCTAGCGCTCTACCGACTGAGCTATCCGGGGCCGCGCATGGCAAGCATATATCGTGATTGCATACTGACAAGAGCATACTCATGTGTTAAAAACATGAACGCCCGGACAGGGGCTCGAACCCTGGACCGTTATTTAAAAGCCTAACGCTCAACCGACTGAGCTATCCGGGCCCACGCATAGAAAGCACATACCGTGATTGCATACTGACAAGCGCATACTCATGTGTTAAATTCATGAACGCCCGGACAGGGGTTCGAACTCTGGACCGTTAGGTTAAAAGCCTAACACTCTACCGACTGAGCTATCCGGGGCCGCGCATGGCAAGCATATATCGTGATTGCATACTGATAAGCGCATACTCATGTGTTGAAAACATGAATGCCCGGATAGGGGCTCGAACTCTGGACCGTTATTTAAAAGCCTAACGCTCAACCGACTGAGCTATCCGGGCCCGCTAATAGAAAGCACATATCGTGATTGCATACTGAGAAGCGCATACTCATGTGTTAAAATCATGAACGCCCGGACAGGGGCTCGAACACTGGACCGTTAGGATAAAAGCCTAACGCTCTACCGACTGAGCTATCCGGGGCCGCGCATGGCAAGCATATACCGTGATTGCATACTGACAAGCGCATACTCATGTGTTAAAATCATGAACGCCTGGACAGGGGCTCGAACCCTGCACCGTTAGGTTAAAAGCTTAACGCTCTACCGGCTGAGCTATCCGGGCCAACGCATGACAGGCACATACCGTGATTGCATACTGACAAGGGCATACTCATGTGTTAAAATCATGAACGCCCGGATAGGGGCTCGAACCCTGGACCGTTAGGTTAAAAGCCTAACGCTCTACCGGCTGAGCTATCCGGGCCCGCTACTAGAAAGCACATATCTTGATTGCATACTGACAAGCGCATACTCATGTGTTAAAATCATGAACGCCCGGACAGGGGCTCGAACCCTGGACCGTTAGGTTAAAAGCCTAACGCTCTACCGGCTGAGCTATCCGGGCCCGCTAATAGAAAGCACATATCGTGATTGTATACTGACAAGCGCATACTCATGTGTTGAAAACATGAACGCCCGGACAGAGGCTCGTACCCTGGACCGTTATTTAAATGCCTAACGCTCTACCGACTGAGCTAGCCGGGCCCGCTAATAGAAAGCACATATCGTGATTGTATAATGGGAAGCGCATACTCATGTGTTTAAAACATGAACGCCCGGGGCTCGAACCCCGGACCGTTGGGTTAAAAGCCTAACTCTCTTCCGACAGTCCTATCCGGACTCATTAACGGAAACACATATCGTGATCTCAGAAGCGCATAATGATGTGTGAAATGCATGAACGCACGGATAGGGGCTCGAGCCCTGGACCAATAGGTTAAAAGCTTAACGTTCTACCGACTGAGCTACCCGGGCTCGCGAACGGTAGCCACATATCGTGATTGCATAATGAGAAGCGCATACTCATGTGTTAAAATCGGGAGCGCTCGGACAGGGGCTCGAACCCTGGACCGTTTGGTTAAAAGCCTAACGCTCTACCGACTGAGCTATCCGGGCTCGCGAACGGCAACCACAGATCGTGATTGCATAGTGAGAAGCGCATACTCATGTGTTAAAATCGGGAGCGCTCGGACAGGTGCTCGAACCCTGGACCGTTAGGTAAAAATCCTAACGCTCTACCGACTGAGCTATCCGTGCTCGTTTCGCTACAGCACGACGGAGATATCCTACTGGGCCATTGGAAGAATGAAGATGCTCATGTTCGTGGGGTTTTGATGTTTTGATGGTTAGGGCATCGCATATGGGACAGAGTCTGTTTTAACCCGGGCGTGTTCTGTCAGTTTGAAGAAACGAATTTCCAACCTGAACTGTGACAAAAATTCTTATTCTGCGGAGCGCAATGACAATGTCACAAATTACAATTCGGGTAAATCTTGCATTTCTCTCTCAGAGACACCTCCTTCCCACACAAACTCATCCTAACAACAGCGCGATATAATTTGATTCTTATGACGAATTGGAGTCCTCCCAAGGATCACGGATTACTTCATCCAGAAGTGATCACCGAGCAAAGTGCGAGCGGAGCCAGGAACCGACGATATTGTGATGGATATTGTTTGCCTATATCCGAATGGAAACTCCCCCCCCCCCGCCTCTGCGTGTGTGCGTCTTTGCGAGGTATGTGTATCGAAAACTAATAATCACGACGTTATTAATTAAAGGAATATAAAGGGTCTTATACGTTAACCATCTAACATACGTGCGTGTTTCAATCTTCGCTGAAGGAGCAGAAATGTACCGCCATTGTCGCATTTCGATAGAGATGGAGGGGGGGGGGGGGGTCGGCTTTCAATAATCGTTTTCATTTCCACAATGAAAGCAATTACCTGAGAGAGGGAGGAGTTCTGTTTCCACGACTTTTCCGTGCATGTATCGCAGCCATGATTATGGTCAGAGATTTAATCACTTGGTACGGAAGTTTGATGATTATGCTGCACATTTGTTCGCTGTATCGAATAGTGTGGTGTCGATATCGATCGCAGTAGTTTCGACGTTCTTAAAAATGTTTATACACTTATTCTCAGGGTCCGGATGACGATTATATGTGCAATATTTTCGAATCGTTTGCGTTTTACTGCTGGGGAATTTTTATTTTTTATTTTTTTGACAATTGAAAATTTATATGAATAGTGATTGCATTGAGCACTTATATGAAAAAATGTGTTTTAATTCCTTTGAAAATAAAGTAAAAGATGCCTTTTTTTGAAACTAACTGTAATTCGTTGCCAACGCTGGGAAAATTCACCGACATCAGTTCGACATGAGTGAGTGAACGAGTGAATGAATGAACTAGTGAGCAAATGAATGAACGAGTGAGTGAACAAATGAATGAATGCGGTCACTCACTGAAAATGCCGCTATGTCATTCAATTACTCTCTCTCAGTAAATCAGTCACTCACTTGATCTCTATGTCGCTCATTTACTCTCACTAGGTCACTCACTTACTCACAAAGTCACTCACTCACAAAGTCACTCACTCAAAAAGTCACTCACTCACAAAGTCACTCACTCACAAAGTCACTCACTTAGTCATTCACTCACTTTCAAATTCATTCACTAGGTTATTCCATCATTCTATCATCACCTCACTAGATTACACACTCAACCACCTGGTCACTCACTCTGTCACTCCCTGGCCATACTCTGTTCGCTCTAACTTGGGTCCTGATGTAAATAAACCGCTGTACCAATTTTTGATATCACTCCGCATCCTTTATCTCTATTGGTTGTAATTTTACCCGCCCCTTCATTACGTTTTTTCCCCTCAAACGCGAGATTGTAAATTCGTTATGAAGAATTTTCCTGGAAATTTTTTTTTCACTGTTCTCCAAATTTTGTTGAAATAAAAACTGTTGATAGCACTAATTAAAATAGAAAGAGGTACATATCTCCCAAAAAAAAATTCGATAAGATATTCTGTCGTTATCATGGAATACTCCTCAAGAGTTGGGATGACAGGTCTCCAGCCCGGACATTGCCTGCGACAATTCTTGTCATTTTTTTATTCTTTTTCGCTAAAAGTTCACTATATAGAAGGGCTGTTGTAAGGTTGGTCTGAGTGCCCGCCAAAGATCACAGCCTGGGGGTCTTTGCTTCGTCAGAGGAAGACTCAGACGAGGTGGAGGAATAAAGTGATAAAAGGACGCTCAACATCGCCAGTGAACCACCCTCCAACACATCCGAAGATACGTTTTCAACTTTCAGCTAAAACACGAAAGCAAACGACAAGTACCGACAACATCATCTGCCCCCGAAGTGGCACAATGTCGCGAGGCAGAAGATGAACTATACACAGGAAACACTGCGCCCCGAGGAGGCGAGTGCTCGCGAAGCAGTTTCTGACATTTTTGTAAATAATTGTTAAATATGATATTTGATGATGAAGAAATTCTGGAGAGGTAGGGCTTCGCTGGGTGGTGCGCATGTGCAACATCGGGAGCCACAGCTTGGTAAGGAGCCAGATGGCAGAATTGCATCAAATCAGGTCGGAACGAGCGGCCCACAGGGACACCGCTAATGCTAGGCTGCTTGATGGGTGGGGGGGGGGGGGACTGGATAGTGCCCTGATCATGGATAAAAAGAGGAAAGAGGGCTGGATGTGCCGGACCGGGTGTCCTTCGAATGCATCTCGGGGGCTTCCCGGTCGGACACCTTCAGCACTCTCCAGCACGGACCAACTCAGCCGAGTAAATGGCTAATATCCCTAGCGGGACAGAGCCAGGTCCCTGCCTGGTAAGAAGGAGAAGCCTGGGGGTCTTGCGGCAAGATGTGGGGCCAAGGTCGTTACAAAAGCCTGTGCGAGTTATTTATTATTTTATGGCAGATAGTGAGAAATAAACACTTTTTTTTTTCTTCAGAATTTTACAATTTTATTTCTGAACTAATTTACGCCGTATAATTTTCCTGGGCCGGACATGCTACCAATTATAATGTGAAACAAATTATGAACAACTTACCGTTGTGTTGCCACTTTTTATTTTTCTTGCGGGTCTGTATAATTAAATATTTCATAATAATCCACGGGCTGTAGAAGTTCCAATTTGATGAGAGAGTCATCCACGTTATTTCGTTTCTTTACCTGTTGCTGATATCCTGTTTTTTGTCAAGACAATTTCGGTTTTTTATCCGTGCGTAGGTTGCGACGAGCCATGACCCCAACATCCAGCAGCAGGAGCCCTTGGACTGGAATCTTTAATGGGTCCCTCAGGCCAGGCTTTCTCACGGGATCTATAGTGTTTTTCATAATGAGGCTAACTGAATCAAAAATCAGAAAAGTGAATCTGAGTTTCAAAACGTTACCTTCACGTCTACGTGATAATCCTGACTTCGGCTCGCCGCCTTCGACGAAACCAATATCACTTCCTCCCAACAAGCTGCTCAAGCAGAAGTGAGAATTCTTTTGAAATGCGTACGTTCACCACGAACGGTAAGTGACCCCCCTCCCCACCCGTATCCAGTGTACGTCAAAGCGTGTGGGTGAGAAAAAAATCTTGTTGACAGCAACTTTGTTTATAGGAGTCCAGAGCAGCTGCAAAGAAATGCATTTTCAAATTTTCTCTGCCAAACAAGATAGACACGCATATTTCATTTATGTCATCAAATGATAAAGAAGAAAGCTCTTTTTCTTGCAAGATCTCTTCAAGAAGCGTATACAAGTGTATAGCAAATCTGTTTGCGAATAGGAGTAATAATAATAATAAAATGAAAATTCTGTTTAAAAAGGGGGGACGGTAATGTTCGAGTGAGAAAGGTGTATCCTGTCAACACCCACCCTGAAGACAGCCGCAAAAACGCTTTGACCGATCTTTAAAAAATATTTTTTCCCGTCTTCCAGATAACTTTGAAATAATATGGAATAAATATTTAAAAAAAAATAAAAATTATGAGGTATTTTATGGTATGAGGGACAAACGATAAAGGACTATATTTTTGGCGGTGTTGCACAGTAAGAAAATGTGAAATGTTCTTCAACCAATCATTTTGGGCATCGCACACGTGCTTTTATTTACATCAGGACCCAAGTTAGAACGAACAGAGATTAGGTTGCTCACTCTGTCACACACACTCAATCACCAAGTCAAGCACTTACTCACTCTGTCACATACGCTCAATCACCAGGTCCAGCACTTGATCTTGCTAACTAGACCACTCATTCTGTCACTCACTCACTCACTCTAGATCACTGTCTACCACTGAGTCGCGCACAATGACACCCACTCACTAGGTCACTTACTTCATCTCAAGGTAGCTCGGTCTGTCACTCGCTCACTTACCACTGTATGATTTACTGATTCAATCAATTGGTTATTCCTCGCTCACCTACTGGCTCACTGACATAGTGTCGAACTGTCGTCGGTTAATTTTCCATCGATGAATTAATTGTTGGTCGGTGAATTTTTCTAGTGGTGAATTCTTAGTGAAATTACAGTAATGTCACGTAAAATACGGATCATATGGTCACCCTACTCTACGACCCGCAAGCGGCAGAAATATCGCTTATCGGTGTTAAAAAAAGATTTGTGCAGGGCCCCAGGGCAGGAGCCACCAACCCTCTCTATCCCGGGTTACCCTCTTTATCCCCTATTTTAGTTAACAATAGGTATGCAAGTGAAGTTTACTGTGAAAAAAACAACAACATTTTCACAAAAAGAAGTCAGGGCAGCCAACAACCACTGTAAAATACGAAAACAACCCTCAAAATACGGGACGGAAGTGACCGATACTGATTAAAGAACAAATATAATAATAATCCCAAAGAAAAAAAAAGAATACTGTTAATGTATGACTAATAAAAAAGGGGGCTGAAAATGGAAGCGAAAAATGGGAATGTCATTCCCACAGATTTCCTGGACAGCAGGAAAGGGAAAAAAACGGGGGGAAATATATATTCGGAGAATTATGGCGTTCGATGATTAAGAAAAATATTAGACGGAGAGAGAGAGAAAGAGGAGGAGTGTAAGGATAAAAATCGTTCCAGAGAACTGGAATTTCCCCCTTTTTTTCCCTGAGAGAAAAAGCTAGTAAAATTTTCCCCTAACATGGACCCTAAAGAAAAAAAAATTGAAAAGAAAAATTCCTAAACGATTTATTTGCATAAAAGATCGATTGTTGGAGCGCAGTCATTATTTCCTATGGCCGCAGCCATTGAAGGAAATAGGGAATAATAATAAAAAAAGACAAAGAAAAAAACCACGTGGAAAAACCGGTTCTGAAAGAAGGTTAGGGAGTGGGGAATGGGAAAAAGAAAACCGGTTTCCTAAGAAGGGACCGACGCGCATGCGTGAATGGTTCCCACCCTCCTTAATACGCGTGCACTTATATGCTCATTTAATACGTGCATTTAAAAGAGATGGATTCGATGTGTAGGATCGGCGAGGGCCGGAAAACGGCCTTTGTGACAGTGATTGATATGAACGTCATGATGGGGGATTCTTAATAGTCGGTTCTGTCACTAACAAAAGACATAATCGATGTGCGGAATAATCGTCGATTAAACAGGGTGGACCGAAATTTGTGCACCACATTTTAACGTTAAATCTTAGATTGTAAGTTTGAAAGTAAGTTTTTAGAATCGTGGTTGAGAGATAGGTCACAACGGGTTATGGTGAATGGGGAATTTTCTGATCAGACAGGTGTGAAAATAAGAGTCCCTCAAGGAAGTGCCCTTGGCCCTTCTTTTTTCACTTTTAATCTATAAACTCGATGGGAATCTCTTCGCAGATACCGAAGATAATGAGGAAAGTCGGTAATCCAAGAGATAGAAGATGAGGTTGAATGTGATTGCAGCATGGGTTAATGAATGGAGCATGAACTCTTTGGTGTTGATAAGATCGGTATGCTGCAGGGTCGCTCATTTTAGTTCGGACAAACGTTTCACGTTTTACTTACGCATTAAATGGTATTACTATCCCGGATGTGCAACTAGGGCCACCGATTTCGAAATTCTCATTGACCATCGGCGCTCAAGGTGCGTATACATTAGGGCGCGGATCACGCAATGAAAGCATTTACAATTGGTTGTTCAGTAATTTGTACGGTGTCGTGAACGATTGTTGAGTTGTTTGAACTGGACCCACATGAAATCGGTTTTTTTTCAACGTACACAAAGGGAATTTATGTACCGACGAACGGAGAACGCTTTAAGGCTCGTATGTTGCAAGATCAGTGCGCTAATGTATACAGGTTTTCTCAACATTGTTCAGTGCTGGTCAAAAAATCGAATTGAATACTCGATTTCATTCGTAAAAAGATCTCTTCGCGTTCCCCTAAAGTCATTCTTATGCTTTTCCGAGGCTCCGAGGCTTAGTCCGTCCTGGAGTGGGGTACGCCTTGAGGTGTGGACACCATCACACCTACGGAGGGGCATAAACTTAGTTGTAGGGGGGTGGGGGTGTAGAGAAGATTACGCTACTCTTGGTGTCACAAAAGGCTTGAGTTATGCAGAAAGACTTGATTTCTTGAATATGTTACATCGGAAGAACGCAGGTGTCGGGGGAGGGATATCTCATTGATGCACTCTTGACCCCACCCCTGAGGGTATACAGGATAATTCAGACGC
The DNA here is from genome assembly GCF_987345545.1 of Pholcus phalangioides. Classification (NCBI taxonomy): domain Eukaryota; kingdom Metazoa; phylum Arthropoda; class Arachnida; order Araneae; family Pholcidae; genus Pholcus; species Pholcus phalangioides. The sequence goes on along the minus strand of NW_028301617.1, from coordinate 11,591,825 downwards.
CACCATCCTACTCAGTACAGATCTGACAGGGCGAGACGGAAAAAAATTCCCTAATCGAGAGCCAGCGAAGTCAGGTTCGGCGGGGATGCCACCCCTCTCAATGTGCGTCGTGTCGGGGGGATATGACCGGAGTGTTCAAAATTTTTCACCGGGATGGATAGGATGGACCATGGCTTACTAATAGTCAATCAACTGCTTCAACAAGGGGACAATAAGAGACAACTCGAGGTTGTTGTATCACGTTGAGCTTTTTCTCTAATAGGGTTGTGAATAAATGGAATAGATTACCTCCGTGGGTCATGAATTCTAACACAATTAACTCGTTTGAAAAGGCAGTATGATAAACATAGTGGGGACGATGTTCCGACAGGCTACTAATAAACCAGACATGCACCTAGTCCATATTCCTCTGCGGAACTTCTAACGAATTGATACTGTTGGAATGCGCGTGTGTGTGCGCGTAGGAAACTTCCGTGAAGTTTCTGTGTAATGTTTGTTATGTGTAGTGCTGCCATCTGACATAAATTTTTCTAACTATGGATTAAGTGTAGTGATTGTATAGTATATCGTTGTAGGCCGGTTGCTGTTCCGACAGGCGATGTTTTGACCGGCGATGTTTTCTCCTAAGAGGATTTTTTGTCGATGGGATTTGAGAACAGATGTTTTTCTTGGCGATGTTCTATTGTCAATGTTTTGACGGTCATGGTTTTTTTTTTGGCGATAATTTGACGAGATACGATTTCGGCCAACGTCAGCTGAGGGCAGCGGCTGACTATACGGTCCCATATAGAAATGGAAAAATTTACTTTCAGAACAATTGAGCAATAACAGTCTCTCTCTCACCGAAACGCATTATGATACTAGAACATGAAAGAATGCTATTTTTATCGTTCTGTTTACTCTTTACATGCATGTAATTGAAATAAGTCCTCTACCGGGTGATTTCATAACTAATATTTTGAGTATAAAAATTACTAGTGAGCTGTGACTGTTGGTTGCAGCGAAACAACACTCTGGACCATACTCAACCACGTACTCATTTACTCCTTAGGGACCGTTCTAGTATTACGTCAGCAAATTTTTAGCCCCCCCTTGTCAGCAAAATTTCGTCAGCACTGCCTCAAACCTCCTAATGGGATCAGAAACGTACACGGGAGCTGGGGGGCATAGGGGGCTCGTGAACCTCCCCACAGACGAAAAAAAAGATATTTTTTTAATGAAAATTTTTTTTAATTAAAATTTTGAAAGAAAATACCTTTATATATTATTATAATCAATTTCTGTTAATTTCAATGCTATTTGAAGGGTAAGAACTCATAATTTCTGTTTAAGAAATTGCTTGAGATCCACCCTTTACGACATATATCGTGAACCCTGAAGGTTGTGGTCCTGAAGGTTATCTAATGTGGCTTGCCCCCTCAAACCTAATCTTGTAAAAATGAAATAAGCTCATATACAAATCGCTTAAATGACAGGTGGCACAATTCCAGAGCATTTAAGTGGCCCGTGGCACATTTTCAGATCACTGAAGTAGGCCTCAAAGATCACTTAAGTAACCCGCGACAGTTCCAGAACACTCAAACGATCCGTGGCACATTTAGAGATCCCTTGAGTAACACGTGGCACACTTTTAGAGCACTTAAGCGGCCCCCAGTGCGGTTCTACATGACTCAAGTTACCCGCGGAACATTCCCGATTGCTTAAGTGATCCGTGGAATAATTACGGATCACTTGAGTGATATGTGGCACAGTTCCAGGGGCACTTAAGCCGCCCGGACACATTTCCAGAGCACTTGAAGTATCCGCGAAACATTTAGAAATCACTAAAGTGGCTCTGTAGGGGACTTATCAATAGGAAGAATGTTAGTTCAGGTGCCCAATAACTATGGACAGTTGGTTTTTTTTCCGTGTTTGGAGCACCGAATAGTATGCCATTAAGAATATTCCATATCTTCATAAAGGGTGGTTGTTGACGTAAGCATCATCCAAACCCCCCCCCCCCTACCCGCCTTGTCATCAAAAGTCAGCATATCGGAAACCCTCCCCCCTCCCCATCGATCCTGACGTAATACTTAAATGACCCCTGATTAAAAGCCGTTACCTATCGATAAAAGAGGGCTCCATATTGATACTCGGTATCTATTTTTCACCAACGAAAAGTCCGGAGAAACAAACTACAATGAACTATTTTACGGGACACTCTTCGCTAACGTTATCGCTGGAACGAAAAATCGGGAAAATATCGAAATATGGATGTTTTTCTACCGTCGGCGCATTGAGTTTAAGCTCCAGGAAAATTCATCTCATCCCACCAGGGAAAATTTTTTCCACCGGGAAAAAATGGCTATATATGTACGTAAAAAAATAAATATTTCAAGTATTTTAAAGTATATAAATTCTAAATCCGGAAGTTTTTCCCTTTTTTTTTTTTTTTTTGCTGTGTGTATTCGTGCGCGTTATGGTACAAGAAGATGCTTTTACGATTCCCGGAAAAGTTTAGCTGCCCCATACGGTCCCTAGGGATGATAACATTTAGGGGGTGGGGTGAGTCCAAGAAAAACGTTACGGAGTAGGAGGTATTTCTTGGTGTATTATTTTATTTGAAGAAATATATGTAATATGAGAAATATGGGAGGGGGCAGGGGAAATGGCGGTGTTGCATTTTTGAGTTTATCCTTTAAGACTGTAAGTACAGGGTTTGTTTGGATTTTTAGAAACTGTGAAATCTTCTCATATATGAGTGTGTACGAGGTGATTCCAAATTCAACCCGGCTTTTTCTCCAACCACTCTCTACCCCTATCTCGTGTGTTACCACTAGGGTTACCAACCGCCCTCCTACGTTTTGGAAAATTCGTTCTTTTTGGTTTCCCTCTTCAGGTTTTAGGAATCATTCCCCCCTTTTTTCCGGGAGAATTTTTTTTTTTTTCCATTCTGAAACACAATATCTCTTCCTTGGCGTAAGTTTGTGCGGGTGTGTTCCCCCCCACCTCCCCCCCACACATTTTTACACGCTTTGACCGACACCCTCGAAATATCCTTCCTAGCGGGACAGATGATATTTCCAGCCATGGCTCAGCTTACACGCAGGATAACATGAAAGAGACAGTGAGAAAAACAGCTCTGATCGAAGAGAAACGCAACATCCATTTTGGGAATGCCTTTTTTTTTTGCTTACCAGCAGCAGCTGCCATGTATTGAAGTGTCAAGGGAGGGAGGGGGCTTACGCCTATTGAATTCAGAAATAAATAAAATAGGATGCAAACAACACTCAGTACTCCTTCCGGAGAGAGAGAAGATAAAAAACCCGCCCCGCTCCCAATAGGTATAAAAAAAAACTTCAGAGGGTATATAGAAAGAATCAGAGAAGAAAACTTGCTCCAGGCGAAATAATAAAACTGACCAGACGGTGGGCACAATTCATTAAAATCGAGGGGGGAGACGGATAGTTTCTTTTTTGGTCCAACTCATAATGTCTACCGTATTTCCCCGAAAATAAGCCCTATCATGATTTTTCAGGATGCTCCTATTATAAGCCCTACCCCGAAAACAAGCCCTAGCTGAAATCGTCAACCTGAAGCATTTAGTATGCCGTTGCAACACATGACGGATGTATCGAACTGTGTAAAACGGTAATGGTTTTATTATTGTTTCCTAACGAACAAAAGCATAAATAAACTATATCATTGAAATTTTTACTTTTGGAAATAAGTTATAAACGAAAAATTAAATTTTCGTTAACACCCAAGCGGGCCTCCTTGGACGGGAGGCGAACGCCTACGGCCAGGGTTATACTATAAAAGTAATCTTTACTATAAAAGTTCTTTTATAAAACGCAATGGTTACATTCGAGCAAAGGCTTGTTGGGTTATTTTTCAAGTTTTATGAAAGAACTTTTCTAAAACGTTTATAGTGTAATCGCGGCCTACGTCATGCCCCAGCTACCCAATGAATGCCGTTGTCATAGGCCGGGATTACACTACAAATGTTTTGTAAAAGCTCTTTGATAAGCCTTGGAAAATGCAACCGTATCGGTTACATACGAGAAATTAACCAATGTATGACAACATTGCGTAAAGCCGGGTTTTCACGCTGCGCGTACTGTAGGAACTTGCTCCTAGAAAAACCTGGCTTAAGCTTGACAACTGTAGGAGCGGCGTAGGAGGGAGGATCCGGGTTCGAACCCCACCGTCGCCATAGTGGTGGTCGGCTGAAGTTTCCTGTGGTTCCCAACTTCAAGGCGCAAATGCGAACCGATCTCCCTATTAAAAAAGTCTCAGCACAGAGAGCAACAGGCGTAACAACGATAAATTATTCAATCATTACACTTCGCTCATAGTTAGAAAAACTGGTGGCAGATGGCAGCACTACACATAACAAGCATTACACAGAAACAGACTTCACGTCAGGTTTTCACTACGCGCACATTCCAGTATGTACCAATTCGTTAGAGGTTCCGCAGAGGAATATGGACGAGGTACATGTGTGTGTGTGTGTTTTAGTAGTAGTAGTAGTTAATACTTCACAAACATGTACTATACAATTATTATTTATTGCTCTGTTTGTTGACAACTTATCGGGTGAGGTCGAATAACCTTCTTCATAACTAGAGCCCGGATTATACGCAAATGCATACGTGCATATGCAATTGCAAATTCTGAACTTTTCCCAGCATTAAATACGCTCACGAATGCATACAATTGAACAATTTCAGAATAAGTACATATTTTCTTCACATTTATCAACAGCTTTAAACATAAGCAACATCACTGATCGAATCCATCACTCTAGGCTGTTTCCTATAGAAGCTATAATCTAACGGGATCAAGGGGGGGGGGTTGTCCTGCACCCAAAGCTCATCCCTTCCCTTCGGCTCTCTACGAGCCCCGCCCACGAGAGGGATAGAGTGGCACCCCGAGACCCCCCCCCCTCCTCATCTCACCCTCCTCGGGTCTGGTCGAGGAATCCTGAAATTTTGGCTAAATTTCCGATCACCCGTAAATGTGAAAAACAAAATTTACTAAACTTACAAAAATGGTTGGTAACTATGCATAATAGCGGGTGATTATGCATAATAACCGGGTTTATAAGATTTCCGTTACACGAGTATCGGTTCTGTTTCAGTTGGAAGTCTGTTTTTTTTTCGGGGGGGGGGGGGGTAAAGTGGCAACATCCGTTGCGAAAATTGGGTAAGTGACGCCATCAAGGGTGCGCGCAGGCGTCCTCCTTTCTCAGTTTTTGAATCTGGTATCCCCTATTCGCCACCACAAAATCTGTTAATCGGTACTCAATTATCCGGGGAAAATATATTGTAAAATCTTTCTCTATTTTTTTTGTCTCATTATAAGGGGTATGGGTCTCTGCCACGGAGCTGGGCTGGAAGTGATCTCGACAACGGGATATGTCCAGTGCGAAACTTCTGGCTTTCATGCATTCATTGCCGCATTTTACTTGGGAACCGTTAATCCCAGAAGCATATTTTGGATGAGAAGAACATACGATAACGACCAACACGCTATAGAATTCCACATTTAGGCTGTTCTTTCCCGACTTTTCCTCTATATTTGGATTAAAATATCCCAGGCAAATATTTCATTTAGAAATCTTGAACTTTTCTATCGCTCCCAGGGGGCAATATTGCCCACAATGGGAAACACTGCTGCACATAGATTCCTCATCAGTAACTTTTGTTCTGCCGATTTGATTATAAGCGGTTGATTCTTATAACCAGTGATTCTTATAAGCGGTGGCTACTGTACGTGAAAAACCGGGACATTTTTACAAAAAAGTAGGGACGGCGAGAAAAACCGAAAAAAATCGGGACTGTCCCAGAAATTACAGGACGTATGGTCACCTTATGAGGTCTAGTAACATACTAAAGTTAGAAATGAATTACCATTTTCTGCAATTTTGTGTGTACTAATTGTCGCTCGTTCAATTGTATAATACTAAAGTTAGGCTACATTATCACAATGGATTTAACAAGCTGACGCAATGAATTAATTACAAGTTCCCTCTATCGGGCATTTTTTTTTACGACGGCGCAAATCTGATTCTTATAACCGATTATTTTTCCATGTTAAAAGAGCGTTTGGATTTTGTTCTGCCGATTTGTTTCTTATAAGCGGTTGATTCTTATTACCGGTGATTCGTATAAGCGGTCTCTACTGCTAGTGAGAAACCGGGACATTTGTACGAAAAAAGGCGGAACGGCGAGAAGAACCGGGACTGTCCTAGGAATTAAGGGACGTACGTTCACCTCATGAGGTCTAGTAACATACTAAAGTTAGGCTACATTATTACGATAGATTCGACGCAATGAATTACAAGCTCCCTCTATCGGGCATTTTTTTACGACCAGAGAGAATCAATGAGAAGTATCGACACGTTTGCTCTCTGCAGCTGCAGATTTTGCTCTAAAAAAGCCATTTTTACTTTATGCCCAATTTGTGCGTCACAATATAGCGTTACTTATCGGGGCTGGGGGATGGGGGACGCTCTTCCACAGGATTACCTCGGTAGGAAAGTCACGTTGCGATAATGTGTCACACGAATTCCTCCGACCATCTTCACTCACAGACATTATCATCAGACCACCCCCACCCCCAAAATAACGACGCCGGTGGAAAATGAGAAACGTTAACACACGGACTGTCGTGAACACGACACTCTCAGAACGGAACTTACGACACTTCTTTTTGGAAAGTTGCCTTTACTTTTAGCTCGTATATACATATATATATTATGAACTATTCCCACATAACACATAACGTCGGTGTCGGCGTATCTCGTTGTTGCTTCCGCGGGGAGCGGATATATCCGTTCGAGATCGTCCCAAGCTTCTCATTGAGGAAAACGGGTCAAGATGCTTCTTTCCCGTTAAAGTTACGGCTTCTCTATATCTTTCAAGAGCACGTGCCGCGGCATGAATAACGGCCTTTTTGCCGTCCTCTCTCTCTTATTAGGGCTGTAATTTTTGTTGCAAGTAAATTCCACGCGCGCACAAATTTTCCGAAACAAGAGAGAGATTAAGGGAAATAAATTGCGACCCCAGCGCCACCTACACCCGAGTTTGTGCCTTTCGTTTTTTTTTTTTTGTACTCGAATTAATTAAATAAATAATTTCGCATTCTTCTCATTAAAGTAACGAAATGGAAGTTAATGACGTGTGTGTGTTCGGGGAGGAAAAATATGCGTTGTTTCATAAAGGGGCAAAAAAAAAGGAAATTGGGTAAAATTGCCTCTAGAATAAATTTCCATTCCGGGTGATTTTATTTATTTTTACTTTTCCTGTTTTTTCCCACATTTTTGGAATTTTTTAATTAGAGGGAAACGGAATTTCTCACATTTTTAGGTTGGTTTTAGATGTTCTCTTTCTCTATGTTTAGATACTTTGATCATTTAGATCAAGGGTCTGCATTGCCCGCGGGCCGCATGTGTCCCGCGAAGATTTTCGCATTGACACGCTCCGGTTTTTCCTTTAGTATAACTCTGGAAATATATTTCATTTATTCTGAAAATAATTTGGATGCATTATTAATTTTCATTGATGGCGAGATAGTTTTTTTCTTCTTCCACCAGTTTCGAAATTATTCCTCAGAATAATTATGAAATCATTTCTCTCATTTATTCAAAATTATTCCTCATCGATTCTCAAATATTAATTTACATAATTACGGAATTTATAGGTGATAAATAATGAATTATTATCTCTAATTATTATTGAATGAAACTATGAATAATTATTATTATCCGTGAAAAAATGCATTCCAAGAATTGATGAAAGAAATAATTTTTCAAAATTATTTTTCAGAACTAATACGAGAAATAATTAGGGAATCGATGAGAGAGAAATGATTTGGCAATTGATGAAAGAAATGATTTGGCAATTGATGAAAGAAATATTTGAGAATTGGTGAGAAATATTTGAGAATTGGTGAGAAATATTTGAGAATTGGTGAGAAATATTTGAGAATTGGTGAGGAATATTATAAGAATTTTTCAGAGAAATGATTTGGCAATTGATGAGAGAAATGATTTGGCAATTGATGAGAGAAATGATTTGGCAATTGATGAGAGAAATGATTTGGCAATTGATGAAAGAAATATTTGAGAATTGGTGAGAAATATTTGAGAATTGATGAGAAATATTATGAGAATTGATCAGAGAAATGATTCACCAATTGACGAGAGAAATGATTTGGGAATTGATGAGGGAAATGATTTGAGAATTGATGAGGGAAATGATTTGAGAATTGATGAGAATATTATTTAAGAATTGATGAGAGACCACCCGAGTGACGGCAGTGGTAAGATGAACTTCTTCCACTATGAAGGGTGCCGTCAAGGTCCATGAGTTCGAATCCAGTCAAAAGAGAACATCAGAAAAAGTCCCTATCGAGCCTGGGGCGACCACCGACAGATGGCGCCTTCATTTACCCACCCAACTTCACCAGTTGGAAATTGCCTTATGGTGATACATGACTGGAGTGCGGTAAAGTAGCAATTGCGTGCGAGCTTCGACCTGAATTAGGTCCCGTTCAGAGCACACCAGCTCCAAGGAAAGACCGAGATCTTTGTAGTCTAGCGGGTCTAGGGCAAGTGGAAGGACGTGGGTTCGATTCCCCGCACATAGGCATTTCAATATTCTCTCTTTTCAAAATATATTCCCTTATCAAGCAGCTGTTAAAAACCTTCGCACCATAGATTATCATTCCCAGATTTAGCCTCGTCGCCAGAAAATCGCGTTTAACTACCACCAACCACAAAACCAAGCCGCTTAAAACGACTTTAATAAGCTGGCATTATAATGTTCCCGAAGCCTCACACGAAACATAAACACACACAGAGAGAACCAGAGTTAATGACACATCTTTTATGTCACGTTAACACTTAAATTGCGAGCCTAAACACTACTCAGGAATGTGCTATTTTGTGGAAAAGGTTGAATATGAGGAGAGAAAGTTGCGAAGTCCATGTGTGTGTGTTGTGAGGCCATTAAACTAATTACATCCAAGAGAGCCCCCGAAGGCTTTTATTAACGCTCGATTTCTCCGCTTCCATCTCTGCGATAAGCTCGGAAATTTTCCCGGATATTTTTCCGTCCCGGAAAATTTAAAAAAAAAAAATTCTTTTTTTTCCTAATAAATGAAATATTCTCACCGGAAAATAATGAATTTTTTTTGGTTTTTGAAGCATTATTGTTTGAATCCATTAGAGACAATGGGAATAAGCGATAAACCTCCGAACAACATTAATTCAATTTCATTTTTCATGAAAAAAATATTTTTTCCTTTTTCTATTTTTAATGAGAAATGATTGATGTGTAATGAAAAAAATTGGAAAAAATTTCTCATTTCTTTGATTTTTATATTGCGTTATTATTTTGTGTATTAAAATTCATGAGGTTTCATTTATATTAGTTTATGTCCCGGGGAAACAAAAAAATTGAGAAATTTAGTTTTAAGTTGGAAGTCAGGATACATATATATATAGGAGGAAATAATAATTATTATTTTTAGGTATTATGATTATAAATGACTGTTTCGCGTATGACTAATAACACGAGAAATATCGATGTTTCAACATGGGAATAGATTTCCATCCCGTGTCTATTGGTTGGACAGTACAGTCAAACCTCGTTAATGAGTCATCACTCTTGGGAGAGCAAAAATGTGACTTAGTAAGCGGAGTGACTCGTTAAACGGAGTAAGCCATAACTGTGCCGATTCCTGCCTGAGGACAATTGGGACTTCCAAAAAGTGACCCGGTAAGAGGAGTGGCGTGTTAACCGGGTGACGCACTAACGAGGTCTGACTGTATTTCCTTGAAGATTAAAGAGGATATCCCTGGCTATAATACAGTGATTCAGAACGTGGGCGTTGGGAACGTGGCCCCCTTGGGGGAAATGGAAAAAGTTCCGGGGGGGGGGGAATAGAAGCTACAGATAGGGTTAGACTATGGGTTAGATTGTGTTGGGGGGCGATGGGAGAAAGAAATTTCTGAGGAAGGGGGCGATGGGACAAAAATAGGCCGGGAAACTATGCGAGGGGATGATGCCACTTTCCGCTATACGTACAAAGTTTTTTAACAGCTGGCTGATGCGAAGATACACAGTCAAACCTCGTTAGTGTGTAACAAGTGACTCCGCTTACCGGGTCACTTTTTGGAAGTCCCAATTGTCTTCAGGCAGGAATCGGCACAGCTATGGCTTACTCCGTTTAACGAGTCACTCCGCTTACTAAGTCATATTTTTCCTCTCCCAAGAGTGACTCATTAACAAGGTTTGACTGTATTTTCGGAAAGAGGGAAAATTCAACTGTCCCTGCGGGGAATCGAACCCACGTCCTACCACTTTCCGGGTGAACGCCGTAGACTACTACTTCTACTACTTAACCGAACATGTACCTCGTACACATTCCTTTTCGGAATTTCTAACGAATCGGCACATGCCGGAATGAGTGTATGCTTGGCCCTAACGTATTTATGTTGTTGAGTTTCGCTTGTTCCGTGTTCATGCTGCCATCTGGCTTCCATTTTCTGAAGTAAAGATGGAAATGTTTGAATTTTCATGTTTTGTGAGTATCGTGTTGTAGGACTGCCTGCTCTCTGCGGAGAGACTTTTTCAAATGGGAGATCGGCTCACATTCGTGCCTTGAAGCTGGAAAACCGCAGAAAACCAACTTCAGCCGACCACCGCATGTGCCGTCAACGTGGTTCTAACCTGGATCCTCGGGACGAGAGTCCAGCACGATGCCCACACGACCGCGCAGCGGCCGTAGACTACAGATACAACGAATATCTCAATCTTTCCTTAAAGCTCGTATGCACGAGTCACTTAAGTGATCTGTGAATCTGCCACGAGCCTACTTGAGTGATTTCAAAATGTGCCACGGGCCGCTTAAATGATCTGGAATTGTAGCACGCGTCACTTCAGCGCTCTGTAAATGTGTCGCTCATTTCCACAAAATTAGGTTTGGGGGGGGGGGCAGGGCACATCATATAACCCCAGGGTCGCATTTGGTCCGCGGGCCGAGAGTTTATCATATTTGGCTTAGAGGGTGGGTCGTAATTTTTTTTTACATTAAAAAAAAACAACTTTTATTTGATCGTCGGGGGTTGGGGGGGACGAGGGCCCCCTCTTCCGGCGTACGTCTCTGATCCTACAAATATGCGTTAGGAGCCAGGGAGCAGAGGTAATGACGAAATTTTCCTGACGGGGATACGGGCTGGGAGGGGGGTTTAAGAATGGCTAAACATTTTCTGACGTTATACTTGAACGGCCCCCCTTGCGAAAATTACTAAGGGCACCTATTATGCATAATCCAGTGTGATATGGTTCTTGCGCATTTCAAGCTGGTGCGCACCAACACTGGACCGATCTCTTGAAACATGAGTATTTATTTCATTTTCCCAGTGTTGGGCATTAGGTTGAAAAGAAAAATAAATGCCCGGCCCCATTTTTTTTTTTGATACCCCGGGCGATGGATTTGTCCAGACCACCAAACCCGTGGATTAAGGCTTCAATGTATTTCACTCCCCGTTAGCGGACAGTAAAATTAGTCAAATTTTTTTTTTTCCAAACTCTAATTTGGGAATTTTTGTTCGTAAATCGGGAATTTATGATGTTCAACGGTGATTATGCATAATCCCAATCTCGTATTGGTAAATATGGTAATCCGTCAATTAATTACTTGATTAACTGAACCTAACTATAGCCCTGGATGCTGATCTCGAATGGGTAATGTTGGTTTTGTTTGCACATGAGGATACATGTTAAGGAAGCCAACATAACTGATAATTTTGTTATACAAATACAAATACCACGCCACAACAGGCAAATTGCCCAACGAGGTGGCTGACTTAAGAACATCATGGATCCCCGAGCCCTTTTTTGGAGGCCCTACCTACTAGTGCTACACCACGCATGCACGAGAAAGTCTTATAAACGAGGTTATATTGTATATCGTACCTCCCCCAATAGGGGACACTCCCCGTTAGCGGAAAAAGAGTTTTGGTCCCGTGGGTGTCCGTTATGGAGGGGTTTACACGATATCTGTATACTTTTTCCAGTTGGAAGTATGCCTCTAGAATCAATGGATCGTCAGTTGTGCTGGGTATAACGTATACGGATGTGACCATCTCTCCTGCGCATTTCGCGCACACATCATCTACTCAATACTAGAGGGTCACTCAAGCTACCGACGCGGTTCTATAAGTACACACATCTCTTACGTACATGTAGAAATACGAGTGTCTTCTACGCAATTCCGGGGGGGGGGGAGATAAACGCACATTTTCCACTCAATTGTAGAAGTGCACGCATCTCTCACGTACATGTGGCGAATACGAACGTCTGCGCCTTTCAAGTAGTACGCATTAGCGTGTCCTGCGCATTTCGAAAGTGTACTCGTGACATAAAAGTTTGAGAACTATAATGTCCTATACTAATTAGGGAGTTTAAAAAAAAATCCTAACAATTAAACACCAGTTTAGGATACACGAGCAGGATTTGTAGCCCGTACACTCATCCTATAGACGAAATATCTCGCCAATTTCTTCGCCAAACCAATAATTACAAGAGAGCATTGAGGAGAAACTCTCTTCCCACTATCCCTAGTTAGTTCTAAGAATAGTTTATTGGTTTTTAAAAGAGTAAAAACCCGTTCACATGATAGAAACCTCACGTGTGTGTGGTGTGTATCGCAGAAATACTTGACCCACATTGTTCGCGTACAAATGAGAAGGAGGAGGAGGGGGCAGTGCGGGGGTGCTCTTACACTGAAAAGTCAATAATAACGAAGTTCGCAGCCATAATTTTAAAAGTTAATTGGAATCTGGAGTAGGCACACACAGACGATATTTCTCGAACAATTAAATAAGAGGGGGGGGGGGCCGTCTCCTCTCACTCCGCCCCCCCCCCCGGTTGCGAAAGATTTTTACTCCGGGAGGAAGAAGGCGACGCGACGTTAACTGCTGTATAATAATTTGTTTTTGCTGTCGATAATAGCCGGTACGGATAGCACATAATTGCGCTTTTCCCGGTAAGCAATTAGCAAATATTTCCCGAGTGGAGGTTTCACTAGTTCCGCTGCTCCCTTGTCTGCTTTGAAACAAGATGAAAGGTGTATATGGACGGTCTCTTATTGAATTATACCTAATATATATATGTATATAGTTTTTACAGGACGTTCTTCGTGGATTGGGAACGATCCGGACTTCGTGTCGATTTCATTGAGAGTGCGCGTAAATTTATTACATTGGTGTCTGTCAGACTGATGTACTTACAGAAAGTTGCGTTTTTAGTATGATTTATACTATCGAGGCATACAAAAATCGGTTTGGATATTGAAATTTCACCGAATAACGAGTCTATCGCCATCTAATTAAGTTCTTCAGTGTTAATTAGATGGACTAGTAAAGGGTGGTAGTAAAGTTCTCCTCTTCTTCTTATCGGTCGTAGGTCCTCAGCTGTACCTCCACTACGATTCCAGGGCGAAATAACTGGATTCTAGACTCCCAAAAGGAAGAAAACAACACCTTATTTAATTTATTATCCAACACCTCCACGAAACCGTCCTGTCTCTTCGGTACAAACTTTTACACTACTTCTCTTTTTCGAATGTCTCAACTCGTTCTCGTTTCTCTCTCTCGCGACTCCTGTTTCTCCTCGGCCTTTTTCCAACCTCTTTTCTCCTGAACCTTACACGTTCCATCATCGAAAAGCACATCCATCATTTTTAAATGATGATGATGCTTCAAGAGCGTAACTCGGTTTCTCACTGCTACTGTGACAGGGCGTCGGCATTATCTTGCGTATCACCCTTTCGGGTCCCCCAGGCCAACGCATGACGCTATCCGGTAGGCGAGTGTTGTACCGTGCAGTAGCAGCTACTTTGGCGGCGGCCATACCACCCTTGAATGGCAAATAACGGTTGTTCATCCAAGAGTTTATGGGGTGGTGGTCACCACCGGCACAAGAGAAGGATGACCTTTCCCTGCCCTGATTCCTGGGTACGCCGTTGTTGACGATTGAAGATTTAGCCGGTTGGCTTCTGGTTTTCTCGGTCTTCGACTGCCGGTTCGTAGCTCTGTTGATTCCTTTGGCAAATGGACACGAAAACCATCGCCAGTCCGATTGCTTGGACGTTTCCTGCCTAGCCGGGAACTGGTTCGTTGCCGATCTCCTCCTGTTGACAGCATGACCATCGTCGTATCGTTTCGAGTTCATCTCCTTGAGCTGCGAGGCCTTGCCCTCGGATGCGGACGCATCCCGATTGGTCTTGCACTTGACGAGGGCGAGCGTCTTCTTCACCATGTTCCCGTTGACGTAGGGACGGCGCCTCGTACAGACATATGGTATCTTGGATCCTCGATTGACGACTGCCACGCCGACGACTTCTCCGTGTTCTGATATAAACTGCGACACTGACTCGGGTATCATTCCCTCGGACGGCATGTTGCAGACCGGGGTCATTTTAGCGCATCTGGTCTCGCAAGCCGGTACGGGCACAATACAGCGCACTTTAGTGCCTCCTCCGTTGACTTGGAATTTGTTCGAGTTCCTGAGACAGTACCGGACGACCCTCCAGTCCTTGGTCAGAGTCTTGACCTTCCTGAAAGATGAGACCAACCTCAGGCTGATGTAGCCCTCCTTGTTTCTCTGGATTTGTTTCAGCAGAAAGTTGTTCTTCATGATGTTGAAGTTGGTGAAGTAGCTCTCGACTTGGGATATGATCCTCTCTTCAAGTTCTTCGTTAGGTATGCAAAAATCGTTGTTATTGCCGTTGTTGGCCTTCTGTTTGCCATCGGCAGATGAAATACACACACCGTCCCTACGGCTCGGCTCATTGATCGGACTTGGAACTGGTACATTTTCCAAGAGTGCGTCGTATGCCGTCGGACATATTAACATTTCATTTATCAAGCGACTCGACACTGCGCAAGTAATTGGCACGTATCCGTGTTTGCCGTCGCTGATCTTCATCATACGTATGTTGAGAGGGGCTATCTCACTTTCGCCAAATGCGGACTTGATCCTTATTCTCCCCTCGCCTTCACTGTCGTCGATCTCAACCAAATCAGATCTAACGACTGAGATCTGGGTCCCAGAATCAACTACGCCTCTTATTGTCTTCTGACCACATTTCAAACTCACGGTCTGCGGTGTGTCAATGTCCGCACCAACACCAGCTGCCGGCACCGTGATATGTGCTGTTAGAACTGTGGTTTCTTCAATCGTGTCCCCCTCTTCTGTCTGGACAGAGTTCACCTGGGCCCGACTCAATGGCTCCTGCTGGCCTCTTGCAGAACAAAACCTTGCTATATGGCCACACGCGTAACAAGTGACTGCAGCTCTCTCTCTGGAATTCGAACCCATCGTCGCCTTAGGTGGGCAGGACTCACCCTGAAGCCTCTGGTTTCCGTTGGCTTTCCATCTCGGATTTTGATGAACCGGTCTTGGGGTTCTCGTCCTGTCACTAGGAAAGGGTGTCTTCAGGGTCTTCTTCACATCATCGAATCTATCTAGTTTCTCCGATAGCTCACTTGGTGACACCATATCACTCCATTCGTCCAGATAGTGTTCTTTAAAATCTGCTGGTACGCGTTTTTTCATTTGATCGGTGATGATTAAATCTCTTAGTTGCTCAAACGTCGTGACCCCCAAAGCCTCCGTCCATCCATCAAAATAGGTACACAGTTCGTGGTAGAAATCTCTCCAGGTGCCCTCTTGATTCTTGTGGCACGAAGAAAACATCTGTCGGAACTTCTCTGGGGTGAGTTTGAATCTTCGCAATAACAATTCCTTAACTTGATTATAGTCCTGTACTTGCTCTTCCGGCTCGCGGGCAATTAACTGGTTCATCTCGTAGGGTAGAAGTCCCAAGAGCTCAGCTAACCAATCTTCCCGTGCCAGGGCCGCGCGACGAGCTTGCCGCTCGAACAGCACCAGGTACAGACTTATGTCTTCTTCCATTCTGAACTTTTGCATCATGTTCTGGAAATCCCGGCTGGGGGTTCTGCCGCGCCCAGCTTGATTATTCTCCTCTCGATCCTCAGTCTTTCGAGTTCATGTTCCATCTCCTTTTCTCTACGCCTCTCCTCCATCTCTTCTCTTTCTTTCCTATTGCCTATGATCGTTTTCAGCATCTCTCTGCACGTCGCTTCGTTGTACAGTTCACTTTCCTGTATGGTACTCACTAGTTGCATTAAGTTGAACTCCGGTCGGACTTCTAACCCCAAGTTGGCGGCCATGGTCTCCAGATCCTCCTTGTTCCCCTTTGCCAAATACGCCATCTTTATTTATCGTCTCGATACCGCCGTACAACACTTGCGCCTTTTTGCCTGGGCAGGATTGCCCCTCTCAGCACCGTTTGTCGGGTTGACTTCACGAAAAAAAAAAAACAGCGTGGGTGCTTGACGCTGCTACTATCCTTCTATACGAACCGGGTGGTTCCACCGTCGCTAGGACACTCTTCTTCGAATTCAGCTCGCAATCTTGAGTCGTTGAAGCTACGACCTCATCCTACCGACTGCGCCAGTAAAGTTCCCCTCTTCTTCTTATCGGTCGTAGGTCCTCGGCTGTACCTCCACTACGATTCCAGGGCGAAATAACTGGATTCTAGACTCCCAAAAGGAAGAAAACAACACTTTATTTAATTTATTATCCAACACCTCCACGAAACCGTCCTGTCTCTTCGGTACAAACTTTTACACTACTTCTCTTTTTCGAATGTCTCAACTCGTTCTCGTTTCTCTCTCTCGCGACTCCTGTTTCTCCTCGGCCTTTTTCCAACCTCTTTTCTCCTGAACCTTACAGTGGTAATAAATAAACTGACACTACTCAGACGCAGGGCCACAAGTAGGGGGGGGGGAAGCAGGCGGAGGGTGCTGGACCAGAGGGGTGGGGACACAAATTTCACAGTTTAATCTCTTCTTCGACATTGCACGGGGCTCCAGAATGCATGCTTACCGTGGCTGACCAAGCTTCTAGTTGCGGCTCTGCTCACGCGTGTGCAGTGCCAACACCTCCTGCAGCGGAAAGCCTCCGCGCGAAGCTCGTGACGTCATTGAATTCGGCCATTTCACCTATTGTCATTTAATATACTTCGAAAAAAAAAATGTAAAGATTTCGCGTACGTCGTACTGCTATATATATCCAATGGCTACAGGTGAAATGGGCGACTTAACGTCAAAGCTACGCGCGGAGGCTTTCTGCTGTAGAAGGTGTCGGCAGTGCCCACAATCTGAGGGAGGTATTCTGATGGAACTTGGTATGAAGGATAAAATAAGGATTCAATTAAGAAGAATAGTTAAATTTTTGACCTACAGGTGGAAAAAGATAATTTTTTATCGCGGTTGTGTTTTTCCCACAGTCCAAATGACGTATACTGGGTGGATCCAGCCTATTCTGCCAAACGAAAGGGGCTAAGTGGATCATGAAACACCCCATGAACCCTGTGCTATTTCAAACCGTTTTCGAGTTATGGTGGATAATCGATAATTGAAAAAAAAAAAATGTGTCAAGTCCGAAAAAAACAAGAATTTGCGAAGTTTCTCAAAGACCCGGAAAGAAAAGTCATCTCGTCTCCGCCGAGACTCGAACCCAGACCCTCTTGCATACCGGGCAAGCATGCTTGCTACCATCTACACCACTGGAGACACGACCCTGCGTTCCTTATTTCACGCACTGTGGCGTGAGGAACTGAAGCAGAGACATTAGTAGCCTACTAATGTCTCTACGGAGAGATGAGATGCCGACGATGATAAATTCTGAGACGAGATTACTTTTCTTTCCGAGTTCACCTCAGCATAATATCCAGAAAATAAAATGTTTCCTTGATATCTCCATGGTTGAGAAAACGCCATCTATTTGGAAAGCACCGAAAAAATCCAATATGGCCATACCAATTTCATTTTAATTCCTGGATTTAATATATCTCTTGATTAAGACAGAGCGGTGGACTATGATTTTGTTAGACGAGATATCCCCACAGCATGAATTCGAATGTTTAAAGATCCTGGGGAAGAACCCTACATTGAAAAGAAACAAAAGAAAAAAAGTGACTGATGAATCCGTCACTGATGAATCCAGACTGTTAAGCAGTGTGACTGATGCTTCATATTTTCTATATGAATCCAGATTGACCGGCATAGCCAAGAATTTACGTTTCCAGATTAGTGGCTGATTTACGTTCTATGATAATATTCTGTACCTTACGTCGTCGACGAAGTATTTGAGAACTATTTTTCCGAAAAATATCGCATTACGAAAAATATCGTAGAGCAATTTTTTTTGAAGAAAAACCTTCGGGACAATAATCTGCTGTTGCCAAAACCTGAAGCGTCAAGATATGCTCGAAGCTTTGTCTGAAGTATATAAATATGTTTGAATTTAATTTGATTAATTTTTAATTTATGAAAATAACGAAAAAGCAAAATAAACGTAATAGAATACAGTAACAAAATAGAATAAATTATTTTCAATCAATGTAAACTACGCGCTTGAAGACGGCACAATGTCATCAAGTTACTTGTGCTGGATGAAATTTGTATTATTTCCAAATCAGTTTATTTTTGTGTAAATTATTATGGTTTCGTTGCGAAAATGTCAATTGTAGCTTCCAAAATACGCATTCTTATAGTGATAAACATCGCAAAAAGTGGTGGCAAGCAGTTTTATTGATTTCATTCTCTTCATGCGGATAAAAGTAGTAATGAGGGAGTGCATACACACACACACACACACAAATGAATCACAATTGAAAAGTTCGACCTTTCACATCGTTTTCAACGGTAATACATGCATCAAGGATATAGGTTCATGTTGTAGCCCTAAAAAAATGAACTAAAACACGTGTGAAAAAGTTTTTAAATAATTTGTTGAAACATTCATATTCCAGAGAAATACAAATACAGACAAAATGCCCAACGAGGTGGCTGATATATTCCAAATCATGTGCGCAGTGACAGGGCCGGATTAACCATTAAGCAAAATAAGCACGTGCTTAGGGCATCAGTACTAAAGGGGGTACCACCAAAAAGATATCATATGGCATTTTCTTTTTAATGCACGATTTTTTTTTTCAACATCCATCATCCGATAGAAGATCCTAAAATTGTAAGAACACTTGATTGTATTGTTGGAGGTCATTATCACAAGAATGGCACGAAAGACGAGAATCTAATAATGTTGCAAACTAGACTTCGCATTATTGCCAAGTTTTTCGATTAGCTTTTCACAATTTTCACAAAGCCCGCCCTGGGCTGTCTTAACATCATCATACGCCCACATACAAAGCGACTTTTCTGAAAGAGGCACTACTACCTTGCTAAAAATTCCTACCTACCTATTTGCATATTTACTCTTGAGAATCGGAACCAGATCTAATTGTCACTTGGTTGCCAGAAGTGACCAGATGGGCCCCATGCAGCAAACCAAGTCCTGCAGAATAAGGATGTGATTTTTGTGGGGTCATTAGTGGATCAAGTGTGTAGTTTGATCCGTAGAAGTAAAAGAAATGCTACCAGGTGTAAATTACAAACTTGACAATTTTATCTAAAAAGAAAAAATACCCAATACATATATAACGGTGAATCGCCAGAAATAAGATACCTATTGGCAGGGCCGCAACTAGACACTTGGTTAGCCGGGGAACTACTCATGTAGGCACCCCCCCCCCCGTAATGCTGAAGGATAGGTTAAATGGTTGAATTTGCGCCCCTTTTTGTAATGCGCCTGGGGCACCAAACTAGCCTGCTCCCCCCCCCCCCCTCACTAGTTGCGTCCCTGCCTATTGGTAATATTATGGCCATTATAAGATTCAATGGTTTCGCCTTGGAGTGTTGGTACAGCCTTTATCTCATCAACCGTTCGTCGTGGTGGTATGGTTCTAATTTAAAAAATTCTCAAAATGGGACCAGAAATCACCCTGTACGAGTTTTGAGGATGAAAATACAGTGTACGCAAAAATAAAAAATGTAAATTTTTGCACGATCCCCCCACCCTCTAATTTCTAATCAGACAGTTGTTGCTCTTTCTCTTCTGAGTCCAACAAACAAATCACATGTTTTTAACTGCATTATTCCCTGAGATATTTAAATTCAAAATCGGAAACAGGTCCGGGATCAGGAGAATTTCGCGGCCCAATGCAGAAAAAAAAAAAAAAATTTGCGGCTCCCTCTAAAAACATTTTATGTAGTTTCTCCCCGACTTACAAACTTTTCGAGTTACGAACATAAATCTTGAAATTTTGTTTTCCCGAAAAGAACTAATTCTATCACACTCATTTTTTTTTTCATTATTTCAGGAACGCGTCGATAGTCTGGATCGTCATCAAACACGATCCTTTGAGAGGCAATGGCATTTGAATTAAATTCACAAAATTCATAAATTATTAATAATAATTAGCGCGTGGTCCACGTGCTGACACTTCATCGTGGCTCGAACCATATTGAACAGACATAAAGTTTTGTCATACTTTTAAAGCGCTTCATCGTCTCTTTATCAAATATACGTTGCAATTCGATAACTTTGATCATTTTTCGCAATTTTTTATTGCTAATTTTGTGTAATTAATGTAAATTAATAGAAGTAAAGGAACCAAGCACTGGAATTCCATGACTTCCACAAGAGTAGGGCTGTCAGGCAGGATCGTCGTAATAGCATCATAGCCCCACCCCCCCACCCCGAGCCAAGGGATTTTTTGGAGGCCCTACATGGAAAATTCTCGAAAAATTCACCTACGTCTCGTTTTTCTGAGGCACTCCTTCTCTTGAGGCTCTTCGGGCACGGCCCGGGGTGGGGGGAAGGCACGCGTTAAGACGGCACTGCCTAAGGTTCGCACCAGGCGTTCTTATCCCTCTTTCATCATCTCATGAGTTGCCTGAAATTTCGAGATTAAATGGCAGCACCAACAGTATATAAATCAAGTCTTTGGAGAGAGTAGGCGGTCTCCGCCTTGGCAGTGCTGAGAACTGTGTCCCCCCAATATCTTTCGTCGGAACATCACGTGACTCGGTGAAAACAAACACGACCCCCCCCCCACCCCTACTGTTATTTTCTTATATCATAAATAGTAGTTTAAAACAATAAATGAAAAAATAATTTCAGCTTGGACGAGATAATTCCAAAATTAATGAAAAAGTTATAATTTCAGCATTAAAGAAAGATGATGTCAGCATTAATGGAAGAAAATATTCTAGAATTAATGTAAGAGATAATTACAGCATTGATAAAAGTGATAATTCCAAAATTAGTGAAAGAATTAATGAAAGCTATAATAATAAAATTAATGAAAGACAATTCCAGAATGAAGGAAAGAGATAATTCCAAAATTAGTGAAAAAGAAATAATTCCAAAATTAATGGAAAAGAAATAATTCAAAAATTAATGAAAAATAAATAATTCCAAAATTAATGAAAAAGAAATAATTCCAAAATTAATGAAAAAGAAATAATTCCAAAATTAATGAAAAAGAAATAATTCCTAAATTAATGAAAGAGACAATTCCAGAATTCATGAGATATAATTTCAGAATCAATGAAAGAAATAATTCCAGCATTGATAAAAGAAATAATTTCAGCATTAATGAAAGAAATAAAATAATTAATAAAGGAAATAAAATTCCAGAATTAATGAAAGAATATTCAAAAAATAATGAAGGAAAATTCAAGAAATTATGAAAGAAATGATTCCGGTATTAAATGGAAATAATTTAATCTTTTTTCACCTTTAGATGAGTTCTTCTCTCTATCCTTTTTTTAAATCTTTAAAACCCAATATTTAGAGACCGAACTGTACATTTGCCAGGCGGGAAGTTTGTTTTCAAGGAGTCACGTGATTTCTTTACATTTGATGTCGCTGCAGTCGCGGTGGCTGGATGCGCCCTCTTGTAATATATAATCTCTGTCGTCTGCTTCTCTCCAGGTTACTTGTTTTGGGCGTCTCCTTGTATCCTGAAAAATTAACTGAACTGGCAGTTCGAACTTCCAGTTCTGTTTGTGAGCTTAGCTTGTAGGGAACCGAACAAACCGTCTGTCGTCTGCTCATTAAGAGGTTCCTTGTTTTGGACGCCTCCTTATGCTCAAATAAAATAACCGAACTTCCAGTTCAAATTTCCAGTTCAGTTCACGAGCTTTGTTTATAAGGAACTGAGTGGAATAAAGAATAGTGTTTTTTTCACTTTCGACTTCATGATCACCACATGAGTCAATTTTAAATTTGACATTAGATGGCAGCACATTACTATAAAGTGCAGTGAGGAAAAATTCACTTTTTAAGATCTTACCTGTCGTCTGTTTGTGTGGAGGTCCTATGTTTTCGATGTCTCCTTGGGTCTTGAAAAAATTACTGAACCGGAATTTCGATCTTTCAGGTCAGTTTATAAGCTTTGTTTATAAGGAGCGTGACTGAATGAAGAATTTCGTTTTTTATACCTGAGCTTCTCGTCATCACCACATAAAAGGCACTTCTGATTTTGAAAGTAGGTAGCAGCACCAACAATGTACAAGGCGCATAGGTAACGGGGCATATGACATTTTAACGGCGAACCATTGGTCCTAGAGGCTTACCTCCAGTTGGAAAAAGTACCCGAATAATATGTAGTGCTCAGATATTTGATTCATGTTGCCAGGGGTTACATAGTTATTAAAATAAAAATATTAACTTTTTATGCGGACACCCTGTGCCCCAAAACCCAATTGGAAAGTTGTTTCCCTGTCTCCAACAAAAAAATTCATCGTTTCTAAGTGCAATATTCACTGAGATATTCGAAGAAGGTTGGAATAAAAACATCATTAAATGCGAGGAAACCATTTTACCCGCATTTAATGCTGTTTTTTTTTTCCCCCAAAATTTCCTCAATTTTTCGAATTCGCATATCTCGGTGAATATTGCACTTGGAAACGTGAGATTATTTTAGTTGCCATCGGAAAAGACAGAGCAACAACTTCTTAATTGGGTTCTTTGGCACACGAGGATGGTTATTTTATTTTATAACTATACAACCCCTAACAACATGAATGACATATCTGAGTTGGGCACGTGATTTGGATACCTTTTCTAGTTGGGTATGTCTTTAAGACTAACGGCTCGCAAGTAGTGCCATACTCCATGTTACCCATGCAGTCTGCATATACACGTAAAAAAAATACAGTTGACTCCCGTTTTAACGAATACCGTTATAACGGAAAAAATATCGGAATATAACGAAAACTTTTCTAATCCCCCCCCCCCGGATAAGTTCACATAGGAACAATATAAAAATCTGAAATTTAACGCAATTTCTTTATTACTCCGGTCTCTTGGAGTTCATTATAATGGGGTTTGACTGTATTCCCACCAAAAAAATCTGATATTTTTGCAATTTTTGATGTGAAAGCAGTCCTTTTTATAATGATTATGTCCTTTTTACTTTTATAAATTTAAGAAGGAAACAAAAGAAAGAAAGGGTGGGGAGAAAAAAAGAAAAATGGCCAAGGGGGCTCGGTTGTGCGTAAATGCCTTGAAATTCAACTTGTGCGCCTCTATATATAGCTCTATTAGCTATATTGACCTCTATATATAGCTCTATTAGCTATATTGACCTCTATATATATAGCTCTATTAGCTATATTGACCTCTATATATAGCTCTATTAGCTATATTGACCTCTATATATATAGCTCTATTAGCTATATTGACCTCTATATATAGCTCTATTAGCTATATTGACCTCTATATATATAGCTCTATTAGCTATATTGACCTCTATATATAGCTCTATTAGCTATATTGACCTCTATATATAGCTCTTTCAATATTAAAATATTTCATTTATACGAAGCACAATTTCAATTCTTTGACATTTTCATTTTGACTCGAACTCCAAATCTTTGGCAGATTTGGCAGATCAAATTAGACATCATTTCCAACTATCAAATCGACGAGGTTTTTGCAGATTGTGAAAAACGCGTCGCTGAATTGGTTTTGCATGCTTATTATCAACACTAAAAACCATAAATTTTAGGTTGACAGATGCAAAGAGACGCATTGTGTGAGCAGGTTATGGACATTTCAAAGTGAAGACACGTGACAATTTATTGCACTTTTCTGAGAAATCAACGGACACAGTGAGTCTCAAATAAACGGATTTAAATAGCTTTAAATGTGGTCATACGCCATTTTAGAATTTTCTTTTCTAATGTCCACAACATTGTTCTTGCAGTATAGGAAAATTGCATTGAAATTATTTGGGATGTTGCAGGCCAGTAGTAGGCTTAGGTAGTAGGACAGTTAATAGGAAGCATTACAGTATAGATTAAAAGAACTTTAAAGATGTGATGTCAATCTTAGTCCTACTAAGTCCCAATACATTATCTGCTTGGATTGCATATAGAAACTAATCAGCAAACCAAATGACGTTAAGATCGTCTTAAATATGTTTAAAATCACGTTTTTCCTGTTAAATTGAAATGAATGGCATATGAACACTCGCGATTTTGAAACAACAGCAAATTTATGCAATTACAGTTTCTTAAGTTATACAGCAATATAGTTTTAAAAAATTTTAAATTCCGCGGGTATTTTTCCTCATGTACGATGTGGTCTCTTGGATGGAGTTCGTTATAACTGAATTCGACTTTATTTCTTTTCAGTGGAGTCTCCCATCGAGGGTTAGCGCACCAACCTCTCGATGAGTATAAGAAACAAGCCTGCCGTTCGGAATCGGCAATAAATTGTAGGTCCCGGGGTCTAATTAGCCCTCGTGTGCAGAAAATGACCGTGGTGCGACAAAAATTATCAATGATCAGATCACTCAGTGCCGGTTGAAGATGGCTTTGAGCTAAACTAGATGGCTATCCGTCTGTAATTGCATGAAAACGATGGGGTTTTTTTACACACAAGCTTTCATGTTTCACCCATCAACCTCTTGGATTACATTTACTACCAGCACTCAAAAGAATGTCAATGAATGGTCAACAAATCTTTGTCTGCTTTCTTTATGGCAGCCCTCTTTGAATGAAAAGTCTGCGAACACACACAACACTTTCTGTCTTTACAGTTACTCCATTTTGCTTTAAACCTCTTCTATAGTTTGTGTCAGGGCCTACTGTCACCCCCAAGGCGTAAACCCACCGAGATTACATGCAACGCTTTTTTTTATTTCCTTCCTCATGTTAATGTTACTTGAATGGGAAAAAATTGCGAAAAATATATTCTATGCATTTTTTGTTTGAAATTAAATTTTTTTTAGTCAGAGTGACTAAAAAAATTTAATTCCACGAACTTCTTCGTGGACCCCATATCAGTAGCCGTGGCTCCCCTTTCGCCAGATTTTCATCCGTGGCCCTCCTGGAATATCCTAGGGCTCCTCCTGAGGCCATATGGCTCCCGGTTGAGAACCACTGATCTAGAAGGTCTCCAGCTCCAGACGGTGGCGCCACAAAACCGGAACCACAGAGGTCGCCGACGAGTTCAAGGGACCATGCATAAGCATTTTTTTTAATAACACAACGGGATCTTCGAGTATTTCCCAGAGATCTTTACGATATGTCCAGGGAATTTGTTAGTGTGTTAGTAAACACCCATGCGCCCGAACCGGGATTGTAAACAAGTCATAGCATCTGACCATGCAACAAATCTTTTTCCATTACCGTTTGGTATCAATAGAAAAACATATGAACATATTCCTTTAATGGAATGAGGCCTAATCTACAGATTTCTTAGGAAAACGCCATAAAACGGACGTAAATCTGAAAAGTTACGTTATATCCGATGTTGTAGAACTTTCCTCGTCAAAAACATCATAAGAAATGCTCATAAACATTACTCTCTATGGGAATCAGAGGGGGACCAACAATTAGTGACGTTATAGCGGATGTCGTTATTATCGAGTTCGGCTGTAATTCAGGTTCAATAGTCAACTTCTGATGATCAATATTTAACGCCATTTCGAAAATAACCTGGAACGTTATTATTATCACTATTACTCACAACATTTTTAACGACAAATAATTAGCACTAACATCATTAACTCTCTTTTCAACATGGATGTCAAGGTCGGAATATAGCATCTATTAGGGCAATCCCGAGACGCGTGAGACTCGCTAACAAGAGACACGCTGTCATTCAAAATTATCTCTAATAATTAAGGTGTAATCTGACTAGAGCTTAACTAAATGAAATATTATAAATTCGCCGCGGGCTTTAACACTATCTGGGTAATAACCCGCATAATAATATCATGGGGGGGAGGGCAAATATTTCTAGAAATATAGGTAAAATGTAAGGGAAAAAAAAGTTAATATTCCCTTATAAAACGAGGGGAGGGGGAATAATAACGATAACATAAAAATGAGAAGATAGTGGTGATAACCATAGCCGGGAGCCCCCCTGAACACACGCGGATCCTTATACTACCAGCTTTAAAGTTAATTGCGACGTCTTTATGCAAACAGAAAAGCGAAATAGGAGTTTCGTGATAAAAGCGTATTGCCGATGTTGCTTCTTCTTCTTCGCTCTGTCACCGTAATATATATACAATATCGGAATTTTCGCGCACATAAAAATTTTTCATTGACATCTTTTTACGAGAATAACCCTTTGCTAAGGATACAAAACGTGGGGGTGTGGGGGAGAAAGAGAAGGGGGTTCCCGAAAGGAAAAGAGATAAAAATTGATTTTAAAATCAATACAACGTTTGTACGTGTCACTGTGTTCTCTGTGCTTCCCTTCTACGTTTTGCAGGAAGTTGCCCAAATAGGCCCTGGGAGATTTGCCAAGGCGATTTTCGGCAAAGCTTCCCTGCTACCTAAAGATAAGGAGTGCTCTCTCTCTCTCTTTATAGAATGTTCGGGAAGGAATTCTCAACATATGGTGGGTAGGGTACATATTTTTGACCGATTTCCTTTCGAAACATAAATGAAACGTGATCAGAAATGAGTGGGAACAACCTTGAACAGTTCGTATGTTGCCTCATTTAAGACCCGATTCCTAACCTTTCATGGGGTCGTCTAAGATGGAATAACGTCGCGTTAAGAGATACGTGTAACCACATTATCGAATTCCAGTTTAGGTATGGTCGATTGGGACTGGTATTATCGCTGCTGATTTTGATAAGTTTGATGTTGTTTCGGTTAACTGGTAATTAGGTAGCAGCATCGTGGTTAATGAAATTATGCACATGATGACCACGCGAGATTTTCAAGTACCTAATAAGTAAATAATAATATTCGAATAATTACTGATGCTTAACCAGCTTCCGAGTCAACCAGTAGACCCGATTCATTATGATGTGGACTCGTCCTCTCAGCCTACGAATATAAGCTAATAAGAGAGAGAGAGAGAGAGATAGATGGCTTTTTCTCAGCTCGAGATATCAAGGAAACAGTTATTTTCCGGATATTATGCTGAGGTGTACTCGGAAAGAAAAGTCATCACGTCTCCGCCGGGTCTCGAACCAAGGCCCTCTTGCATACCGAAGATAAGGTTTAAGATTAATGTTTTCCTGAAGTTAAGAGAGGCTACTAATGCCTCTACTTCAGCGCCTCACGCCACAGTGTGTGAAGTAAGGAAGGCAGGGTCATGTCTCCAGTGGTGTAGATGGTAGCATGCTTGCCCGGTATGCAAGAGGGCCTGGGTTCGCGTCCCGGCGGAGACGTGATGACTTTTCTTTCCGAGTACACCTCAGCATAATATCCGGAAACTAACTGTTTCCTTGATAAGCTAATAAAATTGACAAATTCATTCAGGCCTGCTGAAAGAACTTTTCAGTCCCCTGAGGCTAAAACGTGTTTGTTTGTATTATATGTTTGTATTTGAGTAAGATGTGCCTAAATTTGTGTGTTATATGTTTGTATTTGAGTAACATGTGGCTGAATTCGTGTGTTATATGTTTGTATTTGAGTAACAGGTGCCTAAATTTGTGTGTTGTATGTTTGTATTTGAGTAACATGTGCCTAAATTTGTGTATTACATGCCTAAATTTGTGTTTGCATTTGTGAAATGTTAATAAAATGATAATAATAATATTCGAATAATTACTGGTGCTTAACCAGCTTGAGTGTCGCTCAGTGGACCAGATTTTTTATGAAGTGGACTCGTCTTCTCAACGTACGAACATAAACTTTTCCCGAGTACATCGGCATAAAATACAGAAAATATCTATTTCGTTGATAATTTGTTTTTTTCATTCCTTTAGTAGCGTTTAGGGTCGTTGTCTGCTTACTACGGTTCAGAAACACGTGCCATTTTTGTCATAAACTTAATTTTTTCAGTAAGGGAAACGAATCAGTGTCCGGAAACCTAACATACTATGCACGTGAATTTTAAACGGCACGTGATTTTTGAAATGTGGCTCCGAAACCAATTACTGGTCCCTGTAAAGATGAACTGTTGCGGTGCACGTTGAACGTTTTGGCTGCCGAAAACGGTGCATACGGAAAAAAAAAAATTCTCGAATGCAATAACAAAGTAAGTGATGAAACGATTTTCAGCGGCCATGGCACTGTTTTTCTATTTACAATGTAATAAAGCAGCTGGAAAGAACAGAGAATACTCTAGATAAGTTGATGAAGGTGTTTTTCCCTTAACGAAAAAAAAAACAAACAAATCGTTACTCTGTACACCAAAATTAACATAATGCCACTAAAATTAGGGGGTCTAGTGCAGTATATCTTAAACTTTTTTCGCTCATGGCTCCCTCTAGGGGGGGGGGGGTTATGCAGTGCCGTCTCACCTTCATGGGGCCCTCGGGCAAAAAGATGCTTTGGATCCTCTTACTCTTTATCTACTTCACCAAACACCAACTCTGTCCATATCGTTGTATTGCAATTTACTGCCATTAATGAGATGTGTTGCGAATGGATTCGTATCTATCGGTGGTCGCCGCAAGCTCGCATTAGGGAAAATATCTTATTTACGTCCTCCCTCGGATTTGAACCTGGTACCGTGACGGCAACTTTCACGGTTGTAGACAAGTATCTTATCACCCCACGTCACTCGGGATCCCTTACTTTAGCTGGAACAAGATCTTACGGTATCCAAACCATGGTCCCAGATCTCGTCATGTAGAACCTCTATTGAGACCAGGGCCTTGCCTGAATAGACCAATTTTTCCAGATGGCCGTGCAGGGCCGTTTTTGGCAGCATCATCCTCCCCCCCCCCCCCGCACTTGCCTGGTAATACCTGCTTATAAATTTAGATACATATTCTAAAAAAACAACAGTATCAAATCTGATTGTCGATAGGCTTTGACACGCACTCAGGGCACCGGGCTAGGTGAGAGTAGGCTCTTGTGCGAAGACGGCCCTGGCTCTACGGGCAGTTCCGATTCATTCCGAAAGTAGTCATTTTTTTTTTCCAGCATATTTCACTTGAAGCTTCATTCCTTTTTACGCCTGATTTTTCCCCACGGGGCGTTGCGCCTCCCCCCCCCTCTTAGCAGCCGGTCGTGGCTCCTCGTTAACTTGATTTTCACCCGTGCCACCCCTCCCCGGAGTATTTCAGAACCCCAGGTTGAGCAACACTGGTCGAATAAACATCGCGGGTGTACCCGAGTCCGAAATTTTACCGTACACTTTGCCTGATTAACTGGTAACAGGAAGTATGCCTCTAGCATCAACGGTTCGACAGTAAAATACCATACGTCCTCTTATCTACGCACCCTGTATACAGGATGTCCCGTAAGTGCTAATGCGGTTATTATCTCATCGACCGCGCGTCCGTCGTAGAGGT
The DNA here is from genome assembly GCF_987345545.1 of Pholcus phalangioides. NCBI lineage: Eukaryota > Metazoa > Arthropoda > Arachnida > Araneae > Pholcidae > Pholcus > Pholcus phalangioides. The sequence continues at coordinate 11,562,110 of NW_028301617.1, read as the reverse complement.
ACAGTTTCAATTTAAAAAATGCTTAAAAGGCATTCGAAAATTACCCTGTGCCATTTTTCACAGTGAAAATACAGCGTGTAACAAAAGAAAAAAAAATCTAAATTTTTATACGGTCTCTCTGTCCTCCAGCTTCCAATTAGGAAGTTGTTGCCCTGTATCTCCCGAGACCAAACAGGAATGCCACCCCTCCTCCCGCGTGCGTTTCTGATATCACGAGTATGTGTTTAGGATGTAGGGCAGTGCTGACGAAATTTTGCTGACGGGGGGGGGGGCGGGTAGAGTTTTGCTGACTTTTGCTGACAAGGGTGTGGGGGGGGGGAGGGTCAAAAACGGCTAAAAACTTGCTGATGTAACACTTGAACGCACCCCCTTACATTCAGCAAAAATTCACAAAGTTTCGGAACTTTCTGAATCTGAACTTTTCGATAATCTGAGTTGTATAGAACAATACAAATAGGCTTTTAATGGGCTGGGAGAGCTTTTAGGCTTCCCGAAGAGTAAATATGTATTCGTACTTACTCTTTGCACTCACCTATTTTGTTCTTATGGCTTATAAGCCATTAAATGCTGCCACAGGGTGTCTTGTAAGCAGTGGCGGATTGAAGTCGGTCGAGGCCCCGGGCGCAAAAGGAAATATTGCCCCCCCCCCTTAAATTAGATAAAATGTGGATTTTTGGTTTTCCGGGGCCCTTCAGAAGTCGGGGCCCCGGGTTGAGCCCGCCGTTGAATCCTCCTCTGCCTACTGGTGCATTCCCATCGTTGCCACAACTGTATCTGAGGTTTTTCTTCGGTTCATATTTTGCATAAGATTGCCTTAACGTCTGAAATATTAAATTTGCTTAAATAAAAATATCTTTTTTGTATATCACAGAAAGAAAACAAATAATAAAAACACCAGCATTTTTTATCGTTCCAAAAAAACGGGATAACAATTGCATATTTTTGTTCTTTCTAAGGTTGTTTGCAGGGATGGCAACGGACAGTCAGTCCCCCCGTGTCATCTGGCAGAATTCCAATCGCACACAAAGTCGGCATTACTTTTACTCTCGTATAAGCCATGTATGTATGTATGTATGTATATCTGTAATCGTAAAGCAGGTCATCTGTGATTTCCTCTCTCCCGTTTTCATGTGTAAGTCATGATCATTTTTTTTCCTTTCCCTACACGATTCTTTTTTTTTTTTTTTTTTTGGCTGACATTGTACTTTTATTTTATTTTTCATCAGCATTCCTTGTTATTCATTGTTTTGTAACTCTTGGCTTCTTCATACTTTGGTTTGGCTTTTTATATTTTGGTTCTTAATTCCCCCCCCCCCCCCTGCCATTCCTATCCGTTGAACTTTGTTCGAATCAGTAACCAGGAAAAGAGGGTCAGAGACTTGTATTTTATCCTGGAAAATGATTTCCGTTTTGGGATTAGTTCGAATGAGGTAGAAATTACCAAGAAATAAGTCCCTATTTGGCGATTTTTCTTTTTCTTTAGGGGCTATGTTTCGTTTGCAATTCCATTTTCGACTGTGGAATTGGCTGCTTTCGAATACTAAAATTCATTCCGTTTATTTATCTAATACTAAACCAGAGATGTACCTCGTCCATGTTCCCCTGCGGAACCTCTAACGAATTGGTACATGTTGGAATGTGTGTGTACGTATAGCGAACCTACCGTGAAGTTTGTTTCCGTGTGATGCTTGTTATGCGTAGTGCTGCCATCTGCAACCAATTTTTTTTTTTAACTATGAGTTTTTTCCCCCCCCCCTCAACTCATAGAGCGTGAAGTGTAATAATTATGAATGAATAATTATAGCGTTGTAGAGGCCTGTTGCTCTCTGCGGCGAGACCATGTAATATTTTACATGGACAGGGGAAATCATTCTCATCTCGATTCATCATCGTCTCGGTTACTATCACTATCCTATCGATTCAGCTTCTATCATTCTTCTGCATATTATCGATTGTTTTAAAATATTCTTGCCATGCATTTTACCTAAAAGATTCTCTGCTTTGAACCAATATGAAGTAAACCAAAGAAGACTAAAGTTTATTTATCTGCAAGAAATTTTCTTATAAAATTGTGAAATTGTTTGCGAGTTTTGCCCACGAAATAAGACAAACTCTTGAAGATTTTCAGGTGGCGCGGACGTTCACTGCTCAGATATTGACCTTACTGGCTTTCGTCGCCCACGGTTTGCGCAGGGCACATCTAGGCCCGTTACTCAGTGACCATCAAGCGTCGTTGAGCGATCTCCATCAACCTGGTTAGTTATAACGAACTGCCAGCGCTATACTTCTCAATATCAAGCTGTCCTTGTGGCTGTGATGGACCCATCTAAAACCCGGGAGCTTCCGACGATTATGACTGGTTTGTCATTTATTTATATAAACTTAATCGACTCAAGTTACGGCGCTTTACATTGTTGGGTCGCAAATTGTTGTTTGAATTCACTGTTGGTCGAGACTAGTCATACACGTTCCCCGTTGTACCACGATAACAATAGAAGCATTAACTAGGAAAATCGGACGATTGGGTCGGATTATCTTATAGGTTAGGCAGCTTTCTATACGCGTGTAGGTGGCTCTATTATGAAAACCAAGTGAAAAGGACGTCTTTTTTGAGGCTAATATTTCCCGTGATAATTGCAGCAATCAAACAGCTGGAATGCTATTGCACACCCGCGCATCTTACTCGATCAAAATCGTTTCTATTGGAAGAAACGAGAGCCAAATTCCCTATACATTCTCAACACACAAAAAGTGACTTGAACAGTTCCACCTTGAAACCGACATTGAACAGTTCCAGGCTGTCATGCAGTTCTATGGGGTGATACTGAAGCAAGCATTCTCGGGTTAAGCGGAAATGGGGACTCGATGCTGCTTGTCGTCATTCATCGATGTTGCATGCGCTAAGTTCTCCGTCCCAGGCGAGACGTTGTGAGGTCTTACTAATCTTTACTAAGATCATCGGTCATTTTTGTCGCACACGAGGGCTAATTGGACCGGGACCTACAATTTATTGCCGAATCCGAACGGCAGGCTTGTTTTTTCTTATACTCATCGAGAGGTTGGTGCGCTAACCCCTCGATGGGGGGAGTCCCTGCGGTAGCAATTTTTATCTCCCGTCATGTCGCCGTTTCTGTTGTCCCCCTGTGTCAGGTAAGTTTTCTGACCAGGACGAATCGGGTATCGAACTCGCGACAGCTCTAAACATCCTTTGGTACTTAAGGCGAGTATCTTATCGTCCTGGGCTACCGCGCCCAATCTTTACTAAGCTTGAACTAAATCATTTTTGCCGATAAAAAAAAAAAAAATGCTCTCCTACAGTTTCAAAGGCACAAAACGCCCTCTGGTACGTCAATTTAAAAAAAAAAATCCGTCAAAACTTATGAGACACTCTGCATATTTGGAAAAAAAATTGAAATGCAATTTACTTTCGTTTATTATATGTTCAGAAAACGGATGCTGTTATTATTATAGCTTACATATGTACTGCTCCGATAAGGAGCTATTCTATCTGCTACCATAGCTTAGAGGTAGAGCACTCGTCCGGCAAACGAGTTCCGTGGAGGCAGAGATGAATTCCCTTATTAAAAAAGAAAATCAGCATCTCCAAATGTAACCAGTCTTTCGAGGAATCCTGCAGTGAGTTAGTTTAAAAGAATTCCTTGGAATTTATTTAAATATATCGATCTTAACTAGAACCAGATGAAAATTGAAAACCTCCCGAACATCAAAAAAACATCCGACAATTACTACGGGGGGAAAAAAAAAAGCGGGAGAAACGCTCACAATGTACTTTTTTTTGAGCGGCTTCTACAGAATTGGATTTTATGGGCGTCACCACCAAAGAAATTCTTACGAAGGGTTAATCAAGAAGAATGCTTGTGCGGTGATATTTTTTAAGCCACTCATCCTCCTAGGGGATTCAAGGCAAGAAATATATAAACCCTGTGTTTTTTCCCCCCCTATTTTTTATTTTTTTTGCACTTGGGATCCCTGGAGCCCCGTAGGAGCTCATCGCCCTTTTCGCTTATAGCGATACTCCTCGAGGCTCAAAGCGAAATCTCATCTCATCTTGATGGTAAAGCACAGACCCTCTAAAGGTGAGAAACGGAAATTATTTTCCCCTATCTTTCGTCGGCACCTCCTTTTTTTTTCCCTAAAGGTGCGAGTGAAAAAAGAAAAAAAAAAACTTTTTTTCGTGGGAAATTGTTTTCAAACTATTTTCTAGACGTTTCCACGAAGGATAAAATAAATAAAGAAAATAGTCCTTTATAGATCCTTGAAAATAATAACAATGGTGAATAACGGCGTATCAGTATACCCTGGTGTTACATTGCTTCTTTGTTATATGCGGTACATATATCTTATTACGTTCAAGTTTATTGTCATGATAAATCAATGCATGTGTCTGGAATTATGCTAATATTCCATCAGATATGATGTACATACACGCTTTATGCGACTAGAATGGAGGAACTTGGGATCAAGTTTTGAACTATCTATTTCTTAGACTAATATTGGTGTCTCGGTCTGTTTTTTGAGTGAACAATATATCTACTCTATAATATAAAATCACAAACTCGAAAAGGGCGTGTTTCTAAGCAACCGAAATTAGTGACGATTTCATGTTACGGAAGTGGGTGACGTTTTTGTGTTACGGAAGTCGGTTACGATTTTGGGTCGAGTTTTCATTTAAGTCCTGAACACATCGGGAACCACTTGACCTGTAGGGATCAAGTTTTGTGCATGTACCCAGAGGTATGTATACATCACCAGTGCTCCCAACACACAAGGGTGCGGGTACCCAGGGCGGGGCATTGGACGTATCTCTTTATGGGGAAATTGACAGGTTTCATTTTGGGTCGAGGATGAATACTTGCTTCTCATTGCGCATTGTGCTGCATTGCTTATTGTGGCACTGCGAAAATAATGGTGCATTACTGATTGCGGTGCATTGCATATTGTAGTGCATCGCGTGCTGCATTGTAATGCAGCGTTTAATGCGTATTGTGGTGCATTTGCGTGCTATAGTGCTTTGCTTATTGCGATGCATCGCATACTATGCTGCATCGCTTATTTGTGGAGTACAATATTACTGATTACACACATTACTACATTACTGATTGTGATCCTTTGAGTGTTTTAGTGCACTGAGCTATTGCTTAGTGTGTTGCATTGCTGATTGTGGGGCGTTTGCTAATTGTTATGCATTATAGTGTATCGCGTACTGTATTTCTCATTGCAATACAGTGCTTATTGTGTATTGTGGCACATTGCGTATTGGACTGTATTGCTTATTGTGGTGTACTGCAAATAGTTATGCATCGCTGATTATAGTGTATCGCTTTCTTATTGTGTTTCAGTGGTTATGGCGTATTGTGGTGCTTATTGCAATGTATAGTACTTTATTGCGTATTGTGGTGCTTATTGCGATGTATAGTGCTTTATTGCGTATTGAGCTGTATTGCTTATTTTAATGAATTGCGTATTGTAGTGTATTGCTTATTTTAATGAATTGCGTATTGTAGTTTATTGCTTAATCTAATGCAGTGCTTATTGCTATTGTGCTGTATTGCTTATTGTGGTGCACTGTATTGCTTATTGTGGTGCACTGTATTGCTTATTGTGGTGCACTGTATTGCTTATTGTGGTGCACTGTATTGCTTATTGTGGTGCACCGTATTGCTTATTGTGGTACACTATATTGTTTATTGTGGTGCACTGTATTGCTTATTGTAATGCAGTGGATATTGCTATTTTGCTGTATTACTTATTGTAGTGCACTGCCAATACAATGCTGATTTTAGTGCATCGCATGCTGTATTGCTTATTATAATGCAGTCCGATGCAGTCTGTATTGCGTATTGTGGTAAATTGCTTATTGCGATGTTTCGCTGATTGCAGTGCATTGCTGATTTTGCTGGTTGTTGATTTGTACTGTTATGCATTACGTACTGTAGTGCATAACGTGCTGTATTGCTTATTGTAATGCAGTTCTTATTGCGTATTATTCTGCTTTGCTTGATGCGATACATCGCGTTTGCGTATTGTAGTGGATTGCATATTATACTGTATTGCTTATTTTGGTGCACTGCAAATGGTGGTGCATTACTGATTGTACTGATTGTAATGCATTGCGTATTGTAGTGCATCGCGTGCTGTATTGCTTATTGCAACGCAGTGTTTGATGCGTATTGTGGTGCATTGCGTATAATTGTGTTTTGTTCAATGCGATACATTGCGTATAGTGGTGCATTGCCGATGGTGGTACATCTCGTTTTGTGCTGTATTGTGGTGCACTGCATATAGTGGTGGATTGCGTATTGTGCTTTATTGCCGATAGTAGTGCTTTGCGTGTTGTGATACACCGTATATAGTAAATCACTACTTAATTTGCTGTATTGCTGATATGGTGGTGCATTGCATATAGTGGTACATTACTTATTGTGCTGTATTGCCTATCGTGGTGTATCATGTATGTATTGCGGTGCATCGAGTATTATGTTGTATTTATGATGGCAGTGCATTGCTTATCGAAATCGGAATGGGAAACTGGCAATGAATAACTATTTCACAGGCATTTGCAGTGCCTGAGGAATATTTTGCTTTATAATTAAAGAAAATGTGACGAGTGGTTAGCTCCATTGGAGGAGTTGGGGGGGGGGGGGTTGGACGCCGTAGGTGTGGGTGTAGTCTTATATATAAATGTGAAAGTCTGTATGTATGTATGTTCTTTATACAAATCTACAGTGTTAGGCCGATCGTCGCCAGATTTTGCATATATAGCAAACAGGACCGGGATTGAACCGTAGGCTACTTTAAAAGTTTGTCAGAGCTGGGCAAATGCCCCAAATGGGGGAAAAACTGTCGGACAACAATGGTTTTGGGGCCTCAACAATCACTTTCGGAACGTTTACTTTGGTTGCCGTGGTTCCCTAACAACGCGTTTCAGACGTGTATATGCCTTTACAATGGTTTGTCACTTCTTTAATGCTGCTATTATAACAGTTTGTTCCTTTATAATGGTTTGTCACTTTTCCAATCCTCCCAATAACTGAAGAAAACACCGGGAAGCGCCGTGTATTATGGCTAGCCTGTAAGGGGTCGAACAAGTGCTAATGCGGCCTTTTCTCATCAAGCGCTCATCGTAGAGGTATAGTATCAATTTAAAAAATGCTTAAAAGGCGTTTGAATAATATCTGCCACACAAGCTGGACGTCACTAACAACCATAGGCGTACGCAGAATTTTCTCTAAGGGGGAGGGGTTTCAGATTTCAGATTTTTTTCCCTTCTAGGTGGGGGGGGGGGTGCTTACGTTTTTTCCTTGCAAAATAACACTATAATCTCAGCCCCCCCCCCCAAAACAAATTCTGTCTAATGACAATTTCCAAAAATTCTATCCAATAAAAATTAAAATATTTTTCAAAAATTCAATCTAATAATAATTTAAAAAATTCAATCTAATAATAATTTAAAAAATTCTAGCCGATAACAGTTTCCAAAATTCTATCCAATAACAATTTTTTCAAAAATTCTATCCTAATGACCATTTCTAAAAATTCTATCCAATAACAATTTCAGAAATTCTATCTAATGACAATTCTATCAAAAATTCTATCTAATGACAATTCTATCAAAAATTCTATCTAATGACAATTCTATCAAAAATTCTATTGAATGACCATTTCCAAAAATTCTATACAATAACAGTTTCAAAAATTCTATCTAATGACCATTTTCAAAATTCTATCCAATAACAATTTCAGAAATTCTATCTAATGACAATTCTATCAAAAATTCTATTGAATGACCATTTCCAAAAATTCTATACAATAAGAGTTTCAAAAATTCTATTGAATGACCATTTCCTAAAATTCTATACAATAACAATTTTTTTCAAAAATTCTAACCAATAACAATTTAAAAAATTCTATCTAATGACCATTTCTAAAAATTCTATACAATAACAGTTTCAAAAATTCTATCCAATAACAATTTTTTTAAAAATTCTGTCCAATAACAATTTTTTCAAAGTCTAACCAATAACAATTTCAAAAATTCTATCTAATAACAATTTTTTTTTCAAAAATTCTGTCTACTACCAATTTAAAAAATTCTATCCGATAACAATTTCAAAAAGTATATCTAACAACAATTTCATAAAACTTCTGATCTACAGCAATTTCCAAACAATCCTAATCGTGCTCGGAATTAATCATAAAAATAATAATCACAGAAAATGTTTAAAAGTTTGAAACTCTCGTCGGTATATTAACAAGAAAAAAAACTATTCTCTCTTAAAAAAAAATAGCTGAAAAAAAACAAAATTCCCGAAATTTTTTCCCCAAATTTCTTTACCATATTTCCTTTTTTTTTTCCCAAATAGCCGTTAATTAATACTCCATCCTGCAACTAATTTACATAAAGGGAATAATTTCCATCATATTTGCATTTAAATATTTTACGAAGGGGGAATAAAAAAAATCAGAAAAATCCCTAGAAAATATCGAAAGAAACTTCAAGGAGAGAAAAAAAAAAGGAAATTAAATTATTTGTTAAAAATTATAATTTTTTTTCCCCCAATTTCTTTTTTCCCTCTCGATGTTGTATTTGCGTCGGGACTAAATTTTAATTACATTAAAGACATTCTTGTTCTCCCAGTTTTCTACTATTTTCAAGTAATACTTTGAGCTTTGAGAAAACGAGGAATTATTTGGAAATTAATTTCCATGGAATTCCTTAATCAAATTAAACATTCATTTGAATTTCTATCTAATTTTTTAATTATTTATTTTCCTCTTTTTTTTTTGTTTTACTTTTCCCTGATAAAACTTGGTTTGATTATACTGATTAGGTTTTCTCATTATGCGAGTATTTTTGTGTATTTGTGATTCTGATTGGTAATTGGGGTGTTTTAATCAGAAATGAATGTAATTCGAGTGATATTTTAAATTAATTTCCACCAACTTATTTTGGATTTTCCCACGTATGGTACTATGATAAGTTATTAGTAAATTGTATGTAATTAGTAGTTTTTGAAAAATTTACTAATGAGTAATTTTGAATACTGAATTTTAAACAAGATTTAGCTGCAATATCTGTGCGTACAATAAATGAGATATTCATTTATTACTCATAATAAACCGATTATTATGCATAATCAACGAGCATTTTCGTAAGTTTGATTCATTTTTATAAATTAATCACTTTTGCCAGCGATTATGTATAGTATCGAAGCGCCGTTGTTAAATTTGATAAATTTCTCTAAATCAATCACTTTTACCGGCGATTAGGGCCGGAACTGGGGGTGGGGGGAACTTCCCCGGGCCGAAAAGTTTAGGGGATTTCAATTGTATGAAGGGAACACAAATTACCGTTATAAAATTATCGAATTTTAAAGTTTTTAATGTTGTGATGGGGGCATCGTGTTTGCCCCGTGCTGCAAAAATCTAGTTACGTTCCTGCCGGCGATTATGCATAGTACCCAAGCGTCGTTGTTAAATTTCAAAAATTGAGAAAATTATTTCCCAAAATCAAGAGAAATTCATATTCAATGAGAAAATTATTTCCCAAAATCAAGAGAAATTCATATTCAATGAGAAAATTATTTCCCAAAATCAAGAGAAATTCATATTCAATGAGAAAATTATTTCCCAAAATCAAGAGAAATTCATATTCAATGAGAAAATTATTTCCCAAAATCAAGAGAAATTCATATTCAATGAGAAAATTATTTCCCAAAATCAAGAGAAATTCATATTCAATGAGAAAATTATTTCCCAAAATCAAGAGAAATTCATATTCAATGAGAAAATTATTTCTCAGAATCGATGCAAATTCACTTTCAATAGAAAATTATTTCTCAATATCAAGAGATATTCATATTTAATGAGAAAATTATTTCTCAATATCAAGAGAAATTTATATTTAATGAGAAAATTATTTCTCAATATCAAGAGAAATTTATATTTAATGAGAAAATTATTTCTCAATATCAAGAGAAATTCATATTTAATGAGAAAATTATTTCTCAATATCAAGAGAAATTCATATTTAATGAGAAAATTATTTCTCAATATCAAGAGAAATTCATATTTAATGAGAAAATTATTTCTCAATATCAAGAGAAATTCATATTTAATGAGAAAATTATTTCTCAATATCAAGAGAAATTCATATTTAATGAGAAAATTATTTCTCAATATCAAGAGAAATTCATATTTAATGAGAAAATAATTTCTTCGAATTAATGAAGATTCATATTCAACGAAAAAGAAATAATTCATCGAAATTGATCAAAATTCATGAAAAAGATAAAATCTCAGAATATAAATAAAATTTTCGAATAACAAAGGACCCCCCCCCCCCGTCTGACTCGGAGCACTGGGCCCCGCTGAGCCCATACAAATACAAATACAACGCCACAACAGGCAAATTGCCCAACGAGGTGGCTGACTTAAGAACATCAGGGATCCCCGAGCCATTTTTTTGGAGGCCCTACCTACTACTGCTACACCACACATGCACCCCGCCCACAACCCCCCCCCCACCCGGGAAACCCCCAACGAATCGGTACATGCGGGAATGTGCGTGTACGTGTAGTGAAACCTGACGTGAAGGTTTTTTTTGTTTGTCTGTAATGCTTGTTATGTGTAGTGCTGCCATCTGCCACCAGTTTTTCTAACTATGAGTGAAGTGTTATGATTGAATGATTTATCGTTGCAGTACTGTTGCTCTCTGTGGCGAGACTTTTTAACGGGGAGATCGGCTCGCATTTGCGCCTTGAAGTTGGGAACCACAGAAAACCAACTTCAGCCGACCACCACTGTGGGGTTCGAACCCGGATCCTCGCATCGCGAGTCCGTCACTATAACCACTCGACCACCACAGCGGCCAGCATTCGTGAAGACGGACGTCCCTGTGCAAATCTTGATACCACGAATTTAATGAATATTTTAATTCGATAATTTTTTTTTAAATGAAACTCGAATCAGTTCCGTAGAAACAAACACTAAAACAAATTTGAAACTTCCCGCGTTCAAACTAAGTTTATCTATTCGGCACGATATATATATCATACTTTCTAATTTATCAACGTTTCCTCTAAATACCCAGTCTCTCATTAAAAAAAAAATGAAATTCATATCAATACGTATCTCGTATAATGAACATTCAGACACACAATCAGTATGAAACCATTTTTCTTTACGTAATAATGACATACTTTATTCATCCCGAAACCTGAAAGAGAGAAAATTAAAACTTATTATAATGAACAAGAATTGTTTTTCTTCCACAAAAAATTATTTATGGTGGAACAAAAAAAAATTGCAAAATTTTTTTTTTCTGATCGTGGGGAAAAAAAAAAATTGCAAATTTACGTGGGGGAAAAAAAATTTCTTTGACAGGAAATTTTTTTTTTTAGGGAAAATAGGGGGGAAAAAAATCCGAAAAAAGGGGAAAAAAAAATCGAAGACATTAGTTTCGCAATTCATATGTCAGTGTCCGGAATTGGATTAAGTTTCTTTGGAATGCACATGTTTTTCCGAATTTTTGCGTAAATGAAAAAAAAAACAAGTCATGTCATTAGGATGTCGGATTTGATTCAGTTCAATTTTTTATTTCATTTTTACTAAAAGAATTCCATTCTTTATATTATTTTTATTAAATTCATGTAAAATATGTTTTTTTGTGAAAATGCTATTTTTTTCCCCCTTTTTAGAGACATGAATTCAGAGGGAAAAACATAAAAGTTTCGGAGTTTTGAAATCTATTGAAATTTTGAATAATAAAAAAAAATTAAGTATTTTAATTCTAGAAATGCTCATGTGACTTGCATACCGCCCTTTCATTTGAAATTTATGGAAAAAATTTATAATTTAACCTTAAAAATGAATATATATATATATATATATATATATATATAATTTTTTTTTTTGTAACCGAAAAATTCAATACTTGATGTTATTTATTCAGCTCATCTAGAATAATTTTTTTAATCAAAATTCCAATTTTTTTTTCTGTAGAAATAAAAGAAATATATATATAAGGTGAAAAATTAAAAAAAAAAATCTTTGGAGCAATAAAATTTATTGAAATTTTTTGATAAAAATTGTAAAAAAAATTTACCAACTGGAAATATTCATGTGACTCGTATACCATTAAATTTTTTTTTTTCTTGAAAACTTACAAATTTCTCTGAAAAATGCGTGTTTTATTCAAAAGGAAAAAAAAATTTTAATTCATATCAAATATTTTTTTTAATTAAATTTTCTTTTTCTGTAGAAATGAAAAAAAAAAAAGTATTTAGAGGAGAAAATGGAACTTTAGAGTTTCAAAATTTTTTTGAGATTTTCGACAAAAATTGAAAGAAAAAACAGTTTAGCAATTGAAAATGAATACGTATTTACGATTGCATGGTCCCGTTGATTTCAAACCTTTATGGAAATTTATAATTTATCCTTAAAAATATTTTCTGTTTAAATGTTAATTAAGGTCAAACAAGTGATCTCTGAATGTCCCGCGGGTCTCTTAAGTGATCGCAATTAACATGTCAGTGTCCGAAATCGGATTACGTTCTGGAATGCAGATGGGTTTCACGAATTTCTCCATAAATTTGAAAAAAAAACCGTCATGTCATTAGAATGTTGGATGTGATTCGGTTCAATTTCTTTTCTGTAGAAAGAATTCTATTCTTTACATTACATCATTTATTAAATTCATGTAAAGCATTTTTTTGACAAAATATTTTTTTTTCTTAGAAATGTAAATTTCCAGAAAAAAATAAAAACTTTTTGGAGTTTCGAAATCTATTGTAATATTGAATTAAAAAAATTTTAAATATTGTAACTCTAGAAATGCTCATGTGACTTGCATACCGCACGCCTATTTCAAATTTCTGTAAAAATTTATAATTTATACTTAAAAATGTATCCATATTTTTCCATATATGTACATATTTATCAAAATTGAATTTTTTTTTCTTTAGAATTAAAAAAAATTACGCTTAATATAAAAAATGAAACTGGAATTTTTGAAATTTATTAAAACATTGGATAAAGGTTAAAAAAAATTAAATTTAGTAACTGGAAATATCCATGTGACTCGAATATCATTAATTTTCTTTTTAAATTTATAAATTATACCCTTAAAAATGCATATATTTTATTCAAATGAAGAAACAAAAATTCTTTTTACATCATTCATTAAATTCATGTCAAATACTTATTTTTTTTTTTTTTCAAAATTAATTTTTCTTTCACAGAATCAAAAAAAAAGTATATAGAGGGAAAAATAATACGTACTTTCAAATACGAGTTGCAAAATTTATTGATATTTTCGATATTATAGCAACTGAAAATGAACACTTAGGACTTGCATGTAGCTCCGTTGATTTCAAATTTCCATAAGGATGTATAAATTAGAGATACTAATTTTTTGGGAAAATTGCATCCCTGGCGCTACTGGGACTCTGACCTGGGTCCCTCGGATGACGGTCGAATGTTCGAGGCGGCTGAGAGAAAGATGTGTCATATATTTCTCAAAAATACATCAGACCAATTCCAATTGAATATGCAATTATACAACTCAAGACTACATATACATGATAGAATATTATACGATGCATATAAAAACATTCATGGTTGTCTTATTCTAAGTATGGATAGCTTCTAGATTTCACCCAATATGTTATCGTATTTTTTTTACCTAAAACGCGTCAATTGTGTTAGAATTTACTAACTCAGGCGTTGAAGGTATTCCATTTTATCACAACCCTAGTAGAGAAAAATTCCCCGTGGCACCACAACCTAGAATTGTCCCTTACCAGTTGCTACTACTACTACTTAACCGTACATGCACCGTGTGCCGACAAGAACGCGAAGCGTAGCTGTTCTCTGCATCCCCTTCAACCAAGTCTATGTCTCTGTGTAGGTATGGTCTCACAAAACCTTATAGCATATTCCAGTCCCGGACGAAATAAGCCTCGAAGAAGCGGAAAAATGAATTTAGGAGAATGGGAAGAGACCTTTTTGAAAATGACACCGAGCATTATATTCGATGTTTTGACCACCGCTGAACATAACAATGTTCAGAAAACTTAAGCCGCTCGTCAATGAGAATTCTCAAATCGGTGACTATACTTGCATCCGAGATAGTGACACCATTCAACTCGTAAAAGAAACGTGGGTTGTTCGAACCAAAATGAGCGAGCATGTGCATTTGTCAACGCTAAAAGTCATTCCCCATTCATTTATCCGTTTTCCAATCCTGTTTAGGTTGGTCTGGAGCAACTGACTATCGCTTTGATTCCCGACTACCCCCATTAACTTGAAAAAAAGAAAAAGTGTGTGTGTGTGTGGGGGGGGGGGGGTGAGTGCAAGGACACTTCCTTGGGGAACTCCACCTGTGACACCTGTCCAATTAGTGAATAGCCCCGTTTACCATAACCCGTTGTGATCTATCTCTCACCCACGATTCTATCCAATTCAGCAAGTTGCCCCCAATCCCAATCTCGTGTAAACGCTTGAAGAATGTACCATGTTAGACACGATCGAATGCTTTCTAGAAATCATGATAAATAACATCTACATTTTCCCCCTTTCCCAAAGCCTTAGTCACGGGGTCATAGAAGCAAAGAAGGTTGTCAACTAAGCTATAAAATGACATATAGACTATTTCTCTTTTGGAGCGCATTTGTATGCTGAATAGTACCGTGCGATGGACGGTGACAGCACTCAGCTAATGGCTCGTAAACAACTCCAGCCCCGGTAGTGGCAGCGATGAAACTTTTCCAAAAAACAGTAACTTTCCATAAATAGCATGTTTTCAGTATAACTAATATTTATTGAATTCATGTAAAATACTTCTTCCGTCAAAATGAAATTTTTTTCCCTATATATAATTATAAAAATATTATATAGTTATTTAGGTTATTTAGAGGAAAAATTCCAGCGTTTTCAAATTTATTGAAATTTTGGAAGATATGAATAACCGAGTATAGCAAACTAAAAATGAAAACCCTCTAATGCGCGTATGACGTTCATATCCCCGTTATCATCAGTAAAAATGTACATTGCGTTCCATAAATTCGTTAATAGTTTACTAGAAAATGACTAGTAATTGCAACGAAACACACACTTATTAACCCGTGTGTTCGAAATCTCCTTGATCTGCTTAATTATTATAACTGCCGAAGTGGAATTCACTAAACTTTCTGAGAAATGCCACAACTTTTTTCAAGAAAAATATTTCTTTTTGATCTTGTGCAGCTGATTAGTGCTATCCCCGACGTCGAGAAAAAAAAAGAAGATAAATACTCTATTTTTTTATATAATTCATACTGTACGCTGGACGCATATGCCTATATTACCTCGAAGGGAAAGGAAAAAAATAACCTTCTCCATATGTCTCTTCGTTATCAAACTTTCAACAAAAGTTGACTCTGCCCAATGACAGTTTATTTGACAGGTTCGGGGGGGGGGGGGGTTATGGAAAAAAATTTTATTAGAAGGAAAAACTTACAAAGATATCTGGCCTTACAGCGTTGCCGAAATAAGAGGGCTTAAAAGGAAGCGAGAAATCCCTGAAATAAAGGGCATCTAGTTAGGTGAGATATCGCGTCATTGCCGCTGGAAGGGTTAGGAACAGGCCGATCTTACGTCCCGTATTTCCGGGACAGTCCCGGTTTTTTCTTTTTCCTGACCGCCCTAACTTTTTGGCGAAAGTGTCTCAGTTTTTCCCGTTTCTTACGTGACGCCTACTTGGATTTTTATTCTTTACCGAAGTCACAGATTGAAATTATTTTCAACTCATAAATTATATTATGACGATTACAAATATAAATAAGAACATTAATCTCCCATATTTATTTCGGTGAACGTTCTGTTTCGTGGAATTCATTTTAATCCACTGCAATTGGCTGTAATGCTTCATTTCCCGTCAAACCAGCAATATTTGGCAACTTTTTCACTTTCGGCGTCATTCTTGGCGGTAATTGGCGATGTCCAGTATTTGGAATTCCAATTACTCGTGTTTCTGCCGAGGAAATACGGTCAGTCTAGTTAGGAAGTTTTTTTCCACACTGATCTCACGGGAGGGGGGAACTTCGTTATAGGCTTCGAAGTGAAACATCCCGAAAATCGTGGGCTTAGTAAACTGCGACGGACACGCATGATGACAAGCCTTCTATATCGACGTCCAATAAAATCCTTCGAAAATAAACCGAAGTTTGTTCATTCGATAAACCCCCTTTCCCTCACCACGTCTTTACCGGGAAAAGAGAAGGTAAAACTCCTGAAAGAGACTGTGTGAAATTATTGGAAAGTCATTTGAAGACCATTATCACATCATCCCCGGACCACGAGAACGGACTTTGGACTCCTTTTTTTCCTGGAAATAAAAGCATGGGGAGAAGAAAAAAAAAATTACGAATGGAAATTACACAGAGTTTTCTTTTGGTTTTGTTTTCTCTCGTATGAACTTTCCACAAAGCCGGATAATTTCCTGAGATATGATGAGGGGGGGGGGGGGGGGAACACCTAAACTGGGAAAAAGATGGCCAAAAAAAACGATGAAAACACAAAATGAACACCTAATAAATAGAAGGCTCGATTTTATAAAGGCCCATCGCTATTGTTGAACACGCTATAGACACTTTTGTTCGTTGCCTTTAGAGCGTTCCAGTACAGATTTTTCTCCAAGTGTTTAAAGGGGATTTGATATCTTTAACATGGTGAAACACATGATGCTCTATTAAAAACAGTATTTAATCATTGATTTATTTCAAGTTTTTGACATGTGTTCTTGGTTGTATGTTCTATGCTGTGATAATAAAAAGTTTAATATTTCTTGGATACGTAATTTTTTGTAAATTTTCAAAAAAAGCGATAAAAACAGCTTGAACGCAGGATAAGATATCATGACATCGATGTAATTGAATAAAATATGATTCAAAATAAAAGAAAATTTTCAGGTATATGAAATAAAACAAAATTTGGAATTTCATTGTCTCAACGTGATTCAAAATTAAATTTCAAAATTTACATTTGAAATTTAATTTTTTTTTTTAAATTCACAATAAGATTGAGTCATTGAAATTTCAAACTTTTGCTTCACTTCATGAACTGAAGAGCTTCTTTTATTTTGAATCAATTTTTATTCAATTACATTGATGTCATGATATTTTATCCGGCGCGCAAGCTGTTTTAATTGCTTTATTTTTTGAAAATTTACAAAAAATTAAATATTAGAGATATGCAAAACTTTATATTTTAACATAAAAATATGCCATACAATCAAAAGCATGTGGAAAAAACTTGAAATACGTATGATATTTCTATCAGAGCATAGTGTTTCACCATGTCAAAGGTATCATGTTCCCTTTGACTTTTTCGAAAAATTGAAATAAAAACCTTGTTTGGAGAAGGCCTCCATATTTACCTCAGTAATTCCAGAAATATAAGAAAACTAGCTGCAAAATACCAGCTAGTAATGTGGCCGCTATGGTAAACGGGCCGCTAGCTGTCAACTAGATTGTATTATTGTCGTAGCACAACAAAGCATATATATGTCTATTGTTGATCAACAGCCGATTCCACTGGTAATTGTCGACTGCAACAATGAAATAACGTAGTTTGGATAAAGTATATAAAGAAGGGAAAGTAAGTCATAGTCGTGGGAAGCTCCCGGGTTTTAGATGGGTCCTTCATAGCCACAAGGGCAGCTTGATATTGAAAAGTATAGCGCTGGCAGTTCGTTATAACTACTCATGTTGATGGAGAACGCTCAACGGCGCTTGATGGTCACTGCGTAACGGGCTTAGATGTGCCCTGCGCAAACCGTGGGCGACGGCAGCCAGTAACGTCAATATCTGAGCAGTAAACGTCCGCGCCACCTGAAAATCTTTAAGAGTTTGTCGGTGTTGATTGATCGGTCGCCCGGGGTACCATAGCTTGCCACCGCGATCGCGTCAGGAAGTGTAAGTCGCTCGCGTGACATACCTATGAATATTAGAAGCGAGGATAAAAAAAATTCTCACAATTCGCTAATGGTCATCCAGACAACCATTGCTAATTGAAACCGAGAATTTCATCAACTTATTCATCAAAATGAACAGAATCACGTCACGTAAAACGTCACAGTTTGTGACCAGAGTTGAAACAGTCATACAGTTCCAAAATTTTGAGCCGCAGATAACATAAGACTTGCTTTCTTCGATGGAAACCTGAATTAACTTACTTATTAAAGAAAAGTAACATCCACAACCACATTTTAGTTAATTTTTTATTTTGCTGAAAAAATTTGGCTTTGTCTAAACTTTTGCGCCAATTGTTTTATATGCTATTATTGTTTAGTTTACCATTATGTGTGTGTGCGTGTGTGTGTGTTGTCTATATAAAGTGTATAGTCTATTTTTCTTACTTTTTCAAAAACAAAGTACACGTTCACTCTAATATGTGGTGATGAATTTGTGATTTTGAAATTACAGTAAAACCTCTCTTTTTGCGGACAACGGCGTGACACAAGTTAATCATCCGTAAAAGATGGGTGACCGTTAATCAGAAGTTTGAAATGCATACTTTTATGATACACGGGGAAATTATAATTTAGCCGTTAAAGAGGGGTGACCGCATCTGAGGAGTGTCCTCGATAATTCCTTTTCCGCTCAACGATGATACTTTCACGAGCAGAGAATATTTTTCCCTTAGTATTTTGGAGGAAAATGGACTACTTACTGACGTCACAAGCAGCGAGCGGAGGCCTTCTATCTCTAGGAGGTGCCGATCATAGAGAAAACCCGTCAAAAAAACACTTAATTGGAATGGGATCACGGATACGCAATCCTCTCGTTGCTAGCTGAGACTATCATCCAACTTATGTAGATTCCTACTGAAATGAGAAAAATACATATTTCAATAACGAAATCTATGAACGGAACGGTACGCACGGAAATACGAGTAATTACTGCATTCGGATCATCCCATTTCAAAATACGCTTTGAATCAGATCAAGCGCCACGAACACTACGGTGTATTCAATTCATAATTCAATTTGAATACAACTTCCATCGGCAGAATTATTTGGTCCCCAATCCTGTCTCCGAATTCAATTGGACATCCCCGTTTGATGGGATAATTCCTAAATTTGGATGGTAATGATTTTGACATTTTCCGATTCCTCTCGTTTGTTATTCCAATCAAAAACGTAGCACTTAACGTGTGTGTGTGTGTGTGTATAAAATACTTTCATACAGGCTACGCAATTTGCGTTTACCGATTGCTTCGCGAAAATCTAATATATTGCAAAACTTAATAAAAATATCCCATTAAACGAGATTTCTGCTCATATATCGAGTGCGGATTTCTCATTTTGTAGTCAAATTTCAGCTCTCTCTCTCTCTCTCAGAGGCACCAAATTAATAACCAGGATCGAGAAGCTCTCTCTCTCCTCGAACCTTATATTCCACGTAATTAAGTTTTTCCTAATGCTATTCCGTCGATGGGATCGATTCGAATGTCTGTCTATCTGTCTCCTTTATAACAAATTCCTCTCTGGTTTTTTTTTTTTTTTGCTTCGATATCTGATGGGAATCGGATTAAATCTTCGCGTAATCCGATATTGTCTCCGTGATTCGGCGTGTGTATAATTTTGTGTCGGTTTTCCGAGCGAAGAGTTTTTGACTACGCAAATTGCGATGTTTTCCTGAGAGTATTAGCAAAATATCATGTTGTATATATTTTTTTATATTTACTGAATATAGCTTTTGTGGCTTACCTAGAAAACTGGCTGTTAATATTTCATCGGAAATATCTGATGAGGTTTCCTGAAACTGAACCGAAAAGACTGTGGATACATCCCAAATTAACATCGCCTAATTGAAATATCAAAGGGATGGATATGTCTGGAAATGAAGGCGCTCTCTTTCAAAGTGCATAGCTAGCAAGCAATATAGCAGTCGACGCTCGCTATAGCAACTTGTGTTATATAACGACCGGTGCGATATAAGTCTTATTTTTTTTCCTATTCATCCAACGTTATTTTTTTATCCAATACAACGATCAACGACGACTACTCAATCCGATACAACGCCCGAACTAAGCTATGTTTTTGCCCTTTCTGTAAAGAAATTCGCCGTATTTTTGCAATAAATTTCATGCATTAACTTTAGCTATCATTTTTTTTAACCTGATGTGTTTTTGAAACTGTTTACGTGAAAACAATATGAATGATATAATTTTGTGTTCTGTTCATATATAGAATTCCCTACAGAAATTGAACTTTTCTAAACCTTTGATATAACGACCGTTTTCGGTGAAATGATGGAGGTCGTTATAATTAGTATCGACTATGGTATTCGATTTTTTTTTTTGAATATCTTTCAAAATTTACATATTTAGGCTGTACGTGTGAAACGATACCAGATAATCATATTTTGATTATCAATTTTTGCCGCCGTGGTGGTCGAGTGGTCATAGTGGCGGACTCGCGTCGCGAGGTTCGAACCCCACCGTCACCGCAGTGGTGGTCGGCTGAAGTTGGTTTCCTGTGGTTCAAGGCGCCAGAGAATGCGAGCCGATCTCCCCTTTAAAAAGTCTCGCCACAGAGAGCATCAGACCTACAAACAGCACAAATATGTGATTCAATCATAACACATCACTCACTTCACTTCTGAAATATAGATGGCGGCACTGCGAAATTCAAACACTACACTACATACGCGTTCAGACCTAGGTACACACGCAATTGCACTTCCGGCACAACTCTCACTAAGGTAGTAAATCGCCCATGCTTTGACATTAGAACAACTGAAGCAGCTTAAGGGAAGGGGGTCTCACAGTCTTCAATGGTCTATTCAGATAGGAGCTTATCAATAATTCATCTTCAACACATCATTCCGGTTAGGAGACATCCAATGCGGAGAGGATGCGTTCCAATCTCGATGTGATGCTATATTGAAGGTGTCGCCTCTCCCCCCGG
Organism: Pholcus phalangioides; assembly: GCF_987345545.1. NCBI lineage: Eukaryota > Metazoa > Arthropoda > Arachnida > Araneae > Pholcidae > Pholcus > Pholcus phalangioides. Next base: position 11,541,136 of record NW_028301617.1, on the reverse strand, counting down.
ACTAAAAATCGTTTCATACTTTTCCAAGAGACAGAGTTCAACGAAATTTTTAGTTTCTCTGATAGATGCTGTCCTTCATTCTGTCGTAATTGGCACATTCATCGTTGATTGTTGTTGATGAGTTTGCAAGACCCATATTGATAGTTTCTTGACGGAATGTGGCGTTTTGCTCTTTCAAAACAGGATGCATAGTATCGCTTGCGATACAGTGTCTAACACCCCTGTCGGCACAGCCATTTCCCACGTTGTCATTTACATGGGTTTTCAATAACGCTACGGGTTTTGTTACTGAAGGACATAAATTCAGTTCCAACAGACCAAACTAAGCTGTCATCACTGTGGTTTCAGGATTACTGGTTGCACGTGTACTCAATGGATATCATTTGTATGATTTTTTTTTTTTTTTTTTGCTATTTCATGATTATAAAGATGTATGAATATGATACAATAAATATCGTAATAAATATAGTGTAGCTATTAAGAATATGCCAATTATCTTCAATTTCAAGATAAGTAGTTTTTCATAGTGCATATGCATTACAGAAAATGGCCGTGATGCATAATTAATAGTGGCCGTTCATAATTAAAAGACCCTATTTTGAAGTAGCCTGCTGGCGAAAACCATCATTAGAGAAATATGAAATTTTGTGGAAGGGGAAAACTTTCGCCGCACATGTCACCACCAGAGGGTGTTTTATTAAGAAGTGACACATTTAGGCAAACGTTTGCAATTTTATCAATTTTTAAACACTTTTACGATTGTTAATGCAATGAAACTTTTTTCTTTTGCAGATACCATGTGAAATCGCAAGATGGCATGTTCCACAACTGACCGAACTGTGTGCGGGGAAATGTTCAGCACGTGGCGTGAAAAGCTGCTACCTTTAACGTCAGGTAAAGTTCCTGGATTGTCACGACTTACCAGACGTTTCAAATGCCGCCAAAAATCGCATGAATTAAGGTCCGGGGAGGCCATAGATTGGGCAAGTGCCGGCTGATGGCACGTTCTTCAGTAAAATGTGTTTTAAGAACATCCTTAACACACACTGCAATGTGTGGAGGAGTTCCATCTTCCACAAAGATTATGTCTGCAAGGCAGTGACGTGCTTGCAGAGCCGGAACAATTTCGTTCTGTAACAGCAATGCATATCGCTTCACGGGTATCGAACATGCCACTGGACCTGTAGAACGTAACTCCTCGTAGAAGTATATTTGATGCAGTAAATCCACACCATACCGTCCCTTTTGATGAATGCAATGGAATTTTTAAGGTAGCGTGCAGATTTTCTGGTTCCCAAATTCGGCAGTTATGGACGAGTAATACTCATTATTATGAGTATTGACTGCACCATCCAAGTGAAAACACGCTGTGTCTGTCTAGAGGATATTCCAAGGCCATTATGAATCGACCACAACGCAAGCTAGAAACTGCAGTGAGAACCGGGGTCGAGCATCATATTCATGTGAAGGCAACCTGCACAAGTGGAAGTTTGTACGGATAGGATATTCCGCATGATCTTATGGACAGTTGAACGTGGCCTTATCCAACACCTGTGCTACACGCCTGACGCTGGTGCTCTCGAAGCTCTGTCCTCTTCCACCCGAAGCGGAACCTCCTGTATTGCGTCTAAGAAATGGGTTTTCTTCCTCTTGCGGGACGAACGGCCAACGATCCTGTGGTGTCAAATTTCGTTATCATACTCCGAAGATTTTTAACATTCATTTTGGACCTTTTCGAATCCTCTTCTAAGTCCAATGTTTCCGTCGAGCAGTTACTGTGAAATTGCTGTTTTGGTAGAACACAATTTAACCAAGAAACCGCGACCTTGTAAATTATCGTCATTGTGAGCAGCAAACGCATTGAGAAGCAAGATCTTTAGGTTTTGTAACAGCTGCTGCGCGACATCACATAAATTTACATGTTTACCATAAGTATTCAAAGTGGAACGCCCTCTGGTGGCGACATGTGCAACTAATGCCCCCCCCCCCCCTAAACAAATTCCCATCACTTCACCACAAAATTTCACATTTGATGACTGGTTTCGCCTGTAGGCTACTTTAAATAAGGTCTTTTAATTATGGACACCCTGTATAAGTACAGAAAAAACTTTACGTGATGGAGAATTTTTACATTCATATTTAAATTCAGCCCCCCCCAAAATTAGTATGAAAATACATATTTCACCCGTGATACAAAAAAGTTGAAAATTGTTGACCAGTGTAATAGGTGGAAGTAGTTTCATTTCAAACTGCTCCGAAAATGTTTAAGTCTGAGACATGCATCGTCACGTGAGATACGCATGACCTTAGGCTAGTCAATATCATTGACTAGGCACTGGGTGTTTGATTGTTGTATTTAGCCAAACAAACTTCGTTTGAATCACTTGGTTTATCATCATCGGAGCTTCCTATACATGGTTCTGAAGCGAAGGGCCTATGCATAAGATCATACGCACTGTCTTAATCATCGAATTTTCTGAATGGTCTATGCTTGTATTGTTGTCTTAACACAACGAAAAGCGTGCACATATCTTGTGTTCACCAACAGCGAATTCCGCCGGTGATTGTCGACTGCAACAATGAAATAACGTAGTTGAATAAAGTATATAAAGAAGGGAAAATAAGTCATAGCTGTGGCAAGCTCCCGGGTTTTGGATGGGTCCTTCGAAAAATTGAAATAAAAACTTTGTTTGGAGAAGGCCTCCGTATTTACCTCAGTAATTCCAGAAATATTAGCAAACTAGCTGCAAAATACCAGCTAGTAATGTCCCCGCTATAGTAAACGGGCCGCTAACTGTAAACTAGATTGTATTATTGTCGTAGCACAACAAAGTTTATTGTTCATTGTGGATCGACAGCCAAGTGATTGTCGACTGCAACAATTAAATAACGTAGTTGGATAAAGTATATAAAGAAGGGAAAATAAGTCATAGTCGTGGGAAGCTCCCGGATTTCAGATGGGTCCTTCATAACCACAAGGGCAGCTTGATATTGAGAAGTATAGCGCTGGCAGTTCGTTATAACTACTCATGTTGATGGAGAACGCTCAACGGCGCTTGATGGTCACTGAGTAACGGGCCTAGATGTGCCCTGCGCAAACCGTGGGCGACGGTAGCCAGTAAGGTCAATATCTGAGCAGTAAACGTCCGCGCCACCTGAAAATCTTTAAGAGTTTGTCGGCGTTGATTGATCGGTCGCCCGGGGTACCATAGCTTCCCACCGCGATCGCGTCAGGAAGTGTAAGTCGCTCGCGTGACCAACATATTAAAATTAAGGTGAGATTGAACAATTCTCGAAATTTTCAAATTTCCATCCAATCATTGCTAATTGAAACTGAGAATTTCATCAAATTATTCATCAAAATAAACAAAATCTTGTCACGTAAAACGTCACAGTTTGTGACCAGAGTTGAAATAGTCATGTAGTTATCAAATAGACAAACACATGAAATCACACATACATCGTGCACATGAGATATATGTACATACTTCAAACATTGGAATTCATACTTCAAATCCATAAGCGCGTATGTAATTGCGTATTTCAGCACTTTTTATAGTTACTGCGTGCATATAAACGCATGAATTTACCGAAATTATCGAATAAGTGCATATTTTCTAGCATTTTTTGTATTAATTGCATTGTACTTTAAAGTTTTCAAGATTATTTTTATTATTTTTATTCTTCAAATTTAAACATATTTCTTAAATTTTTTCAAGGAAACATTTTACCATTGAGTATCGTTCATTTTAAGGCAGTTTTTTAAGCATTTTGGAATGAAAATTTTTATGCATTTTCGAATTTTAAACTTTTCGACATTTTTAGCATTTTCAAATTGATATTTTTAGGCATGTCAAATCAAATATCATAATCATATGCATTTTAAATCAAATAAATATTTACATATAGGAGTTTCAAAAACGTATAGATATTTATAGGAATTTTGAAATGGATATTCTTAAGCATTTTCAAATAAATACAGTAAAGCTTCGTTAAGTCTTCAACCCGGTTAAGTCGTCATTTTTCTTCAGACCCTTCCAGCTCTCATAGGCCACAATGTTATCAAACCCTCGATTACTCGTCGCTAATTTCGGTTAAGTCGTCACTATGAAAAAGTATGAGAAAGAGGAACAGACTATTTTTATGGCTCCCATTAAAAAAAGAGCTTGTTAACAGCATTGTCATGCTGTTATTGCCATATATGCTTTAAAGTCACCACAAAATCATATATACCCAAACGGAACAGTTTAAGTAACGAAAGTTACGCTGGGGATTTTTTGGAACGTTGGGGACTGTTCAAGCTAGATCTCATTTCTGCATGGGCTCCATTGGAGAAACCGGACAAACCGCGAGACACCCAAGCTCTGTCGCAAGAAGCAACGTAAGCACTTCGCCTTATATGTCAAAGATTACAAATAGTGCAAGGAAATCAACAATTATGTAAATCGGAGAATCAAATTAATCAAGTTAAAGTCAAAGTGCAACTCTCTTGCACGGATAATAAATAATCATAGAAAGCATGGGCTCTACTAATTTAGGGCTTGAAATTTAAACAAAATATCTTTGTTGAAAAAAATTGGACATTCTTTCCCAATTTGAGGTTTTCTGTTCACTTTTCCCTGCCCAGGGCCCCTCCACCAAGTCAAAAGTATTCGAGATTACTTTGTAGTCGCATCATGAACTACTGATGAAGAATTCAAACACTGAAATTAAATTTGATGTATATGTAAAATGAATGTGCAATAGAGAGTTCTATTATGAAGAAAAGCTACTTATTCAAACAATTGCTCTCTTAGTCTCTATAAATTAAAAATTGCTAGTTTAAATCAAAGTGTACAACAGTACATTTCACCACAATAATTTAAGTAATAAGAGATAAAAAAGATAAAAAATTGCTATCATTTTTTCTTTCGCAATCTATAAATTTTATTAATACATTGTTATTTTGATTCATACTTTAATAAATGCCATATTACTTTGAATTTATACGATTTTCATAACATCGCACATTAAAACTGACGGAACTCCGCTTAAGCCGTCATAATTTTTCGATAACTTGAGGTGACGACTTATCGAGGTTTTACTGTATTTATATATAGGTGTTTTGAAATCGAATAGGAGCCGTTCAAGTATTACGTAAGCAAATATTTAGCCATTTTTGACCCTCCCCTTGTCAGTAAAATTCCGTCTCATCACTGCTCCCTACCTCCTAACGCATACTGGTGGGATCAGAAACGTGCGTGAGAGGGGAGGCATAGGGGCTTGTGCTCCCCCCTCCCCAGATGAAAAATAAATTTACTGCAAAAAATATTTGTAAAAAAAATGAAAATTTCGAAGGAAAATACCTTTATAGGTTGTTATAATCGATTTCTGTTAATTTCAATGCTATTTGGTAAAAACTCAAAATTTCTCTTCAAGAAATTGATTGCGACCCACCCTTTAAGCCATATATGGTAAACCCTTGATCCGCGGGCCAAATGTGGCTCTGAAGGTTATCTAATGTGGCGTGCCTCCCCACAAACATAATTTTGCAAAAATTAAATAAGCGGCATTTATAAATCGCTTAAATGACGCGTGGCACAATTCCAGAACATTCAAGTGGCCCGTGGCACATTTTCAGATCGCTGAAGTAGACCTCAAAGATCACTTACACATTCAAAGTTCACCTATGTAATCCGCGACACAGTTACAAAATACTTAAACGATCCGTGGCGCATTTTGAGATCCCTTGAGTGACATGCGGCACAGTTCCAGTGCACTTAAACGGCCCAGACACATTTCCAGAGCACTTGAAGGATCCGTGAAACATTTAGAGATAATTAAAGTGACTCTGTAGGGGACTTGTCAATAGCTAGAATGTTAGTTCAGGTGCCCAATAACTATTGAAAGGTTTGTTTTCCCGTTTTTGGCGCACCGAATAAGATGCTTATATTATATATATAAGATGCTTATATTTTTAATGGCATCTTATAAAGGGTGGTTGATGACGCAAGCATCATCCAAAAACCCCTTGTCATCAAAAGTCAGCAAATCGGAAAGCCCCCCCTCCCCCCATCGATGCTGACGTAATACGTAAATGACCCCGTAGATATTTATAGGCATTTTGAAATAAATATTCTTAGGAACTTTCAAATAGATATTTTTAGGCATTTTCAAATAGATATTTTTAGGCATTTTCAAATAGATATTTTTAGGCATTTTCAAATAGATATTTTTAGGCATTTCAAACCAAATACATATTTTTAGGAATTTTCAAATAGATATTTTTAGGAATTTTCAAATAGATATTTTTAGGAATTTTCAAATAGATATTTTTAGGAATTTTCAAATAGATATTTTTAGGAATTTTCAAATAGATATTTTTAGTAATTTTCAAATAGATATTTTTAGGCATTTCAAACCAAATAGATATTTTTAGGCATTTCAAACCAAATAGATATTTTTAGGCATTTCAAACCAAATAGATATTTTTAGGCATTTCAAACCAAATAGATATTTTTAGGCAATTTGAAATGGGTATTTTTAGGCAATTTGAAATGGGTATTTTTAGGCATTTTTAAATCTAATAAATATTTTTAGGCATTTTTAGAAATGGATATTTTTGCACTTCTATGTAAATGCATGTTTCCTTCATTTTTTTTCGCATATTTTTTTAGTGCTACTGAATATTTTTCTTTTATTTTAGTCCATGTTTCAATGCTTTTAATATGCATGTTTTTGATTTCCACTTTTGTGCATATTTTTCTTCTTTTTTTTTTTGGTAATATTTCTGCATTTTTAAATGGACGTGAGTGAAGATTTGTTGCGTAGATTTTTGCTGTTTAGGGAAACTGCAGAATTTTTAACCATTTATATGTAGGCCGCTGGGTTAATAATTCCTCACCAATAAAAATCAAAATGTATATTTTTTCATCTTACGTATGTTCGAAAATTCCTTTTCATGCCCGTTAGAGCGTACCGTAGCATTTTAAGGCAATTTTTTTATTTTATACATATTTCGGTATTTTTAAATGCATATTTCAGAATTTTTAAATGCATATTTCAGAATTTTTAAATGCATATTTTAGAATTTTTAAATGCATATTTCAGAATTTTTAAATGCATATTTCAGAATTTTTAAATGCATATTTCAGAATTTTTAAACGCATATTTCAGAATTTTTAAATGCATATTTCAGAATTTTTATGAATATATTTTCAATTTTTGGCATTTTTAAATGCTTTTTTTTCATATTTGTGTATATTTTTCATTTTTAGTGTCGTACTTCAACATTATTAAGATAGATATGTTTTAATTTTTCGCTCATATTTTTGATTACCATATTTTCCTGCATGCAATCCGAAGCATTTAGAAATCTATGTATATAAAATTGATTTTCTGTCTGTGTGTGTGTGTGTGTGTGTGTTCTCTATACAAACCTACAATTTTAGATCGATCGTCGCCAAATTTTGCATATATATCAAACGGGACCCGACTTGAACGATAGGGTACTTTAAAATTTCGTCAGAGCAGGGCAAATGCCCCAAACGGGCAAAAAACTGTCGGGCAACAATGGTTTTTGAGCCTGAACAATCACTTTCCGAACGTTTACTTTGGTTACCGTGGTCCCCTAGCAATGCGTTTCAGACGAGTGTATGCCTTTACAACGGTTTGTCACTTCTTTAATTCTGTTAGTATATGCATATGTATAATAATTTATGCCTTTATAATGGTTTGATACATTTTCAATCCTGCCAGTAACGAGGCTTTTTGAATAGACGTCATAATCATCATCAGCATCGCTTTGAGGGTAAAAAAAAGGGTGATCCTCACAGTAGAAATCAGTGTTAAAATTGCCGATTTTACTGTAGAAATGCTGAGTTTTCTGTCACATCAATAATTTAAAAAATTGTATTGAATTCTAGGTTTCTGAAATATTGAGTTCGATGAGAGATATACAAAGCCCAGGAGATTAAATATGAAGTGATTATCCGGACCAACTTTTGAGTTGGACATCCATGCAATAACATTGATTTCAACTTTTTATTTATATCTTCTCAAGCATGAAAATTAATGTCTCCGTATTGTCTTTTAATATTCAACTGCATAAAGTCATAGTTTAGGTTGTTTTAAAATTAATTAGGGGCGCTTAAAGTACATTAAAGAAATTAAACAGCTTAAATTAAGCATTTTTGAAAGCTGAAACAGGCAGATGGATAACTTAAAGTTCAGGGTGGGGGATCGAAATACCTAGCGCCCCTTAAAAAAGAAAAACTATTCATTTCTACGTTTCTTTAAATCTAGATTTGTTTATTTCATGAAGTCGCGCAGGAAGTCGCCATATTGGTTAACTTAGACACGGTTTGCATGTCCCTCAAAGAAAGAGGAAGATATCACGTGATCCGAACAGCCTCATTGAAGAAATCCCGGGCAGCACCGGGTATTACAGCTAGTAATAAATAAAAACTTAACTTGTGTTTCAATAATCAATCCATTGTTACACTAACTAATGACATTTGTTTACAAAAAATAGCATTATTTGCGCACACGAAACAAAATTTACAGTTCAATCAAATATTTTATTTATTTATTTATTCCCGTCTCAACAGGCAAGGATTGTCCATTTACAGAGATGGACAAGAAAAGAAAAATACAAAAACGCAAATACAACGAATTAAAAAAAAAACAAAAACGAGTGTAACAATAGAGATACATACGGAAAAGCATAATAACATGAATATTCAATACTAAGTAATGTAGTAATGAAAATAATAATTTTCTGCAGATTGTCCGCAGTGGTAGAAAATCCGCAATTTTTTTAATGCTCAACCACTTTTTTAACCGATAATCCGCGGATTATACGGAGGAAAACACAGTACATCATATATATCGGTATTTTTAAGTGCAGATTTACATTTTTATTTCATACTAGCTATAATACCCGGCACTGCCCGGGGTTTGTTCAATTCGTGGGAGGATTGAAAAACTCACAAACTGTTATTAAAGGGATAAACTATTATAGGCCTATACTGGCAGCATTAAAGAAGTGACAAACCATTGTAAAGGCATATACACGTGAAAACGTATTGCTAGGCAAACCACGGTGACCAAAGTAAACATTCCGAAAGTGATTGTTGAAGTCCAAGAACCATTGTTGCCCGACAGCTTCTGCCCATTTCGAGCATTTTCCCAGCTCTGACGAACTTTTAAAGTACCCTATCGTTCAAGTCGGGTCCCGTTTGATATATATGCAAAATTTGGCGACGATCGATCTAAAATTGTAGATTTGCATAGAGAACATATACACACACAGACAGAAAAATAAATTTTACATATATATAGATAGATAGATTTCAACGTTTTATAGTACATATTTCAGCGTTTTTTAGTGTATATTCACGATTTTTGTGCATAAATCAGCGTTTTTAGTACATATTTTTCCACTTTATTAGTGCCTACGATCCTCTAATCATCATCATCATCATCATCAAAAAAGACATTCAATCCAAGGAAACCAGATAGTACCAAGTCCATTAATGCTAACATTCAATTCACATGAATCCAACAAACATCTATATCAGAATCCGCAGGGAATATTTCGCAAACTTTTCAGCAAAATTCAAAATGTCGCAACTGTATTGCAGTAAGAAAAAAAACTTGCTATACCCTATCTATCATCACGCCCCTGAAATTATTACATTCATTCATTATTGCTAACGAGGGTAAAGAAAAATATAAAAATTTATTTCATTCAACAAATTTTTCTTGTGTTTTGCAATTTTTATCACCAAAAATATACGATTTTTTTTTTGCGAATTTTATCCTGAAAATCACATAATTAACTATTTGTTCCTATCTATGTTTTTCCATGTTCTTCATGGCGGGAATCTGGATTTTAGCAAAATATTTTAGATATTAGGGAAAAAGAGTCCATTACATTTATTTCCCAGCATAGAACTTAAAACATGTATAAATCATAAAATTTCTATGTTTTGTGAACAATATTATTCGAGATCATTTTTCAAGTCCGGGAGTAATTTTATCGCTTAAAAGAACATCTTTTATTTCGGTTTCGTTCTCGAACTTCTATTTTTGTTATTTCTGAAAACTGGAAAACGAGATAAACTTCTGAGTCATATAAATCGGAATATTTATCAGAAAAGTTTGAATTTTTTCTTTATTATTTTTGAAATCCATATTTTAAAATTTTCGTTTTTTTCCATCCAAAAACAACCTCAATTTTAATATTATTAACAGATATCGAGCCAAAGTTCTATTCTTCGTGCCAATAAATGTTTCCGAATATTTTTAGGGTATTTTTGGAGTCGAAGCGTCAAGTTTTACGTACAAACTGCTCATGGTATTCAGATGGTGTTACGATGGTATTCAGATGGTGTTACGATGGTATTCAGATGGTGTTACGATGGTATTCAGATGGTGTTACGATGGTATTCAGATGGTGTTACGATGATATTCAGATGCTGATGCTGTTACGATGGTATTCAGATGCTGATGCTGTTACGATGGTATTCAGATGCTGATGCTGTTACGATGGTGTTACGATGGTATTCAGATGCTGATGCTGTTACGATGGTATTCAGATGCTGATGCTGTTACGATGGTATTCAGATGCTGGTACGATGGTATTCAGATGCTGGTACGATGGTATTCAGATGGTGTTCCGATGTGTATTATGACAGCGTTTCGAAGGGATGAAAAGGGATTTATACGATACATTATATGAGTTCCCCACTATTTCCAAAGATTCAATTACCTCTCTATTAGGTGATTATTTATTCAAATCCCGGAAAAGAATGAAGATGTCTGACTGTTCATTATGTTTAACCCTTCAACAGCGCGACTAATTGAAACAGAATATTTCCCAGCGAGTGTACCTTTTTCTGAACATAGGTTTTTCCCAGTCGCTGAGCCACCTGGCGGGAAAAAAGTAGAGAGTAGGTAGTGTTTGGCTGTTCAAACATTCGAACTAACTCAGCTAGTTTTTAGACAAACGTTGTGATCATGTGCAATCCGTACTTTTCCCTGGGAAATGTAGAGGGCGCTTGCAAAGAACAGTACATTTCGTATATTTTCAAATCAATTGGCCTGTGATGCATTTCCAAATCAATTAGGTTGTCTGGAAAACGTTCCCAAATCAATGAAGTGGCCCATTACATGTGCCCAATTCAGTGATGTGGCCCGTAGCATGTTTCGAAATCAACTAAGTAGACCTTGGCATGTATATTTGTATATTTTCTTTATCTTTTTCTTTTACCTTTAATTTTTAAACTTATTTTATACTCAGTTTATTTAAGAAGATTGTGACTAAAGATTCTGGTGATGTGCGTAGCACCTGCCCATGTATGGCTTTATTTTGTTTCTGCAGTCAGTGAAGGCAGGAATTGTTTTATGCGTTTGTTCAGGTTCTGGTGACACCCAGTCATTGCCAGCGCGTGACCCAGGTCTTCTTCGACCACCTGCTTATATCTATTCATTGAGACAGAGGTGGGCCATGATCTGTTTAGAACGAGCTGACACCCAATCCATCAGGGGCTAACATTACCTGCGCGGCGCAACCTGGGTATCATTCACTCGATTTTCTCAACCTCAGCCAGTGACGTAGTCCCGACTGAATTGATTAAGTAGCTCGTACTTATTTCCAAGTTGATAAGATGGCTTGAAGCACGTTCTAAAATCAATTAAGTGGCTTGAAACATGATACCAAATCAATTTGGTGGTCTATTTCACGTTCCTAAATGACTAAAGTGGTCCATGGCACGTTCCTAAATCAATTCAGTAGCCCATAACACGGTCCTAGATCAATTAAGTAAATAATTAAGATAAATTAAGACGCGTTTCCAAGTCAATTACGCAGCCCTTGAAAAATTAAAAAAATCTATGACACGTTTGCGAACAAATTAAGTAGTTCCTGCGTGGCACATTTACTAACCCATTGAGTATAATCGTATCGCATAATATGTTTCTAGATCCGTTAAGCATCCCATAATACGTTTCCAGATCAATTAAGTAACTGAAAAAACGTTTACAGATCAACATAATACGTTTCCAGATCAATTAAGTAACTGAAAAAACGTTTACAGATCAACATAATACGTTTCCAGATCAATTAAGTAACTGAAAAAACGTTTACAGATCAACATAATACGTTTCCAGATCAATTAAGTAACTGAAAAAACGTTTACAGATTAACATAATACGTTTCCAGATTAACATAATACGTTTCCAGATTAACATAATACGTTTCCAGATTAACATAATACGTTTCCAGATTAACATAATACGTTTCCAGATTAACATAATACGTTTCCAGATCAATTAAGTAACTGAAAAAACGTTTACAGATCAACATAATACGTTTCCAGATCAATTAAGTAACTGAAAAAACGTTTACAGATTAACATAATACGTTTCCAGATTAACATAATACGTTTCCAGATTAACATAATACGTTTCCAGATTAACATAATACGTTTCCAGATTAACATAATACGTTTCCAGATTAACATAATACGTTTCCAGATCAATTAAGTAACTGAAGAAACGTTTACAGATCAACATAATACGTTTCCAGATTAACATAATACGTTTCCAGATTAACATAATACGTTTCCAGATTAACATAATACGTTTCCAGATTAACATAATACGTTTCCAGATTAACATGATACGTTTCCAGATCAATTAAGTAACTGAAAAAACGTTTACAGATCAACATAATACGTTTCCAGATCAATTAAGTAACTGAAGAAACGTTTACAGATCAACATAATACGTTTCCAGATTAACATAATACGTTTCCAGATTAACATAATACGTTTCCAGATCAACTAAGTAACTCATAATACGTTTTCAGATCAATTAAGTAGCCCATAATACGTTTCCAGATCAATTAAGTAACTGAAAAAACGTTTACAGATCAACATAATACGTTTCCGTATCAACTAAGTAACTCATAATACGTTTCCAGATCAATTGAGTAGCTATAATAAGTTTCTAGATGCGTTAAGCATCCCATAATATGTTTCTAGATTAATTTAGTATCCCATGATACGTTTCCAGATCAATTAAGTAACTGAGAAAACGTTTAGAGATCAACATAATACGTTTCCGGATCAACTAAGTGACTCATAATACGTTTCCAGATCAATTTAGTAACCCGTGACGTACCATATGCAAATCTATCCATTTAGTAACCCGTGACGCGTTTGCAGATCTATCCATCTAGTAACCTGTGATAATCCGGATTTCCAAATCCGTTAAGTGGCGCGCGACATTAAGTGTCCCATAAGCATTCCAAATCAATTTACTAGCCGGTAACGAGTTCTCAAATCGATTAAGAGGTACATAGCACGAGTAAACCGAGTAAATTAAGAAAAGGCCCCCGTAACTTTCCGAAATCTATGGCACACCCTGTAGGTATTAGTAATTTGTTTTTCGATGTAAAGCTGAATTTCTATAAACGAAAAAAAAAAAAAAAAATACTCCACAGAGAAATGCGAAAGAAAAAAAACATATCTCCTCGCCCTTTCCATGTCGTTTTCATTTCCCATACGAAAAAAAATGAGGAAACAGAAACTGGATAAAAGTAAACGTGAGACGACGGGGGGAAAAGCAAAAAAGGATTCTATTTTCCTAAAGAATCGGACTCAATTCAATATCCTTTTTCTTCCGCCATTTTCTTTGCCATTGTCAGACTGTATCCTGTCATTCCTTAAATTTTTCAGAGCACTAAAACTGACAAGCGATAACAGTAGTAATATGTAAGGGGTGGGGGGATTCTCTCTGCCTCTCTTCCCCGAAACCATGTAAAAGAATCATGTTATTGTTATTTTTCAGTCACGTGATCTTGATTTATTTCATTCCGACAGCTTGTAAAAATCCATTTATTCCCTTTTTTTCCTCAACCTCAGAACCTATTTTATTCACCTTTTCCCGTTTTTGCTTCCCTGTCCAAAATTATTCGTCTCGTACGAGCTTCCATAATAAGAAATTGTTTAAGGAATCACGTGAAAATACTCTCGTTTCAGTAATTATTATTATTATTTTCTTTTCTATGGAATGCTTGGAATTTTTTGGAATTCTAATTCATTTATTTGTTAGGTGAATGTCGAATTCTCTTGAATTCTCCTATAGCGAAAATGAAATGCCACGAATACATGAGATACGACGGGATTTCAAAACGGGTGGAGTGTTTATTATGGGAATTTCGTCTCGGGGACGAATGGCTAAATTTTACAGTATGATACGCGAGTAAGGAATTAAAGGGTTGGGGGTGAAATGTAGGGCGATCCGCGAAAGTGAGTCAACATTTTTGAAAGTTCAGTAGTTCAAGGAATGATCTACGTTTGGGGATAAAAATGAACACGCATGCTGGGGAAGACGTGCGGTTTTATTTAAAACCTTAAAAATGATAAAAAAAATAGTCAACAGATGGCGTTGGGCACAATTTTAATCCATCTTTAATTAATATATCAAACAGAGTAGGGTAAGTTTAACTATACCGACAATATCTCGACCTACGTAGCGCCCGTTATGATGGACGTACAGTTCTTCATTGAAATTTTTTTATGCGTTATTTTGAGCATGGGGGGGGGGGTGTAACTGTGATAAAAAGCGCCACTGTTTCAACTGGCGATGAAAAGTTGAACTTTTTTTTAATTGAATCTTTTTCTTCCATATGTACATACTACCAAGTTTCAGTAAAATACCTCCCTCAGAATGGGCGCTACATACGTCTGAGTAGTGTCAGTCTATTCACGACCACCCTGTACAAGTAATTCTGAATACATGCAAGCAAAGGGAAAATAATAATAATAATAATCTAACTAAGAATAATCTATATTTTCGCAAAAACCCCGGGTTTTCACGTTTGGTGGACCCTTGAGTTTGGAGGAAAGAATACATTACTGTCGAATCTCTCTCACTATAATCCAGCTCATATCAGACCAGGATGTGTCGGATTACCGAAATCACCGGATTACTGGAAGCTAAGGTATCTGACTACGTTGAAAACGTCATTTTGAAAGAAAATAGCGTTGTTTCCCCCCCCCCCACCCATTTTTTATGAATGTCCTGTTTGTTGTGATTCCAAAACTGGCCTTGTTTTGTTTATATAAAGCTTAGAGCCGAAGTTACGTCCACATTAGTGTTACATTTTTACATGATTTATAAAAATCTATTCATTGCATCATTACGAAATTTTAATATGGTATTGTCCTATATATTGTTGAGGCTTCGATCTAAAATCTAAGGTCTATCCCACATACATTTGTGTGATTAATGTGTTTTATAGACGATATGTAAAGTGAAATTTCGAAAAATTCACACGTACATCAGCAGATTTGAATGTAACACTTGTGAGCATACCGTAAAATCCTTTAACATTTGGTTCATAACCTGCACCATTACTATCTGAATATACTGTGAGAATAACGAAACATTCCATTCATAGAATGTCTTGCAATCGTGTTTCGAATATCACGCGACATTGCTTAAAATTTGGCATAAAAATGGCTTTTTCACAGAAAAAGGATATAGTTAGTAAAAAATGAATGATTGTTTTCACTATTTTTGGGACACTTTTTTTTACCAAAAAATGTTATTATAGTTCACTTTATTACCATTTTCTATAAAAGTAACCTGGAACGCAATGTTGTGAAGAGGTTAGGCCTCCCCCACCCCCCGTAGAAGGGTTTGATAGGCTCGTGATCGTAAAAATTAAAATAGACACAAAGCACAATTAGACCAATTCAAAACGGGTCGAGAGAGAGAGAGAAAATAGCTTTTAAGTAATTATCAAATTATATTTAGATACATATAATATTCATACACATTTGTACTGAGTTTCAGACGGCAATTATTATAATTTCTTAGTGAGATCTCTCGATTAACGTTAAAAATTTACGTACCAGGCCTGGACTAGAAAAAGGATATTCACTACATTAGAGTTCTATTACGGATCTGTTGCGATTCATCGAGTCAGGCAGGGGTTGCTGCGAAGTACAGGCGCGTAGGCCGATGATTACCAGATTCCATATACATCGTCCAGAGGTGCCGAGTCCAAGCGAGTGTCCTAGGTCTTCAGAAAGTTAGGCCGGATAGCTTCATCTCGTCTCTTGGAACTCCTGGGTGATGGCGTGCCCAAGTGGCTTGGGCCAGCAGTCCAAGTGAGTATCTGTTTCCATCCTGAAGACTCGGTGTCCCGATTTCTCGTAGTTGCAATCTCTACGTATGGGTTGCGTGCTTATTTGCATTTCATATTCAAATAATCAGATTATTACTGGTTCGTATATTATGACATTTTTGCTGAAGCCGGAGGTCAGACCAACCTCTCTTAGACACGACACGAACCACTACTACTAAACCAGACATGCACCTCGTCCATATTCCTCTGCGGAACCTCTAACGAATTGGTACATGTTGGAATGTGCGTGTACGTGTTGTGACACCTGGCGTTAAGTGTGTTTCGGTGTAATGCTTGTTATGCGTAGTGCTGCCGTCTGCCGCCAGTTTTTCTAACTATGAGACGACGACACGAACCAGAAAACGGACAGAAAAGTTGCTCCGAAAATAGGTTTTTCCCCCCTCCCCGCTGGACGGGTTTGGCGTTGTGTTGGCGACGCCATGAAGTCGCCAATGGTCACTTGGCGAAACGCTCACAACAATGTCCTTAAAATGAACGCCATGTCCGTAACTGAAAAAGAAACCCCATCTAAAATAACAAACTTCTGCTCACAGAATTGCAGTGACACGTTCATATAATCTAGAAACCTTGGTTTTTCCCCCCACTTCCACGGTCGAAGAAAACCCGCCTAAAAACGCCGGATAACTGGACGGTCCGGATTTCCGAGAGACATTGGAAAGGGAAAACATTAGAGAAGCTAGGAATCAACCCTATGTCGAGAAATCTTCGTAAAATTCATCTTAAATATCAATTGATGGATCGTTCCCATCAACGGTATATAATCAATTTCTCATACATTCAATGAAACGCGCTTTTGATTTCCTCGTTTTCAATGGCAGAACGAAGAAAATCACCGAATAGTCGGATATCGTGACGGAAGCAGCAAAATTCATATATTGAATTGCCGAAAAAGCATTTCAGCCATTCAATTTTTTTCATCCGGAAGCCCATCACGTGCGCATAATGCGATCCACCAATTAATTTCGAATAGCGATAGGTCATTTATATATTCAATGAAGCTCCCGGCGAAGCTTTTATATTATTTTTTGGGAGCCATTTTTTTTTTTCGTTCTTCCCGAGCCAATGGCAGTTCTGATGTATTGCACGGGAAGTGGTCTTGTGAATCGAGAGGGCTGTTAAGTCTCTCTCTCTCTCTCTCTCTTTCTCTCTCTCTCACACACATATCCCGTTTTTCCCATTTTTCTCATTTTATTATTATTATTATTCATACCCTGTATATCCGTTGATTAATGAAGCGCTGCGATGCACAATGAATTGAAGTTTGGGGGGGGGGGGGAAATTATTTTCCTCACTCTCCCTTTCACAAAGTAAAGCCTGTTAATCATGTCCTTCGAACAGGATTCCGAACAATTTTTCCCCCAAAAAAATTTTTTCCCGAATTTTTTTTTATTACATATTACTATTAAGCTTTAAAAATGGGAGTTTTTCTGTTTTTGTTTTTTGGTCCCATTGGGGCGTAATTATGCGATTTTTGCCTCACGGTCTTTTAATTATTACCATCTATCAAGGTAATAATAAAGGTAAAATGCCTGGAATTTTATGAGCTGATTTGGGACTGCTCTACGGCTAATGATGGAAGAGTGGGGGGGGGGGGGGAAACGCGTCGTTGTTTACTTGGATTGAGGAATTTGCATGCAGCAAAAAAAAATTATTTTCTAACTAGAATTTATTGTAATTTGTTTAGTTTAAGGTTCTTTATCTGTTTATTTATTCCGTATGACATTTCGCTGCGAATAATCGCAAAATCGTATTTCATCTGATTAGGAATTTACTTTCGGTTAATTTTTTTCAGAACTTTAGAATTGGATTGGATTTCGGATTTATTGGCGCAAAAGGACCGATTTGGTCAAACTGCTCCAAACAAATGACCATATAAAAATATCGCAGTTATTTAGAATATCTTGTTCTTGCCATGTAAAGGAAGTAAAACCAAGATGACATTGACCAAACGTAGTCGTAAAATGATGTCGGTGATGTGAACATGAGCAATGGACAATGGACCAGAATTTTAGTTACGAAGAAATTCAGAATTTTGATGCGTTTAGATTCTTGATTTATAAAATTGTTTGCATTGATTTCTTCTAAATTTATCTATACAGTACATGGATAGATAGAACCGCTCACGACCCCGGACTGATGCAAAGCACCTTACTTCCGTCACCTCAAAAGAAGAGGAGTTGTGTCGGAAAAGTTAGCGAAGAATTATAGCGGTGGCTCCCCTTGCCTCGTGCTGGCAAGTATCGAATCACTCACGTCGTTCTCTCCATGAAGACAGCCATCAACTCGATGCAACGTACAAGTCATTTATCTTAAACGTATAGCTGAACCCAATGGTTAGGGAGAAAAATTGCACTTGCGCCCACAGTGGCACATAAATGCCGCAGACCGCATCCTGGGATTTCAAAAGAAGTGTGGAAAAGACTTGTAAGCAAGTAAGAAGAAGTTAACACGTCGAAGTGGGAGATATTTGAAAATTGTCCAAATACATACAATGTATACAAAAAGTATATACAGCGCCTCCATTTTGACGGGAAACGAAGAAGCAACGCCTCCGTCTACTGTGCTGGGCAGTTTTGTTTCCCTTTCCTTTTACGGAATATGCAATATATACTTGCACACAGAAAACACGCAGAGCCTCCACTGCGGCGGGAATAATCAAACAGCGCCTCCGTTGACAGTGCTGGGCATTCACATTTGAATTCCTTATGTGCATATATATACAACTTGTATATATATATGTAGTACTTTCTTACAATCTTCTATATAAATGTGAAAGTATGTCTGTTATTCATACAATTCTACAGTTTTAGATCTATCGTCGCCAGATTTCGCATATGTATCAAGCGGGACCCGACTTAAACGATAGGCTACTTTAAAAGTTCGTCAGAGCTGGGCAAAATCCAAAAATTGGCGAAAAACCGTCGGGCAACAATGAACTTTCTGCCTCAACAATCACTTTCGGAATGTTTAAGCTGCTTTCCGTAAACGCAGTGCTGAGAATTACATAAACCTAGACGACGACAACGTACAGACTGAACCTGACACGACTAATATAGACACACCTCATTGTAAATTTCAGAAGAAAGCCAAAAAGAAGAGGTTGAAGATGAAGTGAATGTCGTCATTTTCACAAGAAAAAACAATGTCGGGGGACTTTTACATGCAGGTGCTGTCAACAGAGATCTCTAAATGTTTCACGGATCCTTCTGCTCAGGAAATGTGTCCGGGCCGCTTAAGTGCCTTGGAACAGTGCAACGCATCACTCAAGTGATCCCTAATTATGCAAGGATCATTTAATTAATCTGGGAAAGTTCCGCGGCTTACTTAAGTGATCTCTGAATGTGCCACGGGCCTACTTCAGTGATCTGAAAATGTGCCACGGCTCACTTAAATGCTCTGGAGTTGTGCCACAGGTCATTTAGACTATTTTTATGTACCGCTTAATTTCATTTTCACAAAATTGTGTTTGAGGGGGCAAGCCCCATCAGATAACCTTCAGGGCCACATTTGGTCCGCGGGTCAAGGGGTTACCATATATGGCTTAAAGGGTGGGCCGCAATGAATTTTTTAAACATAAATTTCGAGTTCTTATTCTTCAAATAGCATTGAAATTAACAGAAATCGATTATAATAAGATATGAAGGTATTTTCTTTCGAAATTTTAATTTTTTTAAAGATGTTTTTGCATAAAACAAAAATTCTCGTCAGGGGGAAGGGGGCGCACGAGCCCCCTATGCCCCCCGCTCCCGCGTACGTTTCTGATCCCACCAATGTGCGTTTTACTCACTATTTGGGTATACGAATAGTTAATGTATGTAGTGGACAGTATATAGTATAATCTTGAAGTAAATGCATTAAATAATGTTGCACAACAATATCAAATGATGAACATTTAATAATTAATTATTACTTTCAGCATTAATTGATTACTATTTTATTTTTTTTTTAATTATTTATTTTATTTCAGTTAAGGCATCGCTAGGTCACGGGAATATTTTTTAAGACGGTTGAAAAAAAACCTCAAAAACAGCCGATAGGTGGCGCTGACGTACACGTCAAAGAAAAGATACGCAAATAACGAACAGAATGCCCCCAAATCGTTTATTACAGCAGTATGTGTTACATATGACCACCACCATAAGGTATAACACATTGCAGGCGAGTCACAAATCCAGCAACGGCAGACAGTGCAGAAGGTCCACCTACACGGTTTACAACGGTGAAGTGGTTGTGGATTAGGAGCGCAAGTTCTGATAACCGTGTCATTTGCGTATTTCCACCGTAGTCACTCGTACCAGCGCCACCTTTCGGCTGCTTTTGTAATTATTTTTTTTTTCTCCTGTCTTAAAAAAACTCCAGTGGCCTATCGATGCTAACCCTACTACTACTTAACCGAACATGTACCTCGTACACATTCCTTTTCGGAATTTCTAACGAATCGGCACATGCCGGAATGAGTGTATGCTTGGCCCTAACGTATTTATGTTGTTGAGTTGCGCTTGTTTCGTGTTCATGCTGCCATCTGGCTTCCATTTTCTGAAGTAAGGATGGAAATGCTTGAATTTTCATGTTTTGTGAGTATCGTGTTGTAGGCCTGTCTACTCTCTGCGGAGAGACTTTTTTCAAATGGGAGATCGGCTCACATTCGTGCCTTGAAGCTGGAAAACCGCAGAAATCCAACTTCAGCCGACCACCGCATGTGCCGTCAACTGGGTTCGAACCTGGATCCTCGGGACGAGAGTCCAGCACGATGCCCACACGACCGCACAGCGGCCGATGCTAACCCTGCAAACCGTTTTTTATTTTGGTTATTTTCCCGGTTTTCATACATTTTTAAATTTTCTATGGACTTTTTGCCGACCCTGTATATACATATATACACGTGTGTGCATTGCATTCCTTGTTTTTAATTAAGTTTCTAATTTACGAATTTTCATTCCTACAATTCACTTCTTTCGTAAAACACATTAATTTATTAAATTAAAAAAAAGGAAACGACAAAAAAAATTTTGTTTTACTTGTTTTTAGCTCATTTTTACTCATTTTTACTCTGTTTTTTAATTTAATATATATATTTTTTCTCATTTTCACCAATTTTCTAAATTCTCCAAAACCATACCCTCTTCAATTGAACGTAAATTTGGAAAACCAATTTTTTTCAATGTAATCTCAGTTTCAATTTTATATTATTTAAAAAAAAGTATATTTATTGGTGACGTCTTTTTAAATTGGTGATTCATATTAAAATCACTAAATTATTTAAAGATTGCTCTCTTTTAAATAAAAAATGGAATTTCTTTGTTTTTTTTAAATTTCGTATAGTAGGTATATATTATTTCAAATATGGCTCGTGGAATTGTTTATGATTTTAATTTTATTTTACATATTTTACATAGATATGCAAATTTATTTCATTAAAAACGAATTACTAATTCGGAAATATTTCTCTGAATGTATTCCAAAAACTAATTTGTTTTTTTCTGAGATATTATTCACTTATTGTGTCTTATTTTTAGTTATTATATCAGTTATAATAATTTTCACTTATTATAATTACTAAATGAAGTACAAAAACATTAGTGTCGTTACTAGTAATTTAGATTTATAATTTTCAAAATATTAGTTTCTGAAGAAATTTTTATTTCACGTGTAATGTGCGTGTTTGTGTTTCCAATATTCCGAATGCACAAAACTATTATTTAAGAATTTTTCTCCGGTTTTTTTCGCAGTTATATAATTGCAGTAAATTATTTAATGAAATTAAAGTATTAGAAATAAACATCGTTTTTCATTAATTTTATAAAGATCTGATTATTTTTCCCAAAGAAAATGTGGTTTGTTTCCCCTTAGTTTTTATCCGAGAAATTTCATTTATATATGGAATTTTTCTTTAATATTCAATACTATTGATATGCAATTGCATTTACGTGCAGTTTTTTATTGACATGCAATCTGAGGGCCACGGCAGTGCGCCCGCCAAGTCGAGCAAAACAACATTTAACATCCTTTTCTGGAAGCAACTTAGGTACATATGAGACCCTCGTATCTCCGTATTAAAGTTGCTCAGAGACTTGAACATTTCCATCTCTAGAGTGTTTTGTAAACTCAATCAAATCACTGAATTTCAATATTTTTTGCATTTGTAGTTCTTGAGAAATTTGGATGCAAAATTTTTCATTATTTTGACACTGACTGACTGACTGACTGACTGACGATCATCAAAAATCCCAGACATTTCTAGCAGCCCTAGAAACATGGAAGTTAGTATGAAGGTAGTGTTTAGGATGCAAAGAAAGGAAATATTTAAAAATCCGCAAAATTCACTCTCAGGATCAGAAATACGGGAAAATCCGGAGTATTACCAATTGTCGCCAAAAAGCAATGCCAAGTGGTTGCAAGATTGCCAACTATAGTTGACCTCAGCATAATGTCCAGAAAATAAATGTTTTCTGGATATCTTGGGCTGAGAAAAAGCCATCTATCTCTCTAAATACTGTCCCACCTGGGGGCCATTTCTTGAAGTTGAGGCTACTACTGTTTCTACTTCAGTGTCTCACGCCACAGTGCGTGAAATAAGGAAGGCAGGGTCGTGTCACCAGTGGTGTAAATGGTAGCATGCTTGCCCGGTACGCAAGAGGGCCTGGGTTCGATTCCCAGCGGAGACAAGAGGACTTTTTTTTTTCCGAGTTCACCTCAGTACAATATCTGGGAAATATCTGTTTCCTCGATATAGTTGAAATTTGCTGAAGAATGGGGGAAAAATGGTTTTCACACATATACCGATGGTGGTTTAGTGCTGCGTCAATTCATTCGTTATAGCGCTATTGTCATTGATATATTTTCCTAAATTCTCTCATTTTCAATGGAAAATATGATCTAAATTTTATTCCAATTTTGATTCATGGACGAAGATTAATTCAAAAGGCATACAGGATATTTTTTTCCTCGTGAATTTTTCAGATCCAGGGCCCGTCTTAAGAGTATCATTGGCACCCCCGGGCCAAATGATTTTTCTGAGGCCCTACCTGGAAAATTCTCGAAAAATTCAACTACTTCGCGTTTTGAGAACTCAAAATTTGTCTTAAAGAAATTAATTGCAATTTACCTTCTAAGCCATATATGGTACATCCTTGGCCCGCGGACGAAATGTGGCCCTGAAGGTTATCTGATGTGGGTTGCCCCCTCGAACACAATTTTGTAAAAATGGACTAAGCAGCACATTCACAGATCGCTTAAATGACCCGCGGCTCAATTTCAGGGGACCGTGGCACTTGCAAAGATCATTTAAGTTACCCGCGACACATTTCCAGAACACTTAAAAGATTCCTTTAGAGACATGTGATGCAATTTCAGAGAACTTAAGCGGACCCCCAGCGCGGTTCTGCATCACTAAAATCCCCCCCCCCGGGAACATTCCCCGATTACTTATGTGATCCGTGACATAACTACGGATCACTTGAGTGACGCGTGGCACAGTTCCGGAGCACATAAGTGGCCCGGACACATTTCCTGAGAGATCCGTGAAGCATTTAGAGATTATTAGGGGATTTATCATTAGGGAGAATGTTTGCCCACAAACTAGCGAAAGATTTTCTCGTTTTTGACGCACCGAGTAAGATATCATTAAGAACATTTTCATAGAGGGTGGTTGATGACGTAAGCATCATCCAAACCCTCCCCCCGTCATCAAAAGTAAACAAATCGGAAACCGCCTCCCTCCCCCCCCATCGATGCTGACGTAATACTTGAATAACCCCATATTATTATAACTATTTTCGGATAAAGCATCTCGAGTCCTGGGTTCATTTTTTACATGAAATGTTTCTGATGGGATTTTTATTTACATGAAATTCAATTTAAATGCGATTGAATAAATTCAATTTATTATTTTAAATATTTTATTTAACTTAAAATTTAAATAAAAATGCATTTATTACATAAAAACTTTATATAGATAGCATTTTTACATATTGGCATACAATTTTATTTTTACGCAATTACAAGCCATTTCTAAAAGTTTCAATTTCAATGCAATCAACATTGTTTTAAATTTTCTTTTTTTTTCATTTGTCCGTAGAAACTTCAAAAACGAATGAAAACCGGGAAAAATAACCGAAATGAAGAACGGTCTGCAGGGTTAGCATCTCTCTAGGTCACGGGAATATTTTCTAAACCAGGAAGAAAAACTTGAAAAACAGCCGATAGGTGGCACTGACGTACACGAGTCAAAGAAAAGATACGCAATTAACGAACAGAATGCCTCCAAATCGTTTATTACAGCAGTATGTGTTCCACATGACCACCACCACAGGGGGATAACGCATTGCGGGCGAGTCACAAATCTAGCAACGGCAGAGTGCAACAGGTCCCCATACACGGTTTACAACGACGAACTGATTGTGGATTAGGAGCGCAAGTTCTTATAACCGTGTCATTTGCATATTTCCGCCGAATTCGCTCGTACCGGCACCACCCATCGGCTGTTTCTTCAGTTATTTCCCCCCCCCCCCAGTCTTAAAAAAATTCCCGTGACCTAGCGATGCTAACCCTGCAAACCGTTTTTCATTTCGGTTATTTTTCCCGGTTTTCATTCGTTTTTGAAGTTTCTACGGACTTTCTGCCCACCTTGTATTTCTACGTGTACACTTGTGTTTCCAAACTTTTATCCATTTTCCTAAACGGCTTTTTGGTGTTTTAACGGAGAATAAATAAATAATAAAATTACATTACACTGCTCAAAACAATTAGGGGAGCACATGGTTTTAACAAAATTACGCAAAGATGTATACCGATAAGTAACATAAAATGATTCATCCATAATTTAAAGCCTAGCAGGAAACGGAAGAAGAAAACTTCATACGCAAATCAAAGTTCATGACGTCAAAAACCAGAAAAAGGAGATAAGGGCAGAAACCGGGATGTTGCAGAAACGTCTGTTTTACTGCCGTAACTGTGAAATTCGATTGCGCAGTATTTTTTTTTTTGAGACAAGGTGACTTGAGGATGTCTCAACAACGTGATTTACCGGAATCCATGGCATGGCGTGTTATAGGCAGACTGGAACCCGGGCAAACACAACGTAGTGTTGCCCGGACGCTGTTGGAGTCGCCAGAAGAGTTGTTGCAAGGCTGTGGAATCGAGTCCAAGAAACAGGAAATGTCAGACGTCGACCAGGGCAAGGTCGGCCACGCGCCACTACAGCAACTGATGACCGGTATGTACGGTTAACAGCCCGTCGAAACAGAACAGAGAATGCTATGCAGCTGCAAAGACGGTTGCTCTTGGCAACAGGACGAAGGGTGTCCAGCCAAACAGTACGTAATCGGCTTCATGAGGGAGGCCTCTATGCACGTAGGCCAATGGTCTGCATTCCGTTGACCCCACGCCACCGTGCGGCCCGAAGAAGATGGGCTGCTGAACATCGAGATTGGGAGCAACATTATTGGAGCCAAGTGCTGTTTACAGACGAGTCCCGATTCAGTCTGGAGTGTGACACCCGACGTGTTCTGGTATGGAGGGACAGGGGCACTCGAAATAACCCCGCATTCGTTCGTGAAAGGTCACAATACAGACGAGCTGGTTGGATGGTATGGGGTGGAATCAGCATAGGCGGACGTACGGACCTGCATATCATTCGGAATGACACTTTGACGGCCCGTAGGTATGCAGACGAGATACTGCGACCTCATGTCATCCCTTACACTGGAGCCATTGGAGATTCCTTTGTTTTCCAGGATGATAATGCCCGACCGCATAGAGCTCGTCTGGTGGAGAACATGCTTGAAGCTGAAACAATACAGCGTATGGAATGGCCAGCATGCTCTCCTGACCTGAATCCGGACGACGCATTGCTGCGTGACCAAGGCCGCCTGTTACTGTCCGAGACTTGCAGATTGCACTTCTTGAGGAGTGGAACAGTATTCCCCAAAGTCTGATCGATAACCTCATCGCATCCATGGCAAACAGGTGTGCAGCAGTCTTAGCTGTTCGAGGAGACCACACGCCCTATTAAAACTCATGCATCATGTCTAAACAGTACTTTTTTTTATCGTTTACATGTAACCAAATTGTTGCCCTAAATCATCTTTTCATGTTTTTTCCATATTTCCAAAGAACTAAAGCTTAATTCCAAATTTTTTTACGTCTTTTTTCTGTATTGCGCATTGATACGCGTGTACTATCCATTGTATGTCAATACGTGGCTGTCTCGCACGGTTTTCTTCATTTTTTTGCTTGCTCCCCTAATTGTTTTGAGCAGTGTATTAAAAATGAAATTTGGGGAAAGAAATTAAATTTTCATAAATCTTTCACCTGAAACTTAAAAAAAAATAGAAAATTCCATCAAAATTAATCAAAGAATCTCGATCGATCCCACGAATGTTAACTATCAATTACAAATAATCCATGTTAAAAATATTCACTGAAATAATTCTTTTATTTATTTGCCAGAAAAATTACTAAAAATTACATTTCGAAAAATTCCGGATAAAGAAAAAAATTCAATTTTTCCTTTTCCCCGCTCTGTATTTTTTCCTCGTTTTCCCTCGATGATATGGAGAATAAAAAGGGGAAAGAATCGTGTGTGTGTGTGTGGGAATAGTTTGAAATGATGAAATGCGGAAGATTCCATTTTCTCGGAAGAAACAAATACTTACATGTTGATTTTCAGGTTTTTACTTTATTCCCCTTTTGTGCCTATTGCATTGAGCCTCAATCCTTATATATTTTTCATGCATTTTTTTTTTTTTCATATTATTTTTTCACCAAAGTAACAACACTGCTTGATATGCTTTGCACGCAAAACCTCTCGAAAACAGACAAAAGAAGAAATAGGAATCGAATGGTACGCAGGTGTTGATAGAAGAAAACATTATCCTGTATGTTTTTTTTTTTGTTGTTTTCCTGGAAAAATAAATATATATCTTGAATTTCTCTTCCTTTTGTAGTTTCTTTGTTTCAGTTTTTCTACATTGAAAAATTTCATGTGTAATTTTCTTTTCTCTGGCTCTTCTTTCATGTGAGTCTGCAACATGGGAGGGGAAAAAATTTCCAACGTCTCCGACAGCTGTACCTAGTAATTTGCATACTGTTATTCCCTTTTTTTTTATTACTTGAGGGGATATAATTCTCAAATAGTGAAAAGATTTTGCATTTTGTTACATTTTTTTGGGGAATTTTTAGATCGATTTGTGCTTTTTTCTCGCATCGTGTTGAACAGCGAGTGAAATAATTAGATGATGGTTGCTAGTATTGTCTAAAGAAAATAAATATACGCATGTTTTAAATATTTATTTAGGGATGTGTCTTTTTTTAAGGTTTACAGTTGTTTTATATTGTTTCTTAAATATTGCTAAATTGTTAAGAAGTATCTTCCGCTTGCCGACCGGAATAGTTTCTTACTGTATGCATAGCCGGGCTGGGGGAGCCTAGGCTGGGATCTTTCACAGGCCTCTCAGACCAGACTTTGAGGGCGCCCCTTTATGGTTGATTTATGATTAAGACATGATGAGAATCGTAACGGGCTGCAGGGTTGGGGTCCCGACAGCCCCCCCCGTCCTTGTGCGGGGGCTATGAATATATGTCCGAATCTACAGCTCGCTTCCAGAAGCTATGCACACCATGTACGTATTTCTAGGGTTTCAGGAAAATTGACTGCCCGAAAATTCCCCGGCAACGATTCATCGACGGAAAATTCACCGACAACGTTTGGACATAAGCCAGTAAGGGAGGAAGGAAAGACTTTTTGAAGGAGCGAGCGAGTGACTGTGTCAGTGAACGAGTAACAGAGTGAGCGACCAAATGATTGAGCGTATAACAGAGTGAACGAACTAGTAAGTTGATAGAATGAGTGATCTAGTGAGATGATGATGATGATGAGTGACCCAGTGACTGAATGACAAAGTGAGCGGTCTAGTAAATGAGAGATCTAGATATTAGATCTAGTGAGAAAATGATAGAGGAAGTGAGTAATCTGGGGAGTAGGTGAGGAATCTAGTGAGTGAGTGGTATGATGAGCGTTGAGAGTGAGTGACAGAGGGAGCGATCCAGTGATAGAATGCGCTACCTAGTGATTAACTGAGTGACATGGGGAGTGAGTGAGCGAGAGCGAGCTAGAGCTGTAGTGACCGGCTGGTTTCCTTCAT
This sequence comes from Pholcus phalangioides, assembly GCF_987345545.1. Classification (NCBI taxonomy): domain Eukaryota; kingdom Metazoa; phylum Arthropoda; class Arachnida; order Araneae; family Pholcidae; genus Pholcus; species Pholcus phalangioides. The sequence goes on along the minus strand of NW_028301617.1, from coordinate 11,512,789 downwards.
TCATTCACTCACTCGTTCAATTGCTCACTGGTTCACTTACTCATGTCGAACTGATGTCGGTGAATTGTTGGTTGTTAAATTTTCCCTAGCGGTGAATTCATATCGGTAAATTTTCCGGACATGATTTCTAGAGGCACGAACATTGCTATGAACTACCGGGCACTTGAAACATGAAATGTTGGAGCTACTAATCTAGATCAGTGTTTCTTAACCTTTTCTTAGCCCATGGCCCCCTTCGGATCACGTTTCATTCTCGTGACCACCACCACCACTTGCCTTACCCAGAGTCCCTGCTCTAATCGAGAAAAACCCTTCTCACTAAATTTAGTTTAAACTAAATTTATAAGGAACAGAAATTTTATAAATAAGGTCGACCTATGGGCCAAGCAAGGATCCGGAATGGGGGGAGGGATAGAAGCAATCACCCCCGTCCCCAAAGAATATATTGCCGCATTATATGGACAAATTGGTCCGCCGGGACGATCTACAATAAATCGCTCCGCCCTACATATCGCCCTGGATTCGCGCCCTCAATGAGCACAGAGTGAGCGACCAAATGATTGAGCGTATAACAGAGTGAACAAACTAGTAAGTTGGTTGAAAGTAACCCGAACAAAAAGGAAACTCATTCAGTGAGTTTCCTTTTTGTTCGGGTTCTATACGGAATCATCTCAACATGACTTGATGTCGCCATGTAGGCATTCAATAGGCATAAGACCTCCGAATGGGCTCCATGCGTTAAGTTCTATGGGCCCTGAAAGTAGTCATACCTCCTAAACCACCTGCCAGGGCGCACGAATCTCTGAAATTGTAAGTGGAATCTTGGAATGTATCGCTATAATTTCATGGCAGTTTTTGCAACGTATCGCTAAATTTGGATGTTTAGTGCTGAAATTTTATGTTTAGTAGGTCTTAGGGCATATTACTGAAATTTGATGCTTGGTAGGCGTTAGGACATGTCGCTGAATTATGACGTTGTTTGGTAGGTCTCAGGAAATATCGCTAAAATTTGATGTTTAGTAGGTCTTCGGACAAAACCCTGAAATTTCAAGTGAAATCTTGGAAAGCATCGCTGAAATTTAATGACAAGTCTTGCAACGTATTGCTATAATTTTTAGTAGGTCTTAAGGCATATTGCTGAAATTCGATGATTGGGCATACCTTAGGACATATCGCTGTAATATCACGTTGTATAGTAGGTTTCAGGAAATATCACTAAAATTTGATTGGTGAGTAGGTCTTAGGATACATCGCTGTAATATGACGTTGTTTAGTAGGTTTCAGGAAATATCATTAACATTTTATGTTTAGTAGGTCTTAGGACTCGTCGCTAAAATTTTAAGTGAAATCTTGGAACGCATCGCTAAAATGTCATGGCAGTTCTTGCAACATATCGCTAAAATTAGATTGTAGGTCTTACAGCATATTGCTAAAATTTGATGCTTAGTAGGTGTTAGGAAATCGCTGAAATATGACGTTGTTTGGTAGGTTTCGGGAAATATCGCTAAAATTTGATGTTTTGTAGGTCTTTTGACACATCGTTCAAATTTGAAGTGAATACAAATACAAATACAATACAAATACAACGTCACAACAGACAAAATGCCCAACGAGGTGGCAGATAAAAAGATGCCCATAAAAATATGGTGTCATATATTTCAAAAATATACCAACCCAATTATAAACAATATATACACATGATAAAATATTATGCAATGCCCATAAATAATACTTATGGTTGTCTTATTCTAAGAATGGATAGAGCTTCTCGATTTACCCCAACATGTTTATCGTATTTCTTTATAAACGTGTCAATTGTGTTACAATTTACTACCTCCGGGGGTAAGCTATTCCATTAATTAACAACCCTGTTAGAGAAAAATTCCCTGCGACACCATAGACTTACATTGTCCCTCACCAATCGATACTGGTCTCCCCTTGTAAAAGCAGTCGATTGGCGGTGTACTAAAAGTTCATGGTCCATCCTATCCATCCCATTGAAAATTTTGAACACTTCGACCATATCTCCTCGACACCTGCGTTCATCCAATGTAAACATATTCAAAAAATGAAGTCTCTCTTCATAACTCAAGCCCCGTGTGCCAATAAGGACACTCGTAGCTCTTCTATGCACCCCTTCAACCAAGTCTATGTCCCTCTGTAGGTATGGTCTCCAAAACCTTCTAGCATATCCCAGTCCAAGACGAACTAAGCCTCGAAAAAGCGGAAGAATGACTTTAGGAGAACGCGAAGAGACCTTTTTGAAAATGAGAGCAAGCATTCTATTCGCTTTTTTGACCACCGCTGAACAATGTTCAGAAAACCTAAGTTGCTCGTCAATGAGAATTCCCAAATCGGTGACCCTAGTTGCATCCGGGATAGTGCACCATTCAACTCGTAAGAGAACCGTGGGTTGTTCGAACCAAAATGAGCGACCATGCACTTATCTACGCTAAACGTCACGCTCCATTCATTTGCCCATGCTGCAATCCTGTTTAAGTTGGTCTGGAGCAACTCCCTATCGCTTTCATTCCCGATTACCCCCATTAGCTTCACATCATCTGCGAATTTGCTAGTAATCCCATAGACACCCTGATCGAGTTTGTCGATAAAAAGTGAAAAAAGTATGGGGCCAAGGACACTTCCCTGAGGAACTCCACTTGTGACGTCTGTCCAACCAGAGAATTCCCCGTTCACCATAACTCGTTGCGACCTATCTCTTAACCACGATTCTATCCAATTCAGCAAGTTGCCCCCTATCCTATTCTAGTCTAGTGTAAACGCTTCAAGAGTTTGCCATGTTGGACCCGATCGAATGCCTTATGGAAATCAAGCTAAACAACGTCGACATTTTTGCTCTTACCCAAAGCATTAGTCACGCAATCATAGAAGCAAAGGAGGTTAGTTACACATGACTTCCCCTTTCTGAACCCATGCTGATTATCCGACAATACATTATTCTCGTCTATCCACCTCACAAACTGCCTTTTGATGATAATTTCCAAAATTTTCGAGAGGGAGCTCGTCAAACTAACTGGACGATAATTTGATACCACTTCTCCACTACCCTTCTTAAATATCGGAACAACGTTAGCCAGTTTCCAATCTCTCGGGACGATACCCTCAGCAACACTACTCCTGTATATCTGTGCGACTGGCCCCAACAATTCATTAGCACCTTCCCTGAGAACCCTGGGATAGATATCATCTGGTCCTGGTGCCTTGCTTGCACATACATTTCTTAGGAGATTTAGAACCTCCACGTCTTCTACTTGAATATCGTTGAGGGATTTAATACCCCATGCAACACCCGTATATCGAATATCATTATCTCCATTAAAAACCGACGCGAAAAAGTCATTGAAAGCACTACACATGCCTACATTGCTCCCTACCCTAGAGTCTCCTATCGAGAGGGGGCCAACTGTCCCCTTACATCCATTATTGACGTATCGAAAAAATGATTTTGGGTCAGAGCCAATGTTATCTGCCAACCTAGATTCAACTTCCTTTTTACTATCCCTTATCGCTTTCTTCAACAGTCTTCTTTTATCAGTAAACAATGATAGGTCACCTCGTCCACTTTTATACTCTCTGAATGCTCTTTTCTTTTCAAGATAAAGGTTCCGCACGCTATCCGTGAACCATAGAGGGTGTGATGTACAAACACGCTTTTTTCGAACAAAGGGTATGACGTCGTGAAAAACAGAGGTCAGCTTCGTACTAAATTCTTCCCATTGACTTACCACCCCTACTGATTCCAACCGGTCTTTGAAAACTTCCGCCAACCTTGTTCTCAAAACATCAAAGTTAGTTCTCCGAAAACAAGGAAAAGGAACCAGTCTTTTGTTATCAACCTTACCCGAGGAAAAGTTACAGTGAAATCTGACGATACGATGATCACTGGAAGAAAACTCTTCCCCCACCGAAACATGTTCAACTAGATCCTCAGAACTAGTAAGAACTAAATCCAAAATAGCAGTACCCCTAGTGGCTTCTGATACATGCTGATACAAAAAATTTTCGAGCACCAACTTAAGAAAGTCTCTTTCATACTGATTTCCAGATGAAAGGTTCTCCCAATCAATACCCGGGTAATTGAAATCCCCTAGTATGAGAACCCTCTTTCGCTTACACGTGTAGGAAATTTCATCATGAATTTTTGCGATGTAGTTTTGATCCCTATTCGGTGGATTGTAACAAACCCCAACAATAAGCTTATGACGTCTTTTGTTCTCAAGTTCAACCCATATGGTTTCAATATCACTTCTCTGCACGTCACACTCTCTAGCCTTCAAACAGGATTTCACGTATATCAACACTCCACCCCCTTTCCTATCAGATCTATTTCTCAAAAAAGTATCGTATCCTGAGATGTGTAAGAAAGATTCATCCCCATCGTTTGCCCAAGATTCTGTAATGGCTATAAGATCCAAGCCCTCCACAACTATCATCTGAACCACAACTGAAATCTTGGAAACCATCGCTGAAATTTAGTGACAAGTCTTGCGACGCATCGCTGAAATTTCATGAAAAGTCTTGCGACGTATCGCTGAAATTTCATGAAAAATCTTGCGACGTATCGCTGAAATTTCATGACAAGTTTTGCGACGTATCGCTGAAATTGGATGTTTAGTAGGTCTTAGGACATATTGCTGAAATTCGATGATTGGTAGGTCTTAGGACGTATCTTTTACGTTTATTACGTTCGATATGACATATGGCTGAAATTTTAGGTTTAGTAGCTCTTAGGACATTTCGTTGAGGTTTGATGTTTAGTAGATTTTAATGACATATTTGTTAAATTTGATGATTACTAGGTCTTAATGACATCGCAGGAAATTTGATTCTTAGTAATTTTATCTCTAAAATTTAATCTTCAGTAGGTTTCTCAGAACGTATAGAGCTTTGCAGTTCTAAATGCTTTGATGTTACCTACCAATGCAAATCTAAAAAAGTAGCTCAGCATCTGAGTTTTTCCTGAGTTTAAAATCAAAATAAACATAATTTTAAAGTTCTTCAAACATTGTTGTACGGAAAACGTATCTGCTTAGATTTACCAAGGGTATTTGAAATTCAGAAGACTTATTTTCAGTATCGTCTAATCAATTTGATGCACATTGCATCACGTTATGTAAGAAGAAGGGAGCTCATATTACGTTATATAAGAAAAGAAAGATTAGATTACGTTATATAAGAAAAAGAAAGATTTCATTACGGTATATAAGAAAAAGAAAGATTACATTACGTTATATAAGAAAACGAAAGATTACATTACGTTATATAAGGATAAAGGGAGACGTTTCTTGTATCACGCCAAGAGAATTGGAGACAATACATAGATAGACGCAACACCAAATTTCTTAAATTCTTTCGGAAAATTGTATAAACGAAGTCATTCAAAGATTCGTCGTTTTAAATTTTATGTACATTGTATCACATTATGTAAGAGGAAGGGAGCTCATATTACGTTATATAAGAAAAAGAAAGATTGCATTACGTTATATAAGGATAAAGGGACACGCGTTTCTTGTATTACGTCAAGAAAATTGAAGAAGATATATAGACACAACACCAAATTTCTGAAATTCTTTGAGAAAATTGTACAAACGAAGTTATTCAAAGAGATTCGTCGTCTTAGTGAATACATCTCTTACTCCAATCCTCTATTATATATTTCATTTTCTTTTCTTAGTCATCCTTCGGCTTTCAGTTACTCCATGCAACGATATCACCAGATGGCGCAACAACAACACAACCGAACAGTCAAGAAGTTGATGTTGAGAAGTGCCAGGGAAAAGGAACGACAAAACGGGCAGGAATTGGCTAACTTATTTCGGGAGAAAACAGGCAAACAAGAACGGGAAAACGGGAGAGAGCAAAAAAAAACAAAAAAACAAAAACGAACTATTAAGCAGAAGGAGTTAGTCGTACCAAGCTGTCAACAGAATATTTCATGAACTGGAAGGAAAAGGAAAAAAAAAAACGGGATTTTTTTTTCCTCCTTTTTTTTCCTGTGAACTTACCTGTCACAAACATTGCTTGGGATCTCAAACGACAAGTAGAAATCAATCCTTACGTTTAGTTTAAGATTCTTTTCATCCCTAGAGCAAAATACCCTGCGGCAAAGAGAAGGTTTATTTGTACTCCCTCTGGTGTATAACAGCAAACATCTAAGGATTTATTCGGATACAGGAGTTTTACCGCACTCTGCTGACCGCATACAATCTCGGTATACCACGGTATAGGAGCGATTTACTACTGTAGCTTTACCCAGACAACAAAAGGTGAGATACAGTCAAACCCCGTTGTAGCAAAAGTCAAGCTTAGTGACAAACGTTTTCAGCGAACAAATCTTCCATACATAGGGATTACACACGTTAATTTCTAATTCGGTATAACGCCAAACTCGTTATAGCGCCAGAAATTTGTGAGATGAATTTTGGCGTTACATCGGGGTACGAATATATTTTAGAATCGCTGCCGATCATTATTGAGAGTTTCACTTTCGATAGCTGCTGAATGTCCACGTTTAATTTGACCTCATCAACACACATTGCTGTAATAAACGATTTGGAGGCATTCTGTTCGTTATTTGCGTATCTTTTCTTCGACTTGTGTACGCCAGTGCCACCTATCGGCTGTTTTTTGAGTTACTTGTTCCTCCTGTCTTTATTTTTTTTTTTAAATTCCCCCGACCTAGCGATGCTGACCCTGCAAACCGTTTTTTATTTCGGTTATTTTTCCAGTTTTTATGACTTTTTAAAGTTTCTACGGACTTTTTGCCCACCCTGTAATGATGATACTGCCAAAGTGCGAAATTGGCCAATTTCTTTAAATATTGACTCAGCCAAAGTCCGATAACAAAAGACATGATTCGGGACCATCGCCAAGTTGGCGTATCTTTTCGTGATAACCATGTTCACGTTAGTTAGGGAAACCAATCATACCGCAGTCACGACGCGGCAATCATCCCCCCCCCCAACCACAAATTCGGCAGAAAAAACTATGTTTATATAATTATTTTTATAGATTTTTCTCTAAAATTTGTTTTTTTTTCTCTCGTCATATAGAGCTAATCAAATACAGCTGCTATCACAGGTTGGCGATAAAAAAATTGATTTGTCTCCTTCCTGGTCGTCTTACATCAGCACATCGAGCTTTGGCCAGGGATCACCGGCCACTTCAAGAAATGGCCGAATCATTTCTGCACTTCGGTCTTTGGTCAAAACTCTGGGCCGATTTGCGAATTAACCCGTCGCAAAGTAACCGCACTTCGCGCCCAATTCGCGATGCACGAAGCCCAAAATTGTCCAGTTCGCGAAGTGGCCAGCCAGATCACGAATCTGCCAATTTGAGTTGTAAATTGTCCCGACAACGTCCGAATTTCGGACCTTGGCCAGCCAATTCATGAAGTGTTAGTCCCTGGTCAAAGTCCGATAACGAAAGACATGATTCGGGATCATCGTCAAGTTGACGTATTTTTTCGTGATAATCATGTTCACGCAATTTATAACAACCTATCATACGCAGTCACGATACGGCATTCAGCCAGCACCTCCTAGAGATAGAAGGCCTCCGCTCGGGTTGCAATAAGCGTCACTACCTAGCAGGTTTGCTACATTTCGAAACACAGCATGCTATTTCGTTCCCTCTTATTTTGGCGTAGAATCTTCCTGATTGGCACACAAACACCACGTGGTGATTGGATGAGTGGGCATAGAAATCGCCAATTCTGAGCCCGATCATTCCGCACAACGATGATACTGGTACGGGCAGGGAATTTTTTTCCCCCTCAATATTCTGAGGGAAAATGGACTTCTCACTGACGTCACAAACAGCCGTGCGGGGGCCTCCTATCCATACTAGGTGCTGATTCAGCACATCGAGTTTGGCCAGAGGTGTCCTGCCACTTCTCGAAACGACCATCCAAAAGTCCGAATCACTTCTGCAATTCGAACTTTGGCCAAAAACTCTTGGCCAGTTCGCGACTTGGGGCTTTGGCAGGACTAAAGAGGGGGGTAATTCCAGAAAGGTATATAGGTTTGCAAATATCGACGATTTTTAAATGCTTCGATACTTTAAATGTAAATGTTCCATGCAAATAAAAATTCTCGCAGCTAAATGGACAGGAAGATGCCAGAAAACCTAAAAAAATGCCCTACATTGGTAACGACAGCGTTCGAATCAGTATTCTAATCACGATGTTTTTTGGCCTGTTTACATGCCGAGACCACGAGGAATCAATAAAGCAATTTCAATAAAAGTGCTCCTTGCATTTGCTTTACGGCACAAAAGTACATTCATTCGCGTTCTTCCTTTTCTGCTGCTTACCGTTTATTTTTGGATGCCGTTTTAAGGATACGTGCGGAGATTGAAAACAACTCAATTGTCAAGACAACGTCGAAGAAAATAGCCGGAGAAGGTAACTCTGTATATCCGTATCATTGATTGGTCAAATACTGAAGTAAAATATGGACTTTTGTTGTTGTTTCGTTTCTGGATGGAATGTCGATGCGTTCTTAAGAGCGACCAAGTACGTAATTTTATGTGTTGGGAAATGTTTAAAAAAAACTGTTTTAGTTTCCGAAAAATTGATTTTAAAGTATTATAAGGACACCATTTCCGTTGGTATTTGCGTCAGTGTGCGGAAAATTCGCCGACAACGATTGGCCGCCGTGCAATTCACCGGCATCGGTTCGACAGTGTTGAATGAACGCGTGAGTAAAATTATCGGGAGGGCAAGTGAACGAATGAATGAGCGAAACCGGCCTGTCACTGGAGCTAGCTCACTGACTCAACAGGTCAGTCAGTCGATCACTGGTTATTAGCTCATTCTATAACTCGCTCACTAGGACGCTCCCTCTGTCACTCCCTCACTAGGTTGCTTAATATATATATACTTGCTCACTAGATCACTCACTTCTCACCTGATCACTCAGTCACTCTCTCAGTAGGTCGGATATTTACTTGATCTCTAGTAAGCTCCTTTAATCTTAAGGTCACTAACTTGCTCATCAGGTCAATCAGTTTGCCATTCACTCACTGGGTCGCTCATTCTATCATCAACTCACTAGGTCGCTCATTCTATCATCAACTCACTAGGTCACTCAATTGGTTGCTCACTCTGATATACACTCAAATCACCTGGTTGCTTTTAAATAGTATTATAAGGACACCATTTCGTTGGTATTTGAGTCCGTGTCTGGAAAATTCGCCGACAACGATTGACCACCGTGCAACAATTCACCGACATCAGTTCGACAGTGTTGAATGAACGCGTGAGTAAAATTATCGAGAGGGCAAGTGAACAAATGAATGAGCGAAACCGGCCTGTCACTGGAGCTAGCTCGCTCTTGCTCACTGACTCAACAGGTCAGTCATTCAATCACTGAGTTCACTCATTCTATTGCTCGCTCACTAGGACGCTCCCTCTGTCACTCCCTCACTAGGTTGCTTAATATATATACTTGCTCACTAGATCACCTACTTCTCACCTGATCACTCAACCACTCTGTCAGTAGGTCGGATATTCATTTGATCTCTAGTTCGCTCATTTAATCTTAAGGTCACTAACTTGCTCATCAGGTCAATGACTTTGTCATTCACTCACTGGGTCGTTCATTCTATCATCAACTCACTAGGTCACTCAATTGGTTACTCATTGGTTGCTCACTCCGTTATACACTCAAATCACCTGGTTGCTTTTAAATATTATAAGGACACCATTTCGTTGGTATTTGAGTCCGTGTCTGGAAAATTCACCGACATCAGTTCGACAGTGTTGAATGAACGCGTGAGTGAAATTATCGAGCGAGCAAGTGAACGAATGAATGAGCTAGCTCGCTCTTGCTCACTGACTCAACAGGTCAGTCAGTCAATCACTGGGTATTAGCTCATTCTATTACTCACTTACTAGGACGCTCCCTCTGTCACTCCCTCACTAGGTTGCTCAACACTCTTTCAGTATAGGTCGGGTATTCACTTGATCTCTAGTTCGCTCTTTTAACCTTAAGGTCACTAACGTGCTCATCAGGTTAATCACTTTGTCATTCACTCACTGGGTCACTGGGGGGATTAATAATTGTTAATGGTATATATTTTCCAGATCCATAATGAAAAAATCCCAGCAATTGCTATTTTCTTAAAAATGGCAAGAAAAATACCATAAATGCAGATATTGGCTTCTCGAGAGTAACTATGTCTACGAAAATTTCCAAATTTTTGGGGAAGCAAGACCCACTGTACAAAATTCCAAGAATGGTGGTGTAGGCAAAGAAAAAGGATTATACTTTCACTTTGGCCATTCCTACCCCCAAACACCTACGCCCATTCCAAAAGCCTACGGACAGAAACTACCATAAGGTCACATGGCAGAATGAGATTGCAGACTCATATAGTGACGAATCTTTCTTTGATCACACACACACACACACACACACACACACACACACACACACACACACACACACACAACAAAAAAAATTTCAGGGCCAAAGAGTGGATCAAGTCCAGTAAATTCTGATTTAACATTGAATTTGCCACTTTAATTATTGTTTTTGAATTTTCAAATTATGACCCATATTTAAGTTAGTCTTCATACTACAACAATAAAAAGAAAATTATCCTCTAAATCAGTGGTTCTCAACCGGGGGCCATATGGCTCCCCCCTAGTGGTACTGGGATACTTCAAGGGGGGCCACGGAAGAAAATTTAGAAAGGGGCCGTGACAGCTAGTTTGGAGGGCTGCTAAGAGCTGAGAAGAAAAATTAAGGTGTGAAGAAGGAAAGCTTTTATATTAGTGACTATACACTTACAGAATCCAACAAAACCACCCACAAAAACAGGGCCGTCTTAGGGCATGGACCCATCCGGGCCTCACCGTCTACATTTTGCAACAAGTTCTCTAGGATGGGGTTTCTCGCAGGCCCCCGGCTACATTTTTCACAGACCCCCTTCTTTATGTTAAATTTATAGTGTGAAAAACAAAAAAAAAAGTGATGAAAACCATATCAGGCCCCTGGCTGCAGCTCTGTCAGTCCCACTCTCGTGAGGAGTCTCATGCCGGGGTGGGGGGGGGGGTTTCATGTCCATAAGTGACCACACCTTATGATATTTTGTATAGTACAATAAATTTTGAAAATAAGTAGGAAATATGTAGGCTGTTTATTTCCAGCTAAGTTATGGGACCACCACAGCATCACTTCGCCTAGGGGGCCCATGATGTTCAGACGGTCCTGAGTAGAACTCGGATTAGAGGGGCAGCTCAATAAATTCTAGGCCAGTGGCCTGGAGGCCAATCTTATTTCCAAAATTTTCATTCAGTATAAATTCACTGAAAAAATCAATTCAATACGTATAAAGGATCTTGATTCTTGATGAAGGGCGAAGACTCTCTGAAGGGCGAAGACTCTGGGTAAGACAGGGGAGCCACGAGAAAAAAAATGCTTCAAAGTGGGCCACGGGCAAAAAAAGGTTAAGACACACTGCTCTAAATCACTTTAGGATTCAACTGGTGTTAATAAACTTTAACCTTGATTATCTCAAAAAACTGTAATTTATGGACTTGATTCATTTTAGCTCTGAACGCCTCATGTGTAAATTTTGAAAGATATTCAAATTTAAGTACCTTTGACCTGTGAAGACCGGACTCACCCCGCTTCCCATCTCGTAGAGATATCGAAGCGCCCCGAAGGATGGGTGTATCCGGAACGTTTTATTAAAAACAACGTAACATGACCCCCTCAGAAGAAGGCAGCAGAATATAAAATAAATTACATAAAAATTGATCGTCAACCTGAAGTCATATAACAAATAAATTAAATCTAGACTAGTGTTTCTCAACCTGGGGCCATACAGCTCCCTTGCTGGTCCTGGGATGTTCTTAGGGATCCATGGATGGAAATCAGAAGAAAGGTGAGCCACGGCAAGTGGTGAAGGGGACCACAAAGAACTGTGAGGAAATAAGCTTCCATGTGAAACATGGTGGGCAGAAATGCGACTACTTTGAGGATCTAGCAGTAGTCGTTGGTACTAGGGCAACATTAACCTGTGTCCATATCCCGGGGCTTCATGTCCACCAGACTTACATGATGAGATCTGGTGCTATGATTTTCGCGTGTAAGCTGTTACCCAGCTAAGTATGGGGCCCCATAACATTACTCTGCCTTGGCACCCATGATATTGAGACTCTGATGCATAGAACCCCACATGAAGGAAGCTCACTGAAGCTGCCCAGGGTAGGCACGGACCCAGGGTGAGATCCCATTGGATCGGGAGGATTGATTTATTACGTAGGTTCGTTCCGTATTTTACAGGTGCTTATTTTTCCCCATAAAATTCGCCCCTAATGGGTTGGATGGAAAGTGGATCCGTGCTTGGCCTAGGGTTAAAGAAATCGACTGTATTTACAAATTTTGAAATTTTGTTCATTATAAATTTAGTTCTGACTGAATTCAATTCAATAAGTCTCAGATGAGAGTATGGGGGTTACTTGATAAGACTGTGGGGGGGGGGGGGCACGAGAAGAAAATATGGTCAAAAGGGCGGGGGCCACGGGCTGAAAAATGTTGAGAAACACTTATCTAGGCAATCAACGCCAATGGGCAATCAAAACTATAAACGGGATTATAAGATGGTGGTTTATAGCCGTCCATCCCATAAGAACAAATCTAAGTACCGTATAACAAGAAAACTAGACGTGATGGTAATTTCTTCAAGATCAGGTCTGGAATCTCGGCACCCAAAAAAAAAAAAACCAATTAAGAACAGCTAAATTTTTCCAATTTTAGGAAATCCTTGCAGACTAGTGTATAATCGGTACATTCATATCGAATAATCCATGTAAACGAAATAATCCAAATACAGCCTATCATCGTTCCCCTTCCCCGAGTTTTCAAACAGATACCATTTAAAACAATTCCAATCGAAGAAATCTGAGAAATTTCCGCATTTTAAGGGAAAAAATATATCTTTAGAAGACATTAAATTCTTCACTGTACTTATGCATATAGATCTTCAAAATTACCTTTTTTTCCTCAAAAAAAGAAAACCAATACATTCCTCAGCACGGACTAAACCTTATCGTCTCTTTTAACGATGCAATTTTACTTACTTTTTTTCCCAATGTGTTTATTGAATGTAAGTCGTTGCAGATGGGACGGAGGTCCATTGCTGTTCATTACCGTTAAACTTCGGGCGTTTTATTTTATTTCATTTTACTTTCCGATCGAAAAAGATGGCGGCATTTGATAGAAACGAAATAAGTAGAGAGAAAAATTAAGATTAACAAAAAAAAAAAACGAGTAAATGGAGGATATATATATATATAAGAGCACGGTGAAGAAAAGCCGTGAAAGGAAAGCAAAGTAAAGGGGGGAAAAAAATGGGTCTTGGGTTTCACGCTGATGGCCTTGCCTAAGACATTTAACGTCAACGGGATAAGGAAGGTCTTTAGATGCCAAATCGACGTGATGATATCGCCAGTCTTTAATCAAAGTTGTTGCTGCTGCTGCTGCTACTGCTGTCGAAAATAATAATAAAATAATAAAAAAAAAACAACCCTATATCCCGATCGATCGATCGTTCCAGGGGAAGTCAAGTCAGTTCGATGGATGGAAGCCAATGTGGAGCCAGAGGAGAAAATATCGCACGCGATCTCATAGACGTTTTCGCTGTCAGATATACGAGCGCAAGAGTTTTTATATATATATATCTAACGCCACGCGCTTGTCTATTCCTTAACGGTGCTTAGGGCATATGGAGTTGATGGTGACAGGCAGTACTTTATTTCGGAACGTCGAACGTCCTTGTCGTCGGAAAAATAAGGAACGGTAATAATGGAAAAAAAAAAAGGAGATATATTTATATTGTATTCTCTCCGGTGTTTTTTTTTTTTTTGGGAGACTGTGCTGCAATTTGTGCTCTAGTTCCGGTTGGGAATTCGCCTGTGCATGAGCGAAAGAGTATGGGAAATGATATTGTGTTTTTTTTTTTTGTTTTCCCGAGTGGTGTGACTTTGTGAATGGAACGCTATCGCTATTGAAATATCACGAGAGGTACCGAAAAAGTACAGTTATCTTCTGTGTTTCGAAGTAAACTCAGATGGTAACTGTATTGAATGTGGCTTTTGTTCTACGAAATTGTGACGTGGGCACCGACTATACTGACGTGTCTGGAAAATTCACTGCCATGCAGTTGACTGAATGGAAGATTCACCGACGAACAGTTCATCGAAAACAGTTAGTGACCAAGTTGATGAGCGAAAGAATGGGCAAACGAGTGCATATGAATAAGCACGCCAATAAGTAACTAAGTAGTGAGTAAGAAAGTAAGCGAGCGGTTAGTAAGCAAGTAAATAAGTGCGCAGTGAGTAGGCAAGTAAGTGAATTAGTAGTCAGTGGTCGAATTAGTGTGCGACTGAGTAAGCAGATGAGTGGCGGGATAAATGAGAACTTGAGTGGGCAAGTAAGTTAAGGAACAAACATATGAATGAGTGAGCAAGTGAGTGGGTGAGTATGCAAATGTGTAGGAGAGTGAACAAGTGAGAGAGTTACAAGTGAATGGCTGAATGAGCAGGTGAATGCGTGAGTGAGAAAGTGAATGGTGCGAGAGCAAGTGAATGGCTAAACGAGCGGGTGAATGCGTTAGTGAGAAAGTGAATGCGTTACTGAGAAAGTGAATGCGTTAGTGAGAAAGTGAATGATGGCTGAGTGAGCAGGTGAATGCTTGAGTGAGAAAGTGAATGGGTGAGCGAGCAAGTGAATGAGTGAGTGAGCAAGTGAATGTCTGAGCGTGCAGGTGAATGCGTGAATGAGAAAGTGAATGGGTGAGTGAGCAAGTGAATGGGTGAGTGAGCAAGTGAATGGGTGAGTGAGCAAATGAATGGGTGGAGCCAGCAGCTGAGAAAATTATTGCACGCGATCTCATAGACGTTTCCGTTGTAAGATATACGAGCGCAAGAGTTTTTTATACATATATATAACACCCGCTTGCCTACCTGAACGGTGCTTAGGGCATACGGAGTTGATGGTGACAGGCAGTATTTTATTTCGAATCGTCGGGAAAATAAGGAACAATAATGATGAAAAATAGAAGATACATTTATATTACATTCTCCTTGGTGTTTT
This sequence comes from Pholcus phalangioides, assembly GCF_987345545.1. Classification (NCBI taxonomy): domain Eukaryota; kingdom Metazoa; phylum Arthropoda; class Arachnida; order Araneae; family Pholcidae; genus Pholcus; species Pholcus phalangioides. Next base: position 11,497,661 of record NW_028301617.1, on the reverse strand, counting down.
TTTTTGAGACTGCTGCGCTGCGATTTCTACCCTCGTTCCGGTTGGGATTCGTCTGTGTGTGAGCAAAAGATTATGGGAAATGATATTGTGTTTTTTCAAGAGGCGTGACATTGTGAATCGAATATTATTTCCATATAAATATCACGAGAGATACCGAAAAAATACAGTTGTCTTCTGTGTTTCAAAGTAAACTCAGATGGTAACTGTAGTTTTTCGTTCTTCCTGGGTTTCTTGCTTGATTGAATGTGGTTTAGTCAACACCATCTGTAGCAGAAGGCCTCCAGGCAAAGCTCGGGACGTCGCTGAAGTAGGTCATCTCACCTATAGCAATTGGATATACTACAAAAAAGGGTAAAGATGTCGCATTCGTCGGCTTGCTACATCCGCGATGGCTATAGTCAACATCTACAGGAGAAGGCCTCCGCGAGAAGCTTTGACGCCAGAGAAGTAGTCCATTTCACCTGTTGTCATTGGATGTAGCAAGCCGACGCATGCGATATCTTTAAATTATTTTAGCAGTATATCCAATGGCTATAGGGGAAATGGACTTAGTCAGCGATGTCACGAGCTTCGCGCGGAGGCCTCTTGCTATAAATGGCGTTTCTTTGGTTCTACGAAATTGTGACGTGGTTTCCGACTATACTGACGTGTCTGGAAAATTCACCGCCTCGCAATTGATTCAATGGAAAATTCACCAACGAACAGATTCATCGACAATAGTTAGTGACCAAAAGAGTGAGCGAATGAATGGGTAAACGTGCAAATGAGTGCATGAATAAGCAAGTCAATAAGTAACTGAATAGTGAGTAAGCAAGTAAGTTAGTAGCCAGTGAGCGAATTAGTGGTGACTAATTGATGGGTGAGAAATTGATGAGCGAGCAAGTAAGTTAGCCAAGGAACAAGCAAAGAATGAGTGAGCTGTTGAGTGAGTTTGCAAGCGAATGGAGGAGTGAGCAACTGAATGGGTGTGTGAGCAAGTGAGAGAGATTGCGAGTGTGTGAATGGTTGAGTGTGAGCAGGTGAATGAATGAGTGACCAACTGAGGGGTGTGTGAGCAAGTGAGTGAGTTTGCAAATGGCTGGTTGAGTGAGGAGGTGAATGCGTGAGTGAAGAAGTGAATGGGTATAGAGCCAGTAGCTGAGGAAAATATCACACGCAATCTCATAGGCGTTTTTGCTGTGAGGTATACAAGCAAGAGATTTTGTATGTATAAAGCCTCTTGTCTATGCCTTAACGGTGCTTAGGGCATATAGAGTTGATGGTGACAGACAGTATGTTATTTCGGAGTGTCGAACGCTGTCGTAGACGGCGACGACGTCGGGAAAATAAGGAACGATAATAATGAAAAAAAAAGAGATATATTTATATGCATGTAACTCTCTCTCTCTATTGAATCGATATTTTGAATCCGTGCTCCAATTTGTGCCCTGTTCCAGTTGGAATTCGTCTGTGGATGAGCAAAAGATATCACGAGCTGTACTGTTTTCTCGAAAGGTGTGAAATTGTGAATGTGATGTCGTCGTTGAAAGATCATGAGAGATAATGTTTTGAAACAGAAAATGAATGTAGCTTTTTGCTCGAATGAATGCGGTTTGTTTCTGTGATGTTAACGTATGCGGAAAGGTCATCGTCACGCAATTGACTAAAAAGAAGATTCACCAGCTAACAATTCCATCGACGACAGTTTGTGATTCAGTGAGGGAATGAGTTCGTAATCATGCAAATGAGGAGATGAATAAGAAAGTCAGTAAGTGAGTAGGCAAGTAAGTAAGTGGGTAGTGAGTAGGCAAGTAAGTAAGTGGGTAGTGAGTAGGCAAGTAAGTAAGTGAGTAGGCAAGTAAGTGAGTAGGCAAGTAAGTAAGTGAGTAGGCAAGTAAGTAAGGGAGTAGGCAAGTAAGTAAGTGAGTAGTGAGTTAGTGAGCGACAGAGTGGGTGAGCGAATGAGAACATGAGCGGGTAATTGAATAAGAACGTGAGTGGGTAAATGAATGAGAACGTAAGTGGGTAAATGCATGATAACGTAAGTGGAGAAGGAAGTGAACAAACGAGTGAATGGGTGTGTAAACGATTGAGATTGAAAATGAGTGAGATTGTGTGTAAATGAGTGAGTTTGCAAGTAAGTGAGGGAACAAATAAGTGATTGGGTAAGCAAGTGAGGGAGCAAGAAAGTTAGTGGATGAGTGAGCAATGAATGGGTGACTGAGTGAGAGCGAGAGAGGGGAAGCAAACTAATGAGGGAGTGAGCTCAGTGAGAACACAAGTGGGTGAATGAGCAAGTCAGGAAGCAAGAGAAAGGTTAGATAAGCGGTGAATTTCTGACAGTGAATTTTCCGTAAATAGAAGATTGATCACGTATGAGACTTTATCCAGTTGTTTATAGCGATATTATCGCTAAAAAATAACGTCATCTAAATTTGAAATAATTTAGGACAAATTAAATAAATGCATAAACACGCATCTATCACGTTTATGGCCTTTATTGACTCTGAGAAATACTTTGATTCCATATCTGCTGAGGTTGGAAAAAAAAAATGCTTATTAAAGATAAGTTTTTCTCTTGAAGATGGAGACCGGCACCACATTTCTACAGCAATGACCACAAAATCCTTAGGAAAAAGGCACTTTGAAAAATAAAATTGATTCCATTATAATGGCAAGAGCTGTGAATCAATCCATTCCAGTTAAATTCTTATTTAAGCTCGACAAAAAAACATAAATAAATGACCCCGCAAGTCACACACGTAAGGTTCGGTAAACATCAAGGACTTTTTTTTTTGTATTTGAGAGGTTTCTGTTCTTTTTTGTCCCTTTGAGATATTTTTAAAAGAACCAAATTCTTTTGTGCATTTACGAGAAATGAGCAAAATGGCGAGAAAAAAGACAACAAAAAAAAATCTCATTTCTGTTTCTGCAAACTCAGCACGAAAACATGTTTACCTATGCGCTAAAACAAACAATTTACACCAAAGTAAAGCGACGTATACTTAATTGCGGGGCAACTTTTGTCTCGTCGTTGCGACATTTGTGATGCCACAGCAAGAATGCATTCATACATACATACTCCTCGCCATCACATAAATTTTGCGCAAAAGAACGAACAAAAAATTTGTTCTTTCGTTAACCCGGAATTTCTCCTGGATTTGTTTATTTTTCCACCTTAGCCAAGTGTCGAATTGCTAATTATCCTCGTGATCCGAAAAAATAGATTCAAAGAACTGAACTAACATTTATACTTTCTGTTATCAATCGTCTTTGGTTGAGTAGGGAGGTGAATGCGTGAGTGAGAAAGTTAATGGGTGTGTGAGCAAGTGAACGGGATGAGTGAGCAATGGATAGGGGGCGCTGAGGAGATTATCACACACTCGAAATGTGTCTCTTCGTTGTAGTGACACAAGTAAGAAGTGTCGCCGTATTTTCTACAACGTATTTACTTTGTTAATGACTCGTGACAGGTGAAGAACGTCCATGAGTTGATTCGGTCAGTTTTTACTAACGCAAGTTATTAGTAGCAGATAAATGCACGCATAATAATCCCTGCATAAGCACCATATTATAACCGTGTGTGTGTGTGTGCATGACCCCCCCCCCCCCCCTATTATCACCATAATGCAACGTATGAGGCTACAAGCCTTTACAAAGGACTGTCTTCACCATCTCATTCCTTTGAACTATCGGTTGCTATGCTGACTTAAGATAATTTTTTTGATTATTTTGTTTTTTGGGCAGTTTGATCTGCGTATTCGTTGTGTTCGGTCACTCTATTCCTTTCGTCCTTGTATTGTGCTCTTAGCCTAATAAAATAATTCACCGTGTTCGATCCGTTTGCAATAAACGTGACAATATTATGAATACCATATTAAAACCATGATTATAACCATGCATGACCCTCCAATTATCACCATTTATGTCCACCATATTATAACCATGCATGATTCCCTAATATCACCATTTATGTCCACCATATTATGACCATGCATGACCCCCCCCCTATTATCCCCATTTATGTAAACCATATTATGACCATGTATGACCACCTCGTATGACCTATATTAAATGCTAGTGGGGTTCTGGTTCGATCAATCGAGGTTATACGAGACCGTTCAACCCTTTGGGTAAGAGCGCAAACCATCCCAAGATGGTCGGTTTCTCTATGACCATCATTAATTAAATAGAAAAGAATTTACCAATTCAATAACCAAACTGGACTTAGATCCGGTTAGCGGCTCCATGCGATTACGAAGCATATCACCCACCCATGTAATGATATAAGAACCAAAAGATACTAGAGGTACTTCTATTTTGGATTTAGTTCCCATTTGTTCCGGGGATCTTGTTGAACTGGGGGATGGGCATGTTTCGGTGGGGGGGGGGAAGTTTCAACGCCTCCCAAAAGGGGTTCAAAAATTACCCTCTACCAGTTTTGGGAGTGAAAATACAGTGTGGTACAAAATAAAAAAAAATCTAAATTTTTGTACTGTCCCCTAACTTCCAATTAAAAAGGTTTTGCCCTATCTCTCCTTCGGCAAACAAACAAAATTCCACGTTAGGCGCCATTCAAGTATTACGTAAGCAGATTTTTAGCTTGACCCACCCCCCCGCCCTTGTCAGCAAAACACTGACACCCCCCCCCCTACACACACACTTCGTCAGCAGCTTAGAATATTTCATATCTTCAAAAAGTGGTGATTGATGACATAAGCAACCTTCAAACCCTCCCTCCCCCTTGTCATCAAAAGTCAGCAAATCCGAAACCCCACTCGATGCTGACGTAATACTTGGATGACCCCTTACCAAGTGCAATATTCGCTGAGATAGTCGGATTCAAAAACCGGGGGGAGGGGGAGAGGTCGGGAAAGGACAGCATAAATGAAGTGAAAGGAGCGTCGTCCGTTAGTTTTTGCTGTGCTTCACTTAACTTTTCTCCGGTTTTTGAATTCAAATATATTAGAGAATATTACACTTGGAAACATGGAATTTTTTTTTTCTGTCGGCTAAGGTGATACAGGGCAAAAACTTTCTAATCTGAAGTTTCAGGGAATAGACCGTATGAAAATTTAGATTTTTTTTTTCTCATTTTATTTTTGTGACACACTGTATTTTAACTCTGAAAAGGGGTGCAAAGTAATATTTTTATACTATTTCTTGAGAATTTTTCAAATCTACATCTACGACGAACGGTTAATGAGATAAAGACCGCATTATAGCACTTGCACGACACTCCATGTATAAATCTGATAAATCTATCTATATATATATCTACTCTATAATATAAAATCACAAACTCGAAAAGGGCCCGTTTCTAAGCAACCGAAATTAGTGACGATTTCATGTTACAAAAATGAGTGACGGAAATCTGTTACGTTTTTGTGTTACGGAAGTCGGTTACGATTTTGGGTCGAGTTTTCATTTGACTCTTGAGGACATCGGGAACCGCTTGACCTGTAGGGATCGAGTTTTGTGCATGTACCCAGAGGTATGTATACATCACCAGTGCTCCCAACACACAGGGTGCGGGTACCCAGGGCGGGGCATTGGACAGATCTCTTTATGGGGAAATTGACAGGTTTCATTTTGAGTCGAGGATGAATATTTGCTTCTCATTGCGCATTGTGCTGCATTCATTGCTTATTGTGGCACTGCAAAAATAATGGTGCATTACTGATTGCGGTGCATTGCATATTGTAGTGCATCGCGTGCTGTATTGTAATGCCGCGTTTAATGCGTATTGTAGTGCATTGCGTACTATAGGGCTTTTTATTGTGCTTTGCTTATTGCGATGCATCGCATACTATACTGTATTGCTTATTTGTGGTGTACAATATTACTGATTACACACATTGCTACATTACTAATTGTGATGTTTTACGTGTTGTAGTGCACTGAGTGCTGTATTGCTTATTGTAATGCAGTGCTTATGGCTTATTATGGCTCATTGCGTATTATGATGCTTTGTTTAGTGCATGCATCGCATATTATGAGGTATTGCGGTGCATGAGGTACTGTGTTGCATTGCTTATTCTGGTGCACTATAAATACACTCATGTCCATAAATTAAGGATAATTCAGAATCACACGGAAATCGAAATCTAAAGTAAAAATTTCACCTGTAGAATTATCACACACAACTGCAAGAATGATATGCAAATTTCAGGAAGCCACCAGATGATACCGATAGTACGTCACAATGACTAGAGTGTAAGAGGGGGGGGGGGGTATATAAGGAATGGTGGCAAAGAAGTGAAATTATTCACAAGAGTTCTGTAAGGCGCTCGGTGCCATAAGCGAATAGTCATGACACAGAGGACGCATGTGGATGATTTTTTACGTGATAGAATTATCGGCCGCCTGGAATGTGGGCGTACTCGGATGGACGTATCCAAGGAACTTAAATTTCCCAAAGTGTCATCTCTAGGCTTTGGCAACGATTCCAAGATAACGGCAATGTCAGTAGACGTTACAGTACAGGTCGCCCCCGAGTTACAACGCCGAATGAAGACCGGTATTTGGCAGTAACTGCCAAAAGAAGCATACCGAGCACAACATCCGACCTGTCTCGTCAGCTATCTGCAACCACGGGTACCACAGTTTCAAGGCAAACCGTGTACAGACGTTTGGGAGATATTGGTCTATATGCTCGCAGGCCTGTCAGATGTGTTCCGCTCACGGCAACTCACTGTCGGCAGCGATTAGCCTGGAGTAGAGAACATGCAATGTGGGCATCGTCACAGTGGGCTTGAGTGATGTTTTCCGACGAGTCCAGGTTTAGCTTGCAGTCTGATTCACGTCAGACTTTCATATGGAGAACGCCAGGTACCCGTTACCACCAAGACAACATCATTGAACGACACCGTTACGGTGGTGCAGCATTGCTCGTTTGGGGTGGAATTATACTGGGTTCCAGAACAGATCTGCATGTTCAAACCGGAACCACGAAAGCCCAAATTTATCGGGACATCATTCTGGAACAACATGTACGTTTGTTTAGGGGTGCCATGGGCGCAGAATTTGTGTTTATGGATGACAACACCCGTCCTCACCGAGCAAACATCGTAAACGAATGCCTCGAATCTGAGGATATAACCCGTATGGAATGGCCAGCATTCTCACCTGACTTGAATGTGTGGGACATGCTTGGCCAACGAGTTGCAGCCCGTCAACCCCCTCCTACATGTGTACCGGAACTTCGGAGAGCATTGCTTGCTGAGTGGAGTTATCTTCCCCAAGATCAGATCGATAATTTGATACTCAGCATGCCTAGGCGTTGTAGGGACTGTATTTCATCGCATGGGAGACATACAATTTATTAACCATCATACCAACCATGTAATAGTAAGTTTTTGTACAGGAGATATGTTTTACAATTGCTCCAGGGAGCAAAAATCGTAGTTTTTATGAATGGTATCATACATACACCATCGTTTTTGTTCCTTATCTTTTGTTTAATAAATGGGCTCAAATACTCATGAATAAGTAACGTTTGTTTTGTTTCTGAACCTTTATTTGCTGGCATTATCCTCAATTTATGGACATGAGTGTATTGGCCAATTGCGCATTGTTATGCATTACGTATTTTAGTGAATCACGTGCCATATTGCTTATTCTAATGCAGTGCTTATGGTGTATTGTTCATTGTATTCATATTGTATTCATTGCGTATTGTGGTGCATTGCTTATTGTGCTGTATTGAATACGGTGGCGATGTATTTGTTATTGTGCTGTATTTCCGATGGGGGTAAATTACGCATTGTGTTGTTTTGCTTATTGTGGTGTATTGCGTATTGTGTTTAATGTGGTGCACTGAATATAGTGGTGCATTGCTTATTGCGGTGCTTTGAATATGGTGGTGCCCTAATTATTGTGCTGTATTGCCGATGGTGGTGCAATAAGCACTGTGCTGTATTGCCGGTGGAGTTGCATTAAGTATTGTGCTGTATTGCTTAACCACATCAGGGCCAGTGCCCTGATATAGTGGTGCATTGTTTTTTGTGGTGCCCTTAATATAAGGCTGCACTACTTAATGTGGTGCCCTGATATAGTGGTGCATTGTTTTTTGTGATGCCCTTAATATAAGGCTGCACTACTTATTGTGCTGCATTGCCTGAAATGGATTGCTATTTTTGGTGCATTGCGTATTGTAATGCATCGCGTGCTGTATTGCTTATTCTAATGCATTGCTTATTATGTGCTTTGCTTATGTGATGTATTGCGTATTGTACTGTATTGCGTATTGTTATGCATTATGTGTTGCAATATGGTGTAATAATAATTACCATATTACGTGCACTGCAATATGGTGAATGTGGTGCACTGCAATATGGTGAATGTGGTGCACTGCAATATGGTGAATGTGGTGCACTGCAATATGGTGAATGTGGTGCATTGCGTATTGTTATGCATCAATGCAGTATGCGCACTGTATTGTGGTGCACCACTGATTGTGTTTGTGCATCGCGTACTGTATTGCTTATTATAATGCAGTACGTATTGCGTATTGTGGTGTATTGCGTTTTGTGCTGCATTGCGTGTTGTACGTACATCGTGTGCCGTATTGCTTATTATAATGTCGTGCCTACTGCTTACAGTGGTGCACTGCAAAATGTTAAATGTGGTGCACTGCAATATGGTGAATGTGGTGCACTGCAATATGATGAATGTGGTGCATTGCGTATTGTTTATGCATCAATGCAGTATGCGTATTGTATTGTGGTTCACCGCTGATTGTGATGCATTGCGTATTGTATGCATTACGTAGTACATCGTGTTCCGTATTGCTTATTATAATGCCATGCCTACTGCTTATTGTGCTGTAGGCCTTATTGTGGTGCATTGCGGATTGCGGTGCATTGCGTATTGTTATGCATTACGTATTGTAGTGCATTGCATGCTTTATTGCTTATTATAATACAGTGCTTATTCCGTATTGTGGTACATTGCGTATTGTGTTGTATTGCTTATTGTAATGCATTGCGTATTGTAATGTGTTGCTTAATCTAATGCAGTGGTTATTGCTATTGTGCTGCATTGCTTAATCTAATGCAGTGGTTATTGCTATTGTGCTGCATTGCTTAATCTAATGCAGTGGTTATTGCTATTGTGCTGCATTGCTTAATCTAATGCAGCGGTTATTGCTATTGTGCTGCATTGCTTAATCTAATGCAGTGGTTATTGCTATTGTGCTGTATTGCTTATTGCGATGCACTGTATTGCGTATTGTGCTGTATTGCTTATTGTAATGCATTGCTATTGTGCTGTAATACTTATTGTGGTGCACTGCAAATACAATGCTGATTTTAGTGCATCGCATGCTGTATTGCTTATTATAATGCAGTCCGATGCAGTCTGTATTGCGTACTGTGGTGCATTGCATATTGTGCTGTATTGCGTATTGTAATGCAGTGCTTACGGTGTATTGTGGTACATATTATGATACTTTGCCTATTGTGATGCATCGCGTATTGTGCTGTATTGCGTATTGTGGGGCTTTCCTTATCATGGTACACTACTCATTTTGCAGTATTGCTGATGTTGGTGCATTGCATATAGTGGTGCATTGCTTATTGCTGCATTGCCGATGGTGGTACATTGCGTTTTGTGCTGCATTGCTTATTGTAATGCATTGCTATTGTGCTGTAATACTTATTGTGGTGCACTGCAAATACAATGCTGATTTTAGTGCATCGCATGCTGTATTGCTTATTATAATACAAATACAAATACAAATACAAATACAACGCCACAACAGGCAAAATGCCCAACGAGGTGGCTGATAAAAAGATGCCCATAAAAATATGGTTGTCATATGTTTCAAAAATACAGCAACCCAATTAAAAATGCAATTAACACAAATTACAAACAATATATACACATGATAAAATATTATACAATGCCCATAAAGAATACTTATGGTTGTCTTATTCTAAGAATGGATAGCTTCTCGATTTACCCCAACATGTTTATCGTATTTCTTTTTAAACGTGTCAATTGTGTTACAATTTACTACCTCCGGGGGTAAGCTATTCCATTTATTAACAACCCTATTGGAGAAAAATTCCCTGCGACACCATAACCTTGCATTGTCCCTCACCAATCGATACTGGTGTCCCCTTGTAAAAGCAGTCAATTGGCGGTGTACTAAAAGTTCATGGTCCATCCTATCCATCCCATTGAAAATTTTGAACACTTCGATCATATCTCCTCGACACCTGCGTTCATCCAGTGTAAACATATTCAAAAAATGAAGTCTCTCTTCATACCTCAAGCCCCGTGTGCCAATAAGGACACGCGTAGCTCTTCTCTGCACCCCTTCAACCAAGTCTATGTCCCTCTGTAGGTATGGTCTCCAAAACCTTACAGCATACTCCAGTCCAGGACGAACTAAGCCTCGAAAAAGCGGAAGAATGACTTTAGGAGGACGCGAAGAGACCTTTTTGAAAATGAGACCAAGCATTCTATTCGATTTTTTGACAACCGCTGAACAATGTTCAGAAAACTTAAGTCGCTCGTCAATGAGAATTCCCAAATCGGTGACTCTAGTTGCATCCGGGATAGTGACACCATTCAACTCGTAAGAGAACCGTGGGTTGTTCGAACCAAAATGAGCGACCATGCACTTATCTACGCTAAACGTCATGCTCCATTCATTTGCCCATGCTGCAATCTTGTTTAAGTTGGTCTGGAGCAACTCCCTATCGCTTTCATTTCCGATTACCCCCATTAGCTTCACATCATCTGCGAATTTGCTAGTAATTCCATCGATACCCTGATCGAGTTTGTCGATAAAAAGTGAAAAAAGTATGGGGCCAAGGACACTTCCCTGAGGAACTCCACTTGTGACGTCTGTCCAACCAGAGAATTCCCCGTTCACCATAACTCGTTGCGACCTATCTCTTAACCACGATTCTATCCAATTCAGCAAGTTGCCCCCTATTCCAATCTCGTGTAAACGCTTCAAGAGTTTGCCATGTTGGACCCGATCGAATGCCTTCTGGAAATCAAGGTAAACAACGTCGACATTTTTGCTCTTACCCAAAGCCTTAGTCACGTAATCATAGAAGCAAAGGAGGTTAGTTACACATGACTTCCCCTTCCTGAACCCATGCTGATTATCCGACAATACATTATTCTCGTCTATCCACTTCACAAACTGCCTTTTGATGATAATTTCCAAAATTTTCGAGAGGGAGCTCGTCAAACTCACTGGACGATAATTAGACACCACTTCTCTACTACCCTTCTTAAATATCGGAACAACGTTAGCCAGTTTCCAATCTCTCGGGACGATACCCTCAGCAACACTACTCCTGTATATCTGTGCGACTGGCCCCAACAATTCATTAGCACCTTCCCTGAGAACCCTGGGATAGATATCATCTGGTCCTGGTGCTTTGCTTGCACATACATTTCTTAGAAGATTTAGGACCTCCACGTCTTCAACTTGAATATCGTTGAGCGTTTTATTACCCCATGCAACACCCGTATATCGAATATCATTATCTCCATTAAAAACCGACGCGAAAAAGTCATTGAAAGCACTACACATGCCTACATTGCTCTCTACTTTTGAGCCTCCTATCGAGAGGGGGCCAACTGTCCCCTTACATCCATTATTGACGTATCGAAAAAATGATTTTGGGTCAGAGCCAATGTTATCTGCCAACCTAGATTCAACTTGCTTTTTACTATCCCTTATCGCTTTCTTCAACAGTCTTCTTTTATCAGTAAACAATGATAGGTCACCTCGTCCACTTTTATACTCTCTGAATGCTCTTTTCTTTTCAAGATAAAGGTTCCGCACGCTATCCGTGAACCATAGAGGGTGTGATGTACAAACACGCTTTTTTCGAACAAAGGGTATGACGTCGTGCAAAACAGAGGACAGCTTCGTACTAAATTCTTCCCATTGACTTACCACCCCTACTGATTCCAACCGGTCTTTGAAAACTTCCGCTAACCTTCTTCGCAAAACATCAAAGTTAGTTCTCCGAAAACAAGGAACCAGTCTTTTGTTATCAACCTTACCCGAGGAAAAGTTACAGTGAAATCTGACGATACGATGATCACTGGAAGAAAACTCATAATGCTCATAATAATGCTCATAACTCATAATGCAGTCCGATGCAGTCTGTATTGCGTACTGTGGTGCATTGCATATTGTGCTGTATTGCGTATTGTAATGCAGTGCTTACGGTGTATTGTGGTACATATTATGATACTTTGCCTATTGCGATGCATCGCGTATTGTGCTGTATTGCGTATTGTGCTGTATTGCGTATTGTGGTGCTTTCCTTATCATGGTACACTTCTCATTTTGCAGTATTGCTGATGTTGGTGCATTGCATATAGTGGTGCATTGCTTATTGCTGCATTGCCGATGGTGGTACATTGTGTTTTGTGCTGTATTGTGGTGCACTGCATATAGTGGTGGATTGAGTATTGTGTTTTATTGCCGATAGTGGTGCTTTGCGTGTTGTGGTACACCGTATATAGTGAATCAGTACTTAATTTGCTGTATTGCTGATATGGTGTGGTGCATTGCATATAGTGGTGTATCACGTATGTATTGCGGTGCATCGAGTATTCTGTTGTATTTCTGATGGCAGTGCATTGTTTATCGAAATCAGAATGGGAAACTGGCAATTGAATGACTTTTGCAATTGCAATTGAAATATTTTGCAGGCATTCGCAGTGTCTGAGGAATATTTTGCTTTATAATTAAAGTGACGAGTAGTTAGCTCCATTGGAGGAGTGTGTGTGTGTGGGGGGGGGGGTGGACGCCGTAGGTGTCAGGGGGGCTTTGCTCCCTAGTATATATATATAATTGATTTTCTGATGATTTGATTGATTGATTTTGATATAAAATTGATATCACATCTATCTGTGAAATCGATCTAAAATCTGCAATTTTAGATCGATCGTCACCAAATTTTGCATATATACCAAATGAGACCCGGTTTAAACGATAGGCTACTTTAAAAGTTTGTCAGACTTGGATAAATGCCTGAAATTGGCAAAAAACTGTCGGGCAACAATAGTTTCTTGGTCTCAACAATCAATTTCGGAACGTTCACTTTGGTTACCGTGGTTCCTCAGCAATGCGTTTCAGACGTGTATATGCGTTTGTAATGGTTTGTCACTTCTGTAACGCTGCCAGTATATTTACAACAGTTTATGCCTTTATAATGATTTGCCACTTTTTCAATAGTCGTCAGAATCATCGTCAGCATCACTTTGAGGGTCAGGCAAAGGATGATCCCCATAGAAATCGATGTTAAAATTGCCGATTTTACTGTAGAAATGCGGAAATTTAGTGGGAGTTTCCTACCACATCAATAATTTTAAAAATTGAATAGAATTCCCGATTTCTCAAATATTGAGTTTGCTTAGCCAAGGATATTATATATAATTAGCCGAACCTACTTGTGAGTTGGATATCCATGCAATAACATTGATTTCAACTTTTTATTTACATCTTCTCAAGCATGAAAATTAATGTCTCCGTATTTTCTTTTAATATTCAACTGCATAAATTCATAGTTTAGGATGTTTTAAAATTAATTATGGGCCCGTAAAGTACATCTAAGAAATTCCACAGCTTAAATTAAGCATTTTTGAAAGCTGAAACAGGCAGATGGATAACTTAAAGTTCAGGGGGGGGGGGGCGAAATACCTAGTGCCCCTTAAAAAAGAAAAACTATTCATTTCTACGTTTCTTTAGATTTGTTTATTTCATGAAGTCGCGCAGGAAGTCGCCATATTGGTTATCTTAGACACGGTTTGCATGTCCCTCAAAGAAAGAGGGAGATATCACGTGATCCAAAAAGCCTCATTGAAGAATACCCGGGCAGCGCCGGGTATTATAGCTAGTGCGCACATATAAAATTGATTTTCTGGCTGTGTGTGTGTGTTATCTATATATATTTACAATTTTAGTTCGATCGTCGCCAAATTTTGCATATATACTAAATGGGACAAGACTTGAACGATAGGATACTTTAAAATTCCGTCGGAGCTTAGCCAATGCCCGAAATGTGCGAAAAAACCGTCGGGCAACAATGGTTTCTCGGCCTCAACAATCACTTTCGGAAGGTTTACTTTGGCTATCGCGGTTCCTAGCAGTACGTCCCAGATATGCATATGCCTTTATAATGGTTTGTCACTTTTTCAATCCTCCCAGCAATTCAAGAAAACCCGGGCAGAGGCGGGTATTATAGTTACGTAGTATACATATAAAATTGATTTTCTGTGCGCGCGCGCGTTCGTTTTCTATACAAATCTACAATTTTAGATCTATCGTCGCCAAATTTTGCATAGGCTACATACCAAACGGGACCCGACTTGAACGATAGGCTACTATCAAAATTCGTCAGAGCTGGGTAAAGCCGGATTTTCCTAGGAGTAGAACTTATGCGCCGTGTGCAGCGTGAAAACGCTGATTGGTTAAAAACCTGAAATTCAAGTCTTTTGACCAATCAGCGTTTTCACGCTGCGCGCACTATAGAAAACCTGCTCCTAGGAAAACCCGACCTTACCGCCCGAAATGGGCAAAAAACTGTCGGTCAACAGTTGTTCTGGGGCCCCCACAATCACTTTCGGAATATTTACTTTGGTTACAGTGGTTTTGAAGCAATTCCCTTACAATGGTTTGTGAATTCTTTGAAAACAGGGATTTTTTTAGGGGATCGTATAAAAAGTTAATTTCTTTATTTTTTTCATGTATACGATCCCTCAAACAAATCTTAAGATTTTAGGTAATCGCCCGTCATTTCAAAAGTTTTTGTAATTCAAAGTATGTTTCTAAAGTCAGCGCTTACAGAGATATCCGCCGTACAATAAGGGACAACCTATACATTCTGTATCACATGAAATAAGTACAGTCATGGTAATCCAACAATCAATAAAACTGCACTAATTCAGAGATTAAGATAACATGAACTTCCTAAACATGCGCGTTTATTAATTAAGACGTAAGGACAACTCTTTCCGTAGAAGATTATCCTTAAAAGAGAAACAGGAACTAAAGCCTTCTATACGCCTCTTCCGCCATTACGTGTAATTACGACCTCACATCTCTCTCTCTCCGTGTTATTCTCTTTCTATGGCAGTATAATCTGTATCCTTTTTTCCGTAGGGTTAACAATTTTAGCAGTTCGATGGATTCCGGTAAATAGTTCCCCAGCGGCACATTTTCCGGGACACTCGGCATCCATTACATCTCTGCGGTGATCGAGTTTCCAATATACACGCCGTTACAGCTCCACTGATACAGATTCAGTGGAGTAGTCAAACTCTCGTATAATGGCGAATAAAGCTTCAGAGATTAAGTCAGACTTCCGTACAAAACCCGGTTTCAGAACATTCTAGTCTCTATATTCAGCGTTTCTCAACTTTTTCGCTCTTCCGGAGAAGCTGTTGGAAGGATATCCATGTTACTTAGGAACCCACTAAACAGAATTGAGGGTTCCGATATGTTTGTTCGTGAGGGGAACATGTGTGGTTTACGAGACTGGTCAACGGAACCCCTAAAAAGGATACTTTTAGTGTTACAGACATCTTTTATTACTCAACAAATGAAAATTTTTCCAGCTTCTGATGTTCTAGGGCACTGTTTCTCAACCTAGATCGATATGGGTCCACTTGCTGGGATTATAGGAATTACTGGGATACTCTAAGTGGGGCCACGGGTAAAAATTAAATGGAAAAGGACCGATGTCAGGTACGTAAAGGGGCTACGAAGAGCTTTGAAAAAAATATCAGATGTGAATAAATGAAGCTTTAAAGTGAAATATTGTTAGGAAAAAAGTGTTACTACCTTCAGAATCTTGCTAAATCACAAATAGAACGATGTGCTAAGCAGAGCTACCTTTGATAGGCTGATATCAGCTGGATAGTTGTCCCTCTATGATAATGAGATGTGATGCTACGATCTCTAAAGCATGGAAATCGGTGTTTCTAGTCCGAAAGCTTCTAGCTAGTGGGTATTCAGAAGAAGTTTGGGCCCCTCACCATCACCTTGTTTGAGGGCCCATACTTAAGATGGCCATGCTGGTAGCTTCTTGTCCATAGAAGAGCTTGTCGAATTAGATCTGGGGCCATGATATTCGAGCTCAAGTATGTAAATATTCAATCTAGTTGAATATTGGTCTGAAAGTCGTGAGGCTAAAATTCTTTTTTTTACTCTGAAATTATTTTCTTAGCATTTCTGTACATTCTGTGTAAGTACGTAAACCATTTGGATGCGGAATTTGGCTTCTCGTTATGTTTAGGCTATATGAAATCATAGGCCTCCAAAACTGTATTGGCTCAGGGTCCCTCGAATTTGTACCGACATCCCTTTTAATGTATCAAACGCACGGCTAGATTCTATTGAATCTGGGCACAAGACGGGGGTTAGGCTTTAAAAAAGACAATGGTGGGGGGGGGGGGCACGAGAAGAAAATATGGTCCAAAAGTGGCCATGGGCGAAGAACGTTAAGAAACACTGTTCTAGGGCAGTGTTTCCTAACCATGTCGTGTAGGTGTGTGTACGACACGACATAAGAAGGAATGTCGCAGATGTCCTGTGAAAGATAATTTCACCGCGGGCCCAAATAGGGGCCGGTCAATGCTCCACGGACTCCCTTCAGCGTTAGGAGGTCAATTGGACAGCCCATAAAATCCAAATGTAGTGTTTTTCGTAATAATCATATCATAAAAAAATTGAATAAACTACAATTTCACTGCACAAAATTTGTCATTTATACAATGGTAGCAAACGAAAATGATCCCGCGGACCCCTTACAAATTGTTCATGGAACCCCGAGGAGGGTATCTCAGGTCGATAAACACTGTTCTAGAGTTCCACGGAATGCAGATGGAAACTTATGGTATGGGGCAGTGATTTCCAAACCTGTTATGCTTCAAGAATCTTTGGGAAATGTGTAGAATTCGTACCCCTTGAAATAAAGTACAGTATGTAGAAGGGTTGTGGCTTTCTTGAAATGCATAAGGAAGCTGTGAATTTTTTAGAAATGTGTAAATGTGTGCAATCCTTCAATTTCTAGGAGGTTGTCTTGAAATATGTAGGGGACTTGTACATTCCTAAAAATGTTTAGGAGGCTTTTGTATTCCTGAAATACTTAAGAGACTTCTTAGTTCCTTGAAATGCGTAATAGGCTTGTGCAATGTGCATTCCTGGATATGTTTAGGAAGCTTGTGAATTGCTTGAAATATGTGGAACGCTTATGCATCCATTGAAATGTTTAAAACGCTTATGAATTGCTTGAAATATGTGACACGCTTATGCGTCCATTGAAGTGTGTAAAACGCTTATGAATTGCTTGAAATATGTGACACGCTTATGCGTCCATTGAAGTGTGTAAAACGCTTATGAATTGCTTGAAATATGTGACACGCTTATGCGTCCATTGAAGTGTGTAAAACGCTTATGAATTTACTGAAATGTGTAAAACGCTTATGAATTTACTGAAATGTGTAAAACGCTTATGAATTTACTGAAATGTGTAAAACGCTTATGCATTCATTTAAATGTGTCAAACGGTTATGCATTCACTGAAATGCGTGAAAAGCTTATGCATCCATTGAAATGTGTGAAACGTTTGTTATACATTGAAATGTGTGAAACGTTTATTATACATTGAAATGTGTGAAACGTTTGTTATACATTGAAATGTGTGAAACGTTTGTTATTCTTTGGAATGTGTTGGAAATATGTTTCTTTCAATGAATGGTAGACATGTCCATTCCTTCAAATGTTTAGGAAGCTTGTGAATTTCTTGAATTACAAAGGAGACTTGCATCTTCCTCAAAAAGTGTAGGAGGCAGGAGACTTGTGAATTTCTTGAAATGTGCAGGAGGCTCGGGAATTCCTTGAAATGTGTCACAGTTGTACACCTTTAACTAGGTAAGGTACAAATAGAAACCCGCAAACTCTTTGCATAACCTGATAATTTGCGTACTATAGACCTATGCCTGACCTCGCACATGATTTTCGAATTTGTACCTAGTAATGATCTTCCTCTCTGTGGCCGAGTAATTGCACAGGTACTCATTGATGAGTCGTGGCTTTCAAAAGAATAGTAACATTTATTTAACTATGGAGGATAGAGAAATTTCCAGCCACCAGTCGCTACGTACTGATCACAACGTAATGCAATCACAATACGATAATACCAAAAAAATACAACGAGGGTGACCGTTTACCAATATCTTCTCTGTGGGCCCCGTGCTATATTTTTGTCAGGATAGTTTTTCCTTTTTTTGCTTCTTCGTTTAGCAGCTTCCCTGACGATTCGTCCCGGGACCCTACTTATATGAATGAACATAACTGTCTAGCCCCGTTTACATGTGCGAGATTGGGGGGACGCTTTAGTGATTATTACCTTCTCATGGCACCATTTTTTTCCTCATGTAAAAAAAGGAGGGACGAAAATCTATCAAAAGAGTTCCATCTTTGTTGCGGAATAATAGTGGGTGACTCCGACCTCCTCTCCTATAATCCTTTGCGCCGCGAAAACTACCGTGAGCTCCTTCGTCAGCCATCTTGAACCAACCACTTCCGTTCTACCCGCGTAATCAGTGGTGATTTCCGGAAAGAAGAGAGAGGAATACCGGCATAAGCTGAACACTATGTAAACGGGTTGTAGCGAAAATCCGTTACGGGTAACTTCCCGGGATATTTCATTGCACATGTAAAAGGGCTTCCGAGTCCCTTAGATCCCACTTATATATATAATTGTACACATTGCTTTTTGAATCTCGTATTTGAATGCATATAGCAAAGAGTCTTCTAGGCCAGTGGTTCTCAACCGGGGCCATATGGAGCCCTAGTGGTACTGGGATATTCAAGGGGCCCACGAAAGGAAATGGAGAAAGTGGCTATGAGATCTGGTTTGGATGGCTGCAGAGAGCTGAGAAGAAACATTAAAGTGTGAAGAAATAAAAAAAGGGTTTAAAATTGTGATTATACATTTACAGAATCCAACAAAACCACCCATAAAAACCAGGGCATGGACCCACCCGAGCTTCACCGCTTACATTTTGCAGCAGGTTCCCTAGAGAATGGGGTTTTTCGCAGGCCCCAGGCTACATTTTTCACAGACCCCTCCTCTATATTAAATTTAAAGTGTGAAAAACAAAAAATGATGAAAACCATATCAGGCCTAGGGCTGCAAGGTGGAGTTCCTCAGGGAAGCGTCCTTGGCCCCATACTTTT
The DNA here is from genome assembly GCF_987345545.1 of Pholcus phalangioides. Lineage (NCBI taxonomy): Eukaryota > Metazoa > Arthropoda > Arachnida > Araneae > Pholcidae > Pholcus > Pholcus phalangioides. The sequence goes on along the minus strand of NW_028301617.1, from coordinate 11,478,451 downwards.
TTCACTTTTTATCGATAAACTCGATCAGGGTATCGATGGGATAACTAGCAAATTCGCAGATGATGTGAAGCTAATGGGGGTAATCGGGAATCAAAGCGATAGGGAGTTGCTCCAGACCAACTTAAACAGGATTGCAGCATGGGCAAATGAATGGAGCATGACGTTTAGCGTTGATAAGTGCATGGTCGCTCATTTTGGTTCGAACAGCCCACGGTTCTCTTACGAGTTGAATGGTGTCACTATCCCGGATGCAACTAGGGTCACCGATTTGGGAATTCTCATTGATGAGCGACTTAGGTTTTCTGAACATTGTTCAGCGGTGGTCAAAAAATCGAATAGAATGCTTGGTCTCATTTTCAAAAAGGTCTCTTCGCGTTCTCCTAAAGTCACTCTTCCGTTTTTTCGAGGCTTAGTTCGTCCGGGACTGGAGTACGCTGTAAGGTTTTGGAGACCATACCTACAGAGGGACATAGACTTGGTTGAAGGGGTGCAGAGAAGAGCTACGCGTGTCCTTATTGGCACACGGGGCTTGAGTTATGAAGAGCGACTTCATTTTTGGAATATGCTTACATTGGTTGAATGCAGGTGTCGAGGAGATATGATCGAAGTGTTCAAAATTTTCAATGGGATAGACCATGAACTTTTAGTACACCGCCAATCGACTGCTTTTACAAGGGGACACCAGTATCGATTGGTGAGGAACAATGCAAGGCTATGGTGTCGCAGGGAATTTTTCTCTAATAGGGTTGTCAATAAATGGAATAGCTTACCTCCGGAGGTAGTAAATTGTAACACAATTGCACGTTTAAAAAGAAATACGAAAAACATGTTGGAGTAAATCGAGAAGCTCTATCCATACTTAGAATAAGACAACCATAAGTATTCTTTATGGGCATTGTACAATATTTTATCACGAGTATATATTGTTCATAATTTGTGTTAATTGCATTTTTAATTGGGTTGCTGTATTTTTGAAATATATGGCATCTATATATTTTCTCATATTTTCCATATATTCTCAGCCACCTCGTTGGGCATTTTGCCTGTTGTGGCGTTGTTTTTGTATTTGTATTTGTATTTGCAGCTCTGTCTGTCCCACTCTTTTGATCGGCCATGCCCGGGGGTTTCATGTCCATAAGTGACCCCACCTTATGATATTTTGTATAGTACGATAAATTTTGAAAATAAGTAGGAAATATGTAGGCTGTCTATTTCCAGCTAAGTATGGGACTACCATAGCATCACTTTGCCTAGGGGGCCCATGATGTTGAGACGCCCCTGAATAGACCTCGGACTCAATAAATTCTAGGCCAGTGGTCTAGAGGGCAATATTATTTGCAAAATTTTCGTTCAGTATGAATTCACTGAAAAAAAATCAATTCAATACGTATAAAGGATCTTGCTTCTAGATGGGGGTCGAAAACTCTGTGTAAGACAGGGAAGCCACGAGAGAAATAATATGGTTCAAAGGGGGCCACGGGCAAAAGAAAAATGTTAAGAAACACTGTTCTAGGCCTCCTCAAATAGAACTACTTGCATAACCTGATTATTTTCGTATATGCCTGACCTTGCACATGCTTTTTCAAGTTGTATCTGAATTTGCATACATGACTTAAGGGTCCTTTAGGTCCCACGATACGGACCCGAACATTCTTTTTCCCCTTGGCAACTCAGAATTCTCTCCGGCACAACCATATCCTCCTACTCAACATTTTATTGTACTCCATTTTTGTTTCTGACGATGGAAATACGGCAAGAGCTTCTAGTCTCTACCCTATTCAGTAAAACCTCTCTTTTTCGGTCACCGGCGTTACCAAAAAAACAAAAAATCGTCCTCAAAATAGGGGGATGACCGTTAATCAGGGGGATTTGAAATGCATACTTTTATTAAACAACAGGAAATTATTTGTCCATATAATGGGGGGGGGGGTGACTGCATCTAACGAGTGTCCGTTAAAAGGGTTTTTTTACTGTATTCGGCATTTTCATTGATTTCTATTTCTCAAGCAGCTCCTGATATGCAAAATTCAGCAGTGGCGATGGTCGTAGATGAAATCGATATCGCGCACAGTGTCACTGTTCCGATATTTCGGGACTTACATGCTTATTCCCGTCGACATATGTATGCTCGAGAGTCATCTCCTAGACATTTACACAGAAATTTTGCATATCGATGTCTCCGTGACAAGTTTCTGCGATTAATTACCCTTCATCGGCTTCTCCCGTGTGTGTGTGTCATCGTGCTCGTCATCATCATTTACTCGAAAACCCTAACGGTTATTTGTTTGTCGTCATCGACGGACGGACGGACGCGAATAGACGTTGGTTGCCCCTGACAAGCTTTTGCGACCGTGATTTAAATTCAGCGGTTTCTCCATCGCATCCATAATCCCCAGCAGTTCAGTGTTCTATAAAGCACCCCTTCCCGCCCCCATTACCGTCAAAGTCAGGTGGCGAGCGTGAAGAGCATGAATTGTTCCTCATTGTATGCTTGAGCATGTGCATAGTGTGTGGTGTGTGGTTGTGTGTGTGTGTGTGGGGGGGGGGTTGCTCAGAGGAGAACGAGCATACTGTAAGAGAGAGTTGCTCTCCCCTCACCTCTCTTTCTGGTCGTCAAAAGAGACGTCGACAGTGGCGTCCACCACCGAATGCAATCTCCTGTCTCGTCAGATAAGAGCCGGAAAGTTCGTAAAAGCAGTTACGATGTATCCGAAATGTGTTTCCTGCTTCGGCCGAAAGCGTTCTCCGATTGCGTTCCCAGTGCGAAAACGGGGGGGGGGGGAGGGGTAGGAACGAGACCCCGTGTACAGTACCTTTGGTTTTCGCGTGAATCCACACAAACACGCGAGGAAATGGTATTGCCTCTTTGGACAGGATAGCTAGCTATGTCTCCTCTTCCTAACACCTACCCCATCTCTGTCCCCCCTCCCATTGTATCTGGTGACATGATCATGTTGACATTTCTCGCTGCTGCTGCTGCCTCCTGTTCATGTTAAATCGGGAGTTACGGTAGAACTCTGGCACGTGTGTACATAGATACGTATACACGTTACCCTGATGACGTTTCGAAGCCCTCACGCTAGTCGTGTGTGTGTGTGTGTGTATGTCCAAAACAAATATTGGTAGCCAATAATGCACTAGTGCTCTCTATTGAAGTTATCGTTTCCCGCTGTATAACGAGCGTTTCCAGGTATTTCCCATCCAGTGAATGGCAACTTGTTATCATGTTAAACAAGTTGCCTGCTCTCTATTCCCTTACAAAAATATTTCCCGAGAATTTATTGAGAATAGCATTCAGCGTGGGTACATAGGTAGAGGCTAACGCTGATATAGGCTGAATTGAAATAAGTCAAGGATGCAGATATTCCGGAGATAAAATAGTATTTGGCGCTGTGATCTTTAACCAGTTTGTCATTACAGTTCAGGATGCCCTGGAAGTGTCTTGAGACGTTACCCTGATGTCGGAAACACGAGCAAAACGGACAAATCTGAGAGAGGTTGATAAGTTAAGTGTCGTACAAGAGAGAGAGAGAGAGAGAGAGAGAGAGAGAGAGAGAGGGAGGGAGAGAGAAACCAGCATATAGCAGAAAATTTCTCAACTTTTCTTGCTTTTCCGAAATCTTTGAATTAATTTTTATATTCTTGGGAAACTCATCAATTTCTGGAGATTTTTTTTTAAAAATTAAATCCCTGTGCAAACAGGCCCGTCATTTAGGGGAGGTGCAGGCTTTCAAAAATACACTAAAAATGGTATATACTGTTGCGGATAATTTTCCACAAGACTTCGAGATTGCAAGACAAGAAGCGGTTCGACGGACAAACACAGATTTATTTACAGAACAGCAATTTACATGTATTTACAGGCTAATCAGAGAGCTAACAACTTTCTCGCAAAGTTTAAACACAACTGACTGAATCTGTCTAAAATCTTTTGGAGCCTCTCTGAGCCTGTCTAGACTCTTCTGAGCCTGTCTAGCCTGCGATCTTGTGAGCGCCGCACTATTTATAACCCGGAGAAACTTCGAGAAAAAGAACATTCCACAAAATTCTATTTGACAGGTTCCAAGTTGGCGGCGCTACCGTACGGAGGGGTTGAGCCAATGTCTGGAGGGGCGAGACTTTCTGGAATGTTCTCACCAATAGCATCCCTATCCGATAAACCGAAACCGGCATCAGCCGATTTCGATATTTTGAGAGCTATCAGAAGAAATCGCGCCATCTATCGTCGATAGTTCGTAACAATATATATATATATATATACACACACACATATATATATACATACATTGAGTACATGTGCTTTGCCCACCCCCCCCCCCGGAAAAAGTTGAAATGACGGCCCTGTGTCCAAACAATAGAGAGCTCTATTGAATAAGGATGAATGAGATCTAGAGAACTTTTGATACAATTTCGACTTCTACGAAAACTTTGCATGTCCCAGCAGCCACCCGGAAAATATGAGGAATTTGTCCACGTTTTCTATTAAAGGCAAATAAATCCAAAAGTAAGTAAAGTAAACCTTACGCGTGTTTCGGTAATGCTCATTATCACACCGTTATGAAAATAAAATAAAATAAAAATGAACAAACAGTTCTCGATTTATCGCTGAGGACTTTAGCGATAATGCTGACGTTACCGGACAGCTTATGAATAAACCCTACATTCGTAGCTACATTATAGAAATGTAGCGCATCGTGATTGGCCGAAATGAGTTATGAACGATTACGCAATGAATTTTTGATTGCGATATTTAACAATAGATATACTTAATTGTACTGTAGTCCCACACCCGCAGTTGGAGCAGTGATTAGAGCACAGGACACAGGTTCCAAAAGTTGTGTGTTCGATTCCCTCTCAAACCCATTAGAGGTTATTTTATATCACATCTTTGATATGATTTATTGATTCACTTAAAAATGTTTTAATTTTTTTTTTATTCTAATCAAATGCGGTTCAGGTGCATCAAAATGGCAATAATAACGGCTCACGAAGCGAGCGCCTAGTGAAGCTTGGCCCCGCTATCATTTATTGTTTCACTAAAAATGCTTGCATTTTCCATTAATGAACTTCGAAGTTCAAATTTCTCCAAAAGCTCCGCCCCTTGTGGCGTTATGTTATGTTTCTTGCTCATATTGACCAATCACCGGCTAATACCTCTTGTTTTACTAAGAATGTACAGATTGTAATCACGCTGTTCAGGCACCGTAATTGCTGGATGATGAATCAATCGCCAACATGATGGTGGCTAACAATCAAATGATGTCAAGTTCCTCGTTTAAAGTTTGAAGTTCGAAGCAGATGATGAAAACCCCCGCGCGATGACGTAAAAACGAGAGGCTGACCGTTTCTGTTGCATAGGGTGACAGGATCTTGCATTGAGAGATAAAGAAACGGAACAGAACTTAGTTTCTTGAAAATTAAAACTAGTTTGATTATCAAACTAGTGGGAATTCTAGCTAGAACATTCAGCTGTTACTCGCGCTAGGGGATCAATGTCATTTATGATTTCTTGTAATTGTTCTAAATCTAAGCCATTTTGTCCGATCCTTCCCAAAATGGAATCGTGACGTCAACATACCTTTTGTAGAAACGGAATGGAGCAATTTTTTCTCAGCAGTTTGGATTCAAAATCGCCCACATAGGTGTCACTTAAAATTAGAGAAACCGGTTTTCCCCCCATAGCTAAACCTTCCGCTTGCCTGAAAGATTTTTCTTTCAAAATTGAAGCGGTTTGAGAGGAAAATGTTCAGTGAAAAATAAGGGTTTATTATCCTTAGTTTCATCATTGTCGTGTATATATTCCAAGTATACGTCACCATGCTGGTCATCCATCGCTCTCACGTCCATCCCACGTCAAGAGTTGTTGTAAAAGCTCTTAAAGATTGCGGGTCATTCTACTTCCCGCGAGAGATAGGATTGGGACCTTGTAGAAAACTTTCAATTCTTCGATAGGCATGACTTCCTCTTGTTGATGGTCCTTTCTTCCTTTTTAACAGTAACTTCATGACTGGGTGTGACTACCAAAGAAACTGGAGCGGTGGTAAATTAAACATGGTGTAGAACTATCTACATCAGTGATTCCCAATGTGGGCGTTAACGCCCTCTTGGGGGGGGGGGTGATAGAATGTTCCAGGGTAGAGGCTATGGGTATAACATAGGATCCTATCCCTAGCTGTGAATTGAACCTCATGTTCAATTCACAGCTGAGTTTGAAACAGATAATGAACTGCCTTTCTTGGAAGTACTAGTAACACTAGTAACATTTTTGGAATATGCTTACATTGGATGAATGCAGGTGTCGAGGAGATATGATCGAAGTGTTCAAAATTTTCAATGGGATGGATAGGACGGACCATGAACTTTTAGTACACCGCCAATCGACTGCTTTTACAAGGGGAACACCAGTATCGATTGGTGAGGGACAATGCAAGGCTATGGTGTCGCAGGGAATTTTTCTCTAATAGGGTTGTTAATAAATGGAATAGCTTATCCCCGGAGGTAGTAAATTGTAACACAATTGACACGTTTTAAAAGAAATACGATGAACATGTTGGGGTAAATCGAGAAGCTCTATCCATACTTAGAATAAGACAACAATAATATTCTTTATGGACATTGTATAATATTTTATCACGTGTATATGAACAAAAATCATGTTTCCAAACCTCGATACATCGTAACCTTTTCTCAGTCTCACTGCCAATTCATTTTAGATATCTTCAACCTCTGCAACTCTCAGACTCTCAGCGTTTCGTACTTATGTCGCGAGAGCATTTAACATTCGCTCAGATCGAAACACATTAGACCGTAAACTTGAAGCCATCAGAGCAATTGCTTAAGACAGGGGAATCGAACCAGCACCTCCTAGAGATAGAAGGCCTCTGCACTGTTTGCCATAAACGGCATGCAGACTACCTAGCAAGTTTGCCACATTTCAGAAACACAGCGATTTTTTTTTCCAAACACAGCATCCTATTCCGTTTCTTAATATTTTGGCGTAGAATTTTCCCGATTGGCTCACAAATACCGCATAGTGATTGGATGTTGTGCATTTATTTCGGCAAGTCTGAGCCCGATCATCTCTTTTCATTGGTCAAAAAATCGAATAAAATGCTTGGTTTCATTTTCAAAAAGGTCTCTTCACGTTCTCCTAAAGTCATTCTTCCGCTTTTTCGAGGCTTAGTTCGTCCGGGACTGGAGTACGCTGTAAGGTTTTGGAGACTATACCTACAGAGGGACATAGACTTGATTGAAGGGTTGCAGAGAAGAGCTACGCGTGTCCTTATTGGCACACGGGGCTTGAGTTATGAAGAGCGACTTCATTTTTGGAATATGCTTACATTGGATGAATGCAGGTGTCGAGGAGATATGATCGAAGTGTTCAAAATTTTCAATGGGATGGATAGAATGGACCATGAACTTTTAGTACACCGCCAATCGACTGCTTTTACAAGGGGACACCAGTATCGATTGGTGAGGAACAATGCAAGGCTATGGTGTCGCAGGGAATTTTTCTCTAACACGGTTGTCAATAAACGGAATAGCTTACCTCCGGAGGTAGTAAATTGTAACACAATTGACACGTTTAAAAAAGAAGTTTGACAAACATCTTGGGATAAATCGAGAAGCTCTATCCATACTTAGAATAAGACAACAATAATATTCTTTATGGGCATTGTATAATATTTTATTACGAGTATATATTGTTTATAATTTTTGTTAATTGCATTTTTAATTGGGTTGCCGTATTTTTGAAATGGCATCCATATTTTTGTGGGCATCTTTTTCTCAGCCACCTCGTTGGGCATTTTGCATGTTGTGGCGTTGTATTTGTATTCTTATTTTCCTCACAGCGATGACATTGACACGATCAGGGAATTTTTTTCCCTGAATATATTCTGAGGGAAAATGAACTACTTACCCACGTCCCAAGCAGACTGCGGAGGCCTTCTATCTCTAGGAGGTGCTGGTTCAACACCAAGATTGTTGACGAAATGCTTAGAAAATTCATGAAACCAGTATGGAACATTACTGAGAAGCCACTCAACGGAAGTGTGCTCGAATACCATACGACCCAATAGTCTCACTTAAGATCAAGCCGATTCTCCAAAGTCCACACAACCTTACAGCCATAGATGTGCCTACTAAAAACTTTTGTTTCAAACGCCTCTGCAGATGCTATACCACAGAATAAATAAATGGGGCATTTATATATCATATTCCATGTGGTGATTGCCCGCTTGGCTACATCATAGGACAAACACGGAGACCCATAAAAACTAGACTAAATGAACAATGATCGTATGAAAAATCAAGCATGTGAAAAGTCGATCATCGCCGATCACTGCTGGCAAGAGGGCCATGGATTCAAATTTCAGGAAGCGAGAGTTTTTAAAAAAGTGAAATCCACGGCGGATTTAGACTTAGATACAATACAAATCAGATACAAATACAACGCCACAACAGGCAAATTGCCCAACGAGGTGGCTGACCCAAGAACATCATGGATCCCCGAGCCCCTACGTACTACTGCTACACCACACATGCACCCCCCCCCCGCGGAACCCCCCAACGAATCGGTAAATGCGGGAATGTGCGGGTATGTGTAGTGCAACCTGACGTACAGTTTGTTTCTGTGTAATGCTTGTCATGTGTAGTGCTGTCATCTGCCCCCAGTTTTACCAACCATGAGTGAAGTGTTATGGTTGAATGATCTACCGTTGTAGGACTGTTGCTCTCTGTGGCGAGACTTTTTAACGGGGAGATCGGCTCGCATTTGCGCCTTGAAGTTGGGAACCACAGAAAACCAACTTCAGCCGACCACCACTGTGGGGTTCGAACCCGGATCCTCGCATCACGAGTCCGGCACTATAACCACTCGACCACCACAGCGACTTCTACGAAGGCATATACATCCGGGCCTTCTCAAAAATAAATTAGTACACGACATGGCTTAAATCCATTACGAGCGGGAATTTAAAGAAAATTCGAATAGACCAATCGGATAGCTCTATTTCGCAAGCACCCAATCGGGTTGTTGCGCAGGCGCTTCGCTTCATACTTGCCACGACGTTTGAACTAGAACAGACGTATTGTTGTGGTTTTTTTTTTTCGTTCCGGTGAGCAACCGAGATTGAAGATTTGATACTCAATCCAAGTGGGAAACTTGGTGATACCCTTACCCTCCGAAGACGACACCCATAGTGTGTCGAAATGCATTACGAATTTTTTTTAGTATGTCCTGGTATTAGCCTTATTCGTTGACGATTTTTTGAGTACCATGTTCCATTGCAATTTTTGTTGCTGTTGATGTCTACTAACAACCCTCTGAGTTTTTCGGTTCATTAACAGAACACCCTGTATATAAAATTGGTTTTATGTCTGTGTGTATGTTCTCTATACAAAATATACAATTTTAGACCCATCGTCAACGAATTTGGATTTTAACAGTACTATTTGAGTGTTTATCTATATAAAATTGATTTTCTGTGTGTGTGTGTTTTACTCTAGATACAAATCTACAATTTTAAACCGATCCTCAACAAATTTCGCATATATACCAAACAGGGCAAGGATTGAACGACAGGCTACTTTAAAAGTTCGTCAGTGCAGTGCAAATGCCCGAAATCAGCGAAAAAACTGTCGTGGGACAATGGTTCCTGGGCCACAACAATCACTTTCGGAATATTTACTTACCGAGGTTCCTTCCCTAGCAATGCGTTTCAAACATGCATATGACTTTACAATGGTTCGTCCTTTTTTTTTTTTAATGCTTCCAGTATTACAGTATATATAATAGTTTGTGTCCCTTTATGATGGTTTGTCACTTTTTCAATCCTCCCAGTCATTGAAAACCCCCGCCCGAGTGGCGCAGTGGTGAAGATGCTCGTCTTCCACTATGAAGGTTACCATCAAGGTCCATGGGTTCGAATCCGGGCATAGAACATCAGAAGCAAGTTCTTTACTTACCGAACCTAGGGCGACCACCGATGGATGGAGCCTTCATTCCCCCACGCAACTCCACTGGTTGGAAATTGCTGTATGGCGATATATGACCGGAGTTGGTGTGCGGTGAAGTAGTCATTGAAAACCCGGGAAAAACGCCGGATATTATAACTAGTATATTTATAAAATGGGTAGAATTTACTGTTTTTCATTTTAACAAAATGATAAAAGAATTTGTGCCAAAAATATTTATAAGTAAATTTCCAAATCGACAATGTTCTGTTGCAAGATAGAAGCATGAAACATTGAAGAATAGATAATGCAGTGGGAAGCATTCAATGTTACATTCATCATTCAACCAAGTTTTTTTAGTTGGTTTTAGCACTGTCTTTGATGCAAATCTTCAAAGCACGACTTTTTTGAGGACACTGGATGGCTCTTTTATCCAAGACAGCGATCATTTGAGCATAATGAAAATCGAAGTTAATAGACCGAATTGTGTGTAAATTAAGTGTGACGGAAACCAAACTTGTGATGTTTCGGATAGTTCCAAGAAATCTCCGATGGGGAAACGCGATTCCGTCAAAATCAGATATATTTCAAATAACTAGCGAATAGAAGTATAAATCAAAGTGAATACACGTCTTGGTGAGGCATCCCAAACGGTAATCAGGCATTTTCAAGCCCCCCTCCACTCTAGCAAAGATCATCAAAAATATACCAACCTTCCTGTCAACCAGAACAAATCGCCTGAATGTTATTCAGGGAAAAATTCATATCAAGAGCAATCAATATGAAAGCGAGTGTATTAACATGGGATTCTTCATTACCTTATACACAGACGGGCGCCCCCCCCCCACTTCTTTCCATGTCCTAAAGCTCCAGAAAAATTACCATCCCGTTGTACCACATGGGAAAAACAGTATATCCATACTCTTCCAGAGAAGTTTATTTTTCCCATCTCTCTCTCTCTCTCTCCTTACCGTGCTCCAGAAACTCGTTTACCAAAGTTTCCAATTTCACGGTTTCGTGGTTTTCATGACTGTTTCCCGTAGTAGTTGTCGGAGGCTAAAAAGGCACCAAAAAAGCAGCGTTTTTGGTAACAGGCAGTGAAGTCAAGGGGAACATAAAAGAGACGGGGGGGGGGGGAAGAAATACACCACTGTATATATATATACACACCTGACAGGAAAATAAATAAATAATAACACAACAAATACACACACACACACACCTAGGAGGAGGTATTTTCTACTGGCATTTTATACTGTACGGTTGAAGGAGGGGTGCTCAAAAGTCATTCAAAGTATATGGGTTGTGTCTTTGTTTTCCTCTAAGCTTCTTTTATTTGATGGTTGGTTGGATCGATTGGACTTCTTCTGCGGTGGAATAAAGAGCACCATAAGTTTTAGGGTTGAGATGGTTTCTTAGACCGGCGCGATGGCATTTTATTTTGTTTTAGTGGCTGTTTTTTCCCACCCTTTGGACGTCTCTTTTTATTTGGTCATCAAGTTCCGAGTTAATAGCTTGTCGTTACGAATGGACGATTCGTAGCGTTGGTTAACGTTAATGTTAAGGATCTCTTAAAATTTATGAGCGTTTTTGAGAGGCGGGTTTGAAATTGAAATAAACTAGGAGCAATATTCAAGATCTCGGGAAGTTTTGAAACAATATTGTGTTATGGGAATCTTCAAAGCAGTATTCGTGGTTTTGGGAAGCCTTAAAACAATATTTTCATTAATCTCGAAATATCTTGAAGCAATATTCGTGTTCTTAGGAATCCCGGAAGTAACATTCATGTTCTTAGAGATTTTAATGCAATATTTGTGTTCTTGAGAAGTCTCTAACGGAATATCCGTGTTTGTAATAAGTCTTCAACGCAATATCCGTGTTTGTAAGAAGTCTTCAACGCAATATCCGTGTCTGTAAGAAGTCTTCAACGCAATATCCGTGTTCTGAAGAAGTACTTAGCACAATATTTGTGTTCTTGAAAAGTCTCTAACGCAATATCCGTGTACGTGAGACGTCTTTATCGCAATATCCGTGTTCTTAAGAAGTATTTAATACAATATTTGTGTTCTTGAAAAGTCTCTAACGCAATATCCGTGTACGTGAGAAGTCTTTATCGCAATATCCGTGTTCTTAAGAAGTATTTAATACAATATTCGTGCAAATAGAAATGTCTTCTCTACTTGTCAATACAAGATTCATTGAGAGACTGGTTATTTGTGGAGTAAATAACCAGTCTTTCGATGAATCTTGTATTGACAAGTGGAGAGGACATTTCTATATGCATGTGGCCATCTGGTTGGCCTATGTCAGTGGTTGGCAAACTCATTAGTCAACAGAGTGAAATACCAAGGGAGAGTCGTCATGAGAGGTGGTGGCCCAGGAGCGTCGTCTTCTATGATCTGGCCGGGTAGAAGTTGACGTTCCTTTGGTATGGAAAACATTGCATGTCCCATCGTTCCGAGAGGAGACTCGTCTTTTGCGTCGATCTGCCCCCCAAGTACCTTGAGAAAAAAGTCTCGTTGTCCCGAACTTCCTAGTTTCGACCCACCTGATTGGTCGCAGAAGTGTCACATGACAGCAGCGTCAGGCTTTCAGCGAAAGCCCGCGAAAAAGATGACACACTAGGGAGGGGGAAGGAGCGAGAACAAAATGGCAAAAATGCCTGTCTAAACGCATGGGGCCCACCCGGGAACGGCCCTGGAGCCTCAAGGAAAGAGGGGGCCTCAGAGAAATCAGAACCGGTTGAAATTTTCAAAAATTTGTCAGGTAAAGGGCCTCAGAAATTCACTTGGCCAAGGAGCCCATTCATGCTCTTAAAACGGCTCTGGTCTAAACATGATTTTTCAATAATCTGAAGTTTTTGTGCGCCCGCACGTGGTATTTTGTGGTTGAGCCACACTCTAGGGGCCAAAGAGCCGCATGTGGCTTGCGAGCCGCGGTTTGGTGACCACTGGCCTATGCCATTCACGAGCTATTAGTTGATTGTTGACGCACTCCATATTTAAGGTGCCTTTCAGCATATATATATATTCGCTCCAAGGTTGAAATATTCTATCTGCTTCCATAGCTTAGATGGTAAAGCACTCGTCCGGCAAGCGAGAGACCGGGGTTCGAGTTCCCGTGCGAGCAGTGATGAATTTTCTTCCTTGTGTAATCTTCATCTCCACAAATTAACCAGTCTTTTGATGAATCTTGTACAATATCCGTGTTTGTGAGATGTCTTTAACGCAATATCCGTGTTTTTGAGTGGTCTTTAACGCAATATCCGTGTACGTGAGAGGTCTTTATCACAATATCCATGTTCTTAAAAAGTATTTAATACAATATTCATGTTCTTAAGAAGTATAACGCAATATTTGTGTTCTTGAAAAAGACTTACGGAATATCCGTGCTCGTGAGAGGTCTTGAAGCATTTCTCAAGTTATTGGAAAGTCTTGAAGCATTTCTCAAGTTATTGGAAAGTCTTGAAGCATTTCTCAAGTTATTGGAAAGTCTTGAAGCATTTCTCAAGTTATTGGAAAGTCTTGAAGCATTTCTCATGTTATTGGAAAGTCTTGAAGTAATATTCGTTTGTTCGGAAAACTTGAAGTATTGAAGCAATATTCGTGTTCTTGAGAATCCGCGAAACAATATTAATGATCTTGGGAACCCTTAAAGCAAAACTGATTATACGTATATACAATTGATTCTGATAATTCTCTCTCTCTCTCAAAGCAATATTTGTGTTCTTTGCGTCCTTGTTCCCAGTAGTTGTCGAAGCCTGAAACGGCACCAGGGCGGTGCTCAACAGTCCTTCAATGTATATGGGCTGTGTCTTTGTTTTCTAAGCTTCTTTAATTTGATGGTGGACTGATTCGACTACTTCTACGATGGAGTACGAGCACCATGTTTTTGTTTTGAGGTGGTTTCTTACGGCTGTGGTGTTTTATTACTTTAGTGGTCATTTTTCCACGTCTGGACGTCTCTCATTTGGTCAACAAATTTCGAGTTAACAGCTTGTTGCGAATGGACGATTTGTAGAGCGGGCTTATATTAATATTAACGATCTCGTAAATTTTTACGGGAACTCTCAAAGGGGGTTTAAAATTGAAATAAATTTATAAAATTCGGAATTATGAAAATATTGTACCTTTACTTGGACATACAAGAGCATTGTTTCCGATATGGAAAAACAATGACTATGAAGTTGAAGTAAAATATGGAAACAAAAATTAAAGGAGCACTAAAAAAACTCACGATCGGTATTTTGAGGGGGTTCAGATTTGAAATAAATTGAAAATTTGGAATGGAATTGTAAAAATATTTTGTATTTATTTAGATGCACGGGATGTGTTTGCAGAAGGAATGAAAATTTTAGTTTTGAGATCCGGGAATTGAGATACGGGAAAAAATTGTCAGAGGGATTACTTGAATTTTATGGACTTTTAAGCATTTAAAATTGAAATAAATTGAAAATTTCGATAAGTGGAATATTGAATTTTCACGTAGACGCACGAGAGAGAGAGAGAGTATTTCGAATGAGGAATAAAAACAAATTATATGTTTGCTTCAAAAATTGGGTAAACTTTCAAGAAAAAATTTTTTAAGAACACTCTCTCAAAGATTATATAGACATTTTTTTCAATTTTTCCAGGGTACAAAATTGTAAATTGATTGAAAACTTAGAATTGTGAAAATATTAAATGTTCACATTTAGACAAAATGGGTGTTTTCCGAAGGAAGAAAACTATGTTCCATTCAAGTGTTGAATTGAAATAATCGAAAACCTCTAAAATTTATCATTTATGACATTTTTCAAGGTTTTAAAATTCAAATAAATTTAAAATTCGAAATTGTGCTAATATTGGATATTTACTTGGTCTTTTAGGATGTTTCAGAATGAATAAAAATTCTGATTCTGTGCTTGATTCAAAGGCTGAAGTAAAATTTGAGAAGAGAAAAATTTGATCTGCAGTTTCATTCGCTTTAGAAATTTATTCGAAGAATCATAATAATATGTATTCCTATATTACGGCCTATAATAATAAAGTAAAGGCGTTAAATTGTAAAGTTTGTAAGTTTATTTATTACACGGAAAAGAATTTGAATGAGAAACCACTTAGATATCATAATTCTGGTTTTATAATAACAAAATTTTCAACAATTATAAACCAATATAAAAGAAATATGGAGCTTGACACAAAAGTTGCAAAAATTATAAATTTCTCCAAATTTTCACTCGATTGTTACAGAAGTGATTTTTCCGTTATTATGAAGATAAATTTATATTCCACTTTGTGACATTTTTTTGATATGGTTGCGTATAAAAAAAATTTGATTTTAATGTTTCAAGTAATTATTATTTGACAACATTGAAACTATCACATGTGAATGTCACCTCTTTCTCTTAGGTTTTACATGTTCCACTTTGATTTTGAAATCAACTTGAGAATTTCTGTTCCTTTTTGATATTCTTCTTGAAACAGCCAATGTGCTTATGTACACCGGTGTAAGAAATTAAGAGAATTTGCAGACTTGGTCGATTATCTCTAGAACTACTGTACCGATTTTAATGAAATTTGATCTGTTGATACATTGATACAATACAAAACAGATAACCCTTTATTAATTGTAATACATCCGCATGATCGTGCGTAACACTCGTTAGATTCGGAAGGTATGAAAAAGCGGTTGCAGAATGAACAAAAAAATGGGTTAATAGATGAGTTAATGGGGGTATGGTCCCTTCTTACAGTTATACAGGTCTGGCAGCGTGATTTCATACTTGAAATAAGGCAGTTTATCATTTCCTGTGGCAATTTGTCCCACTCGTTCAGCAACGCTGTTTTCATTCCCTGGATGGTTTCCGGAGGAGGGTTGCGAGTCGCAATTGCCCTTCCCAGAGTGTCCCAGACATGCTCTATAGGGTTAAGGTCTGGAGATCTGGCTGACCAATCCATCCGGCGAATATGTCATCATATTCGCCGTCATAAAGACGTCATAAGCTTATTGTTGGGGTTTGTTACAATCCACCGAATAGGGATCAAAACTACATTGCCAAAATGCATGATAAAATTTCCTACATGTGTAAGCGAAAGAGGGTTCTCATACTAGGGGATTTCAATTACCCGGGTATTGATTGGGAGAACCTTTCATCTGGAAATCAGTATGAAAGAGACTTTCTTAAGTTGGTGCTCGAAAATGTTTTGTATCAGCATGTATCAGAAGCCACTAGAGGTACTGCTATTTTGGATTTAGTTCTTACTAGTTCTGAGGATCTAGTTGAACATGTTTCGGTGGGGGAAGAGTTTTCCTCCAGTGATCATCGTATCGTCAGATTTCACTGTAACTTTTCCTCGGGTAAGGTTGATAACAAAAGACTGGTTCCTTGTTTTCGGAGAACTAACTTTGATGTTTTGAGAAGAAGGTTAGCGGAAGTTTTCAAAGACCGGTTGGAATCAGTAGGGGTGGTAAGTCAATGGGAAGAATTTAGTACGAAGCTGTCCTCTGTTTTGCACGACGTCATACCCTTTGTTCGAAAAAAGCGTATTTGTACATCACACCCTCTATGGTTCACGGATAGCATGCGGAATCTTTATCTTGAAAAGAAAAGAGCATTCAGAGAGTATAAAAGTGGACGTGGTGACCTATCATTGTTTACTGATAAAAGAAGACTGTTGAAGAAAGCGATAAGGGATAGTAAAAAGGAAGTTGAATCTAGATTGGCAGATAACATTGGCTCTGACCCAAAATCATTTTTTCGATACGTCAATAATGGATGTAAGGGGACAGTTGGCCCCCTCTTGATAGGAGACTCTAAGGTAGAGAGCAATGTAGGCATGTGCAGTGCTTTCAATGACTTTTTCGCGTCGGTTTTTAATGGAGATAATGATATTCGATATACGGGTGTTGCATGGGGTAATAAAACCCTCAACGATATTCAAATAGAAGACGTGGAGGTCCTAAATCTTCTAAGAAATGTATGTGCAAGCAAAGCACCAGGACGAGATGATATCTATCCCAGGGTTCTCAGGGAAGGTGCTAATCAATTGTTGGGGCCAGTCGCATAGATATACAGGAGTAGTGTTGCTGAGGGTATCGTCCCGAGAGATTGGAAACTGGCTAACGTTGTTCCGATATTTAAGAAGGGTAGTAGAGAAGTGGTGTCTAATTATCGTCCAGTGAGTTTGACGAGCTCCCTCTCGAAAATTTTGGAAATTATCATCAAAAGGCAGTTTGTGAAGTGGATAGACGAGAATAATGTATTGTCGGATAATCAGCATGGGTTCAGGAAAGGGAAGTCACGTGTAACTAACCTCCTTTGCTTCTATGATTACGTGACTAAGGCTTTGGGTAAGAGCAAAAATGTCGACGTTGTTTACCTTGATTTCCAGAAGGCATTCGATCGGGTCCAACATGGCAAACTCTTGAAGCGTTTACACGAGATTGGAATAGGGGGCAACTTGCTGAATTGGATAGAATCGTGGTTAAGAGATAGGTCGCAACGAGTTATGGTGAACGGGGAATTCTCTGGTTGGACAGACGTCACAAGTGGAGTTCCTCAGGGAAGTGTCCTTGGCCCCATACTTTTTTCACTTTTTATCGACAAACTCGATCAGGGTATCGATGGAATTACTAGCAAATTCGCAGATGATGTGAAGCTAATGGGGGTAATCGGGAATGAAAGCGAGAGGGAGTTGCTCCAGACCAACTTAAACAAGATTGCAGCATGGGCAAATGAATGGAGCATGACGTTTATCGTAGATAAGTGCATGGTCGCTCATTTTGGTTCGAACAACCCACGGTTCTCTCACGAGTTGAATGGTGTCACTATCCCGGATGCAACTAGAGTCACCGATTTGGGAATTCTCATTGACGAGCGACTTAAGTTTTCTGAACATTGTTCAGCGGTTGTCAAAAAAGCGAATAGAATGCTTGCTCTCATTTTCAAAAAGGTCTCTTCGCGTTCTCCTAAAGTCATTCTTCCGCTTTTTCGAGGCTTAGTTCGTCCTGGACTGGAGTATGCTGTAATGTTTTGGAGACCATACCTACAGAGGGACATAGACTTGATTGAAGGGGTGCAGAGAAGAGCTATGCGTGTCCTTATTGGCACACAGGGCTTGAGTTATGAAGAGAGACTTCATTTTTTGAATATGTTTACATTGGATGAACGCAGGTGTCGAGGATATATGATCGAAGTGTTCAAAATTTTCAATGGGATGGATAGGATGGACCATGAACTTTTAGTACACCGTCAATCAACTGCTTTTACAAGGGGACACCAGTATCGATTGCTGAGGGACAATGCAAGGTTATGGTGTCGCACGGAATTTTTCTCTAATAGGGTTGTTAATAAATGGAATAGCTTACCCCCGGAGGTAGTAAATTTTAACACAATTGACACGTTTAAAAAGAAATATGATGAACATGTTGGGGTAAATCGAGAAGCTCTATCCATTCTTAGAATAAGACAACCATAAGTATTCTTTATGGGCATTGTATAATATTTTATCATGTGTATATATTGTTTATAATTTGTGTTAATTGCATTTTTAATAGGGTTGCTGTATTTTTGAAACATATGACATCCATATTTTTATGGGCATCTTTTTATCAGCCACCTCGTTGGGCATTTTGCCTGTTGTGGCGTTGTATTTGTATTTGTATTTGTATATCCTCACTCTCTAGAAAATCGTCGAGCAGAAGAGCTCTATGTGGCCTCGCGTTATCGTCCATTAAAATGACATTAAAACTCAGGGCCAACTGCACCCCCGAAAAGGCGCACATAGGGCTCCAAGACCTCATCCCTATACCTCACACCAGTCACAATGCCTCTTTCAAAGGCATGGAGAGGTGTGCGGCCATCCAACATGATGCCTGCCCAGACCATTAAACCTCCTCCTCCATAATGGTCGATTTCGCGGACATTGGAGGGTAGGTAGCGGGTTCCTGGTTCTCTCCATATGAACGTACGGCGAGAATCGGTGCTTAGGCTGAACCGGGACTCATCAGTGAAGAGAACGGTCGCCCGTTGATCCATACTCCAATCTCTATGCACCATGATAAACGGATTCTCTTGTCCGTAGAAGTGAGCGGGACGCAAACAGCAAGTCTTCTTGCAAACAACCCTCTCTCATGAAGTCTTTTGGAAACAGTCACCCTTGATACACGGGTTCCTGTGGCTGCATATAAGTCACGAGAGAGCTGAGAAGCACTCCTGTTACGCCTCGCTATAATCGACAAATAGCGATCTTCTCTGGTCGTCGTGGCTCTTGGACGGCCTTGCCCAGGCTTGGGAACTTTATGGAACTGTTTCCATAAGTTGCACACGACGCTGGGCGTTAAATTGAACTCTTTACAAATCTGGACTTGAGATTGGCCTGCTTCTAGCCTCCCCACAATTCACCACCTCATTCCATCATCTAAACGTTGGTGGTTACTCATTTTTACTGTTACAATTTGGTTGTTGCAAAATAACACCAAGAAATTCGCCGAGGTGTGCTAGCGAACGAAATGCGTCTGAACTTACGCGTGCTTATAAAGCCTGTTTCTCTACTGGCTCCGCCTACACACACGTGTACGCTTACGTATTTGACGTACAAGATTTACATTTTTGTCTAGAAGCAGTGGTTTTACATTAAGTTCAGTTATTTTCATGAAATTCGATAAAATATGCAGATTCTGTTAATTTATTTCACCAGTGTACAATAATAAAATCAGTAAAGATAAAATTTTTAGGCATTGAATATTACTGAATATTAAATCTAATATCAGTAATATTAATATACAGATATACAATTTAAGGTCTGATGAACAAATTGTTTTCATTGGGTTTATGGAGGCCAAATGAAGGGATGCATAATAAATAACATGTTCTAAAACAATTGATGAAAATTTCTTATTGAAACTATTCCTATCACATTTGTGAATAGTCTATAAACTTACGAATTTTATAATAAAAAATAAATTTTGGTGTATGCTATTAATAAATTGAGGAAAATTTACATAAGAAACATGACACTTTTACTTTTCACGGAAATCACAGTTAGAAGTAAAATATGATTAAATTGCAATTTTTTTTATTTTCAATACTGTTATTATTATTCAGTTTTGTTATTCATGAGACAGGGGTCAGGTATCATCCTCAAATGTCGTCAGAATGCTGCAAATGATGGACACGTTTGTTTCACGGCAATGATGATCATCATGTAAGAAAAACAATCTCCAGAACCACTCGTAATGCTACATGTTTGGAACTTGTTTAATTACAAAATTTGGAGAGAAAGAAAGTTGCAAACTTGCATAATTACAAAAAAAACTGAAAAAAAACATGTTAGGAAACAGTATTAAATGCTTGGATTTAAATGTTGACAGCAAGTTAAAATGGAAATCCGACGTTCATGAATTACTCAAAAAACTTTATTTTGATATTATATAAATAAGAAAATTTCCGCTAATTTTTTTAAACGCCATAAAGATCGTATAGTAAATAAGTAACATATTATAAAAAAATTAGATTAAACTTTCTTATTGAAACTATCTGTATCATATTTTTGAATAAGCTATAGCTGCTGTGGTGGTCGAGTGATCATAGTGACGGACTCGCATCGCGGGGACCCGGCTTCGAGTCCCACCGTCACCACAGTGGTGGTCGGCTGAAGTTGGTTTTCTGTGGTTCCCAACTTCGAGGCGCAAATGCGAGGCGATCTCCCCGTTAAAAAGTCTCGAGAGCAACAGTCCTACAAACAGTACAAATATTCAGTCCCTACCCATCACTCACTTCACTTCTGAGATATAGATGGCAGCACTGAAAAATCATACACAACACTAGATACGCACTCAGACTGTTAGTTACACGCACTTACACTTCCGGCACAACTCACTAGGTAGTAAATTGCCTATGGCAATAGGCCTGAGTTGTGCTCGGTTTGAAAAAAAAGAATAATCTATAAACTTACGAATTTTACAGTAAGAAATTTTGGTGTATATACCATTAATAAATTGAGAGAGATTTACATAAGAAACATTGCACTTTCGCTTCTTCACGGAAATCACGATCAGAAGTAAAACATGGTTAAATTTCAATTTTTTTTATTCAATACTCTTATTGCTATTCATTGCACGTGGGTCAGGTACCAATTCCTCAAATGTCGGAAGAATGTCCCAAATGATGAACACATTCGTTTCACGGCAATGATAATCATCATGTAAGAAAAACAATTTCCAGAACCACATGTTTGGAATTCTTGTTTTTTGTATAGTCCCAAAATTTGCATAGAATGCATAGTTTGAAATTGTATCGAATACTTGGGTTTAAATGTAGACAGTAATTTGAAACAGTGAAATCCCCCGTTCATGAATTACTTAGAAAAGTTCGTTCTGTTTTATATAGTTTTTGTTACATAAGTGAGAGAGTTTCCGCTAATTTATTAAAATACCTGTATTATGCATGGTTTTATTCACTTATAAATTACGATAAAATTATATGGGTTGGTGATTATAAAACTAATTTATTTCCCTTATTTTCAGGAAAATAGTTTTCAAAATTTTGAGCTAGGGTCAGTCTTATTCTTCGGCAATTTTAAGAAATCTCAACCTACTTCTTTTGCGGTATTCTTTACTTAAACAGTAATGAAGGCTTATGCAATTTACACGATAATGCATCCGAGCAAAGACCTCACATGATTTACTTTTAGGAAAGAAATTTTTCCTAAAAATTTCTATTATTTAGCTCCGAAATTACATTACTCAATACCACTAGAAATACCGAATATACCCACACACGCTGCATTAAAAGAAAGCATTATTGTATTTAAATGATCAATTTCAATAGACGATGGAGACTCTTATTTTGACCTTTAGGAGGAGCAGCAATATTAATCAACTATAGCTTTGTCGATTTAATTATGTATAGTTTTTAATTATGCAGAAATATTTGCTCTTGTTCGTGTTGTCTATGTATGTGCGACGTTTATTTTTACTCCATACATTTTTTTATTTAATATTTTGTTTATTTTACTTTTCTCGTCTCATAATTTTGTCTTGCTTATGCTGTATATGAGTGTTTTTTTTATGTCTCTGTTCACGTCGTATTTTTTATTTCGTTTTATCATGTAAAGTTTCGATCATCCCTACAGGCATCATAGCCTCTGGATGGTAAACATGTTTTACAAAAATTAAATTAAATTCTTTCTATATGTGGGGAAATGAATAAATTTGATTTGAACTTGTGTAATTACAAAAATTGAACAGTAAACATATTGGGAACATGTATAATTACAAAAAACGGAGAGAAACCATGTCGAGAACTTTTATCTTTCAAAAGTGGGAAAGAAAACATGTTGTGAACTTTCTTGAATACACCAATAAATAAACATACATCTGTATAATTACAACGTCGGAGAGTGAACATGCTGTAAACTGTTGCATAATCACAAAAATTTGAGAGTTAACATCTTGTGAATTGTCATAATTACAAATAGAGGGGAAAGCAGCTTGCTTGTAAACTTATCAATTTTATAAGAATAAATTTTGATAAATTGTAGAAAAAAAAATTTATAAGGAAAATTGTACTTTCTCTCTCTCTCTCTCTCTCTCTCTCTCTGGATCTACGGACATCTAAATCACAGAAATTGAAATTACAGGTCAAATTAATTTAAATTTCAATTTTTCGAATTGTTATTCTCATAATTATTTAGTTAAGCCTCTTGGGTAAGGGGAACGTCGGAAAAAAGTGACAAATTATAATCAAATTGGTTTCACGGCAATAACAGTGATCATGTAAGAAAAACCACCTACAGATTTACTCATAATGAATGATTTCAAACTTAACACATCAATAAATGAAAATACACGTAAAGCAATTTGCCATTTTCACAGCTTAATGCCTTTTATGTTCTTTTAAAGATTTTATTTCTAGTATTTGTATGATTCATATATTCTGATTGGACTGATAATTTACATCGAAATTGAGGCATATAAATTATGTGGTAAAAATTATATTACAGATACAAATATCAATGAAAGTTTCTGTATTACGACCAAAAGTACGCTTTCACAGCATTTTTTTTAAATTTATAAATTTATTCATTTTATAAGAATACAATTTATACAATAATAATAAATTAATGGAAATTTATCGAAATATTGGGGGATTTGAAAAACTCAATACGTCACCGCGTGTGACGGATCGAGTGACATAGTGAGTAAGTGCGTGACCCGATGAATGAGTGCGTGAAAGAGTGGGCGACCTAGTCAGAGAGCAAACGAGTGAGCGACTTCGTTATTGACTAAGAGAGTGAGAATGAGCGACCAGGTGATTGTATAAGTATGACAGAGTGAGTAACCTAGTGAGGTAATGACTGAATGAGTGACCTCATGCGTGAATGGCAAAGTGAGCGGTAACGGTCATTTTGACCGCAAACATATTGTGACATGTGATTACACCCGAATGGTTTATCCTAGGTACTTGAAACTTCATGATTTTTCTGATCTTGTTGAGGCTCTTAAATTATGGCTCTCCTAGGTTTTTAGTTTAGTGGCAAAATATGAAATTCTACCTAGAACGATTGAGAAAATTAACTAATATCATTGCTAAACATGCTGAAATGGAGTCTTCAAATACGAACATTAATAGCGGGAGAACATATTTTCTATCATGGTGTTTGCTTTTCACCAGTACCCATTTTGTACCTAATTGGTACCATTCATAGGTACAATTTTGGAAAAGATCGTGCTTAATTCAATTCATTCAGCCTTTTTATAGGCCTTCTCGATTCTACTGCATTGTATCCACTGGTACATTGTCACATGACGAATAGAATCATGACGAATAGAAATGAGTAAATGAGCAACCAATAGATCATGTGAGTGACCAGCTTATTGAAAGAGTGACATAGTGAGCGACTTTCCGGTCTTCTGATGCACAAGAATTAAAATTACAAGTTGAATAAAATAAAAATTCAGTTTTTTAATCAGTAATGCCATAATTATTTAGTTACATAATTCATGTCACGTAAGAACCAGCTTCAAATGTTAGAAAAATGTCATGAATTATGGTCATATTGACAGTAACAGTCATCATGTAAGAAAAACAACCTCAAAAAAACATTCAGAATGATTTAAAAATTAACACATTAATAAATAAACGCATACGTAAATAAATTTGCCATTTTCACAGCTTGATAAGACTTTTATGCTCTTGAAATTTTTCATAATTTCATAAATTCAAATTTTATTTCTATGCAGTCGGACCCGCTTATAACGAAGTCTAAAAAACAGGGAGAAAACAGGAACAGCGAACTTGCATAAATACGAAAATGGAAGAAGAAACATGGTTTTATAAACTTATTATTTATTTTGTAAGAATAAATTTTAGTATAATGAATTGCCGTAAATTTTTAACAAATATTGCAGTTCTGATCTCCCTGATCTCCCAATTCCGAGATTTCGCTATCACAAGTTGCAATTTTTTCAATCGATATTGTTGTTATTATTTAGTTATATCTCTCTTGGGTCAGGGATCATCCTCAAACTCCCGAAAAAATGCCATAAATAATGGGTGAGATGACGTCACGGCAATAAATTCTGTTAGTGCTAGAATTATTTAATATTTCGAACTATCTAGAACGACTGTAGCGGTCATTGTGACCACAATAAGAAAAAATATATAAAAACATTCTCTTCCACCGAAACTTCTTAAAATAATATCTATATATTCCGTCTATGACTTTTTTAGCACGAAATGTTTTGTTCATGTAGGCCAGTGTTTCCCAAAGTGGACAAATATCGCCCCCGGTTGGCGATAGAAGCTTCAGATTTAGCATGGGATCGTATGGGCTCAGTTAAGTTGATGGGGGCGGGGGGCGATCAGAGAGAAAAAATTCCTGAAGAAGGGGGGGTGCGATGGAATAAACAATTTGGGAAGCAATGATGTAGGCCAGTGGTTCTCAACCTTTTCTGACTCCCGGAGCTCTTTTCAGTGTATAATTTCTACGGCGGAGCCCTGTTTAACTCGAGGAGCCCTTTTTGGTATATTGTTTATATGGCGGTACCCTTTAGGCCTCTTTTTTTCTTTTTTTTTTTTGTTTCTTTATCAAATTTATTGCATTATTTTATTATCCTCGAGTGGCCATAGAGGACAAATTAAAGACTAATCCCGGCAGGAGCACCGGTTGAGAAACGCTGATGTAGGCATTGTAGGCCGCTGATGTAGACCATTTTTGCTGGAATTCTGGACAAAATGGCTTGTTATAATAGAGATTAATCCCGTGATCTGTCACGATTTTTTTTGAGCTCTTGTAATTTAAGGCTTAATTTTCACTTAGCAGTCCACTGACAAGGTTTGCAGTATAATAAACGCTTGAGAAATTGCGGAAGATCGGCATGGAAAAACTGTGAATAACTTAAAGATCTAGAGCTATGTAAAATACACATACGTATGACAGCTTTTCGATGCCGATCGCATTGTGAACGTGTAGATTTTGTCGAAAAAACATCAAATACACTCATTAGTAGAACAATAACTGTAGAATTATTTGTTTGCTCAGTCGAAAGTATGATATGTTATAAAATAATCACTCACCCACATGATCCATCAGGGCCCCTCTATGATGGGATTTTTAGTGGGGGAGGGGACCATGGCCCTCCTGCACTGTATTTATAGTGTGAAGGTAATAAAATGATAAGAACCGTCTCGCCGTGCAGGCTGGAGCCCGGTCCATGGGTAAAATAGTGACAAATAAAGATTCTATTCGTCATGTGAGAATGTACCAGTGAATACAATGCAGTAGAATCGCGAAGGCCTATAAAAAGGCTGAATGAATTGAATTAAGCACGATCTTTTCCAAAATTGTACCTATGAATGGTACCAATTAGGTACAAAATGGATACTGGTGAAAAAGCAAACACCATGATAGAAAATCTGTTCTCCCGCTATTAATGTTCGTATTTGGAGACTCCATTTCAGCATGTTTAGCAATGATATTAGTTAATTTTCTCAATCGTTCTAGGTAGAATTTCATATTTTGCCACTAAACTAAAAACCTAGGAGAGCCATAATTTAAGAGCCTCAACAAGATCAGAAAAATCATGAAGTTTCAAGTACCTGGGATAAACCATTCGGGCGTAATCACATGTCACAACATGTTTGCGGTCAAAATGACCGTTTCCGTCGTTCTCATGTTAATAAATATAAATTGATGGAAATTTTTGAGAAATACAGTGGAACTTCGGATAACGAACGATTCGCATAACGAGCGAAAATTTGTAACAAATGTTGACTCGGTTAACGAGCGATTATTCGCATTACGAGCAAAAATTTTGCGGGTTGTTCATTTATTTCCACGTCATCACAACTGAGCAGATGATTTTTTGCTTCCGCCCCCACACGCGTGTTATGGAGTTGCAGTAATATTCTCCCCTAAAGTCTCGGATAAGCGTAAGAAAATTAACACACGCGCGAGTATGAATATTTACGATGCGAAACTAGATGTGCGTACGTGTGCTTTTTTTCTTCTAAATTCTGCTTGGAGAAAACTGTGGGCTGATTTGCATTATTGAACGTGACTTTAAAGGGCTAGCTAGTGAACGTTAGCCACTACTTGTCGAAGAGATTGTGTGATTGAGGAAGACCATGGACTGCAGGTGCATGAGGATGACATTCAAGAACTAATGGTGAAAAACGTCTAGGATTTGACTATAGATTAAGTCTAAAGGATCTCCTTTCCACGCACCAGCAAGAGTTTATGGGTGGTATCTCATCCGAGGAAGAGAGAATTGAAAGAAGATGTCCCCTCACGTAAAATAAGATCAGAGAAATGTGTAGAATGTGAGAATCTGTGCAATACTCTGTAGGAAAAGCCATCCAAATAAAGCTGTATCAGTGTGCGAGCAATGAATCTGTCCAATGAACACTGCAATTTCTCATTTCCTAGAAATCCTAAAAAAGGAGGCAAAAGCAAGTGTCATTAGATAAGACTCTTTTTTGAAAGTCATGCTAAAAAGAAATAGTCTGTAAATCGTCATAAATGGTAGTCCTCCTGTCTCTCTTCGTTTAGAGTAAGTTATGTTCGTAAACGTATTCTATGTTTATTTATGGCGTTATTTATATTATATATATATATTTTATAGTATCATATATATTATTGTGTGTAATTATTGATTGAATGCCGTTTTTAATAGTCATTTTTATGTGAATGAATAATTATGTAACGAATTATCCGAGTTTCTATTATCTCCTATGGGGAAGGTTGATTCGAATAACGAGCTATTCGGATAACGAGGACGTTGGGGGAACGAATTAAGCTCGTTAACCTAAGTTCCACTGTATTGAATTTCTCGCATCTTTCTGGTCTTCCAACTCAGATTTTGCAATTACAAGTGAAATTAATTTAAATTGCAAATATTTTTTTTTGAATCGATAATGTTATTATTATCAGTTGCGTGTCTCTTGGGTCAGGTACCAGCCTCAAACGTCGGAAAAATGTGACAAAGGATAATCACATTGGTTTCGCAAATGTTTGATTCGTTGGTTTCCCAGCGGCAAGAGTCATCATGTAAGAAAAACAACCTCCGAAATCACTCGTCCTGCATCAATTTAAAAATTAACAACGAGCGAATGCATCCATAAATAAACATACACGTAAAGCAATTTGCCATTTTCACAGTTTAATGACAGCGAATAGCTCCTTAAAGCGTGTAAAGATGGCTTCCTTTAAATTATCAACTAATTTGAAATATTCCAAAGCCATTTCCGATGGAACAAGAGCAATTACCCAAGAAGCCGTCACGAACTTTGATCACGCGATGTCTTGTCACATCACCACGTTAGATAATACACGACCGATTTTTCCCCTTCGAGTGTATCGAACTTTTCCCGTTTATTTTTTTTTTCCTGGAATATTGGTCACGCTTCTTCTGAATCGAAAAAAGATCTGGAAAATATTTTCTTTTCCTTTTTTTTCCCGGGGGAAAAAAGTTTTCCTTTGCATTAATGATTGTATTTTTTTGCGGGCTTTAGAGATTAGTACACATGATTTGATGAAATTGCACGAAAAACTGAGTTTCTAACAACACGCCATTCACAAATTTAGGGGCTAGTTTTGTTGATAATGATTTGATATGTATTTTTGTCACAAAGTTTTTCCGTGGAAAGTACTGTTTTCTCATTTTTTTCCATGTTTTGAAGTCATTTTCTAAACTATATTTATCATATACACTGCTGGCCACCCAAATTGCAACACCAAGAATGACAAGAGATATCGCAGCAATATTTATTTTGTAGATAACATGTTGACCAAGCATCAAATGATTAAATTTATAGACTTCTGTGAAGTGTGGTTCCTGCCAAAATCAGTAGCCAGAGTAGCCGCCATTGTTGGAGATCACCGCTGCCACACGCCTCGGCATTGATTCAAAGAGACTTTGGATGTGTTCTTGGGGTACAGCAGACCAAGCAGCTTCCACGCGTTGCCAAAGTTGATCTGGTGTTGCAGCTGAGGATGTAATCTGGGTCAATCGTTGAGCAACCATGGACCACATGTTTTCTATCGGCGAAAGATCCGGAGAGCGAGCTGGCCAGGGAAGCAATTCAATCTGGCGATTGACGAAGAACCTTTGGACAATGCGTGCCACGTGTGGTCGCGCATTATCCTGTTGAAATATGGCTGTGGGCAAGCCCTGAAGGTGAGGAAGGACAACTGGCTCCAACACCTCGGAGATGTAGCGCTGGCTTTTTAAAGTACCGGCAATGCGTACTAGAGGAGTGCGAGAGTGATATCCAATACCGCCCCATACCATAATACCCGGTGCAGGACCAGTGTGGCGGTGCATAACGCAGCTGTTCAGCATCCTCTCTCCACGGTGTCTCCAGACTCGAATCCGACCATCGTGGTGTTGCAGACAGAAGCGTGACTCGTCAGCAAAGACAATTTCATTCCATTGTGCCGTCCACATCCTTCTTTCATCGCACCATTGGCGACGGAGACGTCTGTGGTTCTGCGTCAAGGGTAGACGAAGCAATGGACGTCTTGCGGACAGACCACTCTGCTGTAAACGGCGTCGAATGGTACGCGCAGACACTGGATGATGCGGTACAGACTGAATGTGCTGTGCTATGGTTCGTGATGTGGCTGAGCGATCCGTCACTGCCATACGCACAATACGCCTGTCATCACGTGAAGTGGTGCACTGAGGTGGATGCGATCGAACACGTCGGTCCGTCGTACCCTCCTGCATCCAACGATCGCATATCCGCATTACAGTTGTTTGGTTTCGTCCAACACGACTACCGATTTCCCTGAAAGATAATCCACAATCTCGGTAGGCCACTATCCTTCCTCTGTCGAACTCGGATACTTGATCAAAAGATGATCGCTGTTTTCTACGAGGCATAATTGATCGTTTTTTTGAAAAAACCACAAGAAAAACACAATTGCCGTACTTCAAATCGTCCAAATCTCCAAGCCTTAAAAAGCGCTTTGAAGTGGTGCCACAGGCGCGCGTGATGTGCGTCTGCGCTGAAATTCTAATCATTTGCCTATCTCACCTCTGCTAATGCATGTTGCAAATTTCATATTATTTGCATGCTTCCTTCAGGGTGTTGCATTTACGGTGGCCAGCAGTGTATTTCTGAAATATTTTTATTATAGATTAGTTATAATTATCTTGTCTTAATGACGTTTTTATTTCTAGTCATTTTATTGAATTATTATTTCCAATACTTTTATTAAATTAATTATTTCCAATCATTTTATCGAATTAATTATTTCTAGTCATTTTATTGAATTATTATTTCTAGTAATTTTATTAAATTATTATTTCTAATAATTTTATTGAATTACTATTTCTAGTAGGTTAATTTATGGAATATTTATTAATATATTTACTTTAAATATTTTTATTATTAAATTTTTTAAATTGCATTTTGAATGTTTCGACAATCAAATTTCTCATTCTCTGCATAACCTAATTTTTCCAAAAATTCCAAAAAAAACAATTTCACATTTTTTTTATTCTTCAAACTTCGCTTACATCGCATAAAGTTTTTGTAACTGAATCATTTTCACTATAATTTGTTATTGACAAATATTTTACCAAACGTTATTTATTTTTTTACTAAAATATTCAAGGAATTTAAAAAAAAGTATTGAATGCTAGACGAATATATTTCAAATAAGTTCATTTTTCTTCAAATTTTATATTTCCGTACATTTACAAAGGCTACAACAGGCAAAATGTTGAAGAAGGTGGCTGAAAGAGATGTTTGCAAAAAATACAGATGTTTGTATCTAAATTACTTTAGCATGCTAATATATATCCGGATTTTATATGATCGTTTGAATCTTTAAATTTCACGCATTTGGCTTTCAATCTGAATTTTGTAGTTTTGTATTCATTTTCCGTTAATATATATCAAAATTAGATTTTCAACGCTCAATCTTTTAATGCAATAACCCTAATATTAGAGTCTGAATTTTTCCTTTTTGGTTTCTGATTACGTTTTAAATTTTGATAAATTTTCGATCAAAGGCTCTAAATTTTAATCTAATTTGGTAATTTAAAGTACAATTAGGATATATAAACGGTTAAAACAATTTTTATTCTAAGTTTTGATATTTACATCTTGAGTGTTGTTAAAAAGTTATTTTTCTAGAAGGTTCAGCAAAAATTTGCTTTTTTTTCCAGATTTAATTCCAAATTTTATCTTCTTAAAATGTCTATTTATGGGGTTTGAAATTTTAATATATATGTATATATATCTACTCTATAATATAAATCGCAAACTCAAAAAGGGCCTGTTTCTAAGCAACCGAAATAAGTGACGATTTTATGTAACGGAAGTTGGTGACGTTTTTGAGTGACGGAAATCTGTTACGTTTTTGTGTTACGGGAGTTGATTACGATTTTGGGTCAAGTTTTCATTTAACTCTTGCATATATCGGGACCCATTTGACCCCGAGGGACTAAGTTATGTGCATGTACCGAGAGGCTCCCACATCGCACAGCAGGGCCCCAGGAATAAATGGCGAGACCCCCAAACCAGCTTTTTCACAGGCCCATCTGTGGTTAATTTATAGTGTGAAAATATCAAAAAGTGATAAGAAGAACGTTCCGCCCTGCCCTTGTCGGGGTCATGCCGAGAGATATTTATACGTATAATATACATATATCACCAGTGCTCCCAACACACAGGGTCGGGGACCTGGGGGGAATTGCACGTAGACCTTCATGCGGAAGTTAAAAGGTTTCATTTCCAGGGGCCCCTTGATGGATCTCATTGTTTTCTTGCTGCTTTAACATTGAAAAATTTGGAATAGCGGAAGCCCAAGATACACTCATGTCAATAAATTAAGGATAATTCAGAATCACACGGAAATCGAAATCTAAAGTAAAAATTTCACCTGTAGAATTATCACACGCATCTGCAAGAATGATATGCAAATTTCAGGAAGCCACCAGATGACGCCGATAGTACGTCACAATGACTAGAGTGTAAGAGGGGGGGGGGTATATAAGGAATGGTGGCAAAGAAGTAAAATTGTTCACAAAAGTTCTGTAAGGCGCTCAGTGCCATAAGCGAATAGTTATGACACAGAGAGCGCATGTGGATGATTTTTTACGTGGTAGAATTATCGGCCGCCTGGAATGTGGGCGTACTCAGATGGAAGTATCCGAGGAACTTGGAATTGCCCAAAGTATCATCTCTAAGCTTTGGCAACGATTCCAAGATAACGGAAATGTCAGTAGACGTTACGGTGCAGGTCGCCCCCGAGTTACAACGCCGAATGAAGACCGGTATTTGGCAGTAACTGCCAAAAGAAGCAGACGGAGCACAGCATCCGGCCTGTCTCGTCAGCTATCTGCTGCCACGGGTACCACAGTTTCATGGCAAACCGTGTACAGACGTTTGGGAGATATTGGTCTATATGCTCGCAGGCCTGTCAGATGTGTTCCGCTCACGGCAACTCACTGTCGGCAGCGATTAGCCTGGAGTAGAGAACATGCAATGTGGACATCGTCACAGTGGGCTTGTGTGATGTTTTCCGACGAGTCCAGGTTTAGCTTGCAGTCTGATTCACGTCGGACTTTCATATGGAGAACGCCAGGTACCCGTTACCACCAAGACAACATCATTGAACGACACCGTTACGGTGGTGCAGCATTGCTCGTTTGGGGTGGAATTATACTGGGTTCCAGAACAGATCTGCATGTTCAAACCGGAACCATGAAAGCCCAAATTCATCGGGACATCATTCTGGAACAACATGTACGTTTGTTTAGGGGTGCCATGGGAGCAGAATTTGTGTTTATGGATGACAACGCCCGTCCTCACCGAACAAACATCGTAAACGAATGCCTCGAATCTGAGGATATAACCCGTATGGAATGGCCAGCATTCTCACTTGACTTGAATCCGATAGAGCATGTGTGGGACATGCTTGGCCGACGAGTTGCAGCCCGTCAACCACCTCCTACATGTGAACTTCGGAGAGCATTGCTTGCTGAGTGGAGTGATCTTCCCCAAGATCAGATCGATAATTTGATACTCAGCATGCCTAGGCGTTGTACGGACTGTATTTCATCGCATGGGAGACATACAATGTATATACATACCAACCATGCAATAGTAAGTTTTTGTACAGGAGATATGTTTTACAATTGCTCCAGGGAGCAAAAATCGTAGTTTTTATGAATGGTATCAATACATACACCATCGTTTTTGTTCTTTATCTTTTGTTTAATAAATGGGCTTTATGAATAAGTAACGTTTGTTTTGTTTCTGAACCTTTATTTGTCGGAGCTGGCATTATCGTCAATTTATGGACATGAGTGTATATCCAGTATTGGGGCCCAATAAAATTTATGAATTCGGTCACGAATAATTGAGGGGAGCCTGGATTTTATTCGTTGGTAAAATGAATACAAATGAGCATTTGCCGTGGCACTTACAGGGGGATGCCCGATAAACTCCCGAGTCAGAAACCCCCATTTCATTTTGGCCCAGTAAAATTTGCAACATCGGTAGCCCGAAATAAAGCCAATCTGGGGCCCACTGAAAGTATGCGAATTGGTGTCCCGGGTAATTGGTTGGGAACTGAATTTTATTCGTTAGTAAAATGAATATACAAATAAAAATTGTTCATGGCACTCGCAGCGGGGGATGACCAACAATCTTCCAAGTCTGAGGCCCCATGTTTACAGCTTTCATTTTGAGGGGGCCCTGGATGAATTTCAATTCTTTTCTGTCGTTTAACATTGTAGAATTTGCAACAACGGAAGCCTGAGATAAATCCAGTCTGGGTCCCCCCCCCCTAAAAATCTACGTATTGGGTCACCGCTACTGGATGTGGGCGCCCTGGATTTTATTCGTTGTAAAATTGATAAAAATGAAAAATTTCCGTGGTCCCTCACAGGGGGATGTCCGAGAAGCCTTCAGATCGGGGGAACTCCATGGAAATGCTGACAGGTTCTAATTCGGAGGCTCCTGGATATATCTCATTAATTTTTATTTTTTGACATTGTAAAATTTTCACAATCGTATCCCGAAATAAAGCCAATCTGGGGGCCCCACTAGAATTCAGCGGTTTGGAGTCTGGGGACCCCCCCCCCATGGGGAAGTTTTCTGGGGGTACCCGATGAATCACATTTGTTTTTTGTTGCTTTGTTATTGTAAAATTGGCTTCTTCAGTAAGCTGGTGCTTTCACATGGTACATATGTACATATACATATATAATTAAAATTTCAAATATTAAATTATTATATTATTCAAATGTGTCTTTTGTGTAAAAAATTAAAATTTCCTATTATATAAATGATTCTAATTCTTTAATAGAATATTTTTATTGAAAATTTACTCAAAATATTATTTTAATTTTTGAATTTAACTTTTCACTTCAAGCTAATTGATGTCTCACTTAGTTTTCAATTCAACTTTTTTTTTTTTAAATTTGCATGAGGAAATTTTAACAATCATTTTTTTCAATATTCATTTTTCAGCATATTCATATTTCGAATTTCATTAATTAATATTTTTGAAGATTGAAAAATTTAAAATTTGGAAACCAGAAGTTATTCACTAAATGCCATACTTGAATCTTAATTTCATTTTTTTTTCTTCTCATTTCTAAATTCTACAATTAAAACTAAATTTCCGATTATTAGATAAAATATTGCAGGCATATTTTGTACTAAATTTATCTTCCAATTTGCTTATATTTGCTATCGCTTTATATCCAGGAAATTCCAATACTTCACGAGAGAGGAAAAACATCATTAAAAATCCATAACTGTAAATAAGATTATGAGAGAATTTCTCTGATTTCATACAAATTCAGAAATTTATCTACGGCTGACATTTATTACCTTCGCTCAACGAAAAAGAAGTAAAAAAAAAAAGGAGAAAATAAAAATAATTTCCGATACTTGACTCCGAACAATAATCCGGAAAATATTAGTCCGGGGGAGGAAAAAAAAAAACCGGAGAAAAATTATCGAAAATTTTTCTCCCGCCACAGAAAGAAATCGTTTCCAGTTCGTACTTTACATTATTAATGCATTTTGAAAGTGGCACTTGAAAATTTCTCCAGAACAGAAAATTTTTACTCTCAATTTCCATTTTAAAACTCGAGAAATTTACGCTCTACTAAAAGAGAATAATCTTCACTCGACTTACTTCAATCTTCTAAGAATATCCCGGAAAAGATCGAAACTCTTCTCTCTAATGAGTTTTTAATTTCTGGAACTCAGAAATTTCTTTTCTCCCGTGAAATTTGTTTGAGATATGTAAATTAACCTTGTGGAATATTTTTCATATATATTTTTTTAAAAATTTTTCCCTTTTCTTCGACATCAGGAAACGACATCAGTCTCTAGTCAGGTTTTCACGGTTTTTCCTTGAATAATTTTTAGAACCGGAAAGAAAATTGCTCATTAAAGTCAAATTTCACTTCCGAATATTTCTGTATATACTGATGTATGTTCAAGTCTATTCTGAAATTTTCTGGGTGGCTTTTCGTGTGATTGATCATTGGCTATAAATTGCTACATATGACCATTTAATGACTATAACACGACTATTAAATGACTTTAAGCCGACCATTAAATGATTATAAATCGACCATTAAATGCCTAAAAATCGGCCATTAAATGACTATATATTGACCATTAAATGACTATATATTGACTATTAAATGACTATACATTGACCATTAAATCACTATATATTGACCATTAAATCACTATATATTGACCATTAAATCACTATATATCGACCATTAAATGCCTAAAAATCAACCGTTAACTAGGGATACAAATTTGCTATTAAATGACTATAAATTGATCATTGATCCTCTTAATGGTCATTAAATGACTATAAATTGACGATTGACCCTTTCAGTGATATTAAACGACTATAATCACTAAATGACTATAAATTTGAAATTAACTTTTAATGACTATAAATTTGAAATTAACTTTTAATGACTATAAATTTGAAATTAACTTTTAATGACCATTAAATTATTATGAATGGATATCTTTTAATGACCATTAAATAAGAACAAATTGACCATTGACTTTTAATGACCATTAAATGACAAAAATGTACCATATTTACTCTTAATGATAATTTTAAATAAGTATAAATCAAGTATTTATTGACTATAAATGAAAACTGGAAGACGAGAACTGCCATTGACTAAAAATGAATATTAGATCATTATAAATTGACTCCTAACTATAAATGACAGTTAAATGACTATGAAATTACTATGAATGACAATTAATAAACTTTAAAATAACTATAAATGGCAATTAAATGAATGTAAAATTACTATAAATGTATATTTGATGAATAATATTTAGTCATGGACTAAAATTACAAATGAGCATTTGACTACAGAATAATATAAATAACATTGACAATAAAAATATACTGTAAATTGGCCATTAAATAACTGTAAAATGGTCATTAAATGGTTATAAATTGATCATTAGATGACTATAAATTGATCATTAGATGACTATAAATTGATCTTTCGATGACTACAAATTGATCATTAGATTAGATGACGACTATAAATTGATCTTTAGATGACTACAAATTGATCATTAGATTAGATGACGACTATAAATTGATCATTAGATTAGATTACCATAAATTGATCATTAGATCATAAATTGATCATTAGATTAGGTGACTATAAATTACTCATTAGATTAGATGACTATAAATTACTCATTATATTAGGTGACTATAAATTACTCATTAGATTAGGTGACTATAAATTACTCATTAGATGACTATAAATTGATCATTAGATGACTATAAATTGATCATTAGATGACTATAAATTGATCTTTAGATGACTACAAATTGATCATTAGATTAGATGACGACTACAAATTGATCATTAGATTAGATGACGACTATAAATTGATCATTAGATTAGATTACCATAAATTGATCATTAGATCATAAATTGATCATTAGATTAGGTGACTATAAATTACTCATTAGATTAGATGACTATAAATTACTCATTAGATTAGGTGACTATAAATTACTCATTAGATGACTATAAATTGATCATTAGATGACTATAAATTGATCATTAGATGACTATAAATTGATCTTTAGATGACTACAAATTGATCATTAGATTAGATGACGACTATAAATTGATCATTAGATTAGATGACTATAAATTGATCATTAGATTAGATGAATATAAATTGATCATTAGATTAGATGACTACAAATTGATCATTAGATTAGATGACTATAAATTACTCATTAGATTAGGTGACTATAAATTACTCATTAGATGACTATAAATTGATCATTAGATGACTATAAATTGATCATTAGATGACTATAAATTGATCTTTAGATGACTACAAATTGATCATTAGATTAGATGACGACTATAAATTGATCATTAGATTAGATGAATATAAATTGATCATTAGATTAGATGACGACTATAAATTGATCAATAGATTAGATGATTATAAAATGATCATTAGATTAGATGACTATAAATTACTCATTAGATGACTATAAATTACTCATTAGATGACTACATATTGATCATTAGATGACTACATATTGATCATTAGATGACTATAAATTGATCATTAGATTAGATGACTATAAATTGACCATTGATTGCGACTACTTGTGATATAGAGTAAGAAATAGTGGGCCTGGTTAGTATGCGAATTCGGGAACTGAGCTTAGATGTGATAAAAGAAAAAAAAACCGAATGGGGATGATATATCAAAGATTTAATGCATACAGCAAGTACCCGACTTACGAACAATCGAGTAGCAAAGTGAAATATCTGGTACACTTGGTGAATCCCAGATCGACTCTTCCTGCTCAGGCTATCCTTTTTTCTGAAATTGTGTTTCGAATTAGTAATAATTCAAAAATATATATTGTATAAAAATTAACTTGTGAATATAAAAAAGGTATTCTAAATTTTCTCAACATAGGGTGTAAGGTCCTCTTCAGGACCTCCGCAAATTCAGAGACGGGCCCTGGGCCAAAATCGAATCTAGAAAGTGAGGATTCCTTTAATTAGCAAGAAATGGAAGGTGTTCGTTTGTTACTTGAATGTGTGGGGCACCGATGGTCAAAAGAAAGTACAAGGATCAGAACCGACTGCAAATTAGGTTTAGTGATGTTCTTAGGCATTCTACCTGGCTGGTGGAAGCCTCAGCCAGGAGCCTACGATCAGCCTGCGATCTACGAGCCTACCCACGATGCACTGTGTTTGAGTTTGCTTGTGCCACTTGTAGTGGTACCTGGATAGGACGGATTTCGGTGACCGTGGAGTGAGATTTTTGGTGGTGGGGGGGGGGGGGGAAGCAGTGCCTGGGGGAAAAAATCAGTAGAAAGTCATTGCGCATTTGAATTTGAAAACATCGTGAAAAATTCGGAAGAGAGATCAGTTATCACCAATTTTCGAAGCAATTTACACTCACAAATTCTTTGGCTAACGGATGATATTTAGAAACTGGAGAAACCGCGAGACACCCACGCTCTGTCGCAAGAAGCAACGTAAGCATTTCTCCCCCCCCCCCCCCCCGGAGGAGGGGGAAACAGGGCATCTCCGGTAAAACCAAAATTTATTGATACGTCAAAGATTACATATAGTGCAAGGAAAATTATATTTGGAAAGGAATCTGTTCGTAAGTCGGGAAGTAGTATGTTGTGAGTGTTTCGCCAAGTCACCGTTGGCGCCTTCATTCCGTCGCCAACACAACGCCAAACATGTCCAGCGAGAAAAAGCGTCTAAATATAATATTTGATAATTATTTAAAAACTATTTCTCTCCTCTCTCTCTCTCCACTCGTTTCTTTTTGATTTGATTGTGTTTTGAGTTTATTTTGTCCTATGCGATCGCGAGCTCCCCAACCAACTAGGGGGGGGGGGGCCCTAACCTCCCCACAACAAGTAATTGTATCAGCACCATAGTAATCTACGTATTTATGCCATTTCACGCGCATGTTAGGAAATATTTGTAATTATTATAATCAAAATTACTCATCACAACCTCCCACGTGGGTAGGATAAACAGATTATGTAACACCGATTCTAAAAAAAAACAAACAGCGATATTGCAACCAAGAGACAAATTTAAAACTGGTTGGAATTTCATCGCAATTAACAATTACCATTTTTTTAAAATCCATTTTCGGTGTCGGGACGCCAATTTTCTCTTCGGCTTCATCCTCCCCAAGAGATTCATTCGAGGTCACAAATTTCACATTGGCGATGTAATTATTATTCTCCCGCTTAATATACATCATCGTACGATAATAATTTCCTCGGGCGGTGACAAACAACAATTCATCAGAGTCGTTTATTTAATGAGAATATCCCCCCCCCTCTACTAATTTTTGTTCTGAAAATTATCATCACTATTGAAAACAATTATTATAAGAAATATTTTAAACCATGTCAAACCACTGACTGGAATCGAAAAATAATCGGAAAGGAATTGAGATGATAACATGGAAAAGGATAACCAATTTAAAAAAAAATTAGAAGTGATAACCTAAGATTAATGATTCCTGGAGAGTTTGTCGTGCAACCCTAGGATGTTTACAGCTCGGCGCAGGAGTGCCACTAATTTTATTTCAGAAATTACTCATTTGAAATTCAGTAATAAAGCTGTGTGTTTGTAATTTATAATCAACGTGTTACGGTATTATTTTTATAGGATGCTATCGAGGGACCGAAATCAGGCAGAGGTACCACACACACACACACAATGTATTCTAATCTTATCACATTCCAAAGAGCAACAGGGACGCTAAAAAGTTTGTAAGTCCGTGCTTTACGTATCCATAGTGGCTTGGGACCGATTAAAATTTTTAACTGGTTAATCAAAAAATTTTAATCGATTAATATAATTAATAATATAATTCACTACCGCTAGAAATACAAGATATACCCACACACGCGGCATTTAAAAAAATCATTATTCAAATTATTAATTTCAATAGACGATGTAGACTCTTATTTTGACCTTTAGGAAGAGCAATAAAATTTATTCAAATTAGCTTTGCCACTTCAATTATGTGTATTTTCCCAATTTAGAAAAAAAAATTGTCTGTGTTTGTCTATGTATGTGCGAGTTTCATTTTTTTTCCATATATTTTTTATCTAATGTTTTGTTTTATTTTACATTTCTCAATCACTATCAGTTAGATTACTCGTACATTCAGTTACTCTGTCACTCATATGGTCAATCACTGATCTGTAAATGTTCTTTGCGTCATTCAAGTGATCTGTGAATGTGCTTTGCGTCATTTAAGTGATCTGTAAATGTGCTTTGTGTCATTTAAGTGATCTGTAAATGTGCTTCGGGTCATTTTAGTTATCTGTAAATGTACTGCGTACCTCTTAAATGATCATCCAGTGCAAAACACAAGTTTTTTGCTAGTTTTATAAAGGGTGGCCAGACGTCCCGGTTTTTAACTAATCACTGTCACGACATCTGTTTGTGTCGGTTCTTGTCAACGCCTATTCAAATCACGGCATGATGACCATATTTCGTTAGAAAAATATGAAAAAATAGAATTTTATGAATAAAAATACGGGATATCACCGCTGTGGTGGTCGAGTGGTTATAGTGACGGACTCGCGATGTGAGGATCCGGGTTCGAACCCCACAGTGGTGGTCGGCTGAAGTTGGTTTTCGGTGGCTCCCAACTTCAAGGCGAAAATGGGAGCCGATCTCCCCGTTAAAAAGTCTCGCGACAGTCCTACAACGATAAGTCATTCAATCATAACACTTCACTCATAGTTAGAAAAACTGGTGGCAGATGGCAGCACTACACATAACAAGCATTACAGAGAAAGAAAAAAACTTCACGTCAGGTTTCACTACACGTACACGCACATTCCCGCATGTACCGATTCATTGGGGGTTCCGCGGAGGGGGTGTGGTGTGGTGTAGCAGTAGTAGGTAGGGCCTCCAAAAAATGGCTCGGGGATCCATGATGTTCTTAAGTCAGCCACCTCGTTGGGCAATTTGCCTGTTGTGGCGTTGTATTTGTATGTGTCTGGTTTTTTTTATGTTTCTGTTCATGCCGTATGCTTTATATATTTTATTCATTAATTATCATGTAAATTTGCAATCGTCCGTACAGGCAACACAGCCTCTGGATGATAAATATGTTTTTTTTAAAACTAATCTAAATCTCTATATGTTGGAAATGAATAAATTTGATTTGATTTGATTTAATCGAACGTCGTATTTAGAGTAAACTATCAGGAAAATAACCAACATTAAAATATCAAGAAGAATAATGACCTATGGTAAGCAATCCAGAATAGTCAAGAAAACCATCAATTATAAACTGTCAAGTTGCACTTTGAATTTGACTTTGAAAGACCGGACATCGCTCAGAGAGATATCTAAGTGTTCCCGAAGGGTGGATGTGTCCGAATTTTATTGGAAAATACATGGAGATATATTTAGGGCATACGGGCCCGATAACAATGATTAATTTAGAAATCTCGTATATAACATCCGTCGATCGTTCAAGTCGGGTCCCATTTGGTACAGATGCGCACGCGCACACACACACACACACACAGAGAGAGAGAGAGAGAAAATCAATTTTATATATATAGATGTTTAATGAGAATTTGAAAGAACTCAGTCCAGAAATAACCAAAAAACGTCCAAAATTACCCAACCATTCGCAATCTGCTAACTACAAAATAGAGAACATAAAACGCTCTTCTCGAGAACACGAAGAACTAAAAAAGTTAACAATAGAACATATATAAAAGTATAAAGTTACTATTATTACATGAGATGAAAGGTAAAAAAAAAAAAAAAAAAAAAAAAAACGCCGGATTCCACTCCGTTTTCCAGTAGAAAGAACACCCATTGAATCAATGAAGCTTATTTGATCGTCATAAGGCTTTCGACAAGTGCCAGACCTCGTTACGATGTCCCATGCGGTGGATACCTTTTGCGCCCCAGGGACGGTCAACTCGCAATGACTAAGTGGACGGAGACCGAACAAAAAAAAACAAAAAAAACGGACTATTGGATCAAGCTGGACATTCCGAAAGAGAAGGTGAGTTTACAATAAAATACTTTACTCATATACGAAAGAAATAAAATACAAAAGGCCGAACGGATCCACAGAATGGATCGAAAATCGCCTCTGGGTATCACCAGAGCAAGCAACGGGGGGAAGGAAATTGCCTAATCCTGAAGAGGAAAAGGGGA
The DNA here is from genome assembly GCF_987345545.1 of Pholcus phalangioides. NCBI lineage: Eukaryota > Metazoa > Arthropoda > Arachnida > Araneae > Pholcidae > Pholcus > Pholcus phalangioides. Next base: position 11,436,751 of record NW_028301617.1, on the reverse strand, counting down.
AAAAGTCCTTCCCCCCCCCCCCCCCGGTCCTTCTTCGATCAAAGGGAACAAATAAGGTTTAAATTTCCGTAAAAAAGTTTGGTCAGACAGAGAGAGAGGGAACTCCCAACATTTTTTTTAAAAGTAAGGTCCAGTAACGCTCTAATACCCTAAGGGAGTGTAAGGACCGTAAAAAAATTTTCAAACTAAGGATAGTTTCGTACTGACTTGTATTGCTTCTGGATATATGTAAGGATGAAATACATTGCTCAATATAGGATATGTGATATCGCTATTATCCTAACTTCTATAAAGCAAAACATTTCTGGAGTATATAGAAATGCCCTCTTCCCACTTGTTAATATAAGATTCATTGAAAGACTGGTTATTTGTGGAGATTACAAGAATGAAAATCCATGTCTGCCCCCACGGGGACTCGAACCCTGGTCTCTCGCTTTCTGGACGCGTGCTCTACCATCTAAGCTATGGTAGCAGATAGCCGTCCATCCACGGAGCCTTTCAACATATATATATATACGCTCCGAGGTTGAAATATTCTATCTGCTATAGATGAGATGGTAGAGCACTCGTCCGGAACGCGAGCGACCGGGGTTCGAGTCCCCGTGGGGACAGCCGTGAATTTTTTTTTCCTTGTGATCTTCATCTCCACAAATAACCAGTGTTTCAATAAATCTTGTGTAATACAAAGTGTAGAAGGCCGGTATTACACTATAAAAGTTGGATAAAATCCGTTTTATAAAACTTAAAAAATCCAACCAATGAAGCCCATAGGTTACACTCGAGCCAATGCAACCAATAATCTTATTGGTTGAATTTTTCAAGTTTTGTAAAAGATATTTTATCAAAGTTTTATAGTGTAATCCCATCCGAAGATAGCCTGGAATCTATCTATCTATACATACAAAATTGATTTTCTGTCTGTCTGTGTGTGTGTGTGTTCTCTATACAAATCTACAATTTTAGATCGATCGTCGCCAAATTTTGCATATATACCAAATGGGACCCGACTTGAACGATAGGCTTTTTTAAAATTTCGTCAGAGCAGGGCAAATGCCCCAAATGGGCAAAAAAACCGTAGGTCAACAATGTTTTTTGGGCCTCAACAATCACTTTCGGAACGTTTACTTTGGTTACCGTGGTTCCCTAGCAATGCGTTTCAGACGTGTATATGCCTTTACAATTGTTTGTCATTTCTCTAATCCTGTTAGCATATGTATATATGTACAATAGTTTATGCCTTTATAATGGTTTGCCACATTTTCAATATACTCTCAGTAATGAGGCTTTTTGAATGGAGACCATAATCATCATCAGCATCTGTTTGAGGGTCAGGAAAAGGGTGATCCTCATAGAAATCAGGGTTAAAATTTCCGATTTTACTGTAGAAATGCGAAAATTTTGTGGGGTTTTCTGACACATAAATAATTTTAAAAATTGTATTGTGAATTCTCGATTTCTGAAATATTGAGTTTCGCTTAGAGATACGAAGCCCAGGAGATTAAATATAAAGTAATTAGCCGGACCTACTTTTGAGTTGGATAATATCCATGCAATAACATTTATTTCAACTTCTTATTTATATCCTCTCAAGCATGAAAATTAAGTTGTCTGTATTGTCTTTTAATATTCAACTGCATAAATGGATATAGTTTAGGTTGTTTTAAAATTAATTATAGGCCCGTAAAGTACATTGAAGAAATGCACAGCTTTAACTAAACTTTAAATCTAGGTTCCTTTAAATCTAGATTTCTTTATTTCACGAGTCGCGCAAGAAGTCGTCATATTGGCTAACTTAGACACGGTTTGAATGTCCCTCAAAGGAAGAGGGAGATATCACGTGATCCAAACAGCCTCACTGAAGAAAACCCGGGCAGCGCCGGGTATTATAGCTTGTAACCTTATAAAACTGACTTGATTTTGAACCAGAGAACGGTCGCTATATATTCCGCTTCAGTATTCAATTTAATGTATGGTTTTAAAGAGTTTATATACAGTCGAACTTGTTTAATTTGACGTCCAAAGTCATTGGAGAAGGTTCGAATAACCCAATTAATCTATCCTGGATCCGTAAAATGACTACTAATTACAATTTAAGCATCAATATCCACATAGGATAATAATAATGATCATTATTGATATTTTATCAGCAGTTATGAAACTGTTTTCCCCATTTTAGTAGTAGATATATAACTAGTTTTTTGTTTTTTTACAAAATATTTCATTTCTACATGCTCCATGACAAGAAATCGTATTGCATGTATTGCGGACTGAAAAATACGATACTTGTTTCCACCGACAAATACAGGGTATATGATGCGAGTATAAATATATTGTGTGAATATATGGTATCGAAAACTCTATGGTGTGAAAAATTATGCAAATAAAAGGAAACTAAATTTAAGAGGATACAAAATCAAATGAAATACATACAGGGTGATTATAATTAAAGTTCCGTACTCTGAGTGATTTTTCTCAAAAACTGCTTATCCGAATACAAATTTTTAATATGTATTAATGAGATGACGGGAGGAAGATTTATGAAATAAAAAGAAATAGTTGAATTTTCGACCACCAGGTGAAAAAAATGGCGCTTTTTAATTTAATTTTCCTTTTCTCCCCGTGGACCATATAGCATACATACCAAGTTTCAATCGAATTCGTCCCCCAGAACGGGTGCTATATAGTTCGGAGTAGTGTCGGTATACTGCCGGATGCTACATTGGTCTGAGCAGTGTCAGTGCACTGAAATTACTCAGATCTATATAGCGCACGTTCTGGAGGACGTATTCCATTGAAACTTGGTACATACGCTGTATAGACCCATATGAAAAAGGAAAATTCAATAAGAAACGGCCACTTTTTTCACCTGGTGGTGGAAAATTGGACTCAGTTTCAAGTGTAATACTGAAAAAATTGTATAAATATAAAACTACATTTATTAACATGCGAATTGAAATTGGAATTAATAACAAATTTACAGATTACCAAGAAAAAAAAGAAACGGAATTTTTACCTTTTTATTGAGTTTTACAGCATCAAATTATTATGTTACATTTCGGATTTATACCAATTTTGTCTTCATTTAGACTGATCAGAGTAGCTGTTAAATTTTACAGCACATTCAATTTTAGTATTTTAAATTAATTAGCAATATAGTACGAACATTAGGTAATCTCGAACGCAGGGCCCGACTTTCACTTGAAGGGGCAATGGGCAGGGCAAAGCTGAGATTATGAAGCCTCCTTGCTTTGGGAAAAAAATCCCTGGGTTATTTGAAGCCCCAAATTGAGGAGGTGGGGGGGGGGGCTCTTGGAAAATACCCCACTTGCCCATGCAACAATCAAGTCCAGGCTTGAACAATCCCTAACGCTTCAAGAACTTTTGTAGTTTTAGTTGGCAAATGAACTTCATTTTAGTGTTCCTTTAGTCACTTGAGTAATTTTGTTTTCATACGAATGGTCACTTTTGAACACATAACAATACCAAGAATTACAAGTATAGCATTACCGAGCCCTTTCTTTAAAGGGAGCCATAGAGATCACCTGTTCCTTTCTCTCAAACTTTTCCATAATGACGAGTTAACCGAAATTAGCAACGAGTAAACGACGGTCTAATAACATTGCCGTCTATGAAAGCCGGAGGGGACCGAAGTGAAATGACGACTTAAACGATGCGACGACTTACCGAGGTTTTACTGTGTAAATGTGTCACAAATTTGCCACTTTTAAGTTCTATTAACTGCGAAATACAGTATAGTATACTGCAACCGTGTTCTCCTACGAGCAGGTTTTCTGCGCCGCGTGCAACGCGAAACACCCAGAAACTGTCGTCCTAGAGAACGCAACAACACGTCCCACGTCAAAGTTTCTCGTTGGGCGTGATTCGCCGACTGGTTCTGGAGGAGTTTACTGCGTCGTACGCTGCACGCTTTATGGGCCTCCTCTGTATTTTCATGGTATTTTTTCCTTAAATACTAAAGTGTAATTTGTGCGCATTACTAATAATAACATTAGTATATATTATTATTCAAAATTAAAAAGAATCGAACATTAGATTGTCATTTTTTATCTTTAAAAAGGTAAAAATAAAGTATATATTATATATAATTATTAATAAGTAAAATGATCATTTTATATAATTTAGAAATAAATAATTATTAATAACTATCAAAAAAAATTATTTTGTCTCGAAAAAGATTTTCTCACACGAATTTATTTCAAAGTATGAAGCACTTGAACAATGATGTGAGATTGATCGAACATCGGGACTCAGCGTCATAAAGTTCTACGTTTCCGCCAACGTGAAATAGCCTTATTCCCCTTAGAAAAACAAATAAAAACTCAAAAAATTGTTTAATATAGGTTGTGATATTATAGATGATGGCTTTTGTGCGGCGAAAAAGTATTACCGTAGTTCTTGGCCTATCCGAACCAATGATTATGTTCTAAAATTAAAAAAAACAACAAAATTGTGAAGGCTTACGTCGCTTACTTCATGGTGGCACTTACGTATATTTAAAAAAAAAAAAAAATTCAAAATATTTAATTACTAGCTATAATACCCGACAGACCAGTCACGACCCAGGTCTGTCCCTCCAGGGATATAAGCCTTTTACCCTTGCGGGTTGGGTCGCGCTGGGGAGAGTCAGGGGTGCCGGGCCAAGACGCCCACCGGAGGGTGTCCGAAAGGCGTCCCTTCCCGGCACCCCCAACCCTCTGTCTAAGACCCTTGCTGCAAGCGCAAGACCTAGTCTTTAGGGTGTTCTGCGATCTGCGGCAGCATCTCCCCCACCCAGGCAGCCGTCCCACCCCCGGGAGGAGCCCACAGACCCGAGCGACAGCCCGGGACGCCCCCACCCAAATTCCCGAGACCCGATCCCAAGAATCCCCCAGAAAACTGTTTATTTGTTTAAATAAAATACAATTTATACAGCTTTATACAAAAGTTTTTCCCCCACAACCGCACTCGCGACATTTGACACTTGGGGCGCGGTTTTTGTTATTGCGATTTCTTGTCCCCGTTTCTGAGTCTTCGTGGCCAGCCCGGGTGCTGGGCCACCGTCCCTTTGGCTGGGTGGCTCTGGTGGGCCTTTGCTGAGTGTCCGTGGCCAGCCCAGGTGCTGGACCACCGCTCCTTTGGCTGGGTGGCTCTGGTAAGCCGTTGCTTGGTGTCCGTGGCCAGCCCAGGTGCTGGGCCACCGCCCCTTTGGCTGGGTGGCTTCTGGTGAGCCAGCTATAATACCCGGCACTGCCCGGTATTTCTTCAATGAGACTTTTTGGATCACGTGATCCAAATCTCCCTCTTTCTTTGATGGACATGCAAACCGTGTCTAAGTTAACCAATATGGCGACTTCGTGCGCGACTTCATAAAATAAACAAATCTACATTTTAAAAAACGTAGAAAAGAATATTTCCCCCCCCCTTTCTTAAGGGGCGCTAGGTATTTCGATCCCCCTCCCGAACTTCAAGTTATGCATCTGCCTGTTTCTGCTTCCAAAAATGCTTAATTAAAGCTGTGGAATTTCTTCGATGTACTTTACGGACACATAATTAATTTTAAATTATCCTAACCCACATGAATTTATGCAGGTAAATATCAAAAGACAATACGGAGACATTAATTCTCATGCTTGAGAAGATATAAATAAAAACTTGAAATCAATGTTATTCCCTGGATATCCAACTCAAAAGTTGGTCCGGATAATCACTTCATATTTAATCTCCTGGGATTCATATATCTCTAAGTGAACTCAATCTTTCAAAAATCGAGAATTCAATACAATGTTTAAAATTATTGATGTGACAGAAAACATCACCAAATTTTCGCATTTCTGCAGTAAAATCGGCAATTTTAACACTGATTTCTATGAGGATCACCCTTTTTTGAACCTAAAAGCGCTGCTGATGATGATTATGACGTCTATTCAGAAAGCCTCATTACTGGGAGTATTGGAAATGAGGCCATGTTAGCATATGTATATATATATACTAACAGGATTAGAGAAGTGACAAACCATTGTAAAGGCGTCTGAAACGCATTGCTACGGAACCACGGTAACTAAAGTAAACGTTCGGAAAGTAATTGTTGAGGCCCAGAAACCATTGTTGCCCGACAGTGTTTTGCCCATTTGGGGCACTTGCCCTGCTCTGACGAAATTTCAAAGTAGCATATTGTTCAAGTCGGGTCTCATTTGGTATATATGCAAAATTTGGCGACGATCGATCTCAAATTGTAGATTTGTATAAAGATCATACACACACAGACAGACAGAAAATCAATTTTATATATATATATATATATATAATTGATTTTCTGTGTGTGCATCAAGGTTATTCTGAAACGATCCTCAGCATTTAGAAACTACTTTTTTACAAATAGAATACGCAATTGACTAATTATTAGGATAATTTTTATATAATTGATCAGATCACAGCACGAAAGAGATGCATAAATAGAAAATTTTAGATGTGCTATTCTACATGCTTAGTTTATTTCGTATAGATTCCGTCTTCAAAAATCATCGAGACAACGTTGTAGTCAATGAACTCGACATTTGAAGAGAAGCCAAAAAAGAAACCTAATCTCACATTCCAACAAATTAAAACCACAAAATCAACCTCATCGAATAACCACGATTACACACCACAGTATAAAAATTAACAGCAGCTATCAGTACCATAACATAAAAATGGAAATTATCGACCGATTTCACTAATACCATTTCTCACCAAAAAAAAAGTTATTTCTGTCAGAATACATTCATTTCATCCTATCTAGAATAAGAACAAATTCGGCAACAAAGAAACCATTCAAGTGGGATCGTATTAGATGATAAATCCTATTGTAATACCAATTCCAGAAGCACGAAGAGACCGAATGATCCCCAGAAGAGACAAAGAGCGTTAACAAAAAAAAAAGCAACTTACAGGAATCGGATAGGAAAGAGGAAAAATTTCTCTCAAGAAAACTAAAAAAAAAATTCCTTTAAAGTTCTTACCGTATTCTAATTTATTCCCTAATTTCTGAGTCAGTTTCACTGTGGCAGGTACATTCGAGCGAGAAAACGACTCTCCTTTTTTTTGTACGTTTTCCCATGCTCTCCGGCTCTTCTTGGAATTTTATTTTTGTGCTGCGACTTTCGTTCCCACTGATAAATTTGCAGACAAAAAGAGGGGGGAAAAACTAAAATTCAACAAACTAAAAAAATTGGTGAAGGAGAAGAGAATGCATATAATCGTAGAGAGAGATATCGGCTTTCCGCATTTAGGAGAGTTGGAGCGTTCTTAATGAGCGTCGAACGAACGTTTGTCGATGAAGTTAATGACTGACGACGACAAAGAACTGCTCGAGAAAATTTAATTAAATATTTTTCTCTTACAATTATTCTTCTTCCTTGAATTTTTTTTTTTCTTCTATTTTCTCTGGAACTCATTCCTATTTTGTTTCTAAGGTGGTTTTTTTTTCCCTTTCCCTCTACTTTCATGTGAATTAATGACCACGGGAGAGATAGGTGCATAATATGTACATGTGCATGTTTGCATGTTATTTCTGGAGAATGTGTGGTTTTTTTTTCCTCGTGGTGATAGATGATGTACCGTTTGTATTTCTCATCTTGTGACGCTTATTAGGTACAGGATGTTTTTAATCATGTCAAAGGTGCTTTGGAGGTTTATGCAGTTTTCTCGGGGCTTCTGCCATATTAGGTATGTTCTGAGATGTTGTTTGCTTGGATTTTTAGTTTTATGTTTATATAGTCTATTTGAAATTATTGACAAAAATTTTAATCGATTTCAATATTTATGAGGAGTGTTTTATGTGATATTTCGATGAACATCGCACTTTAAATAATGTCTACGATTAATATCGCGAATTTTAAACGTGCTATTCTGCATGTTTGTTTCTTGGCACCATCGCCACCGTTTTTCGAAGAGACGCCAAAAGAAACTTGAGTTTCCATTCCAACAAACTAAAACAACAATACCCCTCATCAAATAACCATTATTACATATCACAAGAAAATTAACAGCAGCTATCAGTACCATAACATAAAAATAAAAATTATCGACCGATTTCACTAATACCATTGCTCACCAAAAAAAAGTTATTTCTGTCAGAATACATTCATTTCATCCTATCTAGAATAAGAACAAATTCGGCAACAAAGAAACCATTCAAGTGGGATCGTATTAGATGATAAATCCTATTGTAATACCAATTCCAGAAACACGGAGAGACCGAATGATCCCCAGAAGAGACAAAGAGCGTTAACAAAAAAAAAGCAACTTACAGGAATCAAAAAAGTGCTCTGGAGCTTTATGCAGTTGTCTTTAGGACGTCTGCCATTTTAGCTATGGGCTTATATGTTTACCTGTGGAGTTTTCTTCTTTGTTTAGTTCATGTCTAAACTATTGGGACAAACTTTTTCCGCGATTTAATTTCATTATTCAAAATCGATTCGCGATTCAAATATCGATTACCCCAAATAAATATCGTAAATTCCAGATGTGCTTAATTCTGGATGTTTGTTTTATGTTTGTGCCTTCAGAGCAGTTTTGTAATCATATAATTCCACTTTCAAAGAGAAACCCAAAAACAGCCCCAATCTCACATTCCAACAGACTAAAACCATTCCCCCATATTCATGAAATTTCTCATTAAATAACTATTATCACTATAGATGGCTTCTTTCTCAGCCTGGGATATCAAGGAAACAGTTAATTTCCGGATATTATGCTGAGGTGAGCTCGGAAAGAAAAGTCATCACGTCTCCGCTGGGACTCGTGACGGAGACGTGATGACTTTTCTTTCCAAGCTCACCTCAGCATAATATCCGGAAATTAACTGTTTCCTTGATATCCCTGGCTGAGAAAGAAGCCGTCTATATCTCTCTAAACCGTCCCACCCGGGGGCCATTTCCTGAAGTTAAGAGAGGCTACTAATGCCTCTACTGCAGCGCCTCACGACACAGTGCGTGAAATTAGGAAGGCAGAGTCATGTGTGTCCAGTGGTGTAGATGGTAGCATGCTTGTCCGGTATGCAAGATGGCCTGGGTTCGGGTCCCGGCGGAGACGTGATGACTTTTCTTTCCGAGTTCACCTCAGCATAATATCCGGAAAATAACTGTTTCCTTATTATTACTGTGGCTAGGATTTTCTAAAAACTGCGAAAAACTGCTGTATAAAAAAGACATTTATGCCCTCAAAAAGTGTAAATATGCCGTATGAAACGAAAAATATGCCATCAAATTTTTTTTCATTCCTATCTCAGATAACATTAGTTTTAGCGAAATAATATGATAATGAAAAGTGTTGATGCAGTTGTGGGGAATCGGTCAAGGCCGACCACAGGAGTGAAGGTCGTCAAGGAGACATGGTTGGTTTTCGAACGCGCTGATGAATGGCTACGCTTGTTTTTGAGAGAGGAAAGTTTTTTATATTTATTTACTGTGTGGTCCTGCCATATACATTTTATAATAATATATTTTATTTAAAATGTATTGACGACCTTCACTCCTGCGGTCGGCCTTGACCGATTCACAGTCTAAGGTATTTTAAACCATTACTTAACAAGAATTCTTCGTTTGAGTGATCACTTCGAGTATCAGAGAATCAATAACATAGCTCTCATTATTATTATTTTTTTCTTTTTACAGTAGATGTACCAAACACAAAAACAAATTTTTCAGTGTAAAAACATAAAAAAAATTTTTTTTTCCTCGTCCTCTAGTCATTGAAGAGAACACTTTCTCACCATATTCAGAAACGAATTTCCCACGGTTTCTCCGAAGTTCTTTGTTTTACTTTAGGCATGTTGAGAATTCGATTTCACGATAACACGCGAATCATTCACAATCGCGATTTCACGATAACACACGAATCATTCACAGTCACTATTTCACGATGACACACGTATCATTCAGTCACTATTTCACGATAATACACGAATCATTCACAGTCACTATTTCACGATGACACAAGAATCATTCACAATCGCGATTTCACGATAACCCACGAATCATTCACAGTCACTATTTCACGATGACACACGAATCATTCACAGTCACTATTTCACGATGACACACGAATCATTCACAATCACGATTTCACGATGACACACGAATCATTCACAATCACGATTTCACGATAACACAAGAATCATTCACAATCGCGATTTCACGATAACACACGATAATCATTCACAGTCACTATTTCACAATAACACAAGAATTATTCACAATTGCGATTTCACGATAACACACGAATCATTCACAATTGCGATTTCACGATAACACACGAATCCTTCACAATCGTGATTTCACGATAACACACGAATCATTCACAATCACGATTTCACGATATCACATCAATACAAAAATTATTTACAGTTACTACAAGGGTAAATGCCGAAGAATTTGAAAATATTGAGGCTCTATCGTGTTTATGTGGACTTGTTCGAACTTGATGAGAGGCAGTGATATTAATCTCATCGAGATAGTACTGTATTTCTTTTTGAGTGTTTTTCCCCCCACACACATTCAGCATTGATGTACTGCCATCAATAGATAATACAGACGATATAATATATATACATAGATAATTTCTAACCAGGCATATTCAGCTTTAGAGAAGCATAGCATAAAATTTAAAAAAAAAAAGGTAATTCTTTTTATTTGGTTATAAACGATCGAAAATTCCCACAAACGCTACAAAATTTCCCCATTCAGATGATTAATCTATTTACAGCCACACGCCAGTGTCTTCGAACGGCTAGTATTTCTAATGCTCTAGTGTCGTTACTCGTAAGTTGAAAAACCTGAATTTCGGTATTTTCTTTAACAATCAGCAACGACGCTTCATTTTTTTGTGCGTAAAAGTCCTAGCCCTAAATATGATACACTCTAAACATTCACTGCGCTTGAGCACGATTTTCAAAAAACGGTGCAAATATCGAAAATTATTATGAAATATGCAAAATATGGCTTAAAATTTTTAACATCTGCTCCATCCCGTAATATTTGCCCAAATATATGCCAAAAATATTAAAAAAAAAAACATGCAAAGACATAGAAATCCGAGCCCTAATTATTAAAATCAGGAAAAAAAATCAGTATCGTGCATGCCAAAAGTGTTCTGAATGTTAGGTTTTTTTTAGGACGTATCATGTTAGACATGGGCTGGTATTTTCTTGTGGGGTTTAGTTTGTATTGGTCCATTGTTGGTCCATGTTTAAACTTTCGTTGGTCCACGAACAATGGAGAACATGAAAATGAACCATGTTTTAACATTAGAACGTACTTTCATATCCTGTATATTTCTTTTGGACAGCTTTTATAATACCTTGTATTTTTTTATTTTAATATTTTTGGCCGCGACCAAACAAAAGTGAATCATACAGATATTAACGTGGTGAATAATGTGATAAATCCGGTTATTATGCCTAATGGCCGACCATTTTGGCAAGTTTGATGAATTTCCCTAAATTTTTTCAGTTTTACCTGAGATTATGCATAAGTACCAAAGCGTCGTTGGTAAATTTGGTGAATTTCCTTAGATTAATCTTTTTTAACGGTGATTATGCATAATACGCAAGCACCGCGTCCTCGGTAAACATGATAAACCGTACTAAATGATATATGCAACGATAATTCATATATGTATTTTATCATTATATCGGGGCGCAATCGTGAAATTTGTTATCATTTGATTGGCTACATTCGTAAAATTTGTTATCATTATATAGGGATCCGACTATATTCACTTGCTAGACGCATTTGGGAATTTTTTAATATTTATCAAATTTATGAATTTACACTAGGATATTACGCATAATCAGAGATAAATACGATAAATTTCAAGTATTTATCAAATTTACCAGTGATACTTGGTAATAATGAATAATTGCCGGCAAAAGTGATAATGTTTCCAGTGTTTATCAAATCAGTGACGCTTGGGTATTGTGCATATTCGAAGGTAAAAGTGATAAATAGGTCTCGGATTTCTGTGACTACGTAATTTTTTTTTATGATTTTGCATATTTCGCTATTTTTACACGATAGAGCATTTTTTTTTTTCATGATTTTCAGTAAATTTAAGGCAATCCTCTTGAGTCTCAGTAATTTTTAAGAACTTTTAAGGCATATTTTCATATTTTAGAGTATTATTTTGCATATTTGAGCACAACAAAGGAGAGTGATCTCTCTACCGCAGGGATTCCCCCATCGAGGGGGGTTAACGCACAAACGTCTCGATGAGTATAAAAAGCAAGCATGACGTTCGGAATCGGCAATAAATTGTAGGTCACGGTCTAATTAGCCCTCGTGTGCAGAAAATGACCGTGGTGCGACAAAAAAAAAAAAGATCTCTGATATCATGGCGTGCCACTCTTGTCACGCGTGCCGCGGGTTGGCCACCCCTGGCCAACATATATATGAATAAAATATGAATAAAAACAAAAGTATGCAAATAATTTAAAAAAGTAAATGCATATTAAAAGCACTGAATTATGGTCTAATCTAAGAGAAAAGAAAAGAGTGCTTAAAATACGCATTTAAGAACGCTTAAATGAAGTGCATATACAGTCAAACCTCATTAATGAGTCACTCTTGAAAGAGCAAAAACATGACTTAGTAAGCGGAGTGACTCGTTAAACGGAGTAAGCCATAGCTGTGCCTATTCCTGCCTAAGGACAATTGGGAAAAAGTGACCCGGTAAGCGGAGTGACGTGTTAACCGTGTTACCTTACAAAGGAGTAGAGGTTATTTTCTCACCCAAGCTCACGTAACCCTTGAAATGACTCCAAGGTCCCTCAAGAGGTTTTGCAGATCCCCCTGCTCTATACTCTTCAATAATTCACAAATACAGCGGAATAACACTCTTGACTTCTCCTTGGAAATAACATTACTTCGTTCTGTATATAAAAGTTTATGTCAAATTGATGTTAGTTTAGTGCAGCGTTTCTCAAACTATGGTCCACGGACCAGAGGTGGTCCGCAACGCTGGCACAGGCAGTCACCCCGGCAGACTTGAAATATTATTCAATTGCTTTGATTGATATTAGTAATATGCATGTGTGGTTTTTTTCAAGTAAATCTTGCACATTCGTACTTAGGCTCACCATACCTTATCAAGGAAAATGCCGGAAATTGCGATCCTAAATACCGGATATCGTATCGAACAAAAATGTATTTGAAGGAAAAACATTCTAAAACGATAGGATTTGGATTTCAAATACCGTAAAATACGGGACGTCACCAATTGCCATGAAAATCTTAGTCCCCAAAATCCTTAATTGCAGTTAAAATTGCTGAAAAATTGAGGAAAAAATACTTGAATGTCCCGTAATACGGGACACAAGACAGTCCGTCGAATCGTTTCATACTGCTCCTTGGGTTCAGAATGATCGATAAACGCTGTTTTAGTGCATTTTACAAACCTGACGATCCAAAGCCGATTCCGCACAACCAAATGCAACACACACATTTTTTTCAAACAAAATCAATGCCATGGTCGTGGCATGATTTTCCTGCTGTGATGATGATGATGGGAATGCCGTAGGATTTTCCAAAACGCGGGGAAACCATCCTTCAAAATTACTTAAAAAATAATTTAAGTGGCTATTTAAGTAAGCTAATTAGGTGCCAATTTCCCTTCGCCGATTTTAATGCCGATAAAAAAAAAAATTCAAATACGATAATTTTAAATTTGTTTAGTATCCGTGAAGAAGTCAAATGTGTCTAAAATGAACAGTTTTGACCTTCAAAATAATTGCTCTAACAAATTTGTAGAATTTTTTTCGAGCGTATAATTCGTTCCGGTGAAAATACAATAATTTTCAAACGTATCGATCCGTATTTCAAACGCCTCGTCAGAGGATACGTCGAAAATAGCAATGAATAATCTGTTGTTCCCAATTATCATCTTCAAATTGCCGTAATTCCGGTAATTTCGCCGGTAAATTTTTTGAATCGGGAACAGTGTCGACACGACGGTGCAATTATTTTATAAGTGACGAATAATCAACAAAGTTCCCTCTCCCCTCCCCAGTTCATCGTTTGTATTCGAAGAACGATTTTAAAATTGAAAAATTTATCGATATTCTCCCATTCCCCGGAATCATTTCGCTCGAGCGCGAAATTATGCGACGCTATAACACGAATTAATATCATTTGTTGTTTCTTATTCTGTGAAGGGATCACGTGATTTGTCAATATTTGTTAGTAATGAATTTCCACTCGTCGCGGAATCGATATGGGAAACAGTAAAATTGAAATTCCGATGGAAGAGGCACCCTAGTTATTAGGAGAGCGCAGTCGCGCGCGCGTTAGTTAATTAGTTCTAAATATTTGTCGATTATTATTAATTATGAATCGCATTTCTATTTGGTGACTTATGTTGATTGGATGTGTAACCTCTTGTTAGTGATTTTAAACATTTTCTTGTGATGTGTTTGAAGGGAAGGTGGAGGTTTTACTGAATCTCTTTTCAATAATTTAATTTGATGTTAGCTTCTTAAAAATCCAAAATTTAATCATAAATGAATATTGTTTGTTTATTAAGTTGATTAATGGACAGGTTTTCAATCGTCTCATTAAAGAAATTTTTCTTAAATTTTTATGTCAGAGTTTCTCTTTTATGATTTTTTCAGGTTTATCGCATAAAATAATTCATAATTTAACGAAAACAAATTCTTTAAAATTATTTACTTGCTGTTACGTGTTTTCATTTCGTTATTTTTAGGTTTTATTTAAAATTTTAATTTTCGGATATAATTTTATCTGACGAATGGGTTTTTTTGTCGTTGTTGTTCAAGTGGATTACGTCACGAGCCACTCAAGTGATGCCGAACTGCAGCGTGGGTGACTTGAGTGACCTGAAAAGTGCAACTTTGTTTTCATTATCTCGAAATTAGGTTTGGGATAACAGGCCAAATCAAATGACTCAGAGGCCACATTTTTTGTCGCGGTCTTGTGTTAAACTTGTATGCTTTAATGATTACCCGGCACATTTCCAGATAAATTGAGCGGCCCGCGGCACGCTTAAGCATCGTTTAACAGGCCCGTGTCATTTTTATAGATCGCTTGAGTAGCTCTAGCTGATTTTGTGATAATTTAAGTGGCTCTGGTGGTTTTCCAGATCAATTGAGTCCCTCAGATACGTTTCCAAATCATTCAAATGACTCGAACCGCACTTTTCCAGACCACATAAATTGCCCATGGCATGATTACAGATCCGCTAAATCGTCCGCGGCATACTTTCAATTCACCCGAGTGTGACTAGCGGCACATTTCCAGATAGTTCAAGGGGCCCGTAGTACATTTTCAGGTCACCCGAGTGGTGTGAGGCATATTTCCTGATAACTTAAGTGGCCCACGACACGTTATGAAACTGATAAATTGGCCCGGACGCGTGATTACAATTCCTACTCTCTTAGTAACACAGGAAGCATTAGCACGCCAGCGATTGGTTCCTGAGAGCAAAGGCGTCACGAGAGGCGGAGTTTTGGGCAAAACTGAATTTCAAAGTTCATTAACGAAAAATGAAAGCATTTGAATCAGAAAATGATGGCTGGGCGATCGTTCCGCGAGCCTTTATTATTGTCTTCTCGATGCACGTGAACCGCATTTGATTAAATCAGAAAAAAATGGAAACATTTTTTAGTAAATCGGTAAATAACAGCAAAGATGGAAGGATAGGAAAAAAAAAAATTGGATGGCTATCATACCGAATCGAACCCACAACCTTCGATACGTGAGCCTCGTACTATAACGATTCCTCCAACGGTGGACGTCGGATTCATGCACAATTAAATGTATCTATTGTTAAACGTCGCCAGCAAAAATTTCACCATGAGTGACGTAATGGTTCATCACTCATTTCGGCCAATCACGATGCGCCAAATTTCTACAGTGTGGCTAGAAATGTAGGGATTGTTTATAAGCCGTCTGGACTTTCCACAAGGATGAGGAGCACCTTTGATCAACGGGAATGTAAACACTATTCAAACCATTAATGATAATTATAGTCATTTAATGACATTATATTTGACTTCTAACATTCACACTAAGGACTTAGTTGCGATGATTTGCTGTAATTTTATGGGTTTTGTTAATTTCCTGTCATTTTTAAAAAAAAATTTATATATACTGCTCAAAACAATTAGGGGAGCACATGGTTTTAACAAAATTACGCAAAGATGTATACCGATAAGTAACATAAAATGAATCATCCATAATTTAAAGCCTAGCAGGAAACGGAAGAAGAAAACTTCATATGCAAATCAAAGTTCATGACGTCAAAAACCAGAAAAAGGAGATAAGGGCAGAAATCGGGGTGTTGCAGAAACGTCTGTTTTACTGCCGTAACTGTGAAATTCGATTGCGCAGTATTTTTTTTTTTGAGACAAGGTGACTTGAGGATGTCTCAACAACGTGATTTACCGGAATACATGGCATGGCGTGTTATAGGCAGACTGGAATCCGGGCAAACACAACGTAGTGTCGCGGACGCTGTTGGAGTCGCCAGAAGTGTAGTTGCAAGGCTGTGGAATCGATTCCAAGAAACAGGAAATGTCAGACGTCGACCAGGGCAAGGTCGGCCACGCGCCACTACAGCAACTGATGACCGGTATGTACGGTTAACAGCCCGTCGAAACAGAACAGAGAATGCTACGCAGCTGCAAAGACGGTTGCTCTTGGCAACAGGACGAAGGGTGTCCCGCCAAACAGTACGTAATCGGCTTCATGAGGAAGGGCTCTATGCACGTAGGCCAATGGTCTGCATTCTGTTGACCCGACGCCACCGTGCGGCCCGAAGAAGATGCGCTGCTGAACATCGAGATTGGGAGCAACATGATTGCAGCCAAGTGCTGTTTACAGACGAGTCCCGATTCAGTCTGGAGTGTGACACCCGACGTGTTCTGGTATGGAGGGACAGGGGCACTCGAAATAACCCCGCATTCGTTCGTGAAAGGTCACAATACAGACGAGCTGGTTGGATGGTATGGGGTGGAATCAGCATAGGTTACTGTCCGAGATAGGTACTGTCCGCCTGTTACTGTGCGAGACTTGCAGATTGCACTTCTTGAGGAGTGGAACAGTATTCCCCAAAGTCTGATCGATAACCTCATCGCATCCATGGCAAACAGGTGTGCAGCAGTCTTAGCTGCTCGAGGAGACCACACGCCCTATTAAAACTCATGCATCATGTCTAAACAGTACTTTTTTTTATCGTTTACATGTAACCAAATTGTTGCCCTAAATCATCTTTTCATGTTTTTTCCATATTTTCAAAGAATTAAAGCTTAATTCCAATTTTTTTTACGTCTTTTTTCTGTATTGCGCATTGATACGCGTGTACTACCCATTGTATGCCAATACGTGGCTGTCTCGCACGGTTTTCTTCACTTTTTTGCTTGCTCCCCTAATTGTTTTGAGCAGTGTATTTTGATCATTTCTTAATATTTTTAAACTTTCTTTATATTTTTCATTCTTTCCATTTGTACGTTTTCCACATTTTCATTTTTTTCTTCTATTTTTCACTCATTTTTCCAGTTTTATATTTTTTTTGCCATTACTTAAATATACTTTATGTAGAGTAATTTTTAATGTTGTTTGTTCGTTTTGATTCATTTCTTTAATATCTATTATTTCCATTTTCTGATCTTCCTTCATTTTGTGATTTAAAGATTATTAATCTTTTCCTATTTTTTTTGTGATTTAAAGATTATTAATCTTTTCCTATTTTTTTGTGATTTAAAGATTATTAATCTTTTCCTATTTTTTTTGTGATTTAAAGATTATTAATCTTTTCCTATTTTTTTTGTGATTTAAAGATTATTAATCTTTTCCTATTTTTTTTGTGATTTAAAGATTATTAATCTTTTCCTATTTTTTTTGTGATTTAAAGATTATTAATCTTTTCCTATTTTTTTTGTGATTTTTAATTTTATTTATTTTGTGATGTTAAATTTTATTTATTTTTGATTTTTAATTTTATTTATTTCGTGACATTTAATCTTTTTTTTCATTTTTTGAAATTTATTTTCTTTATTTTTCAAAATTTTCTTCATTTTTCGAATTTTTCAATTTTCTTTATTTTGTGAAATTTATTTTTTCATTTCATAAAATTTAGTTTTTTTTTTATTTTGTGAAATTTCTTTACCTTATCTGGTGAAAAAAAAAATTACATTTTGAGATTTATGTTTTTGTTGCGAAATTTATTTTTTATTTGATTTTTTACATAATTAATTATTGTTTTGTGACTTAATTGATTTTTGTTTATAATTCATTCATATGATTTTTATTTATTGTTTATTCATTTCATTTTTATTTATTGTTTATTCATTTCATTTTTATTTATTGTTTATTCATTTCATTTTTTTAAATGTTTTATTCATATCATTTTTTTAATATTTTATTCATATCATTTTTTTAATATTTTATTCATATCATTTTTTAAATGTTTCATTTATATCATTTTTTAAATGTTTTATTCATATCATTTTTTAAATATTTTATTCATATCATTTTTTAAAATATTTTATTCATATCATTTTTTAAATGTTTCATTTATATCATTTTTTAAATGTTTTATTCATATCATTTTTTAAATATTTTATTCATATCATTTTTTTAAATATTTTATTCATATCATTTTTTTAAATGTTTTATTCATATCATTTTTTTAAATGTTTTATTCATATCATTTTTTTAAATGTTTTATTCATATCATTTTTTAAAATGTTTTATTCATATCATTTTTTAAAATGTTTTATTCATATCATTTTTTAAAATATTTTATTCATATCATTTTTTAAATGTTTCATTCATATCATTTTTTAAAATATTTTATTCATATCATTTTTTTAAATGTTTTATTCATATCATTTTTTTAAATGTTTTATTCATATCATTTTTTTAAATGTTTTATTCATATCATTTTTTAAAATGTTTTATTCATATCATTTTTTAAAATGTTTTATTCATATCATTTTTTAAAATATTTTATTCATATCATTTTTTAAATGTTTCATTCATATCATTTTTTAAAATATTTTATTCATATCATTTTTTTAAATGTTTTATTCATATCATTTTTTTAAATGTTTTATTCATATCATTTTTTTAAATGTTTTATTCATATCATTTTTTAAAATGTTTTATTCATATCATTTTTTAAAATATTTTATTCATATCATTTTTTAAATGTTTCATTCATATCATTTTTTAAAATATTTTATTCATATCATTTTTTAAATATTTTATTCATATCATTTTTTAAAATATTTTATTCATATCATTTTTTTAAATGTTTTATTCATATATATTATTTAAAATTTTGTTTATTTTGTGTGTGTGTCATTTTTACTTTCTAATAATGTCACAAAAATATAATTTTTTTTACAATGGTCAAGCATGAAGAAAATAACACAAAATCAACCAATATATGCATACCAATCTTGAAAAATCATATTTTGCGTGATTTTGCAGATTTTCAATTCACTGAAATTTTCTTCATATACTCTTTTTCATTTAGAAACAAGAATACGGAATAATTTTGATATTTTCTTAGTTATATTCCGTATCATTCTCCAATTTTTGTTTCTTTTATTCTTTTATTTCATATCATTCGTGATTTTTTTTTTTTGTCATTTTCAGATGGTTTCATTGCAATTATTTCGGGGGAATTTTCATTCTTCTCTCGCATCTGCGTGCCTGGGAACATTATCTCATAAGGTAATTGCGGGTAATATGGTCATACCAACCTTCGACAATTTTTGCCGAGGCCTGTATGATAAATTCTAAGAAACAGGTAATGTTAAAAAATACATTGAAGACTTTAAAAAATAGTAATAATGATTTATGGTGTATCTCAACAGAAAATATGAAAGAAATCGATTTTTCAAGAAGTTAACCTCTTGACCACATTGTCAACAGGTGAAGGTAATATGGCTAATGTACATATCTCAACAAATCAAGTCATTTTCACACGAGAACTTTTTATATTTAAAAAAGTTATTCAACTAAAAAAACTTTGAATTGAAAATTAAACACAAAAAAATATATACAGTCGAATCCCGTTTTAACAAATACCGTTATTGCGAAAATCTCGTTTTAACGAAGACTGTTCCAATCCCCCCCCCCCAGATAATTTTACATAGGAACAATGCAAATACCTGTAATTCCTTTATAACGAAATTTCGTTATAGTGAAGTGATTATTCCGGTCTGTTGGAATTCGTTATAACGGGATTCGACTGTACTTCGTCCGGAAAATGATTCATAAGCTTTAACTGAATGAAAATAATGAATCGAAAAAATTAAAATTTTTAAAGGAATTTAGAGACTCATCTCGAACAGATAAATTAATTTTCTTCCGATTAATTGAAATTTGGGGAACGGGGCTCCAGCAGCACCTCCTAGAGATAGAAGGTCTCCTCATTCTGCTTGTGACGAGAGTAAGTAGTCCATTTTCTCTCAGAATATTCAGGGAAAAAAATCCCTGCTCGTGCCAGTATCATCGTTGTGAGGGAAAGAAATGATCGGGGCTCACAGAATTGGCAAATTTCTATGCCACACATCCAATCACCGTGAGGTATTTGTGAGCCAACCGGGAAGATTCTACGCCAAAATAGCATGCTGTGTTTCAAAATGCAGCAAACTTGCTAGGTAGTCTGAATGACGTTTATGGCAACCCGTGCGGAGGACTTATATCTGTAGGAGGCGCTGGCCCTAGAGACCTCTGGTCACATAAAATTTCGGTAAAAAAATTTGATACTTGCACATGCACAATGGATATGGCATACCTATATACCATAGCATCCAACCTGCCAAATATTTTAATGTAACCTACATGATAGGCAGAATATTAAACTTATTGAAATTAAAATGAATGCAGTTGAAGAAAAAAAAACCATTAAAAACTGCATATCATGGTTAACGAACTAAATTTGCGAAATAATAGAACCTGAGAATAAATACAACTGTATCGTAGGAAAATAGCCACGTGATTTTCCGTATGACACCTTTGGCACACTATCGCGAACTGGCGCGGAAATAAGCAACACAAAAGTGAAAAACAAACAACAGGTCATGCGTCCAAACAAATAGCTGCACTGCATAAAAAAACATCAAATTTCAAATTCCGTTTGAAATTTGAAGAAGAAAACAACCCAGAAAAATAGTGATCATATTACTATCACCTTACTTTCAAAATATTCAAATTGCCATCTAATTTGATCAAAAGATCTTTCAATCAAACAAACTTTTGCTATTAATGACATGGAAATGCTACAAAAAAAGCCCCCTCGTGCCAGAAAAAAATATATTCTTATACACTCTTTTGTACTTGTTACATTCCTTTTCAAATATATATATATACCAAAGAATACTCTAGAATACACAATGCATTTTTCCCTTCGTACTTCCCAAATAGCATCCTGATTGAAGACATCACTTCAATACCTACGTACAAACATAAATATTCAGTGAGTTTACCCTCTCTCTCTCTCTCTCTTTATACTCCTTCATATTCCCCTCCAAATAAAAAGGAAGGAACTATAAAGCAATTCAATGCCAGGAAAAAGGAAAGGTTTTCCTCCTTTTTCGGGACTTTATTTGCGGCCTGTCTGTGATGATGATGCAAGTCTTTGTGTGCATCGCGTGTTTGTAAAGAACCGGGAAGGTAGCAGCATCGTACTGATATACATTCAACCTTGAAAAAAAATATATATACTGTATATTATAGAATGTGCCAGGAAAAAAAAAATAATAATACCCGGAAAAACCCCGGGTGATACTAAGAGGCTTATACTCGCCGCCAAATAACACATTGTTCCATTTCTCTCGCGTCTTCGGTACTCTTCCCACTCCTCGTACCCTAACTCCCTATCCCAGGCGTCTGTCAGGATTATGATCGCATCCGCCGTAGGTTATTGGTTTTCCTTGTGTCCCTCTTATTTGATTCTTAGGGTTGTGGGCCGGGGTGGGGGGGGCTGTACACTCATACATATACACACATACAACGAGATACGGCCCTCATCTGTTGCCTTCTTTCGGAATAAAAACGGTGGTAAGGAAGGAAGGATGAGCGACGAAGTCATAGGCTTCGGTTCAATTCAGCTCGGTTGGTGGAATGGAATGCGTTCGCAGGTACTGTACTGAGAGGATGGAGGTGGTGGTTGGAGTACAAAAGGCGAAACGGAAAGATAAGGAAGTCACTATACGAGAGGTTTGTGAGGGGAGGAGGGGTGAGATTTTTCTCACTTCTCTCTTTAATTTTGGCTTTTTCCAGGTGAAGATATGTATTCGAGAGTATATCGGTATTCACGGGGTTAGAATTTATGGTCCTTTGTGCTCATGGAGTCGTATAACCTTAATATATAGACTGTGATATATTCTGAAGTGCGTGTTCTATGAGCTGTTGTATTTT
This sequence comes from Pholcus phalangioides, assembly GCF_987345545.1. Taxonomy (NCBI): domain Eukaryota; kingdom Metazoa; phylum Arthropoda; class Arachnida; order Araneae; family Pholcidae; genus Pholcus; species Pholcus phalangioides. The sequence continues at coordinate 11,414,324 of NW_028301617.1, read as the reverse complement.
CTGTAAAATATGATTACTTGTATCGATTTTAAAAGAAATACTTTGTGTTGCAAAATTAATATGGTGCAGAGTCGAAGCCAATTGAGCTTCAATGAAATTCCTTTTTTTTTAAATTTCTTAAGATGAGTCAACACCAGCAGGAGAAATACCGGTTTTGGGGATGTGGCTATAAAATTTGGACGAATAAAATCGCCCGCTCTCTGCTTGGTACACCTCAAAACCGGTTTTTTGGGCTGGGGGAATTCTGCAGGTGAAGACCCGGCTGCTAAGTTAATTCGAAAATATTTATTATAACCCTCTATTGAAAGTCCCTACAAACAGCTGACTTCTTAAGAACCAGATTTATTTGAGAATTTATAACCCGAAATCTTAATATGGTATCGTGCTAGGCCAGTGAATTGCAAGCTGTGCTATGCGTACTCTCAGAGATGTGTAATCACGGGTACTTGAAAAATAATCGGCAATGATGGAAGAAATTAGATATGATGCGTAGGGTTGATCGAAAATTCAAAAATGTGGATAAAAGAATCGGCATGGGGTGCAAAAGTTGTCTTTTAAGAGCATACTAGCATAAATGCAAAATTTTTTCAACTTAATATTACAACAACACTTAAATATTTGCCAAAAATAGATTTTTATGCAAATTTTGAATTTAAAAAAAAGTTAAATAATCGATTTCACAGGGAATATAGAGTATAGGCAGAGAATGAAAAATAGTTTATTGTTTATTGTTTCGATATTGTATCGATATATTTTGTATAGTAGAAGTTGGAAGCCATTGTAAAAGTTGGAAGGAAGGGTGAAAATATTCATGCCATACCCAACCAGTCGAAAGATACGTTCTCACCTAGTGTCTGAGGCGTTGGAAAATGTGTGTGGAGAAGAGGCACGACTTCATATTAAATGGGTTAAAATAAAGGACCATAAGAGAATGACGTCACTCTCCGCTATCATACGAAGGTTTTTAACAACTGGATGTTGCGAAGATATATTTTGGAAAGAGAAAATTCAACTGCCCCTGCGGGGAATCGAACCCACGTCCTTTCACTTTCCGGGTGAACGCCCGTCAATATCAACCATACTACATCTCTAGAAGACTCGACCCCATTCCCTTAAATTAAAACCTATTTTTACTTCCACTGACTGCTTTAAATACAGCTTCTTTCCTCATACCATTGGTGAATCGAACAAACTCCCAAGCTCTGTTGTCGAATCCCACACTCTATCACTAGTTTTTTGTCAGAGGCACCGAATCTCTCAATCATTCCTTGTAGCTCGTGTACACTGAAAGGGACCGTACATGGACGGCCAGATCAGACTCAGGCCAAGCTCACAACTTCCTCTTGTGTAAGTCGCCATCTGGTGGCAGCGTCAGCAGTTGTGAGCTTGGCCTGAGTCTGATCTGGCCGTCCATGTACGGTCCCTTTCAGTGTACACGAGCTACAAGGAAAGATTGAGAGATTCGGTGCCTCTGTAGTCTAGTGGTCTAGGGCGTTCACCCGGAAAGTGAAAGGACGTGGTTTCGATTCCCCGCAGGGGCAGTTGAATTTTCTCTTTCCAAAATATATCTTCGCAACATCCAGTTGTTAAAAAATTTCGTAAAGAAGCCATATCAAACATTTTAATACCAAAAATATTACAAGATTTAGAAATATGTAAATCTTCAAATTAATAGAATTAAAAAAGTCATTATATAAGTTCAAGTTTTATAACTTTTATGATATATTGCGTTGATTTTTAAATTTATACTTCATGTATTATTATAAAATTATTATTTATAAGTCTATACTTTAATACCTCAATGCTCTGCAAAATTTATAAACATTTTTCATTAATTTACAATTTTTAATACAATTTCACAAAAGTGTGAATTTTTAATAATTTTTGGGGCGCTTTTGCCACCAGAAGATATGAATGGATTTTAATTTAAAAAAAATATGCAAACTAATATACCCAAGACACAACTTTCCCACCCCATGCCAAAAGTGTAATTTCGAAAAAAAAAGAGAAATTGCCCATACTTTTCGATCCACCCTAATGATGCGCACAGTACAAAATGGGTACGCTGAACTCTTACTCTAGATGAGAACCTCCTGTACATGCTATAAGCATTCTCACACTGTTTCTTTAAGAGAAGACATTTTGCTTATGATTTTCAACTAGTAGGAGCATCATTAAGCATTTATAGGGATAAGAATACCTTTCACGTATTTCCAGAAAATAGGTAGTTCACGTGTCTAATGAGCCTTCAAAAAGAGCAAATACGTTTCCGATGCTTTCCTAAGCACAGGAACACTTTCTGTGCATTTTTAAAAGTATGCTAGCTATCCATACATTTTGAGAAGCAAACATGCGTACATTTTGAAGAAAGTAACTTACAAAAGCCATCTATGCATTCCTATGAGAAAGAACGCTTTTTCACTCATTTCAGGGAGCAAGCATGCTGAGAATACGCAGAATTAATTATAACTCATGTGCATTCCTTCCACCACCACCTAATCAGAACATGGCTCCCACTCAAAGTATGCATTCCTTCCGATGTGTCTAGAGGTTTTCGCGCCTCCTTTTAGTTTGTAACACTAGGCCAACACAACATATATGTACTTATACAAAAACGGGAATCTTCTATGCATTTATAGGGATACGAACGCCTCCTGTTCATGCCTAAAAGTGCATATAACTGTTCATTTCTGTCGGCAAGCAAGCATTTAACGCCTTCCTGGGGAGAGGGTATGAATGGGTTTCTCACGTATTTCTAGTAGTAATGCTTGCGTCCCACGTATTTCTAGGAGAAAAATATGTTTAGCATTATGATTTCTGAGCATTTTAATGGGTACGTCTACCTCTCAAGCAATTCTAGAGGTACGTAAGCATCTTCAGCATTTCTAGGAGTTGCATTTCTAGCCACCCATACGTTCATAGAAACAAACATGCGTGCATTTCTTTAGGAAAGTCTTACAAGTCATCTATGCATTCCTATGAGCAAGCACGCGTCTCACGCATTTCTAGAAACACGCAGAATTATTACTCATGTTTATTCCTCCCCATGCCTAGGGGTTCTTCCGCCTGCTTTAGTTTGCAAGACTAAGCCAACACAACATCTACGCATTTATATGAAAACGATCATCTACGCATTTGATAGGGGTACGAACGCTTCAAGCGCATTTCTAAAAGTACACATGCCACCTTTGCATTTCTAAGGGCAAGCACGCATTCAACACCTTTCTAGGAATGGCGGGGGGCGGTTACGACTTGGTTTAACGCATTTCTAGGAGCAGTGCGTGCCACCCCACGCGTATTTCTAGGCGTAATGCGTGTCTCAAACGCATTTTTAGGGGTAAATATGTTTAGCATACGGTTCTTGAGCATTTCGAGAGGGTACGCCAGCTTCTTTAGTATTTCTAGACTTGAATTAAGTCTCTCAAACATTTACAGGGATATCTCCAACATGAAAGGTTGGTAATAATTTTGCTAGAGGACAATTCTTATACAAGGAATGTTCGATTTTCAAACAAATTTTGATCTATAGATGAAATGGGCATAATATTATCTTGTTCAAAAATGGCCACACATCATAAAAATATCCAAAATTTTATCAATTTTATCAATCCGATCAACTTGGATTATTTCCACTCTGCATCTGCATAATTTTAGAATATAACATGATGAGACACCGAATCTATCTATCTATATATATATATCTATCTATCTATCTATCTATCTATATATATATATATATATATATATATATATATATAAAAAAAATACGGAATAGGGCCCGAGTTGAACGACAGGCTACTTTAAAAGTTCGTCAGAGCTGGGCAAGCGCCCGAATTGGGCAAAAAAACGACGGACAACAATAGTTCGTAGGCCTCAACAATAACTTTCGGAATGCTTACATTGGCTGCCGTGGTTCCCTAACAATACGTCTCAGACATGTTTATTCCTCTACGAGGGTTTGTCACTCCTTATTAATGCTGCCAGTATATTGAGAAAAACCGGGCACACAGCACCTAGTATTAACATCAGTATTCGCGTATGTTCACATAGAAAAATGTTGAAAATATCCACCGCGCATATCGAGGCAGGCATGCATGCGCGCGCCGTGGAATGACGTGGAATGCCCCCCCCCCCCTGCACCGGAGATATATGACGTCATACTTTTCTTTCTTATTTCTCCCGAAAAGTATATGTCGTACATAGACTGACCATATTTCCTCGATTGGAATTCCAAATACGGGAAAATACAGGACATCGCCAATTATCGCCAAGAATGACACCAAAAGGCAAAAAGTTGCCAAATATTGCTGATTTTACGGAAAAATCGCAATAGCGGGAAATGAAGCATTACAGCAAATTGCAGTGGATTAAAATGAATTCCACGAAATAAAACGTTCACCAAAATAAATATGGGAGATTAACCTTCTTATTTACATTTGTAATCATCATAATATAATTTATAATAATAATCGAAAATAATTTTAATCTTTGACTTCAATAAAGAATAAAAATCCAAGTAGGCGTCACGTAAGAAACGGGAAAAACCGGGACACTTTCGCCAAGAAGTCGGGACGGTCAGAAAAAGAAGAAACCGTTATTGTCCCGGGAAATACAGGACGTATGGTCACAATTCTTTGGAAATTTTTTTTATGTATCCCAAGCGAGAAATCTGGCTGTGCAGAGTTTGTGCGGTCTTGACGGGAGACCCTGTATACGGAAAACGGCCCGAGAGTTGAACGACACGCTACTTTAAAAATTCGTCAGAGCTGGGCAAGTGCCCGAAATCAGCAAAAAAAAACAACAAAAACCGTCGATCAAGTTCGTGAGCTTCAACAATCACTTTCGGAATGCCTAGTTTGGCTACCGTATTCCCCCTAGCAATGCGTTTCAGGCATGTTTATTTCTTTACAATGATTCGCCATTTCTTCAATGCTCCTAGTATACTGAGAAAACCCGGGCACCGCACCGGGTATTATAGTCAGTGAATAATAATATCAATAAAATATTTTCGGAGAGATCAATAAAACCGTGTAGCATCACTCGTTAAAAAGAAAATTTAATGTTGAATATTTCCAATATACACCAGGATGTTTCGGTTAGGGCCTACACCTTCCGCTTTTTTCGCATGAAGAAAATTGGCTAGAGTTATTATTCTTTGTTAGGGATTTTTCGATCCAAAGAATTTATGATAATATTTCCGATATTCCATCACTTGTCCATTTTACCAGCGGTTGAATCTTCCGGCGAAGGAGATTCCTAATCTTGATACATTGAGCTTTCAGTAATTTAATAGTGAAATATTACAGCCGGTAATGTGATGGGAAATATCGTAATGGTTTTCTGTAGCTAATGGAGAATAACTTCGCACCTCATTTTTAACTCTTGTTATCTCTACAAAAGTAGGAGGAAAATGATCATTGTGTGTGTGTAATGAAGATGAGTTTAAATTTGGAAATACAGGGTGTACCGTAATTTGAGGCTCGATGCCAGTATAGCTTCATATCTCATATTGATGCTCTCTCTCTCAAGGCACAGGAATTCTATCATTCACATTATTTTGGTGCTGGCCAATTAGAGTCAAAAATAGCATAGCGAGGCAGATGGTAAAATGATGCACAGAAAATGTTACTTTCCCTAAAGTCCCGTTCACGTGTGGAAGATTGGGGGTCGCTTTGGTGATAATTACCGGCATGACAACTTTTTTCCCCCTCGTAGGGGAAAAAAAAGGTGGGAGAGAAGCTCATTATATATATAAAAAAGCCCATCTGAAACCTTTGCCGATAACTGGTGACACCGAATCATCTTTGCGGTCACATAACCAGTCACGCTGAAACGTTTTTGCGGCAAAACATTAAATTCGTAAGTATCTTTTTGCCTTGGCTGATGTTGATCAAAGGTTTCTGAGTGAAATTCTGAAACATATAATGCTTTTACATCTACTCGACGTAAATTTCTTCTTGTCAAATAATCAAGTTATCGACACCGAAACGCTCTAGTGCCAATATGGGAATGATAAGATGCATATTTGTGCCAAACTCCATACAGGAAGGAAAATTTGCATATGTTTTTTCAGAGTATTGATGCCAAATTTAAATTCAGGTACCGAATGGAAATCGGTATTTCCTCTATTCATATACCACTCGTTAACTGCGATCGGTAATCAAAATTTTAATCAGGAATATATATTTTCACACCGATTGCGAATCACCAAATGCATTTACATACATTTTTGCAGCGAATTGATGCCGATTCTTTTCAAATACTCAATGGAAATTCGTGTATTTAACCATTTATATTCAAACACCGCGCGCTTATTTCGATGAATAACACTGCTCATAACACTGATTTTGTTCTCAAAGACACTTGAGTGATTTTGGATCACTGGTGATTCCAAATCTGCCAATTGGTTTTATCGGATTTGGCTATTGTGTTTCAGATAAAGTGGAAATCAAATTTCAATCGTAATACCATAAGCAGCGTACAAACCACATTGAAACTTTGCGTTATAAATAAATACAGCAAATTATTGGAAAAAATATTTCAGTGATTTTTGGGCGCCGCTGTGGTTGTCGAGGAGTCATAGTGACGAACTCCCATCGCGAGGATCCGGGTTCGAACCCCACCGGCGCCAAAGTGGTGGCCGGCTGAAGTTGGTTTTCTGTGGTTTCCAACTTCAAGGCGTGAATGCAAGCCGATCTCTCCGTTAAAAAGTCTCGCCACAGAGAGCAAACAGGCCCATAACGTTACAAATATTCAATCATTACACTTCACTCACAATTTGAAGTATAGATGACAGCACTGAAATATCAAACACAACACCAGCTACACACTCAGATTGTTAGGTGCACTCACTTTGTCCCAGATTCTGCCACGAAGCTGGGCTGGAAGAGATCTCAGCAACGGGAGAAGTCCGGTGACAGAGCCCCTGGCGTCCATTCAGTGATTTTTGGGCGCTGATTTCGAATCTGTTTTGTCGAATTGGCTTTAGTTTTTGAGATAATGCATACAATGTGATATTTATGTTGCTTATTTAATTTAATTACTATTAAAATTTAATTTTCACTTTATCTCAAAAACTAGAGCCAAACTCTGACAAGACGACTGCCAGATTCGAAATCTGCTAAATCTACCCGAAAAATCACTAAAATATTTTTCCCAAGGATTTACTGTATTTAATAATAACGCACAGTTTCAATGTGATTTGTACACCACTTATGTATAACCGTATAACCATTAACCTCGTCGCTCGCAAGCCATTGGCGAGAAATTCGGATGATTCTCTGCTTGACGAATCGGCGATAAATACGATACAAGTTATGATAACCGTATTCTAACGTAATTACATGTTAGAAAAAGGGAAAAAAGCAGAAAAGTAAGGAAAAAAAAACCAGGTGAAAGGAAAACAGTATATTACTAAACTCTCTCTCAGAGACAGCATAGTATGATGTTTATTCCTCTTTCACCCTTCACCTCTACCTGTTTTCTTTCCCCTCTTATGTACAGTGGAACTTCGGTTAACGAGGAATTCGGTTAACGAGCGATTCTCATTACGAGCAAAGATTTTGCGCTTTGTTCATTTATTTCCACGTCATCACAACTGAGCAGATGCTTCCGCCTCACACACGTGTTACGGAATTGCGGTAATATTCTCCCCTAAAGTCTCCGATAAGCGTGCCTCACTCGGAAAATTAACACACGCGCGAGTAGGAATATTTACGATGTAACCATGCGTACGTGCGCTTGAAGTTTCTTCTATTTTTAAATTCTGCTTGGAGAAAACTGTGAGCTGATTTGCATTATTGAACGTGACTTTGAAAGTCTAGCCCATACTTGTCGAAGAGATCGTGTGATTGGGGAAGACCATGGACTGCAGGTGCATGAGAATGACATTCAGGAACTAATGGTGAAAAATGTGTAGGAGTTGACGGTAGATGAAGTGATGTATCTCTTTCGCACGCACCAGCAAGAGTTTATGGGCAGTACCTCGTCTGAGGAAGAGCGAAGTAAGGAGATGTCCCCTCACATGAAATGAGATTAGAGAAATGTGTAGAATGTGGGGGAATCTGTGCAAAACTCTGTATAAAAGAACCACCCAAATAAAAGCTGTAGCAAGTCCTATTTCCCAGAAATCCTAAAAAGCAGGCAAAAGCAAGGGCCATTGAATAAGGCTCTTTTTGAAAGTCACGCAAAAAGAATAAGTTTGTAAACAACATTGAACATTGAGTCTGTAAATCGGCCTACACGATAGTCCTGCTCTCTCTTGACGTTTAGACTAAGTTAATAGTCAATAACGTTCGTAAACATTATCGTATTGTATGTTTATTTATGGCGTTATTTATATTACGTATATTTTATTGCGTTATGTATAATTATTATTGAGTTTAATTATTGATTGAATGCCGTTTTTATTATTCATTTTTATGTGAATGAATAATTGTGGAACGAATTATCCGAGTTTTTATTATTTCCTATGGGGAAGTTTGATTCGAATAACGAGCTATTCGGTTAACGAGCACGTTGCGGAACGGATTAAGCCCGTTAACCGAAGTTCCACTGTACATGTTTATAGTACAACCTATTTCACCTTAGAAAAATGAAATGTTTTTCTCTCCTCATCACGGAAACGATAGATCTGATTGAATTCATTCCATTGGTGTTTGGACGCAATAATACGTCCTTGATGGTAAAGTGGTTAAAATTCAATTTCCACTTTATCTCAAAAACTAGAGCCAATCTGATAAAGCCAATGTTCGGAATCAACATCCCCGAATATACCCCCTAAAACCCATTGAAGTTTCTTTAGGAACATGAAAAAAAAAAAAAATTTTGTGAGCAGTGTATAATCGATATTTCAATGCACCTACGCTTATATCCACACACACACGCGCGTAACCAAACATGAAATCGCATCAATTAATAGCTCATTTTATTGAGCTTAACAATTATTTTCTTCATTTTTGAGAATTTTTGCCCATTTATCTTATCTATGATAATAATAAAAAAAAATATTCCAGGAACTATTTCCCTTCTCGAAAATGATCAAAGGTCCATCAACTAATTACGCCGAGTGGGAGAAAAACCCCATAATCAACAAAATATGGATTTACGAAGTGATTTTCGAGGAGAAAACAAAGCATTTTCAAAAGGAAATTCCAAAAAATTCCAAATAAATAAATATATATAATAATACTTGTTTTTATGCTGTATCTTTGTTGCCTCGAAGGCATAACCTTTTTCCCCTTCAAAAAAAGATGGAAGAAAAATACATATATAGTACTTTTTGAAGGGATTTTATCTCTCTCTTTTCACTGTTTTTCTTTTTTTTTGTTATCTATTCCGACGCGAGCTTCATTATGGGAAAGGTGCATGCACGTCATAGATCGAGTGGTGCTCGTTATGTGGAGTAACAAGCCCCCTGGCCTGGAGATAAGTAAGGAGAAAATGGCACTTCTGGTATAAGATCCTTCCAGTACGGGGGGGGGGGGGGGAATATGTATTATGTAGTGTATATGTGCAAGTCGCGGGGCGTTTTTTTGAAAGGAAGTACCGAACCGAACAAGGTAAAGTGTATTTCGGCGAATTATCCCTACGAGCACCTTACGAGAGCACTTGTCCTCCTTTTTCCTCCCTTCTCAGAAGTTGCCGAAATTATATTCGGTATGGGATAATTAGTAGAAGTGAAGTGGATTATGATCTGACGTCAAAAAAATTAGTGACCCCGTGCGTATGATTTTTTTTTTTTTGGACGTTTTTTCATGAGGAGATATCGATGGAACTCTAAAAACCACGTACCATAAGATGAGTATTGTTCGGGATAATTTCTCTCGAGATGGCAGAACACGAAGCAATTTCACGGGCAACACGAATTTCAATTTACACAACAGCCATGTACATTCACAAGCAGCGGTTTCGACGAAAGCGACCTACAAGTACGATACCTCGACGAAATTTCTGAACCGGAATCAGAATTTTAATGCCAATGCCTGGCCCCTAAAACGGGACGCAAGTTGGCTCCAGGGCTTCCCTTAAGCCTTGGGGCCTTGGGGACCTGTGTGATAACTATGTCTTTTGGTTCTCGTTTGGTGGCACTTATTATATACGGACGGGAAGATCTTCAAGAGAATTCCACCCTATTCCCGTGACATCTAATCCTTTCCTTTGGCGACGTGGCATCGCCAACTTATCGCTGTTGCCGGACTTGTCAAGTTCGTTATTTTTGTGAGATCTACAGAGCAATCATCATTTACGGGGGAAAAATGACATAATGCATGATAAATAATGACGTTTTACATCATTTTCACAACCTTATATATGTTACGGTAAATGTGGTAAATTGGTAATTATGCTCAATAATGCATGCTTAACATACTTAACTCATATTGATTAGTTTGATAAATTTGTCACCTTTACCGGTGAATATGCATAATACCCCAAGCGTCGGTAGTGAATTTGATAAGTACTTAAAATTTATCGCCTTTATCTGTGATTATGCATAATACCCTGTGTAATTGGTGAATTTGATGAATATACGGGGAAAAATTCCAAATGGATCTAGTGGGTTATGTGTGTGTGATGAGTATAGTCGGACCCCCGATATAATGATAAAGTACATGTATGAATTATTATTGTGTATCATATAGTGCGATTTATTAAGTTCAGCAACAAATTGACGCATTATGTATTATGCATAATCACCTGAAAAGTGATATTTTTTACTACTTAATAAATTTACCAATGACGCTTGGGGGTACTATGCATAATCGCCGGTGAAAGTGACCCTACCTTCCTTATTTCACGCACTGTGGCGTGAGGAACTGAATCAGACCTTATTACCAAAAGATAATCAAGAGTCCAATATGGAAATTGTGTTCTGAAGCATATCGTACTCCGAATACGATATATATCAGACCGTAAGTTGTACTTTCCATCAAGCTTTTTTTTATGGCTGTTCACTCGTCAGGGGTGTGGTTATTTTCACATTGGCGGTGGTGCAAGTAAGACACCGCCATAGACACTTGTCAAATTCAACACCTATTGATATATATATTATCTCTTGATCCCAAAGAAATTAGAATTCACGAACAGCGGCTGGTGGGCAGTCCGTCAGATACCGTTTGTCGGATTAACGCTGATCCTCTCTGACCGTGATATACTGGACAGAAATACATCTTGGGTATCAAGATCAGGAATGATATAGTGCTTTAATACAAGTTGCCAATATTGAAAATTTTTCTTTTGTCAGAGTGGATCTAGGGATTACACTGCATGTTTGTCATCCGAAACCCCCGGATATACCTGATACTTACGTGTTCACTAAGAGGGTGTTTCACACTTGCCTAGTCTATTACAACGGTGCCTGGGATAGATAATTTCTTACATTCCCATAATAGAGATGGCTTTCTGGTCGTTGCACTAAATGCACACTCAGACGCTACGTAAGAAAATTGCCAAAATTTAGATTTGTAAATTTTGCTTGATAATTTATTTATTTTAATATATTATATTTTCTGTGTGTGATCTCTTTACAAAAATATACAATTTTAGACCGATGTCAGTCAAATTTTGCATAAGTACCAGATGGGGTTCTGATTTGAACGATGGGCTCTTTAGAAGTTCATCAGAGCTGAGCAAATGCCCGAAACAAGCGAAAAAAACTCTCGGGTAACAATGGCCATTAACAATAACTTTTGGAATGTTTACTTTGATTACCGTAGTTTCCAAACAATGCGTTTCAGACACGTTAATCCCGTAACAGTGGTTTGCTATTTTTCAATGCTCCCAGTATATAGGGGAAAACCCAGGCAGCGCCGGCTATTTTTTGCCAGTGTCTTCATATTAGCGTAGTGTGGTAAGTGTGAATCAAAATTTCTGATGTCAATGATGGATGTGGAATCCATTTGGCAATGCAAATATTTTAATAAAGTTATAAAAAATCAACTAAGTTTCACCAAGTTTGTCACGGATCAGTGGTTATTAAACTTTCGTGGTTAGGGGGCCCGAGTTTTCCTAGAAATGCACAGTAGGTGTTGTTATACTTGGAAAATGAGCTTAGGAAGCAAACTTTCACCCAATAAAAAATGCCATTTTTTAAGGTTGCCATACTAGCACTGTTTACGTATTTCTAAGTCTACTAACAATTCTTACGCATTTCTAAGTCTACTAACACTGCTTAAGTACTTTTAAGTCGCATTTCTAAGTCTACTAACACTGTTTAAGTACTTGTAAGTCGCATTTCTAAGTCTATTAACACTTCTTACGCATTTCTAAGCATACTAACACTGTTTACGTATTTCTAAGTCTACTAACACTGTTTACGTGTTTCTAAGTCTGCTAACACTGTTTACGTCTACTAACACTGTTTACGTCTACTAGCACTGTTTACGTATTTCTAATTCTACTAACACTGTTTACGTATTTCTAATTCTACTAACACTGTTTAAGTATTTCTAATTCTACTTACACTGTTTACGTATTTCTAAGTCTACTAACACTGTTTACGTATCTCTAATTCTACTAACACTGTTTACGTATTTCTAAGTCTACTAACACTGTTTACGTATCTCTAAGTCGTGTTTCTAAGTATACTAACACTTCTTATCATTTCTAAGTATACTAACACTTTGCGTGTATTTCTAACAGAAAATAATGATCCTATGCATGGAATAGAATCACAAATGATTCTAAAAATCCGCAAGAGGAGCTTACTTAGGAGTATCCTTTGAAATGCGCAGAATGTATTCGTATCCCTAGAAAATCAAGGTTGACGTGCACAATGTTTACTCTGAGCTGTGCGTGCGCGCATCGGTGCACGAAGACAATATTTCTGCGCACAGGAAATCACTACTTACAAAATCGTTGATGAAAAAAAAAGAAGAGAGAAACGGGAATTCTCAGAGGGAACGCTGGGTGCGCGTACTCATAGTAATGTGAAAAAGGCGTTCGCTCTAAATGCAAAGAAGGCATGTGTATTTTCGGTTTAGCAAAGGAAAAAAGATATGCGTACTCGTAGCAATTCAAATACGGTATACGTACAGATAGCAATGCTCAGGGGGGCGTCCGTTTCCCTTAAAATGAGCATGTGAAGCACACTACTAGGAATTCCACAGAGACGTTTGCTTTTATTAGAATAGTTGTGTAGTGAGCATACTTTTTGCAAGACCAGAAGCCGTTCGTATCCTTTGAAAAGCTGTTAAAGGGTGCTCTATGTTGACTCTAAGCTGTGCTTGCGCGGCGGTGCACGACGGGAATTTTTCTGCTGACAAAATCACGATGTATAACATCGATATAAAAAAATAAAACAAAAAGCACACACGGCAAAAAAAGAAAAAAAAGAAGGGGAAACGCTTAGTATGCGCACTCAATACGCAGGTGGAACGAGTAATTTGCTTTTGTTGGAATAGGTGTGAAGTGTGTGCATACTTCTAGCAATTCGCACAGGAGGCGTTCGTGCCCCTAGAGAAGCGTAGGATGTGTTTGCGCTGCGATAAGTGCGCAAGAGATTGTGCTGTCCTTGGAATACATAAAAAACATGCGTTTATAGCGTCACAGCTGGTGTTTCGCACATTTTTTATAGCGTCACAGCTGATGTTTCGCAATTTATTTTTATAGTTTCGCAGTTGATATTTCGTACCTTCTTTTTTTAGCGTCACACACAACTGATGTTTCTCACTTTCTTTTAAAAGCTTCATGGTTGATGTTCCGCACATTCTTTTATAGCGTCAAAGCTGATGTATCGCACCTTTTTATAGCGTCAAAGCTGATGTATCGCACCTTTTTATAGCGTCAAAGCTGATGTATCGCACCTATTTACAGCGTCAAAGCTGGTGTATCGCACCTTTTTATAGCGTCAAAACTGATTTTTCTCACTTTCTTTTCACAGCTTCACAGTTGATGTTCCGCACATTTCTTTTATAGCGTCAAAGCTGATGTATCGCACCTTTTTATAGTGCCACAACTGATGTTTCTCACTTTCTTTTTTTTAGCTTCACAGTTGACGTTTCGCACCTTCTTTTCATAGCGTCACAGCTGATGTTCCGCGCATTCCTTCACAGCGTGACAGCTGATGTTCCACACATTCCTTCACAGCGTCACCGCTGATTTTTCGCTCCTTCTTTCTATCGTTTCAAGCATTCATACCACCATTACTGATTATTTTTGAGTACCCTTAGGCATACTTTTTTTGGAACAACTATTGTAAATATTTTTTACTGCGTTTCTTCGAAGGAAAAATTCAAACAAACACACCCGTTCATTCTCTCTAAATCTTTTATGCGACAGCAGTTTGAGAAAACTGACAATAGGAATTTCGACCTTTATCGCACCGAAGGAAAATTCCCGAAATTCCCGGAAAACCGGCAACGAAAAACTTTCCCAACGAAAGCGACTTAATTCGAGAAACTTTCATTACACACTTGGGATGAATTATCTTCAATGAGAGAAAATTAGTTTTGTCTGCTAAAGACTTTTATGTCGGTGCTTAAAATTTAGCCAAATGGTGTCTCTGATTATCATTCCGTTACTTGTTCGTCTCTGGGAAGCGATTCCGCGAAAACTGCTACCAATACTAGACAAGTGCGTATCGTGCATCGAACATCCTCGCGAGGGCTGAATAGTGCCCGGAAGGTTACGGTTTACAATTCGGAAAAGAAACCATTCCGCTCTTTATATTCAATTTCGTTTAATTTGACTCTAGTTTTGGAATGCTTTTGTGGTAGGGATCGTGAGCACTTTTTAAGCTCACGCTTTGCTCTTATGGAGGTCTTGATATTTATTTTACCGATTAATTTTCGTACTAGTTTCTCGGGAGATACCGGATATTAAGGATCTTGCTTTAGCGTTTCCAAGCAAATTGCCCTTTGAAACATACAGAGTATTCTGTAAGTCCTAATTCGGTCATTATCTCATCAACCGTTTGTCTTAACGGTACAGTAGAACCTCCCGATAACGGACACTTATGGGACGAAAGTTTTGTTCGCTAACGGGGGAGAGTCCGCTAATGGGAAGGTAGGTACGATATGCATTGGAACTTCGTTTATACCGACTTTCACATTTATATGACGTTGGACTTCGGTAGGAATTAGTTCTCGTACATTTTAATGTTAAACTGTATATGTTTATCACTTTCACCGGTGATTATGTATAATTTCCAAATAAAGTTGGAAAGTCTGAGCTGATGTGGAAAAGTTTATAATCTTTCTTACTTCCATCAAACTAATTAATTAATTAGTTTTATCGGTACACGAAACCTGCAGTACACAAATTTCGTGTCAAAAATCAAATTAAAATAAGTGTAAAGAAGATTAAAAACATTCATATAACAACAAGCAAAGTTGGATTTCCTTGCAATTATTAACAAATGAAACCAACAATTACCATTGGAATTACTCATGCTGGATTACAGTTATGTTTAGTTAATTAAATAAATAATTAGTGATTTATCATATTTACAAATACGAGCCAAAGGTTAAACATAATCTTCGTTAAATATATAAAATTCTCGGTTTATGACCGAAAAATTAATGAATTAGAGATTGCAAAATAATTAAAGTTTTGCCTGATTTTGCTGTCCGCTATCCAGAGCGTTCACTAACGGAGAGTGAAATACATCGAAGCTCTATTCCACGGGATCCGGGATCAGAAAAGTGTCCGCTAACGGGTAGTGTCCGTTAGGGGAAGGTCCCGCTGTGCTGTACTAATTTGCAAAATACTCAAAACGTGCTCAAGTTTCGAGAGTGAAAATAAAGTGGCATATAGTAGTAGAAAATCTAAATTTTTACTCTGTGCCCCTGTTTGTTAACTTCCAATTAGAAGGTTTTTGCTCTGCCTCTCCTGAGACCAACGAAAAAAATTGCGTGTTTTCAAGTGCTATGTTTGCTGAGATATTAAATTCGATTAGGATCATAATCCACTACGACGAACGGATGATGAGACAAAGACCGAATCAGGACTTAACAGAGCACCCTGTATATCTTAAAGTGTGTTTAGGGGCCGTTCAAGTATTACGTCAGCAATTTTTCTCAGCCATTTTGGACACCACCCGCTTGTCAGCAAAAGTCAGCAAAACTCTGACCCCCTTCCCGTCAGCAAAATTTCGTGATCTCTGATCCCCCCCCCCACCTCCTATCACATATTGGTGGGATCAGAGACTGTACATGGGGGGGGGGCATAGGAGGGCTCCTGCCTCCCCCCCCCCCCAAACGATCAAAAAAATCATTTTTTTAGATGCAAAAAATATTTAAAAAATCACAATTGCGAAAGCAAATATCTTCATAATTTCTGTTAACTTCAATGCTATTCGAAGGCTAAGAACATAAAACTTCTCTTTAAGAAATTCATTGTGACCCACACTCTCTAAATTACCATAAATGCTAAATTTATGGCCCCACGGGCCAAATGTGGCCCGCCACCTCAAACCTAATTTTGTGAAAATGAACTAAGCGGCACATTTACAGATAGCTTAAGTGACCCATGGCACAATTTCAGAATATTTAGCTGGCATGTGGCGCATTTTCAGATCACTCAAGTATGCCCGTGGCACATTCACAAATCCCTTAAGTGATCCGCGACACAGTTCCAGAACACTTAAGCGATCCGTGGCACACTTAGAAATCCCTTGACTGACAGTTGGCACAGTTTCAGAGCACTTAAGCGACCCCCCAGTGCGGTTCTACAGCAGTTCTACATCACTGAAGTTACCCTCGGCACATTCCCAGATTACTTAAGTGGTCCGCGGCATAATTGCGGATCACTTGAATGCTGCGTGGCACAGTTCGAGAATACTTAAGCGACCCAAACACATTTCTAGATCTCTTGAAGGATCCACGAAACATCAGGATTTTCTCGGTAAAATATTGTTCTGCAGAACTGGTTCCTCACCTCTCAAGCTTCTGGTACGCCGTAGAAAAGCGTAGGAAGCTGGCGTAGCTCTGGGTATGTGTAAGTAGAATTCTGGATGGCACGAGAGAAAAATATTTCTGTATGTGTGCTAGTGAGCATGCGTTGCATACCTCTGAATAAACGAATATCTCTGAAGCATGCGCTTGCGTACTTCTGTATGTACGTGAGAAGCATACGTTGAATATATCTCTGTATGCTAAAGAAGCATGCGTTGCGTGCATCTGTATATATGGTTAAGAGGCCTCGCGAATGTACGTAAGAAGCATGCGTTGAATATCTTTGTGTACGCTGAAGAAGCATGCGTTGAATAGCTCTGTGTACGCTAAAGAAGCATGCGTTGAATAGCTCTGTGTATGCTAAAGAAGCATGCGTTGCGTAGCTCTGTGTATGAAAAAAAGCATGAGTTGATTAGCTCTGTGTATGCCGAAGAAGCATGAGTTGAATAGCTCTGTGTATGCCGAAGAAGTATGCGTTGAATATTTCTCTGCATGCTAAAGAAGCATGCGTTGAATAGCTCTGTGTATGCTAAAGAAGCATGCGTTGCATAGCTCTGTGTATGAAAAAAAGCATGAGTTGATTAGCTCTGCGTATGCCGAAGAAGCATGCGTTGAATAGCTCTGTGTATGCCGAAGAAGTATGCGTTGAATATTTCTCTGCATGCTAAAGAAGCATGCGTTGCGTGCATCTGTATATATGGGTAAGAAGCCTCGCGAATGTACGTAAGAAGCATGCGTTGAATATCTTTGTGTACGCTGACGAAGCATGCGTTGAATAGCTCTGTGTACGCTAAAGAAGCATGCGTTGAATAGCTCTGTGTATGCTAAAGAAGCATGCGTTGCATAGCTCTGTGTATGAAAAAAAGCATGAATTGATTAGCTCTGTGTATGCCGAAGAAGCATGCGTTGAACAGCTCTGTGTATGCCGAAGAAGCATGCGTTGAATAGATCTGTGTATGCTAAAGAAACCTGCGTTGCATACCTCTGTATGTACGTAAAAAATATACGTCACTTACATCAGCATATACGAATGGGAAGCATTCGTTGCGTACCTCTGGATGTAGGTAAGAAGGCGTACGTTCATGGCGTAAGTACCTCTACTCAGGCTTTAATATTCTATTAAAATGTTTGAGAGGCTTCAGAATTCCTAGAAATGCATAGGGTGCTCGCTCACCAAGAATCATACAAGATGGCTTTCTAAAATCCAATAGAAATGCCTATGAAGGCGCAAAAAAAAAAATTGCCGAACACTTAAACATGCCTAGGCCTACTAGGCTTAAATAACTCCAGAAATGCAAAGAGAGCTCAAATATATATATATATACTGAAATGCGTTTCGTGCGAAGAAAAAGGTGGTAAAATAGCTCAAATTCGGAATTTCAGAGATTATTTATGGAGTTCATGTATGTCATCGAATCATGATCATGATTAATTCGCAAACAGCATTCAGGCGGAGTGGAAACATTGAAAACATATTTGACAGGTAGGTCGATGTCGGAACCAAAAGTACAAAAAGAAATTGTTCTATATTCGGAAAAATGAAATTCCAACGAAATCCTTTTGATTATTATTTTCTCCTAATTCCACAAAAATTTCTCGTTTGATGATACTAATGGAAATTTTCAAACAAACCAAAAAAACGATTGTAAATCATTCTCATGAATAATTAACGGCAAAACTTCCACTAAAAACATCACAAAATATTCCCCCCCAAAAAAAAAAAAATTATACATTAAAAGAAAAATTATGCATAATGATCTCATAATGACAGTATCATTAAAAGCGGATTTTTTTGAAGTTTTTCCCTCCATTTTGGAGAAATTTTTATTAGCAAAAATAATAATAAAACCTCGTTTTTCATGGAAAATTGTAATGAAAATAAAATTTTCTTCAGATAAAATTACCTTTTAATTTCCGTCGGGCTTTTATTTTATACATTTGAAGGGAAAAAATTAGTCCAAAAGTTCTTAATGAACTTAGACAGGGATTTGTCTCTGCCTTTAATGAGAGAAACGTCGAGGGAAGAAAAATGCGAAGAATGCCAGGAATGTGTAATTAAATATTTCCTCGACAATTTTAATGTTATCTCGATACCATCTGTCATTATTATTATTATTATTTCATTCCGATTTGATATTTATAATTTACATTTGGATTAATCAATCAAATATCTGTCTATAGAACATTAAAGTTTTGATAGATGTTAAAGTTTAAAAGATATGGTACGGTAAAAGTGATAAATTGGTTACTCTATGTATATAATTGCCGATACTCTCGGTAAGTTTGATAAATATATCTTTTATACCGGTGATGATCATCTATAATTATTGTTATCATTATTTTATTCCTTTCGACGCGGTAATTATAATTTAGATTTGATTTTGATCTATCAAAAATATGTGTCTATAAACCATTAAAATTTTGATAGATATTAAAATGTGTAATTTCTTTATCAATTTTTGTTGTTGCATGGCTAATTGTCATACTAAGAAACAGTATCACTTGGTCAACGACGTTTGGGTATTATACATAATCACCGGTAAATTGATAAACCTTTCAAACTTACCGAGACGATCGGTCATTATGGTTAAAGTGATACATTTTTCAAACTTTGCGGAACTGTTTGCGATTATGCACAGTTGCTAGTAAAAATGATAAATTTTTCAAATTTGCCAAAATGATTGATAATTATGCATAATCAAAAGTAAAAGCTATCAATTTTTAAACTTTTCGAGACGACTAGTTATTATGCATAATAACCGGTGTAATCGGTAAATTTTTCAAGCTTACCGAGACGACTAATGATTGTAATCATAATTACCGGTGAAAGAAATAATTTTTCAAACTTACCGAGACGATCGATCACCGCCGGTTGAAGTGATACATTTTTCAAACTTACTTGAAGTGTTTGTGATTATGCATAATCGTAATTAAAGTTTATCCATTTTCAAAATTTTCGAGATGATTGGTGATTATGCATAATCACCAGTAAAACTGGTCAATGTTTCACACTTACCGGGACGACTAATAACTATAATCACAATTACTGGTAAAAAAAGATAAATTTTTCAAATATACCGACAGGCGATTGGTGACCATGCATGATAACAGATTCATCGCATTTACCGTAACATACATATTTAACAGATAGGCTGATGTCGGAAAGAAACATTCTAAAACATTAAATTAGCAAAAAGCCTTATCAATTTTTTTGCCGATTCCAAAATATTTCTCCATTGATGTTGTTAATGGAAATTTAAAAAAAAACGATTGTAAATCCTTTTTATGGATAATTAACGGCATAACTTCCACTAAAAGCATCACAAAATATGTCAAAAAAAAATAATTATACATTAAAAGAAAAATTATATAATGATCTCATAATGACAGTATCACACACACACACATTAAAAGCGGATAATTATTTTCACCTCCATTTTTTGAAGAAATTTTTATTAGCAAAAATAATAATAATAAGAAAACCTCGTTTTTCATAGAAAAAAAAAATTATCATGAAAATAAGTTTCTTCAGATAAAATTACCTTTTAATTCCCCCCGTTTTATACATTTGAAGGGAAAAACAAAGTTAATTCACAGTGAAATTCCACGGAATAAGGGAAAAAAATTAGTTCAAAAGTTCTTAATGAACTTAGACAGGCATTTGTCTCCGCCTTTAATGAGAGAAACTTCGAGGAAAGAAAAATGCGAAGAATGCCCGGAATGTAATTAAATATTTCCTCGACAATTTTAATGTTATCTAGATACCATCTATCATTATTATTATTAAACTGAAGAGCCAAAAAAAACTGGTACAGGCATGCGTATGCAAATAAAGAGATATGGAACCAGTCAGAGTGCGGCGCTGCGGTCGGCAACGCCTATGTAACACAGCAAGTGTCTGGCATAGTTGTTAGATCGGTTACTGCTGCTACAATGGCAGGTTATCGAGATTTAAGTGAGTTGGAACGTGGTGTTATAGTCGGAGCACGAGAGATGCGAACGACATAGCATCTCCGAGGTAGCGATGAAATTTGGATTTTCACGTACGACCATTTCACGAGTGTACCGTGAATATCGGGAATCCGGTAAAAAATTAAATCTACGACATCGCTGCGGCCGGAAAAAGATCATGCAAGAACGGGACCAACGACGACCGACGAGAATCATTAAACGTGACAGACGTGCAACCCTTCCGCAAATTGCTGCAGATTTCAATGCTGGGCCATCAACAAGTGTCAGCCTGCGAACCATTCAACGAAACATCATCGATATGGGCTTTCGGAGCCAAAGGCCCACTCGTGTACCCTTGATGACTGCACGACACAAAGCTTTACGCCTCGCCTGAGTCCGACAACACCGACATTGGACTGTTGAGGACTGGAAACACGTTGCCTGATCTGACGAGTCTCGGTCCCAATTGCTTCGAGCTGATGGGCGTGTACGGGTATGGAGACAACCTCATGAATCCATGGACCCTACATGTCAACAGGGAACTGTTCAAGCTGGTGGAGGCTCTATGATGGTATGGGGCGTGTGCAGTTGGCGTGATATGGGACCCCTGATACGTCTAGATATGACAGGTGACAGGTAAGCATCCTGTCTGATCACCTGCACCCATTCATGTCCATTGTGCATTCCGACGGACTTGGACAATTTCAGCAGGACAATGCGACACCCCACACGTCCATAATTGCTACAAAGTGGCTCCAGGAACACTCTTCTGGCTTCAGACACTTCCGCTGGCCACCAAAATCCCCAGACATGAACATTATTGAACGTATCTGGGATGCGTTGCAACGTGCTGTTCAGAAGAGATCTCCACCCCCTCTTACTCGTACTGATTTATGGACAGCCCTGCAGGATTCATGGTGTCAATTACCTCCAGCACTACTTTATACATTAGTCGAGTGCATGCCACGTCGTGTTGCGGCACTTCTGCGGGCTCGCGGGGGCCCCCTACACGATATTAGGCAGGTGTACCAGTTTTTTTGTCTCTTCAGAGTATTATTTCTTTCCGATTTGATATTTATAATTTACATTTGGATTAATCAATCAAATATCTGTCTATAGAACATTAAAGTTTTGATAGATGTTAAAGTTTAAAAGATATGGTACGGTAAAAGTGATAAATTGGTTACTCTATGTATATAATTGCCGATACTCTCGGTAAGTTTGATAAATATATCTTTTATACCGGTGATGATCATCTATCGTTATTGTTATCATTATTTTATTCCTTTCGATGCGGTAATTATAATTTTAATTTGGATTTATCTATCAGAGATGTCCGGGATTAAACTATAAAAGCTTTGTAAAAGCACTTTGATAAAATTCGAAAAATTCAACCAATAAGATCACCCGTTGAATTTGCTCGAATGTTACCAATGCGTTATTAGTTGAATTTTTCCAGTTTTATAAAAGATCTTTTATCAAAATTTTATAGTGCAATCCCGGTCTATAAACCCTTAAAACCTTGATAGATATTAAAACGTGTAATTTCTTTATGGATTTTTCTTGTTGAATGGGTAATTGTCATACCAAGAAATAGTATCACATTTGTCAACGACGCTTGGGTATTATACGTAATCACCGATAAAAGTGCTAAATTTTTCAAACTTATCGAGACGATCGGTCATTATGCATATAATTTCCGGTTAAAGTGATACATTTTTCAAACTTCGTGGAACTGTTTGCGATTATGCATAGTTGCTAGTAAAAATAAATAAATTTTTCAAATTTGCCAAAATGATTGATAATTATGCATAATCAAAAGTAAAAGTTATCAATTTTTAAACTTTTTGAGACGACTAGTTATTATGCTTAATAACCGGTGTAATCGGTAAATTTTTCAAGCTTACCGAGACGACTAATGATTGTAATCATAATCGCCGGTTAAGGTGATAATAATTTTTCAAACTTACCGAGAAGGTCTGTCATTATGCATCATTAAGATCAAAGTGATAAATTTTTCAAACTTGACCAAATGATTGGTGATTATGCATAATCACCATTAAAATTTATCAATTTTCGAAAATTTCAGACGAGTGGTGATTATGCTCAATCACTGGTAAAATCGGAAATTTTTCAAACTTACTGAGACGATCGATCATTATGCATAATATCCAGTGGGTATGATGAATTTTTTCAAACTTCCTGGAACTATTGTGATTATGCATAATCATCATAAACATTTATCAATTTTCAACATTTCCGATACGATTATGCATAACCACCGGTAAAATCGGTCAAATTTTCAACCTTACCGAGACGACTAATAATTGTAATCATAATCACCGGTAAAAGTGAGAAATTTTTCAAAATTACCGAGACGATTGTTGATCATTCAGAATAACAGATTCATCGCATTTACCGTAACATTTAACAGATAGTCCGATGTCGGAAAGAAAAATTCTGAAACATTAAATTTAAAAATAAAATTAAAATTGATAAAAAAGCTCTCATCAATTTTTTTGCCGATTCCAAAATATTTCTCGATTGTTGCTGTTAATGGAAATTAAAAAAAAAAAAAAAACGAAATTACAATTGTAAATCCTTTTTATGAATAATTAACGGTAAAACTTCCACTAAAAACATCACAAAATATTCCAAAAAAACGCATACATTAAAGAAAAATTATATAATGATCTCATAATGACAGTATCATTAAAAGCGGATAATTTTTTTTTGTTCTATGCATTAAATATCTTTGAAGTTTTTCCCTCCATTTTGAAGAAATTTTGTGATTAGCAAAGAAGTAATAATAATAAAAGCTCTTTTTTTGTTTTTTTTTCATAGAAATTATAATGAAAATGAAGTTTTTCCTCAAAAATAAAATTACCTTTTAATTTCCCTCGGGCTTTCATTTTATACATTTGAAGGGAAAAATAATTCAGTGAATTCCACGAAATGAAGGAAAAACAAATTAGTTCAAAAGTTCTTAATGAACTTAGACAGACATTTGTCTCTGCCTTTAATGAGAGAAACTTCGAGGAGAAAAATGCAAAGAATGCCCGGAATGTGTAATTAAATATTTCCCCGACAATTTTTTAATGTTATCTCGATACTATCTATCATTATTATTATTTCATTCCGATTTGATATTTATAATTTGGATTTGGTTTAATCAAACAAGTATCTGTCAAATATAAAGCATTGAAATGTTTCGGTAAATGTGATGAATCGGTTATTACGCATAATTGCCAATCGTCTTCCTAAGATTCATAAATTGATAAATTTATCATTTATACAGGTGGTCTCGAAACAAACTGCCATTATCATTATCGTTATTTTTTTTCTTTTTGATTCGGTAATTATAATTTCGATTTTGATTGATCTATCAAATATCTGTCTATAGGCCATTAAAAGTTTTGATCGATATCAAATTTTAAAAGATATGTTTCGGCAAATGTGATGGAATGGTTATTATGAGTAATCGTCACACGATGAGTTTCATAAATTTATCCTTTGTACCGGTGTGATGACCATCTACCATTATTATTATCATTATTTTATTCCTTTTCGTTTCGGTAATTATAATTTAGATTTGGATTGATCGATTACATATGCGTCTTGAAACTATTAAAATTTTGATAGGCATTAGAATGTGTAATTTCTTTACAGATTTTTCTTGTGGTGGCAATTGGTAATTTTCAATAACAAAAATCTATAAAGAGAAATTGGCAATAAAATTGCCAATTCAACTTGGTATGGCAATTTTGAAAAATCAGACGTAGAAGAGATTTGTAAAAAGGTTCAGGTCAAAAATCACTCCTGCCAGACTTTCTGTCCGCTCCCTCTGGTGACAAATATTTGAACTAATTTTTTCGTCTGTCCCAACTCTTTTTAAGAATAAGTTTCCCACACAAACCGCATTCCTCTTCAATTTTCACGAATTTCTAAACTATTTACGAATTTATGGGACACCCTTCACTATTATTTCTCCATGTTCGTCAATTTTTTTTCACTTGTTTTTTCAGCGTATTTTATGGCACAGTGCAATCTATGCGCGAGAACTTCCCATTTCTTATTCCTGGAAAACAAATTAAGAATTTACTGACAAAGCATTTTTACTGGCAACCGCAGTAGTTCACTCCTATTGTTTGATTTAAACTTATCTTCTGAATGCAAAATAACAGACGTTCAGCACACATACTCTGCATACTCTCAAAAATCACGTTTATATATAGTTGCTACCAGATCGAATAACAAACTTCTGAACTGGTACGATTCCAAGTAATAAAATATTTCATTCTCTTCCGTATCCCCTTTTTCCGGAAAAAGCCATGCCCATCAGCGAAAACTCTCCAACTTTATATGCGTGTCAACTCTATGTGTTTTCGTTCTGGAGCCAGTCCGTCTTAGCAAACTGAAATCTAGCCAACACGTTATGGCTCCTGTCAGTGAGAGCAAACACACACACACACACACACACACACACAACCTCTACTCTCTCTCTCCTATCGTATCATTGGGAACGGGACCTTCGAGAACTTCGGGAATGGGAAAAGAATTCTGCAAACGGAAGTTTGAACAAAATGAGCAACCACACCGAAAGGGGGAAGAAGCGAAAAACCTTTAGTTATATGAACTAAGATTCGGCGATAGTGAAGGGTGCCCAAAGAAGCTGGGGGGGAGGGGGGAGACAAGACGGTATCTCGCTTCCACGAAGACTGCATTCGACGTCCCGGATATTGTTGTCGGAGGAGGGAGCGGATTTTTCCGGGGAATGTAAAATTCCAATAGAAAAACGGCACGTAGGTTTTTAATTCTATCTTCTAACGCTATCCCGGAAGAATTCAACACGTATTATATCTCCTCGGTGCAGGAGATATCGCCCTATTGTCCGGACTCCTGCAGTACAAAAAAAAAGAAAAAAAGAACCCACTGTGGATGCTTTCACTGCAATACAATAATGATAAGAGATAGTACATACCTATACCATGAAACATCGAATAAAACAGTATTATAGTTTCGGTTTCGGATTTTCCTTCAGGTTAAGAGATAGATACCTACTGTACTTTTCTTCCTATCTTAGATATTTTATAAAAGAATTATTTTACGATTCGAAGGTGCGAGGAGTTCCTAAAAAAATTGGAAAAAAAAAAAAATTCCAGGAAATTCTTTTGGAATATTTTCACCTCCCTCTTGGAATTCCCCCCCCCCACTCCGTTGTCAGTAAAATATGGAAAATTTCCCGAGGGTATTAGAATTTTGCCAACACGTGGGCGTGTCTGCGATCCCTTAAAAACCGATGACGGTTCTGTCATTTTAAAATGGTTCTCGGATATGTGAGAACGCCTTTCACTTATATTCTAATGACAGGAGGAGGTTCATGATATCCTTCAGCTTCTCTGTCTATTACTTTTTAGTTGACCGTCAGTAATATCAGGTCTGGGAAATTTTACAGGTAGTTATAGTAAATTTCTTGAATGATTATTATTTTTTAAAATATTGCATTCAAGTTTTAGACTGAAATTAAGGGAGCTAATATTATTGATAGGGCTACTATTTTACCGCACACCGACTTCGGTGATATATCGCCATACGGAAATTTCCAACCAGTAGTGTTGGAGGGGAAACGAAGACGCCATCTACCGGGGGTCGCTCCGGGCTCGGTAGGTAAAGATCCTATTTCGGATGCTCTTGCGCGGATTCGAACACGCGGACCATGACGGTAACCTTCATAGTGCAAGACGAGCATCTTACCACTGCGCCACTACTGAAAAGACTGAGAATCGATTAAAATGTGTAACTGGTTAATCAAAAAATTTTAACCGATTAATCGACTGATTAATTGAACTTCAATCAGATATTTTTCGTAACTATATAAAGTTATATTACTGATTCTACAAATACAAATACAAGGCCACCAAATACAGTACCAGGCAAAATGTCCGACGAGGTGGCTGAGAAAAAGATGCCCATACAAATATGGATGTCATGTCTCTCAAATACAACAACCCCTAATTAAAAATGCAATTATAAAAACTAAAGAATATATATGCATGATGAAATACCATACAATGCCCATAAAGAATACTTATGGTTGTCTTATTCTAAGTATGGAAAGCTTCTCGATTTACCCCAACATGTTTACCGTACTTCCTTTTAACCGAGTTAATCGTGTTAGAATTCCTGACCCCCAGAGAGTTAATCTATTCCACTTACAGTGGAACTTCGGTTAACGAGCGGTTCGGTTAGCTAGCAATTCGCATTACGAGCAAAAATTTTGCGATAGCCTTTTTTATTGTCACGTTTTCACAACTCAGCTGATGGTTTTTCGCTTTCGTTCACGCACGTACTATGGAATTTTAGGTAATATTCTCCTCTACAGTCTCCGGGCAGCGTGCCTCACTGGAAAAACTGAGCGCCACTGTTTACGATACGAAACTAGACGTCGCATTGTAATCGCGTGCATGTGATGTGCGCTTGTTTTTTTATATAGATTCTGCTTGGCCAGGTATTGACTGTAGGTGAACTGATGGACCTCCATTGCATGCAATAACAAGAGCTTATATTGAGGGTGTCTTTTTTCTGAGGAAGTGAGAAGTCCCTCGCTTTTCAAATGTGATTAGAGAGATGCGTAAAATGTGGGAATCCGTGAAAAATTCTGTAGAAAAGTACCAATGAAATAGAAGCACAGTAAAGCAAGCAATAAATCTGCCCAACGACAACGCGATTTCCCACGTCCGAGAAATCATAAAAAGGAGGCAAAAATCAAGTGTCATTGGATACGTTCTTTTAAAATCACACAAAAAGAATAAGAATGCAAAACAACTGCGATTCCGTAAATCGTCCGGAACTCGAGATAGTTGTCTCGTTGTTGAGAGTAAGTCAATTTCTATACATTATCGTATCGCATGTTTGTTTATGGTGTTATTACATTCTATATATTTTTGTTATTGTAAACAAATACACACGAATACACATTAGAAAATACTGGATAATAACACACGAAAAGGACATACACATATAACGAATATATGTTACGGTAAAAGCCCGAAGAGTGGTAAAACCTAGGTTTTACCGGTAAATCCTAGGTTTTACCAAGTCGAGTTGGTAAAAGCCCGAAATACTCTTGAAAACGTATTCATTTCGGGCTTTTACCAAGCCGTTTGGTAAAAGCTGACATTTAGTGACTTTCATGAAAATTACTAAAAAATTTCGAATTTTCTTAAATTTGAAAGCTTTCAATATCAATCACAACGATCCTGATGCTAATTAAGATCATAATTAATTAACTAATTAGTGATTCTAATTAGTGAAAATTACTAAAAAATTTCGAATTTTTTAATTTTCTCAAATTTGAAAGCTTTTTATTTATCAATCACAATGATTCCGATGCTAATTAAGACCATAATTAATTAACTAATTAATGATTCAAATTCGTGAAAATCACTAGAAAATTGCGAATTTTATAATTTTCTCAAATTTGAAAGCTTTTCATTTATTTCACAGTGATCCTGTGCTAATTAAGATAATAATTAATTCACTAATTAGTCATTCTAATTAGTGGAAATTACTAAAAAATTGCGAATTTTCTAATTTTTATAAATTTGAAAGCTTTATTTATCAATCACAACGATCCTGATGCTAATTAAGATCATAATTAATTAACTAATTAGTCATTCTAATTCATGAAAATTACTAGAAAATTGCGAATTTTATAATTTTCTCAAATTTGAAAGCTTTTCATTTATTTCACGATGATCCTGTGATAATTAAGATCATAATTAATTAACTAATTAGTCATTCTAATTAGTGAAAATTACTAAAAAATTGCGAATTTTTTAATTTTCTCAAATTTGAAAGCTTTTTATTTATCAATCACAATGATCCCGATGCTAATTAAGATAACTAGTTAATTAACTAATTATTCATTCAAACTCGTGAAAATTACTAAGAATGCGAATTTTTTACTTTTTATAAAATTGAAAGCTTGCCATTTATTAATAGCAATGATCCCAATCCTAATTAATTAACTAATTAGTCATGCAAATTCACGAAAATTAGTAAGAATGCGAAGTTTTTAATTTTCATAAATTTGAAAGCTTGTCATTTATCAATCACAACGATCCTGATGCTAATTAAGATAATAATTAATTAACTAATTAGTCATTCAAAATAGTGAAATTTAGTAAAACTGCGAATTTTCCAATTTTAATATACTTAAAAATTTGTGATTCATTAATCACAATGATCTGGATGATGAAAATCATAATTAATTAAGTAGTTATTTACTAAGAATCATGAAATTATTGAAAAACATCATCGAGCGCACGTATGAAAAATTTGGTGAAGCATACGGACTCACTTTATAGCGAGCATAGATATTACGAATTTTCATCTACTAAGAGGTTTTTTCATATGCTCCGTGAATTCCCTATTAGTCTTCCGGATAATTTCTCTCACAAGTCCTTGAAATGAGGAGAGAATGAAACAAAATGCTGGACGTCACACATTTATTTCACAGAACAGGTAGAAACGCTAAAACCAGGAATGTCTTATAAATGACAGAGAGCGATCTCGTCTTCTCAATCTCAACAACTGTGTTAGTTTTTTATAGACAAATGAAATTTCCGAGAAATTTCAGCTGTATTTCAGGTTTGGTGGAGCTACCGTCTGGTCGAAGAAGTTTCCCAAAATGTCCCAGACCAATCGCGCTGTCTCCTCTTTCCCCTTCCTTATGGCCCCGATAAGTTTGAGGCCTTCAACAAATTGTGCTAAACATAATTTTCGACTTAGTTATCTGTGTTATTTTGCATCAACGAAAAACGATTTCAGCGAAGTAAGCCAATATTTTATACATTTTCAAGCGTTTTTTAAACAGGAATTGTCTACAAATGTCTTTGTATTCTTACCTGAACCTTCTTATCTGACAATTTACTCTGTACAACGCTTAGGTGCAGTTGATAATGGCCATTTTCTTCTTTTTTTGTACTAGGAAACGTTACATCAGGTTGTTTTTTTGGTATTTACTTCAAATACTACTTCAAAATTTGGTATTTACTTAAAATACTTCTTTGGTTAACCGTTTTTATTGTTTCCGTTGAGTCCTGTCTGTTTTTTTTTATCTTGCTTAACGCATCATTTTCTAGGTCGGTATGAATATAACGAAGCTAATGTACAACGAATACATTTGATCAATTTCCCGACTTCATTACAAACGGGTCGACTGTAATGAGAAAAAAAAAAAAAAAACGATTGACAAATATTGTAAACAAATAAAATTGATTAAACCTATATTTGTTTTAAGAACGCTAAGATTGTTAAGTGCGTATCATGCATTTAAAATAAAAAATTCTCATTTCGCTAGAACGCATTTGTTTCAAAACGGTACTGTTCCAACAAACTTCGCGTATTATGAATGTTTTCGCTGTTTTCTGCTTCATTATGAATGGGTGGACTGTAATTAATTGGTGATGATGACGTAAATTATAACAAATGTTCTCATTTCGGGCTTACTTACAGGTGTTGCCGTCTTAATACATGGGACCACCAGCAGTGCACTGCCTGGGGCGGCCTCAAGTGCAAAACAGGGGTCTCATAAAATTGGTATATGGTAAAAAAGTTAGCGAGTTTAAGCATATGAATTGATAGACAAGTATTTCTATTCAGTTATGGAGCCTCAGAAAAATCACTTTATCCTGAGGCCCACAATGCTTTTAAGACGGCCTTGCTTGTAACTTTACAGTACAGAAAACGGGTCGTCTTAGGAGCATCATGGGGGCCCCCTACCTGGCAAATTCTTGAAAATTTCAACCAAGTCTCATTTTTGTGAGGCCCCTTTCCTCTTGAGGCCCCCGAGTCGTTGCCGGGTGGGCAAATGAATTAAGACGGCACTGTCAGAAAACAATAGAGAAAAACACCAAGAGGTAACAGGAAAAACTGATACAAGAAAAAGAAGGGGGAAATATGAAATATTAGATTTTATAGCTAAACATTATATGGTACACCGGCGTAAAAACATTTTCGGATCATAGAATAGGTGTAGAAGACTATCACTTTTAAGATAAATTATTTAATTTCCCTGACTGAGAAACTGTCTGAAAAACTTACTGAGAAACTGTCTCTGCCATAGAATCGCATTCATCGAAATATTTACTCATTTATTGCAGCAAGGTTGGCTGTTGTGGCACTTGCTGTTGCACAGTAAATTGGCCGATCTACATAAGCACGTTTTCGAGGTGCACTTTTTTACACAGTTGCATTTTTTAAAACCTTGTCCACCAACTAAAGAAAGTTTTTTCACTACTTCACGAACACTTACTCTCTCATCTCCAACTTCTTCAATGCTTAGAAAATTTTCTCGGCATAATGTGAATTGATTCCTGGTATATAACGCTTTCAGCTTTCCCTTCTTGGTGCCCAGCTCATAAAATTCTCCATCTATAACGGCTGTAATTACAGCTATTATAGATTTCGGATCCATCTTCGCTCTATCAATGTCCGGCACCTTCAATGTCACATTTTGTCCGAGTGTTGGCTTTTGGAGCATTTTGGAGGACGTTTCTTTCATTTTTTTCGCTTGTTTCGCAAGCCCGTCTCTTGCGATCTCCCGGAACCTTTTTACTTTTTCAGCTCGGTCAACAGCTGGAATTGCTGTGTTAGGGGTTTCTTCTTTTTCAGTTTTGTCATTCGGAGATGCGCTCACTTCCGTGGTTACAGTTTCTGTTTCATTACATGCTGGTTCATTTCCGTCTTCAACATTTTCTTCGTCACTCTTTTGTTCACAATCTACAATGATTTTTTCTAAATCTTCTTCGGTTGTCAGATTGCTTGTGAACTTTTGTGGGATAGCACAGCTTGCGATTCCCAGTTTCATAGAAACTCCAAACATGGCTTCATAAGGAGAACATTTGATGCCGTCGTGATAGGCTCTATTTTTCATCGCTTGAATGAATCTCAAACCGTCCGACCACTTTGTTGAGTCGTTCCTCTCCATCCATGTAGCCAACATGTTCTCAACATCTTGGTTGGCACGCTCAACAGAACCTTGTGACTCACTGTGTCGCGGTTTACCGTGCACTATTTTCAGATCCTTCCACATTGCACACAAACTATTTATTATCTGGTTACAAAATTCTCTTCCGTTGTCGGAGTGAAGAATGTTTGGTGCACCAAAAGTTGTGAAAATATCCAACAGATGATGAGCAACTTCCTCAGCTTTTTTGTTTTTTAAGGGTCGGAGAAGAACGAACTTCGTTAAATGGTCTTGATAAACAAAAATGAATTTCATTTCACCGTCTGGATTCGACTGCATGTCAATCAAATCAATTTGGCATCTTGAGTTCATCTCATCATGTAGAATGGGCTTAACAACAAGACCTTTTCTCAAACGTTTTTGTTTTTTTTGACATGGTTCACAAATTCGTAAATACGTTACAATTGACTCTACAGTCACGTTCTTGTACTTACGGTTCAGTTCTTTGATCATTCGGGTTCTGCCGCCGTGGCCAACTGCGATATGAGCTTCATCTATAACTTTGAACAGTTCATCGAAAGTCACGTAGTAGATGATTTCTTTATTTTCTGCGGACAGAGGCACTATAAGCTTATCTTCTCCTCCTATGCTAAGAACATCATAACGTTTCAAACGTCTGTAGTGGACAGTTTGTTTAACTTTTGCTCTTTTAGCTTCTTTCACTTCATGCAACACTGAATTATATTTCTCATTCGTCAAATAAAAGTTGTTAACATCCTTATTTTCACCTGACTGATTTAGAAGATCGTAAAACTTTTTTTGCATAGTATCCATTTTCCTCAGAGATTCAGAGTACTCGAAGAAATTAAGACGGCGGGACGCACATTCCCGCCACCACATCTGCACATGCGCGTTTCTGCTTCATGATGGGGCAGCGCCATCTCGTGATGGACGCTGTCGCCAATATTTTTTTAACTAGATCATTGTTTCCCAACTTGAGCGCTAACGCCCACCGGTGGGCGCTGAGAAGTCTGTGGGTGGGTGTGGGGGGGGGGGGCATTTTGTGTTCATTTGGTGTTCAAGTCATATTAGCCCGGTTTACATGTGCAATATTGCGATAGCATTAACAGTTCTGGCGTCGATTTGACTTTTTTCCACTCGTAGGGAGAAAAGTAAAGAAAGGAGGAAGAAATACTATATTTACATCAACACCTTCTATAGCTAGTGTTGATTTACATCCTCTTGGGGAGTTTCGCTGCGCATACCCTTTTCCCATAATCCTTTGCGATTTTTCGCAAACAGAGTTGCTAGTTTTCCCGCCAAATTATGTTTGTTTGGAAAAGGTTCAGCGAAAAACTTGGCTGTGGTGGGTGCAGGATTTCTCTCTTATTTTTTCATTTCCCATACAAACGATGCTATTGAGTTGGCGTTTAGGACAAGGTGCTGCACTTCTGAGCACTGCAGAAAATTCAAGGCCATGTAGATCTGCACGCATTTCCTGGGCGCGTGCAACAGTGAACTGGACCAAGTGCATCTATGCATGTTGTATTAGAGGTTGGTATTGTAAACACCAATGAAATCAATAAATTAATTTAAAAACTTGTCCTTGTTTTCAATATATTATGTACAATATAGTTTACTGGGGGGGGGAGGGCGCTAATTCCAAAAAGGTTGGGAACCTATGATTTAGATCAATGATTCTTAACGTCCCCTGTGGGCGATAGAATGTTCTGGCGGGGGGGGGGGGGGGTTGAAGCCACGGGTATAACATAGAATCCTATGGGTTAGATTGCGTTGGGGGCGGGGGGGCCATAGAGGAAAAAATTTCTGAAGAAGGGGGTGATGGGACAAAGGTTGGGAAACTATGATCTAGATCCATGTTTCCCACTGCCCCACAGGAGGTCACTGTGATGAGAATTTTATTTTTAATGAGAACAATTTCATGGGTTGCGAACAGAGAAGTTTTCTGCATGACAAATACAAGAACACAACAGGTAGAATGCACAACGAAAAAAAAAATGATTTTTTTCTTCAGCACTTCATTGGGCATTTTGCCTGTTGTGGTTTTGTATTTGTATTGAAGCAGATGGCTGAAAAAAAACAACCCATAAAAATGTTTTTCATTCTGACGGTTCTTACAATTAAATTAAATTTTTTACATGTTTAATGCATTCCAGTTTTCTATATTATGTGTTTTGAAACTTCATGTGCTGTTTTTCTGTTATCAGCTCGAGCAATTAATTTTTTTTTTTTTTTGCTTCTCACTTATACTTTATTACGTCTAACCATACGTCTAACGTATGGGGGAAGCGCTGGACAGCAAAAAAAAAAAAATTAGCATCGGGATCGTTGTGATTAATAAATGAAAAGCTTTGAAATTTAAAAAAAATGATAAAATTCGCAATTTTTAGTAATTTCCACGAATTTGAATCATTAATTAGTTAATTAATTATGATCTTAATTAGCATAAGGGTCGTTGTGATTGATAAAGCTTTCAAATTTATGAAAATTAGAAAATTCGAAATTTTTTAGTAATTTCCACTAATTAGAATGACTAATTAGTTAATTAATTATGATCTTAATTAGCACAGGATCATTGTGAAATAAATGAAAAGCTTTCAAATTTGAGAAAATTATAAAATTCGCAATTTTCTAGTAATTTTCATGAATTTGAATCACTAATTAGTTAATTAATTATGATCTTAATTAGCACCGGGATCATTGTGATTGATAAATAAAAAGCTTTCAAATTTGAAAAATTGATAAAATTCGCATTTTTTTAGTAATTTTCACTAATTAGAATGACTAATTAGTTAATTAATTATGATCTTAATTAGCACAGGATCATCGTGAAATAAATAAAAAGCTTTCAAATTTGAAAAAATGATAAAATTCGCATTTTTTTTAGTAATTTTCACTAATTAGAATGACTAATTAGTTAATTAATTATGATCTTAATTAGCACAGGATCATCGTGAAATAAATGAAAAGCTTTCAAATTTGAGAAAATTATAAAATTCGCAATTTTCTAGTAATTTTCATGGATTTGAATCACTAATTAGTTAATTAATTATGATCTTAATTGGCACCGGGATCATTGTGATTGATAAATAAAAAGCTTTCAAATTTGAAAAATTGATAAAATTCGCATTTTTGAGTAATTTTCACTAATTAGAATGACTAATTAGTTAATTAATTATGATCTTAATTAGCACAGGATCATCGTGAAATAAATAAAAAGCTTTCAAATTTGAAAAATGATAAAATTCGCAATTTTCTAGTAATTTTCACTAATTAGAATGACTAATTAGTTAATTAATTATGATCTTAATTAGCATCAGGATCGTTGTGATTGATAAATAAAGCTTTCAAATTTATAAAAATTAGAAAATTCGCAATTTTTTAGTAATTTCCACTAATTAGAATGACTAATTAGTGAATTAATTATTATCTTAATTAGCACAGGATCACTGTGAAATAAATGAAAAGCTTTCAAATTTGAGAAAATTATAAAATTCGCAATTTTCTAGTAATTTTCACGAATTTGAATCATTAATTAGTTAATTAATTATGATCTTAATTAGCATCAGGATCGTTGTGATTGATATTGAAAGCTTTCAAATTTAAGAAAATTCGAAATTTTTTAGTAATTTTCACTAATTAGAATCACTAATTAGTTAATTAATTATGATCTTAATTAGCATCAGGATCGTTGTGATTGATATTGAAAGCTTTCAAATTTAAGAAAATTCGCAATTTTTTAGTAATTTTCATGAAAGTCACTAAATGTCGGCTTTTACCAAACGGCTTGGTAAAAGCCCGAAATGAATACGTTTTCAAGAGTATTTCGGGCTTTTACCAACTCGACTTGGTAAAACCTAGGTTTTACCACTCTTCGGGCTTTTACCGTAACATATACACTATGTGGCCCCCAAGGGACACCGAGTCCTTTCAGGAAGCCAAAAAGTCATTGTATTACATTTTTTCGCCGCCATTGTGAGCCACCAAGTACGCAGTGTAATTATAGAAAAACATATAAGAAATTTAAGACATGATGTATAACATTTCAATTTAAAATGACAATCCATATTTAGTGAAATTTAAACAAGATGATGCGAGTATATATGTTCTGGGTAACAACATTAATACGCATGAAAATACTGTATATAGTTTTAAGCGGTAATATGTAAAAAAAAATTGTTAACTTTACATTTATCTAGCTGGATTATTTATATTATAATTATTAATTACATTGTATTATTGATTAAATGCCGTTCTTATTAGCCATTTTAATGTGAATAAATATTTGTGTATAGCTGCCAACTTTTGGAAATGAAAATTATGGAGATTTTTGTGCGGAACCGTATTTTACACTAAAACCAAGCCCTAATAAATACAAAAGGGATTTTTCCAAATAAAATAGGGATTTTACGCACATGAAAGTTAAACCCGTGGGAATAAAATCCCTACTTAAAAATTGAAGTGAAATAGAAATGGGATTTTACACACATGGACGTTAAATCCTTGGGAATAAAATCCCTACTCAAAAATTGAAGTGAAATAAAATATAAAAATTCCAAAAAATTCCTTATTAGGGATTGTTTTCAGAAGCGGGGATTCTTTTTAAATGAAGTAGGGAATTTTTAGGGACAATAGGGATTTTTTGTGATTTCCGTAAAAATTTGGAAGATTCAAGAACTTTTCGGGAGGTCGAGAGATGAAGCTAAAATTCGGGAGACTTAGCAGCTATGTTTGTGGAACGAATTATTCGTGTTTCCATTATTTACTATGAAGAAATAACGATGGATTCGTATAACGAGCACGTTCACGGAGAACGAATTGAGGTCGTTAACCGAAGTTCCAGTGTATTCACAACCCTATTAGAGAAAAACTCCCTGCGGCACCACAACCTGGAATTGTCTCTTACTGAAAGATATTGGTGTCCCCTTGTCGAAACAGTTGATTGACCGTGTAATCTGCAAGAACGTATTACATCAATACGAGTGGACCTCGTGACCAAAGCGGCATTAAGAGTCTTTCAAGCGGCTTTGCTCGTGACTCTAGTTTGCGCGGCAAACTCGAGTCCATCCCCTCTATCGCGCAGGCACGCTCTTTTTCCTATTGCGCGGACAGCGCCATCTCGTGGTGGATGCTGTCGACACACAGTGTTGAAATAAGTATTTAGCATAATTTATAAATTACGTAAAAATGCATATGACTACAAATATTCATCTCACTTATCACTGAAATGCTAATTTGTTTTCACTTGAAAGACACTTCAGCCCACTATATTTGTTAATGCTACATTTCGTGCCAAGAGTTATTCGTCAGCCGTATTTGGCAATTTCTCTTGGACTTGGTTATATTTTGGCGAGAATTGGCGACATATCTCGTATTTATGACCCCAAATTTTCTGGTTTTCTCGATCAAATATGGTCATCCTAATCATAATGAAAGAACAGCTTCTCTTGCAATAGCATCTGATTGCATTTTTCGTAAAGAAAAATCTCGAAAATGGTAACCTCGGTTGTTACGACGTCTCGGTTATAACGACAAAGGCTAACGGAATGTACGATGTCGTTAACTGAGTTTGACAGTACGTTTAAAAGACACCAGTTTTCAACAATATTACGTTAGTTGCAGTACGTCCAGAAGATTCAGTAATGGATTCTTCTCAATAATACAGTTAAACTCAATTATACGCGACCTCGATTGTAACTAAACTTGGTTATAACGTCAATCATTATTGACGTTATAACCGAGTTTTCGTTACAATCGAGGTTGTTATAACCGAGTTAGTAACCAAGTCCAATAGAGATATAATATTTTCGTTATTCAGAAGTATTTATTATAATCAGGGTGATAATATATATGGCATGTAGGCCTATATGGAATGTATTGTAATTTTGACCTTTTTTGAAGTCCCCCCCCCGCCTTCCTAACGTACGGGCCCGGTCTAGAACGGCCCGGGGGTGGGGGGGGGGGTCAGGCGCAGAAACGGTCCAATGAAAAAAAGATGTGGTCAAATTTTCGGCAGCGAGTATGTAACTTGGTCAGCAGGTATTTCTATACAGCTGGAGCCCCCAGAGAAACCACTTTGCCCAGGAGCGGTATGAGATACTATTAAGCACCAATCGAAGCAAAACCCTGTGAAATGCATTTGTTATATAATACTTGTATTTTCCCCTTCCGTGAAATACATTTGAAATCGCTATAGGCTTGCTGTAGCTCTACATTTAAAAAATCCGCTAGTTTGTGGGCACCTGAACTAACATTCTCCCTGCTGATAAGTCCCCCTACAGAGCCAATTTAGTGATCTCTAAATGTTTCACGGATCCTTCAAGTGCTCTGGAAATGTGTCCGGGCCGCTTAAGTGTTCTGGAACTGTGCCGCGTATCAGTCAATTGATCCGTCAACGGATCGACTAAGTAATCTGGGAATGCTTCCACGGGTAACTTGAGTGATGTAGAACCACACTGGGGGTCGCTTAAGTGCTGTAAAACTGTGCCACATGTCACTCGAGGGATCTCTAAATGTGCCACGGATCGTTTATGTTCTGGAACTGTGTCGCGGGTTACTCAAGTGATCTTTGAATGTGAAAGTGATCTTTGAATGTGAAAGTGATCTTTGAATGTGAAAGTGATCTTTGAATGTGAAAGTGATCTTTGAATGTGAAAGTGATCTTTGAATGTGAAAGTGATCTTTGAATGTGAAAGTGATCTTTGAATGTGAAAGTGATCTTTCAGCCACTTTCAGTGATCCTTCAGTGATGTGAACATGTACCATGGGCCACTTAAATGCTCTGGAATTATACCACGGGTCATTTAAGCGATTTGTAACTGTGCCGCTTTGTTCATTTTTACAAAATTGGGTTTGAGGGGGCAAGCCACATCAGATAACCTTCAGAGCCATATTTGGTCTGCGGGTCAAGGGTTTACCATATAAAAATGGCTTAAAGGGTGGGTCGCAATGAATTTCTCTTTGAGAAATTTTGAGTTCATACCTTTCAAATAGCACTGGAATTAACAGAAGTTCATTATAGTAACATATAAAGGTATTTTCTTTCGAAATTTTAATTTCTTTAAGGATTTTTTTTTTCATCCGGGACGGGGGCGCGCGATCCCCCTATGCCCCTCCTCTCCCGCGTACGTTTTTGATCCCACCAATATGCGTTAGGAAGTAGTGAGCAGTGCTGACAAGGAAGGGGGGGAGGAGATCAAAAATGGCTAAAAATTTGCTGCCGTAATACTTGAACGGCGCCTAACGACAAAAGCCCCACGGAATCAGCTACTATCGTTATAAGCGAGTTTGTTTCTACGTTTAAAATCTCAAGATTTCGTTTTGTTTTGATTTTAACTGTTAACTAGTTTGCAACAATTTCACGTTAATTCCGTCCAGAATATTTGCAGAAATGATTTTCCTTTCTGTGATAGAGTATTATAACGTCAGTTTCCTCTCTGAGTATTCTATTTGCATTTGTTTTTAGCAAAAAAAAAGCAAAATCATCAAAGAATGTTTTATGCATGTCAAAAAACTTCGAGAGCTTTGTTAAGTGAGGGATTACGTTGTTTTTCTGGAAAATACTAAAAAAAAACACATCAATGTATACAATTTTTTTTCCCCCTCTCTCTCTTGTTTTTATATTCAGCATTCTGAGTAAAGCATAATTGCTTCATAATATGAATTTCATCAACCCTAATTTGCATATTCTCGCTCTTCCCCCCCCCATCCTACGTATTAGAAAAACACAACTACTAGTAATTAGCGACTGCAATTTTTTTTTTTCCCCTTGCCCCCGTTACGAAAATAATGCTATTAACATCTTCGAATATATATAAAGATACGTTTAATTACTTTAATTACCACGGAATTAGGTAGTGGTGTGTTTTCTTTGCTGAAAATACATGCATTAGTTAAGTTTCGGAGATTTTAAATTGTAGCTCTCGAGTGAATTTTCGGTAATTTGTTACGTGGATTTTTAATGAGTTGATAACCGTGTTTTTTTTATCAAAAAAAAAGAAGAAACCATAGAAATAACAAACAAAAATGAGTGAAATTAGTTCCAGCGGAAAAATAAACAATAGTAGAAATTATATGAATAAAAAATATACGTGTGTAAATAATATTGCAATAATGTAAAATGATTTTTAAAATATTATTTTAAGTTTTTTTTGTCGTTTCGGTTTTTATCCTGAACTGCGATGAGGAAACGCCATCTATTGGTTCATTTAGAAATTTCTGATAAACGCCATCTAGTGGCAGTTTGAGTATTACTCCAGCAAATTTTTAGCCATTTTTGACTCTCCCCCCAACGTCAGCACTGCCCCCTATCTCCTAACGCATATTGGTGGGATCAGAGACGTACGCGGGTGGGGGGCATGTGGGGGGGGGGGGACTTGAGCGCCAACGGACGAAAATTTAATTTTTCTAATGTAGACAGTATTTTATTTAAAATTTAAATAAAATACTTAAAATACTTTTAATTCGAAAAAAAATTTCGTTACATGCATAATCATAATCTTATAATGAATTTCTGTTGATTTCAATGCTATTTGAAGGCTAAGAACTCCATTTTTTTAAAAGAAATTCATTGTCACCCTTTAAGACATATATGTTAAACCCTTGACCCGCGGACCATATGTGGCCCGGAAGATTATATGATGCGGCCTGCCTCTCAAACCAAATTCTGTGAAAATGAACTAAGCGACGCACATTTACAAATCTCTTAAATGGCTCGTGGTACTATGTCTCTGATCCCACCAATATGCGCTAGGATTCAGAGGGGCAGAGCTGATGACGAAATTTTGTTGACAAGGGGGGGGGGTGTCAGAGTTTTGCTGACAAGGGGCGGGGGGGGGGTCAAAAATGGCTAAAACATTTGCTTACGTAATACTTGAACGGCCCCTTATGAATGCCTGTATATCAATGCGCAATTCTCTCTAATCACCTAAATTTTTTGGTGATTTCCATTTTCCTCCTCGTGGTTCTCACCACAAACCCTTCAGTTCCTTTTTCTTCCCCAAAAAATATACAGATTGTCCCTTCGTTTTACTTTTTAATACCCGAGACTCTTACCAGCTTAGCAGAAGAACCGAAGACTCTTCGCGTGTTTCCATCCATTGCCGAATGGTCCCGTTACTATACCACCACCATCCTATCTCCAGTCACGGTATCCATCACTGCCACGTGCTCTGTGGGCCCCCCCCCCCCTCCTCCAACAGCAAAGCTTAAGAATATTTCGCTGCATCTTAGCCGCCGATCCACAGAAAAACCGATTTCTCTCTCTCAACATGATTCTCTTACCATCTACGAAAAAGTTGCCAATTCTCTTCCTATATATACCTCTCCGCTTTTTCATTTTCTCTCTTTTCTACTCTTTCTATTTCGTTATTATTATTTTTTCTCAACGTGCACACAGTTCCCAGGTACAAGCTCGAGGTGTACCGATCGTCGAAACAATTTTTCGATTTTTTTCCGGCTGTTCTCTAGCGATGTGTTGCAGCGTTATGTATGTAACAAGTAATACGCAGGGAGATGCTTGTTGGTGGTTGAAGAGGCAATAGACATTGACGGAGCGATCGATGCTAAACAAATTCAAATTCTGTATGTGAGTGTGTGTACGCTCGAGCTTATATATATTGGTCGGGTGTGCGTATGTTACGTGTAATACAAATGCGGATAGAAATCGGAAAATGGAAAGAGGGAAAAGTTGGGAAAGGAAAAATAGGAAAGAAATGATTACACTCATCAGTCTCTTTCTCCTGATTCTTTTTTTTTTTTGTGGATGCATGCTTTCCTTGTTGGCTGGCACCAACTACCCTTAACAGACGAGGGGCTCCGGTGTGGAAGTAATAGCCTGGTCAGAGGCATCTTGATAATATTCGGGGGTCCCTTTAGCCCCGATTTTATATATTCTGTGGGGAAAGGGAAAATGAAAATCGTGGAAATCCAGAATAAATGCAAGAAATAATTCCAGCACCTATGCCAATTCACGATATATGAAAATACTTCTAAAATTCATGACCATTCAGAATAAAAAGAAGAAATAATTACAGAATTTTGATTAAAATTTGAAAAAGAAGTGGAAAACCCCCCTTAGCCCCGCTTTCATACATTCTGAGGGAAAGCGAAATCGGAAAAGCATGAAAATCAAGAATAAATGCAGGAAATAATTCGAGCATACCAATAAAAATTCAGAATGTAAGAAAGATCTATTTCTAGAACTGATGAAAATTCTGAGTAAATAGAAGAAATAATTCCAAATTGTTGAAATTCAGAAAAAAAAACTTTTAGAACATTCAGAATATGTAATATAAATACTTCTGCAGCTGATGGAAATTCAGAATATGCGGAAGAAATACTTCTGCTGCTGATGGAAATTCAAAATATGTGGAAGAAATACTTCTGCAGCTGATGGAAATTCATAATATGTGGAAGAAATACTTCTGCAGCTGATGGAAATTCAGAATATGTGGAAGAAATACTTCTGCAGCTGATGGAAATTCAGAATATGCGGAAGAAATACTTCTGCAGCTGATGGAAATTCAGAATATGTGGAAGAAATACTTCTGCAGCTGATGGAAATTCAGAATATGTGGAAGAAATACTTCTGCAGCTGATGGAAATTCAGAATATGCGGAAGAAATACTTCTGCAGCTGATGGAAATTCAGAATATGCGGAAGAAATACTTCTGCAGCTGATGGAAATTCAGAATATGCGGAAGAAATACTTCTGCAGCTGATGGAAATTCATAATATGTGGAAGAAATACTTCTGCAGCTGATGGAAATTCAGAATATGTGGAAGAAATACTTCTGCAGCTGATGGAAATTCAGAATATGCGGAAGAAATACTTCTGCAGCTGATGGAAATTCAGAATATGTGGAAGAAATACTTCTGCAGCTGATGGAAATTCAGAATATGCGGAAGAAATACTTCTGCAGCTGATGGAAATTCAGAATATGCGGAAGAAATACTTCTGCAGCTGATGGAAATTCAGAATATGTGGAAGAAATACTTCTGCAGCTGATGGAAATTCAGAATATGTGGAAGAAATACTTCAGCAGCAGATGGAAATTCAGAATATGCGGAAGAAATACTTCTGCTGCTGATGGAAATTCAAAATATGTGGAAGAAATACTTCTGCAGCTGATGGAAATTCAGAATATGTGGAAGAAATACTTCTACAGCTGATGGAAACTCAGAATATGTGAAACAAATACTTCTATAGCTTTCAACAAATACCGCTATAGCGAAAATCTCGTTTTACGAACACTTTTCTATTCCCTCAGATAAGTTCACATAGGAACAATGCAAAAACCTGGAATTCCTTTATAACGAAATTTCGTTATAACGAAGTGATTTACCTGTTCTCTTGGAGTTCGTTATAACAGGATTCGACTGTATTGGTAGGGCGTGGATGCATGTTTTCCTTGTTGCCTTGTACCAACCACCCTTAACAGACGCAGGGCCCGGTGCGGAAATAATAGTTTGGCCAGAGGCATCTTGATCATTTCGGGGGCCCCTTTAGCCCCGATTTTATATATTCTGTGGGAGAGGGGAAATCGAAAAATCACGAAAATGAAAAACCACAGTAATCCAGAATAAATGCGAGAAATGATTCCAGCAATAATAGAAATTCAGATAAATGCAAGGAATAATTCCAGAATCCATGCCAATTCACGAAATATGAAAATAGTTCTAAAATTCATGATAATTCAGAATAAAAAGAAGAAATAATTACAAAAATTTGATTAAAATTTGAAAAAGAAGTGAAAAAAACAACTTGTAGAGCTGATGAAAATTCGAAATAAATGAGAGAAATAATTCCAGCACCAATAGAAATTCAGAATACATGAAAGGAATACTCGTAAAATTGATGAAAATTCAGAATAAATGGAATAGATATTCCAGAATTGAAGAAAATTCAGAAGTGGAGGGGGAGGGGGGAAGCATTCAGA
Organism: Pholcus phalangioides; assembly: GCF_987345545.1. Classification (NCBI taxonomy): domain Eukaryota; kingdom Metazoa; phylum Arthropoda; class Arachnida; order Araneae; family Pholcidae; genus Pholcus; species Pholcus phalangioides. The sequence goes on along the minus strand of NW_028301617.1, from coordinate 11,370,549 downwards.
ATTGGTGAAAATTCTACATAAATAGAAGAATTAAATTCCAGAATCGATGATATTTCAGAATTTCTATTTCGCTCATTCACATTCACCCACTTTACAAGTACAAGTTTGAAGTATACCGATCGTCGAAAACTTCTTTCGATTTTTGCCGGCTGTTCTAGTGATGTGTTACAGCGTTATACAGAGTGTCCTGTAAGCGCTATACAGAGTGTCCTGTAAGCGCTATACAGAGTGTCCTGTAAGCGCTATACAGAGTGTCCTGTAAGCGCTATACAGAGTGTCCTGTAAGCGCTATACAGAGTGTCCTGTAAGCGCTATACAGAGTGTCCTGTAAGCGCTAGCAAATAAATACAGTGTGTAACAAAATTTAAAAAAATCTAAATTTTTATACGGTCTTGCCTCGTACTTCCAATTAAAGAGTTGTTGCCCTGTCTCTCCCGATGCCAACAGAAAAAATTTCGTGTCTCTAAGTGCAATATTCACAGAGATATTCGAAAAACCGAGGAAACGTGGGTAAAACAGTTTTTTTTTCACATTTAACACTGTTCTTTCCCAAATTTACTCCGTTTTTCGAATTCGAATATCCCCGTGAATATTGCACTTAGTAACATGGAATTTTCTCTGTTGGCATCAGGAGAGGCAGGGCAACAACTTTCTGATCGGAAGTTACCATATAAAAATTTAGACTTCTTATTTTGTTACACATCGTATTTTCACTCTCAAAACTGGTTTAAATCGAAATCATACCTCTACGACGGATAGTTTATGAGATAAAAGCCGTGTTTAGCACTTAGAGGACACCCTGTATATGCATAAGCAATATATAGCGAGATGTTTGTTGATGGTTGAATGTATTGGATATTGACGGAGCGGTCGATGCTAAACAAATTCAAATTTGTATGTATCTTAGATCTTATACAGGGTGAATCCGACCTATTCTGACAAACGGAAGGGTGTGATAGACGAGCCCAAGTGGATCATGAAACACCACACCAACCCTGTCGTATCCGGAACCGTTTTCGAGTTATAGTGAATAATCGATCATCGGGGGAAAAAATGCTTCAAGTCTGAAAAACCAAAATTTTCGAACTTTCTGAGAGACCTACACGCAAACTGAGCATGAATTTGGAAAGAGCAGAAAAATTATATAAGATGGCACCAATTTCATCGAAATATCTGGTTTTAATTGCGAGCTACAAGCATTGAAAGATTGGCATAGTTCAAAATCTAATTGTCACCAAAATTTGTAATTGCCAATTCCGCAAACACCCTTCCAGCTAGAATCGGTCAAATTTGTCAAAAACTTTCCCATTCCACGAGCTTTTGAAAGAGCCTAGAATAAACCAAATTGGTCATCTAGTTCAGGAGAAATTTAGTCGTTTGTACGCAATACATCACTGAGATCTGCGTTCGTCGAAGTAATTTTAGTAGGTTTTTGGCGACAATTCTCGGTTTTTCACTTCACCGATCTGTCGCCGCTTGTGGCTCACCATTAAATACGGATATCCCGTAGATAGAGGTAGTGTCATCTTATAGTATTCTTTGTGCAAAATCAAATTTTCGCCAAAATCTGTAACTGCCAATTCTGAATTTTTGCCGAATATCTACTTCGACAAACGCTGATTTCAGTGATGTGACTACAATGTAACAAAAGACTAAATTCCTCCCGGACAAGGTTTATTGTAAGCTCTTTCTGAAGCTGGTGGTATGGAAAAGTTTTTGGCAAAGTTGACCGATTGTAGCTAGAAGAGTGTTTATGGAATTGGCGATTAAAAATTTTGGCGACAATGCGATGTTGAACTTTGGCAATCTTTCAGCGCTTGTAGCTCGCCCATAAAAACAGATATTTCACTGAAGCTGGTGTGACCTTATAAGACTTTTTCTGCTCTTTGCAAATATGTGCTTAGTTTGTGTAAGGTTTCGCAGAAACTTCACAAAATTCTGGGTTTTTTTTCAAACGTGTCACATATTTTTCCCATAATCGATTATCCACTATAACTCGAAAACGGTTCGTCTTAGGACGGGGTTAGTGGGGTGTTTCATGATCCCCTTGGGCTCGTCTATCACCCCATTGCGTTTGGCAGAATAGGCCCAATTCACCCTGTATATTGATGGGTATGTGTGTGCTACGTTTATACAAATCGTAAAATGAAAAGGAAAAGCTGGAAAAGGAGTTGGGAAAAATAATTACACACTCAATCAGTCTCGCTTTCTTCTGATTTTATTTGTGGATGTATTGTTTTCTTTGTTGCCTGGCACCAGGGCCGCCCTTAACAGACGTGGGGCTCGGTGGGAAAATAATAGTGGGGCCAGAGGCGTTTCAATAATTTCGGCTTCCCCCCCCAGCTCGACTTTAAGTATTCTGTGAAAATCGAAAAATCATGAAAATTCAGGATGAATGCAACAAATAATTCCAGCACCAATGAAAATTATCAGAATAAATTAAAGCAATAATTTTTCAATTTAAATAATTTTTGGAGTTATGATTGACAACTTTGCTTGCTTTCAACAATGTTTTTTGGTTTTAGTTGGCAACTTCACTAGCATTTGGCAATTTTTTGGCGACGATCGGCGTTATCCCGTACGAATCCCGATTTTGTCTATTTTTATGAAGGATAGGTAGATTGTCAGTATATTTGTCTCTCGTGTTGTATATGTTGATACTTTCCTATTGAAACAACTTTCGCGGGCCGGGTGAACCACTTGGCGGGCCGCATTCAGTCCGCGGGCCTGAGGTTGTGCATCCCTGATATAAGGGAATGGATATTAAGATGTATCACGAAAAACTATTTTTTAAATTCAAAATTTCAAGTCGATAAAAAGTTGTCAGTATGATCACATATTTACCAAAAGAAAAAAAAAATTAGTCAAATTGAAAAAAATATCTAGGTCTCCCGGAAGCGTAATTACAATCCCTACTTTCTTAGCAACACAAGAAACATTAGCACGCAGGTGAATGGTTACTACGGGCAAAAATGCTAGTAAGACGTCACGAGAGGCGGAGTTTTGGGCGAAACTGAATTTTAAAGTTCATGAACGAAAAATGAAAGCATTTTTTTTCGAATCATCAAATGATATCTGGGCCCAGCTTCGCGAGCCGTTATTATTGTCTTCTCGATGCACATGAACCGGCACGTGAGTCTCGTACAATAACCGTTACTCCAACGGTGGATATCGGGTTCAAGCACAATTAAATGCATCTATTATTAAACGTTGCCAACAAAAATTTCACCATGAGTGACAACGTTCATCCCTCATTTCGGCCAATCACGATGCACTAAATTTCTACAATGTAGCTAGAAATGTAGGGAATTGTTTATAAGCCTCCCGGAAAATGGGCCTAAAGTTTGATTTTTTTTTTTTTTGTCAGAAACGTAGATTTTTAAATTTTTTTTCAAAAATAGCATAAATATAAAACAAATTTTTGTTCTCTAGCACAAAAATGTAGTTTACAATGTTAATTAACAGTAAAGAAAATTATATTTCTCATGTAACATTTAGGTCTCCCGGATCAGCTGTAAAATTATCAATTTTTCGCAAAATTGAAGTCTATTGTTCGCACTTTCATATTTACTTCTTGTCTACGTTTTCCATTAACAAATTTTTCGCAACGATATAAGGAAAAATTATTTCAAAATATTAATGTGTTAATAGACCCAACTTAATTTTAATTTCATGAAATTAAGCCTATTTTTGGAGTAAGAGAAATAAAACTATATAACGTGAAATGTCAGGGACTAAACGTGCTAGGGGGCAAAGTTTCCGTAAACCAGAGGTGATGGATTGGGAAAGATCATCAATCCAAACAGATACGACCGCAGATCATACAAACGCTACGATTTAAACGAATTCCTCCACATCATCAATCGAAGCTCTCAATCACACGAGTCTAATTATTGGCTATTGGCACGAACATTGCGCAATTACATCTAATCGGCGGATGATGTAATATAATACAACATGACATTTCCCCAGTATAGAAAACGTCATTAAATCTGAACTATGGATGAGAGGAGAATGATCTTAAATGAAGAGACTTACACACACATGTGATTAGTTAACCTCTCTCTCTCTCCCTCTCGTGGTGATTTCGGTGACGTTCCTGTCGATGCATCATTATTACAAATACGGTCGAGTTCGGTTGTAACATACTCCCCAATCGGGAAAGGTATGTGTTACAGGAGAGGTCTTAGGTCTTGAAATTAGCATTAGCATACATGCGTAAAATGCGTTATTGAGATTGTCGCGGGCAAAATAAGTTCATAAATGAAATGTAATATTGCATGAATATAGTTTATGATTGATGCCTGAAATGTTTTGGGAATTTATCAGAAAACACGATATATATACAACAATATGAAGACCATGAGGACATTTTTGGAAATTTTAATGATTTTTTTGAGTTGATGCCAACGATTTTCCTTTGAAGTTGACAGTATTGTGCAATTTATTCACAGAAAAAAAAAATCTCATTTTTGTTTATAAATTTTATATACACGTCACCAATCAATAATACACTTGAATTACCATAGCTTTTTCAACAGTGAGTGAGCGGATTTACAACTTCTTTTATCACTGCCATCCGTTGAGTGATCGCTGAGTTACAAAAAGAAGTAGAAATTCAATAATTCGAAAAGCATAGACACGATACAGTTTTGCACATAAAGATATGATTTTATCCAAATGCCAATAATTTTTATTGTCGTAATTGTTACATTTATTACCGACAGGTAGCGCGCTAAAGTTGAAAAAAAGTTTGAGTGGTGTCTGTCGATCAGAAATGTAACCATTTTGGAAATGTAATTTCTCGTTTATTGAAGAAATTTAGGTCGAGGAAACGCGCAAGATATCACCGGCGTACAATGGACGTTATACAAAAAAGTATGTTTTTGACTGCAGTAGAACCTCCCGATAACGGACACCCATGGTACGAAATAGTTAGTCCGCTAACGGGGAGTGTCCGCTAATACGACTTTCACATTCATACGACGCGACATTTGGTTTCGGTCGCAGTTTGGTTAACGTTACAATCTAGTGTTAAAATGTACGTATATGTAGACTGACCATATTTGTTCGAGAAAAGTACGGGGTATTGGGCTTCGAATTACGGGAAAATACGGGACATGGCCAATTGTCGCCAAGAATTATGTTAAAAGTAGAACAAAGTTGCCAATTCGTGCCAAAATCACAGAAGTGTCACCAATCGCGGGAAATGAAGCACTACTGCAAATTGCAGTGAATTAAAAATATATATGATGTATGTGAGATTAATATTATTCTTATTTGTAGTCGTTATTACCGAAATGTAATTTCTGAGTTGGGAAGATATTTATTTTAATCGTTGCTTTAAAGAATAAAATGAAGAAAAAGCCAAGATGGCTCCGTTTAAGATACGTGAAAAACCGGGAAGTTTTTGCAAATAAGTCAGGACAGCCAGAACAGAAACCGGGACTGTACATATACACAGAAGTAATACACCGGTGGTTATACGTAATCACCAATTGTCTCGATTAAAAAAATTGATCAAAATACACTACATTTGTCACTTTTACCGGCGATTATGCATAATTCCCGAACAATGTTGGAAATTCTGATAAATATGGAAAAAAATTATACCCTTTTCTTCCCTTCATTAAACAAATTGATTAATTTTACCCGTGTGTGGTATGGTAAGTGCACTACACGTATTTTGGGATAAAAATTAAATTAAAATAAGTGTGAAGATATAAACATCCATAAGAATATTATCAATCTCGTAATGTAGGTTTTCTTCACACATATCAACAGAAACCAACACATTACCATTCGAATTCACCATCCTGAACCAATTAAGTAATTAATTGGCGATTTACCATATTTACCAACACGATCTTGGGGTTAAGCATAATCTCAGTTGAATATCATAAATTCTCGATTTATGACTGAAAGTTAATAAATTAATAAAATTTGACAAAAAAATTAGTTTGCCTGATTTTGCTGTCAGCTTTCGAGAGTGTCCGCAAACGGGGAGGAGCGAAGTACATTAAAGCCTTATTCCACGGGACTGGGATCAGAAAAGTGTCCGTTACGGGAGGTTCCGCTATATATATTTTTTCCAGGTTTTTCTTTCGCAGTGTGTTATATCCGAATTATTTTCTTATTCAAGACCATTCTCTCGGTATGTCACATCCACAGTGTATGTTATAAGCAGGTTATGTTATAACAGAGGGTGAAAATATATAGACGTGAATGGACCAAATTTCAAGGATTGCACAACCGTGTTTTATGTCCGGGGTATGTTATAAGCGTACTCGACTGTATCAATTTCCAAATTTACTACACACAGACTTAATCAATATTTATGGAGAAGGCATCGATGTCTCGAACGCCATTTTTCTACGGAATTCTATTTCAACACCTACAAATATCGCTATGAAAATTTTAAAACACACGAGTGAGGGGGAATTGGAAAAGAATAAGAAATTCCTTAAAAAAAAAAATCGATGTTCGGTGTAAATTTGTTCCCATAAAATATACAACGGGCGAAGAGTAAATTATTACTTGAAAACAAACGCAAACAAACGTCTCTCCAGCTCATTTGCTCTCGGATTTTACGTAAATGGTTTGTTTTGACAAATAAACGGGATAAGAGAGATAGATATATATACGTGGAAGAGGTTTTGCTTATCGTCCTCCTTTTTGAGAAAATTTTTGTTATTATTATCATTTTTACTTCTTTTTTTTCGGAAAAATTACATTTGACATTTACAATTTTCCACCTCATTTCACGTTTGTTTCCTCAATAATTCTTTTCGTGCGGGATTCAAATCAGGCAAATAAAATGGATCACTTGATGGCGAAACTATCGCTTGGCTGGATATGGGGGAAATAAAATTGCGTAAAAGTAAGAAACGCTAGAGAAAATTGGTATGGATTTTTTTTTTCTTCTCCTGGATGTGTTTAATGAGCTATATGTTATATGTATATACTAAATCTCCGGGAATTCGTTCATACAAATGAACTTTAATATTCAATCATGTTATCTACGGTCGGGAGATGGATTGGGATTTATTTATTGTTATTTTTGTTTTTTTAAAGAGGCACCTCGTCAAGTGAATAAGTTGGTGTTTTTGATGATGTTAAAATCCAAACACTATGCAGAATGTATTCAGGTAAATATTGAATGCAGATTTAGACACCCCGACTGAAATTACGGAGCAATGATTGGGAGGACGTCGCTGATTCCCGAACGTCACGTCAATAGCGAAACGGGAAATCGTTGGTTCGTGGACGGATAGAGGCCGTAAAACAGGACGTCGTTGGTTCTCGTACAGGTCATCTGCTTATTTACGAACGGGACGACGCTGATTTATAAGCAGGGAATCGCTGGTTCGTAGACATAGAGGAACTGAGTTGAAGTGATTATGTCGCTCATTGCTCTAGAGAGGATCCCTTTCATTCCTAGACAGGGCATCGCTGATTCGCAGCCAGAGCATAATTGAGTTGTGGTCATTATTTATACCTCTGATTCCCAGACAGGACATCGCTGATATCGCTGATTCATTGACAGAGCATAACTGAGTAGTAGTCATTCTGTCGTTGATTCCCACACACAGAAGATTGCTGATTCCTAGACAGAACCTCATTGTTTCTTAGACAAAATCTCATTGTTTCTTAGACAAAATCTCATTGTTTCTTAGACAAAATCTCATTGTTTCTTAGACAAAATCTCATTGTTTCTTAGACAAAATCTCATTGTTTCTTAGACAAAATCTCATTGTTTCTTAGACAAAATCTCATTGTTTCTTAGACAAAATCTCATTGTTTCTTATACAGAACCTCATTGATTCGTAGACAGGACATTGGTGATTCGTAGACAGGACATTGCTGATTCGTAGACAGGACATTGTTGATTCTCATACACAGAATAACTGAGTATTGGTCATAATGCCGCTCATTTCTAAACAACACATCACTGATTCCCAGTCAGGAATCACTGTTTCCTAGACAGGACAACGACTGAGTGGTCATTCTTCGATAGGAACTTAGTGATTCCTAGACAGGACATCGTTGATTCCCAGACAAAGCATCGCTGAATTGTATCCATTATGTCACTCATTTCTTGACAAGACATTGCTGATTCACAGAAAAGACGTCATCTATTCCTAGGCAAATTATTTCTGTTGCATAAGAAGGACGTTCCCGTTTCGTAGACAAGACATCACTGATTTACAGAAAGCACGTCGCTTATTCGCAGACAGAGCATTACTGATTTGTAGTCATGGCGTCATTCACGTCCTAGACAGGACGTCATTGATTTGTACGTATACAGGACACTGATTTGTAGTTGAGACGTCACTGATTAACAGGAAGGGTATTGCTGACTCATGGAAAGGGCATCACTAATTCCCAGATAGAACCTAGATTCGTAGTCTCAAGACTACACTGTTTTACATTGCGTGAACTAGACAAGGCATGGTTCATTTCTACTTTAATCCTAAACCTGCTAATGGTAAAAAATTAAAAAAAAATAGATCTCACCGGAATTTTATCATATCTTCAAAATTACAGTTTTGCGCTGACGAAAAATACTCCAGGGCTGAATTTTGATCAGTTTATCTTTAAACGCGAAACTGTAATCAATAATCATACAAAATACCTTCATAAAGAAAATAACAAAAACATAACAAGCCTTGGATTACACCTGTGTATTGGTCAATTTGACCAAAATTAACCAAATCTTTACTTGAAATCTAGAATGTATCCGTATGATTTACCAATTCAACAAAAGTCAAATAAAATTAACAATAGATAAATGTTTACATTACTAAATTTTCTAACTGCAATACATCATTAATAAAATTGAATTTCATTAATAAAATACTTGGATCAGAGAACAAAAATAAAATAATTTCCTCAGAAACAAATTTCCAATTACTAGCTAATGAATTTAATACCCATTTCATGAATATTTCAGAACATAGACAGGTACAAAATGATCATTGTAAACGATATACACACACTAATGACAAATCTATCTTTCTAATATGAAATCTGATACTGATCAGTATGAAATATCAATAATAATTAAATCACTTCCGAATTCTGCCTCCTGTTTTGACGGTGAAACTACAAATATTCTCAAAAGTTTTCCTATCAATATTCTTCAAATTTTGGCAACTCTAATTAATAATTGTATTGAAAAGGGGGTAATTTCCTGAATCTCTAAAATCAGCAATAGCTATTCCTATTTACGAAAATGGAAATTCTAATGATTTGAACAATTATAGACCTATTTCTATTTTACCCTCCACCTCTAAAGTTTTTGAGATGATTCTCAAAACTAGGATATAATCTTTCTTAAACCACAGTGATTCTTTCCCTCCAATCAGAATGGATTTCTACCAAAAAGAAACACCGAATCGGTACTTTTAAACTTTACCGAATATGTGTAAAAAAATATGATTTATCTCGAAAAACTATAGGCATTTTCTTAGATATTAGGAAAGCATTTGATAGCGTCGATCACAGAGTTCTGCTCTCTAAATTGCATTCTTGTGGTATCAGAAAAAAAGCAACGGTTTTAACATTCTCCACTCATATCTCATTAACAGAACTCAAGGAGTAAAATGTAATGCCCATTTCAGTAATTTTATGAATATTATCAGCGGAGTCCCACAAGGATCTGTATTAGGTCCGTTATTATTCCTTATCTTTACTAATGACTTATGTTATCTTAAAATAAGTGGTAAAATCATTACATTTGCCGACGATACTGTCATTCTCTACTCTGGAAAAGATTATCAACCACTTATCACAACTATTAATATTGATCTAATTACAATTCAAGACTGGTTTATTAATAATAATCCCAAGTTAAACATTCCTGAAAGTATAAATTTATTGTATATATAATTTCTCTTCACATAATATTCTACCTTTTGAACATAATACTCCATGAACCAAATTGTTCTAATTGTAATTCATGTAACTGTCAACGTCTTGAACAAACAACTACGACAAAATACCTTGGTATTCACGTTGACCAGAATTTAAAATGGCTTCCTCATATTAACCCTTTACAAGCTAAATTGCGTTTCATGTTATACAAGTTTTATCATCTCGAACTTTTATCGTGAGTAAAACGTACGTTTCTACTAACCTACTACTACTCAATGTTTCATTCTCATTTATTGTATGGTCTATCAGTCTGGGGAAGCGATTATGTATCTAATGCTACTCCTATTTTGTCTTATTTATCAGGCTATTGACAACTGATTACAACAATCCATCAAACGAACTCTTCCATCAACTCCAGGTCCTCTACCTCTACGTTACTTATATTTTTATAGATCAGTAATCATAATCAAGAATCAATTCACTTTACCTTCAAACTCATCCCGCCCATCCGCTCGCCTTAATTCCACTTATTCTCTACCATTAGTTCACAAAACTACATTCAGAAAACATTTCAGTTTTCTCATTCCGAAATTTTATAATACAATTCCCATTGAGATTAAAGAGGCAACTACATTCTCGAGTTTAAAAACAAAATCTTAAGTTCCATCTTTTTCAAATTCCAGACATAGAGATTTACTTTTAATTTCATCCTCCGACATTTTCTCTTAAACATAACTTTCATTTTTTCCCCTCTGCAATAAACTCAATGTTTTAATTAAATAATAACAATTGCTGTCAAATAACAAATCCAACTTTTTGTTCAGAAAAATTTAGACAAATGCATTCCATTGGCATGGATGAACATTATTGTATTCCGCATATGTTGATTCTCATATCACATAAGCGTCACAGCACCTTCAAACTCGTTACATGTTTATTCTTCACACCAATTGTATATATCTTGCCGCCACCTATTGTTTTATACTAAATTCACAATTACATTTCTCTGTTTCCTTCCTCTTATTTTCTTTTGTTTTCTGTTGTTTATTTTTCACTTATCTTTATAATATATAGTTTCCCAACCTTTTTTGTCCCATCGCCCTCTTATTCAGAAACTGTTTTCTCCCATCGCCATCTAACCCATAGAATCCTATGTTATACCCGTAGCTTCTACCTCCCCTCTCCCCGGAACATTCCACTGCCCCCCCCAGGGAACATTAACGCCCACGTTGGAAATCACTTGAAAAATACATATTTTTACTTTTGTTTCATTAATTATAATTTTTCTATCTATTTGTAAAGAATTCTAACTTATTGTAGTCATCTTAAAATACACAAACATCTTGATTGTAACAATTAGTATGGAACTAATGTCTCCTTGGTTGTTTTGTACTTGTATATGAATGATGTTTTATTTTTTTGTAACTATTCGAAATTATATTTGAAAAATTTGGTACCTATTGCTGGACAGGACCTTACCGACTTGCGGTCAGGATGCTGCTTATTTCTAGGCAAAATTCCACTCCACTGGTTCACAGACATGACATCGCCGATTCCCAGGAAATCGTCACTGATTCCTCGCCACGACATCATTGATTCTTAAGCATAGCATCACGATCCGGAAATCATTGATTCGATATGTGAAAGTGTCACATATTCCTGCGTATAGAAGTCTTTAGCAGCACAATCCCTAAAAATTCGTAACACAAATTATGCCTTCTACACTTCACGAACCCAGAACGTTCTTTCACACACACTTTTATACTTAAATATATTTTAACGTTGGAAATATATGTACTCTGTCCTACCCGAAAGTTTATTGACACTAAACGATTCATCTACATGTGCAAAATGACAAACACCGAGTTGCGTTCAAAACAGTAAAGTAACTCCCCATCTCGAAATATTAACTCTGAGAGTTTCCTTTAACTCTACATATCCTTATAAGGAGTAAGCCGTCATATTATTTCGTTTCCGGATGATAACATTTCCTAAAACAGATTCCGAATTCATATATTTATTTCTAGCTTCCCGGAATAAGATCGTGGGAATAAACAGCAATGACTGAGAAAACTGGATTACTGAGTAAACAGCGCACCACCACCACCATCCGAGAAAAATTCCGGAAATTTACGCCTCGGCGAGCAAATTTCGAGGATCCAATGAACCAAAAATTACGCACGAAACTTCTTCTATTTTACGTTTCCAATTCTAGAAAAATCGTTATGTCATTTGATAGTAAACCGGTCTGGCGTAACTAAGTAGAAAAACACATTGAGGAAATAAGAAACTAAAAAAGCCACGGTTTATATGAATTTAAACTGTAAACTAATCGTTTACTTTATTTTCCATTCCCCCATTCCAAAAATATTCCGTACTCTTCTAAAATCCAAAGCATACATATAAATACTGTGAAGGGTAGCAGCAGAAAGCACGTAGATCAATGGAGATTAAGAAAGTCAGTCTTCGGTCCGGACAAAACAAGAAAACGAAGGATCAAGTCTTATACAAGATGATCCAAAAAATTACACACGAAATTTCTGCTTGCAATTCCAGAAAAGTCGTTAAGTCATTAACCTTTTACGGACCGAATTCAGATTCCAACTGATTTTCATTATTATTATTATTTTTATTAATTTCTCCTAATTTTTATACAAATACAACGCCACAACAGGCAAACTGCCCAACGAGTTGGCTGACTTAAGAACATCATGGATCCCCGAGCCATTTTTTGGAGGCCCTACCTACTACTGCTACACCACACATGCGAATCGGTACATGCGGGAAGGTGCGTGTACGTGTAGTGAAACCTGACGTGAAGTTTTTTTGTTTCTCCGCAATGCGTGTTATGTGTAGTGCTGCCATCTGCCACCAGTTTTTCAAACTATGAGTGAAGTGTTATGATTGAATGATTTATCGTTGTAGGACTGTTGCTCTCTGTGGCGAGACTTTTTAACGGGGAGATCGGCTCGCATTTGCGCCTTGAAGTTGGGAAAAACAGAAAGCCAACTTCGGCCGACCACCACTGTGGGGTTCGAACCCGGAACCTCGCATCGCGAGTCCGTCACTATAACCACTCGACCACCACAGCGGCGGCCGAGTGGTGAGTCTTTTAATTAAGAGTATGTAATTTTAAGTAATATGAATCAAGAAATTGAAGGAAAAAAATTTCCTATGCGTTTTCTTGAATGTTCCCAATTGGGAAAATTGGCCGGATGGGACTAAACATATTTTCGCCGTGAAGCCATCAGTAAAGGATGATACAAAATTCGTCATAATTTAAAAAATTAAAGAATACACATATATATAGAATTTTAGAAATGATAGAAATAAATTTCTCTCGAATATACTCAAAGGGCATGTATGTATATATCTGGATTATAATAAAGAACTTATGATGAGCTGAAATTGCTGGTCTAAAATTCACAAAATAATACTTACATACGGGTTTAGGTTTATGTATGGATCCCATGCTAAGTTAAAAAATATTATTTAAAAATATAAAGATAACATATTGTTTACAACTCTGGTACCTAAAGGCACAGGCTCCGATTGGCTGCTTACCAGCATATATTTCCATTTTATATGGGAAACCATTGTTTGAGCCAATCATCTCCGAATTTTAAATCCAGAGCGAATCGGTTTTCCCCGTATGAGCATCTTACTTGAATGATGACCGTAATACGGTACCATTGATTCATCGATGCTTAGTTTATCATGGAGAAACCAAAACTGAATGGGATTTTTCATTTAATTCATCATAGATAGCCAGCTTATCACCGGGTTGTAAGGAAGAGTTATCCATCAAATGGAAGTCTCTATTTTATGTCTCTAAATTTATTTCTCGACCGGGACGATCGGTACTGTTGTGTCTTCTGGAAGTACCCAAGTAATCATTTTCACTTGGTATTCCGTGATACGCACTTAGCAAAAGCAATCGAAAAATCGTTGCGATTTCTTTCCACTCAATTTTCAAATTTGATCCATGTTGTGCGACATAAATATTTGCCATCTCAGCCAAGTAACTGAGGTACTCTTGCGATAAAAATTTGAGAACAAAATATATCAATCGAGTCGGCTTGTACTTAGCTCGGGAAACATGACTGATTGCTTCAGTAGGTTCGCTTCCTATATTTTGGCGGAATGCAGTACTTTTTTCCCCTACTTCGGTTGCATGAATTTTAGTCTTTTGACACTTGACACATGATGTTTTCTTATCTTTTGACTGGATATTAATCTGATCTTTGGAAGGCAATTTTGATGTAGAAGGCATGTTGATAGGATCTGCAAGCTCACCGACAAATGAACTACGTGGTGATCTTAAAACACTTAGATATCCACAAACATCTGCAGGAACGGCCGGGCCAAGCATGTTGTCATCGATGTCTTCCTCATCTGTAACGCGCTCATTTTCATCAGGCAGTAGCTGGCACATTTCGGGTTTTTCATCGGAGGGATGTGATGTATCAGAATCTCTCAAACTCAGTCAAATAAGCTACTAGTATAACTAGGCTGACCATATTTCCTCGAGAGAAATACGGGACATTGCGTTTCCAAATACGGGAAAATACGGGACATCGCCAATTTTCACCAAAAACAACGCCAAAACCAAACAAAGTTGCCAAATATTGTTGAAATTACGGAAAAATCACAATGGCGGGAAATGATGCAAATTGCAGTGAATTACAATGTATTCCACGAAAGACAAACGTTCAAGGCAAATGTGGGAGATTAATATTCTCATATATAGTTGTAATTGTCGTAAAATAATTTATGAGTTGAAAAATAATGTCAATCTTTGACTTCAATAAAGAATAAAAATTCAAGTTGGCTTCGTGTAAAATACGGGAAAAACCGGGACACTTTTGTCAAAAAGTCGGGACGGCCAAAAAAACAGAAAATACCGGGACTGTCCCGGGAAATACGGGACGTATGGTCACCCAAGTATAACAAAAAAGCTTGTAAAAAAAAAAGAGGTGTCAAAAGTCACAAGACCAGATATCTACTGAGAACTGAAAGACCAACCTACCAACAAAATCACTCAAAACATAGAGGGAAGGCGGAGGGGGGGGGGGGGAAGAAAGGCCAGTCACAGAAAAAAGGGGGTGCTGCATGTAAACATCGGAATGTGAAATTTGATACTTTTCCCTTTCTTTTGAGGCACACCAGAGAGAGGGAAAAAGCAATAAATTGTTTTTTGGAATGCCACTTCTCTGCATTGCACTTAGAATAGTTAGTAGTGGCCAATGTTCCCAATTGGGAACGATCATGGGAAAAGTTCCCAGGAATTCGGACAATTTTTTTTTGTCTCATTGAGCATTTCTTATCATTCTTGGCAATATTCTACAATTAAAAGAAAAATTGAGATTCATGTATGTGTTTACAAAAAACTATTTTAATAATTAAAACATAAACTTACAGATATTTTACGTATACAAATGGGTGAGTTTAGAATAATAAATTGATATGATAAAAGCTGAACCGAATAATTTTCTAAATTAAGTTCAGAACCTTATATGTTCATGGGAAAAAAATCAGCTATTTTCGGGAAAGAAAAATATATTTTTTGAATTAATCAAAAGTATGTTCCCAATTGGGAACATTGGCCGTTAAAAGGCTAATTTGATAGTAAACCAGTCTGGCATAAATAAGCAAAAAACAAATGGATGAATGTGAACCCCACAAAAAAAGTCACGGTTTAATATGAGTTTGAACTCTTAACTAATGTTACTAACTTAACTAATTACAAAATATAATTCTGACCGAATTTCAAATTCATAGCTTCAGCGGTTTGGGCTAAGCGACGATTGCCTCACATAACCTTTGGACTTTCCCCCCATCACAAACTTAGGGGTTGAATTTTGAAAAATCCTTCCTTAGTGAGTCTGTACATTACAAAATAAAACTACTCTAACCAAATTTCATATCTATAACTTCAGCAATTTCGACTCATCGATGATTGTCGCATAGAGCAATTGAATCCCCTTGCAATCTACATACCTCTTCTTACATCATGAAATAAAATTACTGATCGAATTTCATAGTTATAGTTTCCGGCTGGGCATAATTTCTGTGTACAATTTTTGAACCTCTTATGACACCCTTAGGTGTCGAATTTAAAAAAAAAAACCTTCTTATATTGAGACTTTACATCTTAAATTGTAACTACTGGCCAAATTTCATATTCATAGTTTCAGCGATTTCGGCTCGGTATGATTTCCCTATGTAACCTTTGGAACCCCTTAGGAGTTAAATTCTGAAAATAAACAACCCTTCTTAGTGAGTCTTTATATCATGAAAGGAAACTGCAGACCAAATTTCATATTTATAGCTTCAGCGGTTTCGGTTCGGCGATGATGAATCAGTCAATCAATCAGGACATGTTATTTTCTATATTAATAGACAAACATAAAATTACACATGAGACTTTTTCCGTTTTATGTCTCCAATTCATGAAAAATCGTTATGCCATGAAATCATGCATATAAATACCGTGAAGGGTGGCATCAGAAAACGCATACCAATGAAGAATCAGAAAGTATCTTTGGTCAAAATAAAAATAAAAACAAGAAAGCGAAGGATCAATTCGGAAGGAAAGACGAACCAATATATGCACGCGAGACTTCTATTTTACATTTCCAATTCGAGAAAAATCGTATGTAATCAAAGTGTATATGTATCTTACATATAAATACATTGAAGTGTGGTATCAGGAAACGCAGACCAACAAAAATTAAGAAAGTGAGTCTTCGGCCCAAAGAAAACAAGAAACGAAGGACCAAGTCTTATACAATATGAATCAAAAATTTACACATGAGACTTCTTCTCTTACGCGTTTCCCATTCTAGAAAATCCTTATATCATTGATAGCAAACCAGTCTGGCGGGAATAAGCAAAAATAAATATCCCATGGAAGAATAAGAACCCAAAAAAAAAGCCACTGTTTATATGAGTTTGAACTCTTAACTAATGGTTTCCTTTATTTTCCATTTCCCCCCCTTATTCCAAATCTTCCGTATTCTTCTAGAATTCAAAGCATACGTATATAAACACCACGAAGGGTGGCATCAGAAAACGCAGACCAATGAAGAATAAGAAAGTCAGTCTTTGGTCCAAAATAAAACCAACCAAAAAAAAAATAGAAATCGAAGGATCAAGTCTTATGCCAACTTCAAACCAAGTTATCTAGCGACTCACGTACAGGACGCAAAAGCTTCAATAACAGCAGGAGAACGTGCAGATCAAATAAGTAAAAAAAAAAAGGACAATATAAAAGAAAAGGGAAGAGACAAGAAGGGGATATATATAAGAAAAGAGGATTTTCTGCCAGCGGTACCAAAAACGCCAGATGTGGAATGGAATGGAAGTTGAGAAAGGAGAGAGAGAGAGAGTATCTCTGAAGGAAGAAGAGTGAGTGTCTTAAGAAAGGGAAGAAAGAATATCTCTTGCAAGAAGGAGACGAATGTATCTTCGTGATCTCATCCAATGAGACAGTGGGAGGAATTTTCTTTGGGACTTTTTGGTGAAGGACCAAAACGTTATATCCATTCCCCCTTCCCCGCCGTCATCTCTGGTGACTTCTTGCGGTGATGGTTTTTCTTTCTCTCGCTTGATATGCTATCATTTTGTCCGTCGTGGGGTGCCATTACTGTTGTCAGGTTAGCCGTGTGGGAATTCGAGAGATCATATATTTTTTTGCTTGTTTTTTTTTTTCTTCTTGGCGGGATGGAAATAGTTACTGCGTCGAGCGTGATTCGTCGTGATGGATCGGTGTGTATTAGTTATATGCCATTATGGACTAGTTTGGTGCCGTTCTCCTATGGATGAAAATATTTACGGAAGATTATTTATTACTACTATACCATATAAAAATGTAGAAAAAAATGCAGAGACCTAAAGGTCAAGCAATCATTTTAATCATTTTTCCCTTACAAGGGTGAGATATCTCCTCCTAGAATGGATGGAATAAATTACGCAGCTCTCTCTCTCTCTCTCTCTCTCTCTCTCCTTTTCTCACTCTTATTATCGTGACTTTTGATTGTCAAGTCTACGAATGAAAGTGGTTTTTTCCCCTTTACTCCTTCGTTCTATTTTTTAGCGTTGGAGATATTCAAGTCAGTTTTATCAGTTTAGCGTGAAATTTTTCCCTGTTCAGAGCTCCCAGTTTCATTTACGGCGTTCTATAATATTGAATTGTAATCTTGAGGAAAGATCTCGGAGCAGCATTTCAATCATTCCGCATTCCGTAATTTTAGATTCGAATCGACCCTGATGAAAACAGATGGAAACGAATTGGAAACACTAAAACGAAGTTTGTTTTTGTGTCCGATGGTACCGTCCTGGCATCTATTTCAACAAAATGCCACAATATTGACAGTACCTTCAGACAAATCGGTGAATTCAGATATGGTTTTGATAGTTCGTATGCTTTGAGTCTAGTATATTTCATATAGTGTCTAATAGTTAACAATTTTATGGATGGATATTGACTGAAAATCTTGATGTCGTCCAATTGGATGGTACAAAATTCCTAGTTAGTTCAAAACCAAAACCAAGGCAGAAACAGCATTCCTTGATAACCCCCTCCCCTCTCACACGAGATACTAAAATCGATCTCGAGTTGCCCGGAGACCAAGAGACTTTTCGACTGAGGTACTCGAGTTGCCAATATTCCTAAACACGGCTACTAAAACCTCTCCAAAGCCTTAGAGACTGAGGTTCAATCTCTAGTTCCTTACCTCCGTATGATCACAAAAGTATTTTCAAGTAATACATAGTGAGAAGTGTGGGCGGGCAGAGTGTGGAAAAGAAAGAGACGACGACGAGAGAGAAACGAAACACACGTCTAGTCAGACGAACGACATTTAATACAAGCAAAGAGAATAACTATACTACAGCAGCGGTCAAGTGGAGGGGGAAAAAAAAAGTCCCCAAAAGAGGGAAACGTTGCGTATATGGGGAATGAACATGAATACATACACACAGTAAAAGGGGGAAAATGATATTATTCCAACACCCCCACTTCATTTGAGCCCGTAAATAAACATAACATTTCTTAATTTCACAATATCAAGTGCTTTTGTAAATCCGTCTGATAGGTTGACTTTAGAGTCTGTATGTTTCAGGATCTTCGCAACCACACAAACTGGCTTGATGTACAATGAAGCCGTCGTTGAAGTGCCTTCTGTCAGGAATACGACTGCAGGTTGGAAGTTCCTCATCATCGCTGTCTTCATCCGTCAATTTCTCGGAGAAATTCCCCATGCGATGGTTGTCACCTGCTCTCATCACTTCGAATCTCTTGGGCGGAATGCCTTTAGTTGACCTTTGTGAAACACGAATTCGGGATCCGTCACCTCTGGGATCGTCCTCTGATGGGTTTTTGGATCGCTCCTCCTGAGTTTTTATTTCCACGGAGCCAGTAAGTTCGGTTTCACGAACATCATCTTTACTCGCGTCGAAATTGTCGCTTACTTGATGTTCTACACAGAACCTGACATCTCGACTGATTACGACCTTTTTCGATGATTGGTTGTAGCAGCGATAGGCTTTCGACTCCTCGTCGTACCCAAGGAAAATCATTTGTACCCCTGTGTTATCGAGTTTTTGACGCCTCTCTGTTGGTACATGAACGAAACACTTCGATCCAAAAACTTGTAGGTTCTTGATGGTAGGCTTCCTGTTCGTCCACAGTTCGTAAGGAGTTTTCTCCTTTACTCGAGTTAGAACTCGATTCAAAATGTAGTTGGCAGTCATTACAGCTTCACCCCAAAAGTTCTTCGGTAAGCCTGCATCGATCAGCATACAACGTGCCATCTCGACCAAAGTCCTGTTCCTCCTTTCTGCTACCCCATTCTGCTGTGGAGAATAAGTCGCAGTTAGCTGTGTTTGCACACCTTTATCAACTAAGAATTTCCTCAAGTTTCGGTTTAGGTATTCACCTCCTCGATCGCATCGAATCACCTTTACTTTTCGACCGAATTTATTTTCAACAAGATTCAGGTACCGTTTTAGAGCATCGGATACGTCCGATTTTTGTGCCAACAAATGTACTTGAGTGTACCTTGAATAATCGTCGATGAACGTGACAACATACCGCTTTCCACTTGGTGTGATCGTTTGCATCGGGCCGCACACATCGGTATGAATTAGATCTAGCGGTGCGCTCGACTCACTCGTGGATTTCTTGGGAAATGGTAGTCTCGAAAGTTTCCCTTTCATGCACGTATCGCAGGACATGTTGATACCACAGTCAATGAGTTTCAAATCATGAACAAGTCCTTCAGTATGCATCTTCTTGATGGTTTCTACATCTCTATGACCCATTTTTCGATGCCATGTGTATGCGCAATTTTCTTTATGTCCAGTCACTGTATTTACTTTATGTAACTGACAAACCCGTAATCTGTACAGATTTCCGACAGAGTCAGCGATACCGATCTGCTTTCCATCTTTATGAATTTCACAATAATCACTATGAAAGTTCACGGAAGCATCATGCAAAGTTAGCTGACGAACGGATATTAGATTACTGACGACATCGGGAGCATACAACACATTTGAAAGTAACACTTTTGTCACCGAACCGTCTAAATTTTTCAATAACATATTCCCGGAACCTATGCCTAGCACATGAACTGTTTCGCCGTTTGCGACTTCAATATTATCTTTATACGAGTTATCTAACGACGTGAAAAAATTGATATCGTTACTCACGTGGCGCGTGGCACCAGAATCCACAATCCAGTTTTCCGACCGTATGCCTAGTGACAGCAAGGTATCCTTTTGCTGAGCGGCGCTCACTTTATTTTCACTTGAGCTCCTGGACGTTTTCTCCGGATGATTCCTTTTCCACTCTGCGTATTTTCTGCATCTGTTCTTGACGTGGCCGGGCTTCTTGCAAAAATAGCACTTTATGGAGTTTTTCCTCTCGATGTGGCTTGATCCGAGTTTCATCATTCTTTCGGTGAGGATACTGCCTGGATCCGCGTGTTGCTGCCTTCTTTCGTATTCGGCGATGACCTTTTGCTGGACAACAGCGAACGTCAACTCGGTTTCGGCACGTGTTTCCAGTGCGGTGATCATCGGGTCGAAGCTCCTTGGCAGGCTGCTGAGTAGCATGGCGGTACTCCATTTATCCGATAAGGATTCCTCGCCGAGGTCCCTCAGCTTCAGAAAAAGTTCTTGCATGCGGATGACGTGCTCGGGAACATTTCCGCCTTCTTCTAGTTTCAGGGAACAGATTGTCCTCATCAGGTGAACCTTGTTGGTGAGGGTGCTCTTCTCGTGATACTCCTTCAGGGCGATCCACATGTCCTTCGCGGATTTACTATCACGGATGTGAATGAGCTGATCATCCTCGACAGTTAATCCAATGTACGTTTGTGCTTGGCTGTCGGCTTCCTCCCATAGATCGAGGGTCCTTCGATTCGCTTCACCTGGATCCGGCCTGTCGTTCTCGATGACTTTCTTGAAAAGTTTCTCTTTCATTAGCAGAAGTTTAACCTTATATTTCCAGTTCGAATAGTTGTGATTGTTCAGCTTGACAATATTGTCCTTGATGCTGGCCATTATTGTTGCGAATGCACACGATAAAACGAATGGAAACTGAACTTCTAACGAGATACCACTACCGTCTCGAAAGATACGTCTCTGGGTGATGCTCTGGGCCCATAACCTGTGGGCGGGCAGAGTGTGGAAAAGAAAGAGACGACGACGAGAGAGAAACGAAACACACGTCTAGTCAGACGAACGACATTTAATACAAGCAAAGAGAATAACTATACTACAGCAGCGGTCAAGTGGAGGGGAAAAAAAAGTCCCCAAAAGAGGGAAACGTTGCGTATATGGGGAATGAACATGAATACATACACACAGTAAAAGGGGGAAAATGATATTATTCCAACAAGAAGATCGATTGAATATTCGTTTTTAAATTTGACCATTTACTACCGTAAAAATACGTGAGGAAACATCGAGGTACGGAAACAGTAAACACTATCAACTAGTTAACAACGAAGAACTGCATACAGAAAAAAAAACGTGAAAGTGCGTACGTGAAAAACACCTCGCAAATAAAAATAAAGGTTACGCAATCATGAAACTGGAATAACGAGGTGACTAGAATGCTAAGTCGCTGTCAACCGGCCGCCTATATACTGCATAGCTACCAATATTGCTACCAATATTGCAATACCCTCTTCTGAGTGGAGTCAAAGGAATACTCTTATTGGGTTGCTTGAATCAAGGCAATGCTTAGGCAACAACAGTGGAGGAGGGATAGAGCGTAAGGAGGGTTGAATGAGAAAGTTGAATGTTTTTCAAGCAATATCAAATATAAATCTTTCTGTCACAGGAAATCAAGAAATTTCCCCCTCTCGTTTCAAACGAATCCATCGCACTCATATTCATATATTATGCGTATGATTATCAACATATCAACTCTAATATTCATATCTACAATTCGTTCATTTCCAACACAGGTGCCCTTGGCTTCTTCTTCCCCAACACCGATAACTTCCCACTCTCATTTTCCTAATACTTTCCTCCATCTTGCAAGCTTTACAGGTTTCCCAAAAGGTGGTTTCGTATTAAATGAGCTTAGATTTTAAAATCACTTAATTCCGTAATTGCAATTACTCCGACCTCTTATCACCCCCCTCCTCCCAAACCCTTTCATCATCGCCGTCATCATCGAAGCGTTTAAAATAACTGCCGAGAACAGATGTTTCCGAAAAATCAGCAAAAATCTCGAAGCGAAACGTCAACGTTGGGAGTTCCGCAGGGCACCGTAATTGGACCCAATTAGTTTGAATTTCAAGCTAAAGAGGGTGGAGTGGAGGGAAGCTTAAAATTATCGAAATATCCCCGCTGTAGAGAGAGAGAGAGAGAGAGAGAGAGCCGAAATCTCTCTCATATCCCAATACTCCATACCGAAAATGCGTTTATGGGCGATTTATTTTAAGAACCAAAAAGCAACCAACAACTTAATGTCCCTGCTATTAGCTTCATAGCTTTACGTATCTAGTAATTGGCACACCAAGGAAAAGGTAGGATATAATTCCGAAAATTGGTAGGGAGTATGGAGAACAAATATACGATGTTCTTTCTGGTTCATGGCCCTCCTCCCCCCACTTCTGGAGCATTCTGTGTCGATGTTGTATTGCCCCCCCCCCCTCCGTACCCAGCTCCTCTAACGATCGAATGTTCCTCTAATATCCCGTGGCTCAATATCACGGGAAAACTTGTTCCTCGCGTGTATACTTTGCTACAGGGTAAGGAAAGGAGCTTATATGAGTTACATTGAATGGGTTGTCCGGGATAAAGATCCGTTCCGTATTCTTATATCTTACACGGCTCGGGAAAAATCAGGTAAAAAGAAAATGGAAGTGTATATATATAGGGTATATATATATAGAGAGAGAGAGCAGGGAGAGAAATAATTCCACCACGTCAAACGCAAGTTGGGATGAACAAGGTAATTCCTTACAAATTATTTCCAGGAATCGATCAGTTTCGTGATTCTTTGGGGAAGGAGGGGGGGGGGTTATTCTTTTGTCCTCCGTTTGTATGTTCTATGTCAAGATCACGTTCAAAGAGGACAACAGTCGTGATTGAGGAAAGAGATGCATCATTTGCCTGATGTGAGTTTCTGTATGGGGGAGGGACGGCGGACATTACAAGAGATCGAACATGTTCTTTTCATGTCCTGTTAGATTTTGTTATTTTTTCGGATCTCAAGACAAATCTGATTCGCCTCTTCCTGAAACAGAATAATGTGTGCAGGTTGACCTAAAAGCTTATATTGATAGCTACAACTGTTTAGAATTCCACCAGTGACGGATTTCAGTTCGAACTCATCAAAGAATATACAGTGGAACTTCGGTTAACGACCTCAATTCGTTCCGCGAACGTGCTCGTTATACGAATCGCTCGTTATTCGAATCAAACTTCTTCATAGGAAATAATGTAAACTTGGATAATTCGTTCCACAATTCACATAAAAATGACTAATAAGAACGGCTTTTAATCAATAATACAATGCTACCATAAAAAGATACCCTCAATATAAGTTCTTGCTGTTGCATGCAATGGAAGTCCATCAGTTCGTCTAAGGTCAACTCCTGGCCAAGCAGAATTTTTATAAAATGCAAGCGCACATACGCGCGATTACAATGCGACTTCTAGTTTTTCGTATCGTAAACAGTCACGCTCAATTCTTTCCAGTGAGACATGCTGGCCGGAGACTGTAGGGGAGAATATTACCAACAATTCCACAGTACGTATATGCACGAAAACAGAAAACCATCAGCTTTAGTTGTGAAAACGTGACAATAAATAAATAAAGCGCAACATTTTTGCCCGTAATGCGAATCATCGCTCGTTAATCGAATCAATTTTGTTTTTCGAACTACTTGTTCGTTATGCGAATTGCTCGTTAACCGAACCACTGGTTAACCAACCGAAGTTTGAACCCTTGAAGTCATCTGATGTGGCCCGCGAAGACAAACTGAATGAAAACCTTAATGTCTGGAAGTTAATGAAGAATATAAATGTTTCGAGTGCTTGAATGGTAGAGAATTTGTAAAAAGTGAAGCTGTAAAGTATTTGGGCAGGCCCAAAGTGAGATTCGAATTCATGTTCAGAGGAATACGCAGGATCAGATTTTCGAACTGAAATTATATTTCATTAAAACTAGAATTTTCTTTCACTAATTCCGGAATTATCTTTTATTAATGCTGAAATTATCTCTTTCATTAAATCTGGAATTACCTTTCTTTAATTTTGGAATTATCTCTTTCATTAATTCTGGAATAATCTTTCATTAATCCTAAGATTATCTCTTTCATTAATGCTGAAATATCTCTTACATTAATTCTGGAATTATCTCATCGATGCTGAAATTATTTCTTTCATTTATTGTTTTAAGCTCCTATTTATGCCATACGAAAATAACGTGGGATTGTGTGCGTCTGTCTTCACCAGAGACATAAGATTAGGATTAGTTATATTATAGCCTATCTATGGTTTTCACCGAGTCACGTGATCCTACGACGAATGATGTTGCAGACAACGTTCTGAACACTGCAAAGGTGAAGACCGCTGACGTCATACTCCCTCCAATAAGATGCCTCTATCGGTTAAACGATTCGGGACTGCGTTCCCCGTCTAGCCCTGCCGGATCTGTACTGGGTATGATGGCGTGTCGATTCATCAAAAGGCTGCATACCCCTGAGAGGGGGTGGAACAAAGGGTTTGCACTCATGCATCTCGTGATTGCCTCTGTAAGGGTTAAAAACCTTTATTTGTAGACTTCCGAACATATTCGAAGCATCTGGTTATTCTTGGTGACACTCAAGGCTATCATTGACACTGACATTGTTAACCTATTGGGATAAATCGAGAAGCTTATCCATACTTAGTAGTAGAGGAGCGTAATGCGCAACAACCTATTCCGTGGGTTTTTTGGGGAAGGGAAGGTGCGACCATGTGGAATAACTTCATTGTATGCTACATAATGATATGGTACCGGGTGTTTACCTTCAAATTGTGTGGTTTGGTTTTTATGACATCATAAATCCAAAATGGCTGCCATACAATGGACCATAATGTATCCTAAGAAATTTTTTGTGAAGGGAAGGTACGACTATGCGGAATATCTTCATTGTATGCCATATAATGATGTAGTACCACCGGGTGTTTACCTTAAAATTGTGTGGTTTGGTTTCTATGACGTCATAAATCCAAGATGGCTGCCATACGATGGACCATAATGTAACCTATGAGATTTTTTGTGAAGTGAAGGTTTTCGGACATCTTTTTCCAACCATTTCTTTGGACATTTTGTATGTTTTGGCCCCTTCGTATTTATAAAATAGCCTTCTAGAAGTTGAGTGGTAAAAGTCCATCAGAAATATCTACTGAGCCAGACATGCACCTCGCCCATATTCCTCTGCGGAACTTCTAACGAATTGGTACATGTCGGAATGTGTGTGTGTATGTATAGTGACACAGACGTTTGTTTCTGTGTTATGCTTGTTGCGTGTAGTGTGCCGCCATCTGCCATCAGTTCCCCTAACTATGAGTGATGTGTAATGATTGAAAGATTGTGTTCGTTGTGGGCCTGTCGCTCTCCGTGGCGAGACTTTTTGAAAGGCATCAGAAATAGCTACCTAACAACCACACTCATCAACTCAAAAACACACACTCATCACATGCTAAATCCCTGACAATTCTAACTTTCAGATGCTGCAACACTGAACTCATTGCTAGATACAGACATTGACCATTTAAGGACTGGACACACCCCCAAAATCACCGAAATCAGGCAGAGGTACTGCACACACACACAATGTGTTCTAATCTTGTCACATTCCAAAGGGCACCAGGGACGTTAAAAAGTTTGTAAGTTCGTGCTTTACGTATTCATAGTGGCTTGGGACCGATTAAAATTTTTAACTAGTTAATCGAAAAAATTTAATTGATTAATCGAATCGTCGTATTGAGAGTAAACTATCAGGAAAATAATCAACATCAAAATATCAAGAAGAATGACCTATGGTAAGCAATCCAGAATAGTCAAACAAACCATGAGTTATAAACGCTCAAATTGCACTTTGAATTTGACTTTGAAGGACCGGACACATCCCACTTCACATCGCTTAGAGAGATATCTAAGTGTTCCCGAAGGGTGGATGTGTCCGGAAATTTTATTAAGTAATAAGTAACATAGAGATAGATTTAGGGCAATCGGGCCCAATAACAATGATTAATTTAGAAATCTCACATATAACATCCGTCGATCGTCTCTCGGCACCGGGAGCGTCCTTGAGGTTCGGTGAGCGTCTTCTGTTTCTACTCATGGTTACATAGTCCGTTGGGATTCTTGCACCGCAGCTTACTCTGCTGAAGTGGCCTGGATGACCAGCCGTCATAGTCTTCATCATGTCTCTATTCATGTCACAAAAAGACGCAACTACAATGAGCATATCTGCTACTTTAGCAGTGAAAAATCTGGAATCGCAGTGGCTAGATACGCACAGGCGTCGATAACTACAAGACCAAAATCCAAAACGAGCAGTTCACAGAAAAGCAATCTCGGTATAATTCCTGGAATTGAAGGCATAATTAGCCCACACTCTGATATTGAAATTCTCACTCTTTATGCGGAAAACTCTCCTGAATGTATTTGATTAATTTCGTCTCATCCAGAATGTGTCAGCACCAAAATTAATAACTAAAGTTTTTTGTTTGCCTTGTAATATGTTATTATGGATAGCCTTTTTTTAGGGCAGGAGAGGTAAAAGAAAAAGGAATCAAATTTCTCTCGCACACACTCGCACCAAATCATCCTTCGAACTCTCTCCTTTGAGAGAGAGTGAGAGAGCAACGAACAAATTATGTTTCTCCTTATCGGGCCATACCATATGGCCTCCACTTTTTCCTGTAAATGACGAGCCCACAAATAATATCTCATCACCGGGAGTCATTTTCTGGAGCCATACTTTGAGTTGAAGGAAGGGGAAAAGGAGGGGGGCCCCCCAAAAGTTACCTTAATGACTCTTCCTTCAACACAAACACTAAAGGCGCCTAAAATTTTCTGCA
This sequence comes from Pholcus phalangioides, assembly GCF_987345545.1. Taxonomy (NCBI): domain Eukaryota; kingdom Metazoa; phylum Arthropoda; class Arachnida; order Araneae; family Pholcidae; genus Pholcus; species Pholcus phalangioides. The sequence continues at coordinate 11,343,069 of NW_028301617.1, read as the reverse complement.
AAAACCCCCTTCCTTAATAGCTTAGTGTCTAAGTTTGACACACTTCGTGAGCTTGGGGCTTGAGTTACAGCAACAAAAAAAAAATTTTTTTTTTTTGTTTTTTAATTTTCCTAGAAATATTTCCAGTTTTTGTTCCAGGAGTATGTTAATGATCGGCTTGGGAGAGATAATGGTCATGTTTTTCATCTAGGTTTCAACACTCATAAGCTTCTTTTTCCTTAGCCCTTGTCTCTCAGGAAAAACAAAAAAAAGAAAATGGAATTTTGTTTCCTTTCCTGGAGAAGATGTAATGGATTCCTTTTTTCTACATGCTAGACATTGGCGTTATTTTTGATGATGAAACTGGAGTAAGTACCGTGAATTATATGCCTGGAAATAAACTTTTTCGGAAGCACTTCTGTCAATTGCGAAACACTGGAGAAGCTGGTTAGGGATTTGTTATAGGTCTTTACCTTGAACGCATTTGTATAAACAGTAACTATTATGTGAGCCCGATGAGTGTTTTGATGGGGGATTTTACCGTATTATTTGAATGTTATAGTCTTAGATGTACCTACGTGTCACTGGATGATTCTGTTGCACTATATTTTTAATGAAATGGACTCGACTCATGGAAGCACGTGCGTTAAAATCAGACTCGAAGACACGCATGATCTAATTTTAGTAATATTAGTAAATAACTGGAAAATCGATTTGAATTGTTTTGCTTTTTCTGATTCAAGAGGCACCTATTTTACATTGTTTCAGTTTACCAACTCTCTGCTGCAGGTCTTGGGAGCCATTTAGACGCACGACCAAAAACTATGTCTTTCTACTACTTCAATTGGTAGAAATTAGAGCCAAGGCCACGTTCCGGTAACCCAAAATCTTTTAAGCGTTTCTTTACACAAAAATTTACCTTCTTTCTAAGAAAATATGTGGAAGTATATGATCTTTAGATGAAATGCAGTTTGAATTTTATGAGCCCTCCTGCTTTGATTGGCGACATATGAGGCGATCGCCGCATGAGATCTTGAGCATGTTGGCACCTAACGTAAAAACTTGAAACCAATTGCTGCCTAAAAGTTTACATTAGTATTTGGCTTCGTCACTTCGGTTTCTTTCCGTTTGTTACTCTGGTTTTTTCCCTTCCTTTTTTTTAGGTATGTAAGGAACTATTCTGCAAACCAGGCCCACCATATTTTGTTAAAAAGGTACGGGTAATACTGGAGATTGTGGAATATCGCTGATTCTCGCCAAAAAACAGTCTCCGCCAAGCTTTAAAAATCAGCCATTCATGGGTGAAATCACTGAAAAGTGAAGATGAGTATAAAATTAAGGTTACTGCTAATCACGATGCATTCAAATCTATTTCCTATAAACAACGACGAACAATAAATATCAGATGAATACTTATATTTTGTAATCATAAAATCAAAACTGAACGAACTAGCATTCAACCATCATTTTTGAGAGTAAGTGGTACAAAATTTCCGTACGTAGATACACAAAGGACTGTGGTATTTGGGAACTCGGAACATTTGATTCCATCGAGAGAACCGAACAATCCCAATTATATATCTTAAACTTTCAAACATAAAAAGTTCATCGAAACGTTAATATTACACATCAAACATCCAAAAATGTATGTTTTCATAGGGAGGAATAGGGTTTTCATAGGGAGGGTTTTCATATTCAGGAAAACGCGTAGAACTCTTCTCCATAGAAGGTTAAGAAAACATGCGTATTGGTGCGTACAGGCGAAGAGAAAATATTTGAAAATTTCCTGCATTAACGGACTTCAAAAACTGGGGGAATAATTGAGTATTTGAAATATTTTTTGGCAAGAAAACATTTGGTACATCTTTTTTGGCGACAAAAAAATTTTTGCGCCAAGACAACATGCCAGCAACCCAAAATCTTTTCAGTTTCTTTACAACAAAATATGAGTCCACGTGCTGCGGCTGGCGACATATGAGGTGATCGGCGCAGGAGTGATATAAAATTGGAGCATGAGCATGTTGGCACCTAACGTCAAAATTTGAAACCAATTGCTGTATTACATTATTTGGCATAGTCACTTCGGTTTTTTTTCGTTTGTTACCCTGTGTTTTTCTTCTCCATCTTGAAGTATGCAAGGAATCATTCCGCAAACCAAGCTCGCCATATTTCATCAAAAAAAAGTACGGGTAATAAGAATTTGCAACACTGAAAATTGTCGAATATCGCTGATTCCCGCCAAAAACAGTCGCCCAGCGTGGAAAATCAGCCATTTATGGGTGAACTCGATGAAAATTGAAGATATGTGGAAAGTAAAGATTACTGCAAATCACGATGTATTTGAATTTATTTCCTAGAAACAACGTTGGACAACACACAAATTATTCAGATGAATATTTATATTTTCTAATCATAAAATCACCGTTCAACCATCGTTTTATAGAGTAAAGAGGTGCAAAATTGTCGTACGTATAGATATACACAAAGACTGCAATACTTAGGGATCCGACACACACACATGATTCCATCGAGATCGAAACGAACAAAAATCCCAATTATTTTATATTTCCTAAACTTTCCAAAACACAAAAACTTCATCGATACGTTAAATATTCCGAATCCTTCGGTTTGCAAATTTTCTATGGATATATTCAGGGAAAAACTCACACAGAGGACAACTCTCTAAGGTTGAGAAAACATACATATGGATGCGTACAGGTGAAGAGAAAATATTTGAAAATTTCCTACATTAACGGCCTTCAAAAACTGGGGGGAAATAATTTAAATATTTGCTCGGAAATTTCCTGCATAGAGAAAATTTTTCCACCCTATACTCTCTCTTACGAAGCCCTCTCTTTCCTACCCTTCTGGAAGTCTTTTATACGATATTTTTCTTGAAAAGATGGTGAATAGAGAGAGAGAGAGCAGAAATTCACTTAATCCTGTTTGATGAAGGAGACAGAGAGAGGAGAGAGAGAGAGAGAGAGAGAGAGGAGAGAGATATTTCTGGAGAAAAGGGCGATGACAAGACATTGAGAAAGAAAGAGAGAGGTTGGGAATGGAACCTGTGAGTTCTTGGGCAAACACCAGGCAATCCTTAAAGTAAAGTCATTATACAACAGAGAGGAGAGGCTTAATTCTTATTGATTCCTAACACAAACCTTCTTTGAGGTTTTTGTGTGTGTGGATTTTTATTAGATTAATGGACTTTTAATTGATCACCATTTATTTTATATTTTCATTTTATTTTCTTTTTTTCTGTCCTGGAGTTACAGCGTTTGTGGCTCGTTGGGGAGAGAGCCACTTATATTGCCTCGGAGGGGAAAGGCTTAAAGAAAAAAAGAGTGGAGGGGGGTGAATTGATAGCATATGCAAATAAAATTCCGATAATTTTTGTGAAATTGGTGGTTGGTGGGATTTAAAAGTTAGCGACAAAGTTATCGGAATGTAATTCTCGGGATACCGTATCGGAGAACGTATTTCATTCCTATTCTTTTGGGTTCTTTATTACCTAGGAAAATTTAATGATTTTGATTGTCAATGTCTTGAGACAGCTACACACGTAACTGCAAGATTGGCAAGCATGGATGTTCAATCTTTATCTACTGAGTACATTCAATGTGCGTGAATCAGTGTAAACATTTGCAAATGAGAGAGTCAGCTATCAATTCAGCAAATAAGTGAGTGAGCGAGTGAGGAGGACATGAGTGAATTATTAAGCGAGTGACGAACTGAGCAAATGTGTGAGGGAATGAGCAAGTCGGCGAGCAATTGAGCAAATAAGTGAGCAATTGACAAATAAGTGAATGAATGAGCGAGCAGATGAATGAGTGAGTGAGAAAATGCGAACTAGCTAGCTGTAGTTACGGGCAGGTTTTGCAGTCTTTTTGAATTTCGCATCCAGAAATTTGGACTGAATGGCGATGATGTGTTTGCGGCTCCATTCCCCTTAGCTTCTGCTCAATCACTTACCCATTTAGTAACTGACCTGCTCATTCTTTCATTCATTTGCTCAATTTTTGATTCACTCGCTTATTTCATCACAGACTTACTCATTTGATCACTTGGTCACAGACTTACGCATTTGATCACTTGGTCACGGACCTTACTCATTTGATCACTTGGTCACAGACTTACTCATTTGATCACTTGGTCATAGACTTACTCATTTGATCACTTGGTCACAGACTTACTCATTTGATCACTTGGTCACAGACTTACTCAGTTATCATTTGCGGATTCACTCGCTCATTTGCTCACTTAGTAACTGACTTCAACCGCTCGAGAAGGGTGACGACAAGTCATTGAAAGTGGTTGTTGAATGAAAACTGAGTTATTGAGAGCAAACACGGGACAATCCTTAAAGACATTATACAACAGATAGAGAGGCTTAATTCTTATTGGTTCCTAACACAAACCTTCGCTGAGGTTTTTGTGTGTGTGTAGATTTTTATTAGATTTATGGACTTTTAATTGATCAGCATTTACTTTATTTTATTTTTTTCTGTCCTGGACTTACACTGTTTGTGGCTTGTTAGAGGGAGCCACTTAAATTTTCTGGGGAAAAAAAAATTCTTAAGAGAAAAAAGTGGATCGTGAATATTGATAGCATATGCAAATAAATTCCGATAATTTTTGTGAAATTGATGGTTGGTGGGATTTAAAAGTTAGTGACAAAGTTATCGGAATGTAATTCTCTGGATACTGTATCGGAGAACATATATTTCATTCCTGTCTTTTTTCCTTTTCCTTTTTTTTTTACCTAGGAATGTTTAATGCTTATATAGTGGGACTTCGGTTAACGAGCTTAATTCGTTCCATGAACGTGCTCGTTATCCGAATAACTCGTTATTCGAGTTATTCCTCCTTCCCCATAGGAAATAATAGAAACTCGGATAATTTGTTCCACAATTATTCCTTCACATAAAAATGGATAATAAAAACGACATTCAATCAATGATCAGACACAATAATAATAATACATGACATAATATGAATAACGCCATAAATAAACACACAATACGAAAATGCTTACAGACATTATTGACTATTAACTTACTCTACACGACGAGAGAGAGCAGGGCTATCGTTTAGGCCGATTTACAGACTAAATGTTGTTTGCAAACTTATTCTTTTTGCATGACTTTCAAAAAAGAGCCTTATCCAATGACACTTGCTTTTGCTTCCTTTTTAGGATTTATAGGAAATGGGAAATTGCAGTGTTCGTTGCTCGTGCACTGCTACAGCTTTATTTGGGTGGTTCTTTTCTACAGAGTTTTGCACAGATTCCCACATTCTACACGTTTCTCTAATCTCATTTCATGTGAGGGGACATCTCCTTACTTCTCTCTTCCTTAGATGGGATGCCGTCCATAAACTCTTGCTGGTGCGTGCGACAGAGATCAATCACTTCATCTATCGTCAACTTCTAGACATATTTCACCACCATTTCTTGAATGTTATCCAAATGCACCCCCAGTCCATGGTCTTTCCAATCACCCAATCTCTTCGACAAGTAGCGGTTCCTGTTCATGAACTAGCCTTTCAAAGTCACGTTCAATAATGCAAATCAGCCCACAGTTTTCTCAAAACTTCAAGCGCACGTACGCATGGCTACATCTAGTTTCGCATCGTAAATATTCATGCTCGCACGTGTGTTAATTTTTCGAGTGAGGCACGCTTATCTGAGTCTTTAGGGGAGAATATTGCCGCAATTCCATAACACGTGTGTGGGGCGGAAGCAAAAAAATCATCAGCTCAGTTGTGATAACGTGAAAATAAATGAACAACATTTTTGCTCGTTATGCGAATTGCTCGTTAACCGAACCACTCGTTAAACGAAGTTCCACTGTAGTTATCGATGTCTCGAGCACCTGACGGTAATATAGCTATGGTGAGCTTAAGATGTCTTGGGAAATTCTAAAGAAGTTTGATGGCGCAAAGTAACTACTATACCATACATGCACCTCGTCCGTATTCCTCTGCGAAACTTCTAACGAACTGGTGCATGTTGGAACGCGAATGTACGTGTTGTGAACCTAACGTGATGTTTGTTTCTATGAAATTCTTGCTATAGTGCTGCCACCTATTTTTCGAACTATGAATGAAGTTTAGGAAAATAATTAGGAAAGGGTCATCGAGTCTGACATCGTTATCATCAGGCTCTCCGAGACCGCCCAACCCTTCATGAAAAGATCGCAAACCATCCCAAGATGGTCTCTCGGCGGTTATGTGTGTCTGTCACAGGTCCTACCACCCGTTAAGTCCCGAAAATACAGGAAATTGGTCATTTGATGCGGAAAAACCAGTTTTTTCCGTTGCACTTTTCCCTCAAAGACTTGAGTTAATAGTCAAGGACAGAAAATTGTCAGATTTAATTCTAGATTTCAATTATGTTTTAAGTGTTAATGTTGTTCATTTTTCTCCATGCATTAAAATTGAGAGGCTTTGAGACATGCATTGCTTATATTTGAATGTGTTTGAATATATTCTGTAATTTTTTGGCAAACAAAATATTGATTTCGGTTAGTCAATTTCTCGAATAGATGTCATTTTGCTAACACTTCAAATCTGGTGAAAATTTTGCCGGTATAGCGGGCAAAGTTTGTTATGAATAAGTCGACTTTTCTGCCAACAAGCCCACACGCTGTCGCCAAAGAGACTACTTCACCAAACACCAACTCTGGCCATATCGCTATATTGCAATTTACTGCCATTAATGAGATGGTTGGAAATGAAGGCACTGTCTACCGGTGGGCTCTCGCCTCGAGTTCGTTAGGGAAAATATCTTATCTATATCCTCCCTCAGGTTGGAACCCGGAGCCCTGACAGCAACCTTCATGGTGGTAGACAAGCATCTTACCACCACGGCACTCGGACGCTCGCCAAAGAGACTGGTTCTTCGCCAGGGAAACCTTGTTCTCGAGGTGTTCGTAAAAGTTCTCGAGGAGCAATCTGTAAGAGAGGAAGACTGGGTTTCGCAGCGATGGAAGCAGTCGTCTCAGAGCTTGTGCCCGCGAGCATTAATGTCCAAAGCATTAAATTACACTAAGTAAATATGACATTACTCGAAATAATGTAACAGTTCACATGATTGAGTCGCCTGTACGCGTTGCTCCTTACAGTGCAGAGCCATCCCTCTCGTCAGAAGAAGTCGGATCGAGGGACCCGCCACGTTTTTTCTGGTTGGAATCATCTACCACAATGGACGTCGACACCAGTCCTTCATATATATATATATATATTTGTTTTTTGTGTTTTATTACACAACCCAGTAGGCAAGATTGCACTTACACTGGTAAGATTCAAAACCAAAAACAGAAATGAACATAAACAAAATGGAAAAACACTTCATATAAGGTGTAAAGTTAAAATCGTCCAAGGAAGAAAAGAATCCAGCAGGGGCAGAAACGAGGTCCCGTGGAAGACTGTTCCACATTCTAGCTGAACGGCATCTAAAGCCGTAGAAATAGCGGTCGCCTCTGGCCATTGGAATTTTCAATTGAAGACTGTGTCTGTGGAGATTAGGTCGTCTGTCCAAGTTTTCGAAAAAATAGTTGTCAGAAGGTAAATATACCATATTGTGTACCAGTTTATAGCACATTATTAGGTCAGCTCGAGCCCCCCACTCCCTCCAAGGCGTGGAGTGGAGGAGGGCTTACGGCTGACGAGATACTTGGCATCATCTTCCACCAACACCTGGAAGTCGTTCAGTGAAAGCCCTTTGAGGACTCTCGATGAGTAATATATCTAATTTTGTATGGACACCACACCTGCGAGCAGTATTCAACTGCAAAGCAATTACAAGGTGATAACGCACACCAGAACTTTTCCCGATCTCCACAATGAACACCGACTCTCTCTCTACCGTGGTCGAGGAAGAATCATCCACTCCGACGACACCGATGCAGCATATGTGAGTAATCGCTAAAATATATGTATCGCTCTATCCCTCCGTCTCCGGTTCAAAAAGGAATATGAACATTATTTCACGCTGAACTCTCGGGGGCTCGCCCTTTTGTTCCCATATTCGTACGAAATCAGTTATATGAAACAAAATTTATGTTGTGATTGAAATCATGAATTTTTTCTAGTTATCTGAATTAAAAAGTATTTCCCTCTCTAATCCTGATATTAGGTCCTCTCTAATCCTGTCTTAGTGATATTATTGAGTTAAATAATTTATTTTATTTGAGATATCTCCTATACGATCGCTGCCCCCCCCCCCTCAACAAGTAATTTCATGACAAAGTAATACGCACAGTAACAAGGTTATAACGAGGTTCATCCTACACGAGGGGGAAAAAAGCTTTCAGGTTTCTTTTCTATCGGGATCGAATGTATTTCAATTCGTTTTCAATTAGCTGCAAACCGCTGTAGGGTTACCATGTGAACTTTCGCCTCCACAGTCTGCTTGTGACGTCAGTAAGTAAGTCTATTTTCCCGCATAATATTCAGGGGACAAACAAATTCCCCGCTCGTGCCAGTATCATCGTTGTGAGGAAAAGAAATGATCGAGCTCAGAATTGGCGATTTCTATGCCCCACATCCAATCACTATGCGGTATTTGTAAGCCAATCAGGAAGATTCTACGCCAAAATAAAAAGAAACGAAACCGGATGCTGTGTTTCAAAATGTGGCAAACTTGTTAGGTAGTCTGAATGACGTTTATGGCAAACAGTGCAGAGGCCTTCTATGTGTAGGAGGTGCTGGTTTGGCGCGTAACTGACCGTTCCAAAACTCCAAAACGTTATAACTCCCGAAATATTTGTCCGATCGTAAAACGGGAAACTCTTTTACATATTAGTATTGCATAAGTAATCACGTGTAACATAAGGGGGTGGGGGTCGGTAGCATCCACCCTGTGTACATAAAAAAGAACTCAATCTCTAAGAGGAATTTTAATCGCTTGATTATAAGAATCTGAGTATTTTTGATGTAATCTCTGTGAAGTATGCAAGATACTATTATTTGAACGCCATGATAATGATAATGGCACAACTCTCGGTCTGGCTTTCTGTTGCACCGCGATACCAAAACAGGTTGTAATAATTCTCGATTCACCTACAAAGTTCTGACGCACCACCAGAGTGTGATATAGATGTACAGATATGGGTTTATGGTGAGAGGACAAGGGAAGCGCATCAAATGTTCGGTAGAAGGGGTTCTTGGTATATTTATGGGTCCTTCGTGGGAAAACTAAGCAGTACAACTTTGATAACGAGGTATGCAGTTTCCTAGACTTGTAATCAGGAAGCGTAGCTTTAGTTCACCACGAGGACTCGCTTTTGCTCTTTGATGTCAGGGGAGAAAATGGACTGTGACATACCCCCGCCCGATGCAATAAAACATATCTTCTCTCGCCCTGATAAAACTTTCCAGGTCGTCGTCGGCAGGGTGGTGAAGATGATGGCCAAGTCCATTTTGGGACTATCTACCGTCGACTCCAAGGAAATCGTCGAACATATTACTCGAAAGCAGCTAACTTTTGACGTCCACGAGGATGTCACCAACGACTCCCATTCAAGAAACTCGCACACAGTTGCAAAAATAATGTCTTTGCCATGGCCAACGCTGCCATCCAGAAACATTGATGGGGAGGGGGGAGGAGGCGTGTTCTTGTTTATCGGAATTGATTTTTCCAAGACCATAACGCTCCGATGCCGCCACGAATTAGGCACCATACAAGGTAATAAACATCTTGGAATGGTGCGAGTTATTTTTAGTATTTAAGTTAATATCTGATTGTATATGATGGAGAGATATCGTTGAGTCAAGTCCTGATATTTCATATTTATAATGACTTATGAAAGATTAACCAAAGTTGTAACGATACCTTGGTTACAACGACTAAATTTCAAGCAATCTTCGACGTCGTTATAACCGATTTTGTATTTTCCGTCTTTCAAGTCTTCTACCTCATCCAGACAATAGGGTCTGAAGACATGATATTGCATAAAAAGCTTTGTTAGTTTCAAATTTTTGAAGCATATAATGTACTAGGGGGGCTCTGCCCCCCTTCCACCCTTGGCGGCTGTCTTGATCCTTTTCTTCTTTAATTTATATTTTTCTTTGATTCAAAATTGGAAAAATTCATTCACCCAGGTTCGAATAAATATTACCGGATCAAGACAAGGGGTTAAGCAATCCATAAGATGAAAGAAAACAACACAACACTTTCATGAGCAAGTAAATCAGAGTCAAATTTTAAGGAAAAGAAGATATTTAATTTTTAACAATAGAAAATAATGGTGTAGGTAGCTACCTTTTAACAATTAAAAAGGTTATACAGATAAATGCAAACATCTACCAAATGAAGGTTAGATTTTCCGAGACAAAAAAAAACAACATCGCTTTACAATTATTTAAATAAAAAAAACTTACATATTATCGTTCTGTCTATTTATGCAAACTACGGTTGACGCTCGAAAAGGTGAACATGGAGGTTTGTCCATAATGAAGACGGAATTTATTTTCCCGCATATTCTGCAGGTCACTGGCGGCTAGGAATCCTTCCTGTTGTTAGAAACACCTTTCAGGAGCAGGTTCGTAGGAGCACTCCTGTTGTTAAGAGCACCTCTCAGGAACAGGTTGGTAGGGGCACTCACCGACTGGCTACTATCGCTAGCTGGCTACTATCGGCCTTTTGGAAGGCGAAGCCGTCCTCTATCATAGTAATTGCTGGAATGACCATTGATCCAGACCCTCCATCCATATGATTTCTGCTCTTTCGTACAATCTTAACGATTGTACACACATTGATTAGCACATAGCGGTAGACGCACGTGATTTACTCGAGAACACAGGAGTCGTGAATACTCGAGGCACATAGTAAATTCAAATCACCAGCGAACGAACATATATAACTCGCGCAAGCTTCAATTACAAGCGAGAGCAAAAAAAAAAACTCTCCTCCGACAGTAGCGTAGAATTCTCGAAAACCTTGATAGAAATCATCTCCCGAGACTGCCAGCGAATTTTCCCAGAGGGTATGTTAAAAAGGCCCCTTGGCGATCCAAAACTATATGAAATTGTACTGAGTACAGGTCCTGAAGGGAACTATTCGGCGTTTTAATTTACCGTTGGCGAAGAAGGGAGAGAGGGGGGGAATCGAGGTACAACAGAAAAAAGGGAAAACTTAAGGGGACCGTTAAGATCTTCGGAGAAATTCTTCTCGCCAAGGACCCTTAATCACACCCCCTGAAAAACAAACATTACCTTATATGGCTCGATGACCATCTCTTTCACTCTCTTACAACAATTTGTAATTCGACCCGTGTTTCTCATCTGGGGCCCCAAGGCAGCAGTACCGTGTACAACTGTATCTTAAGGCCTAAACTTTCTATAGAATAGATTTTGCTTTCCACTATTATTATTATTATTATATGTACCATAATATATACAATTAAATATAGGTATAATCAAATGATTAATTATGTAAGATTCCACTGTACAAATACAACATAAGGCAAAATCTATTCAATATAATAATCTTTTCTTTTCTCTACAATTAAAACTATTTTCAGATTAAGTTAATGTAATGTTATGATGAATTTTGACAATTCAACATAACACGGCCAAACCCCCCACAGCTCAAGAATCCTTAGCCAATAATGGATTTGTACGACCCATATAAATCCACTATATTGGCTATCCAGTATGAATCAGGCTTGTATCATGCCGCATAGCTAAAGAGCTATTGACTGTAACTGGATTTGCACGATTCCTTGCGAAACAAGTTTGGGTCATGACCCATAGCGCTAGAGCCTGACTGTTGCGGGTTTGAACGATCCGGTTCGGAAGCCTCGGCAACCCAAGTTTGGGTTGCGGCCCATAGATCATCTCTGACCTCTGACCTCAAACAATCTCTGACCTGTGCCATGGTCGCGGACCATCGGTTGAGAAACGCTAGGTTAGTCCTAATCAGTTAATCCCCTTGAATAATTTTTTTTTTCACAAAATAGACTGACCCTTGGTCCCAGTCAGTCCTAACTCGACTAATTTTGGGTCGTGACTGACTTAACTCATAGCTGACTGTTAGCGGATTTGAACGGCAACCCAAGTTTGGGTCGCAACCCGTAGGTTAAGAATCCCTGGCCTATTCTATCGTCACGGACTATCGGTTGAGAAGGGCTGGGTTAGTCCTAACCAGTTCAATCAAGCATAATCTCTCCTTGAATCATTTTTTTTTTACAAAACAGACTGACCCTTGGTCCCAGTCAGTCCTAACTCGACTAATTTTGGGTCGTGACTGGATTAACTCATTGCTGACTGTTAGCGGATTTGAACGACCCGGTTCGGAAGCCTCGGCAACCCAAGTTTGGGTCGCAACCCGTAGGTTAAGAATCCCTGACCTATGCCATCGTCGCGGACTATCGGTTGAGAAACGCTAGTCCTAATCGGTTCAACCAAATATAACCTTGAATCTTTTTTTTTTTTCACAAAAAAGACTGATCAGACCCAGTCAGTCCTAACTCGAGAGTTTCTACTATATTATCATTTTTTTCCCCAGTACATACTATCGTTCGAATAATCCCCGGATGATAGGATATTGAATATTTCTTAGAGGCATTAACCTTGATATTTATTAGAATCAGCTTATGAAGTATCAAGAATTCTGAAAAAATAGCTGACAAAATACAATATACAACATTTTTTATCGGATTATATTTTCACAACAAAGCAATTCTTTGGGATTCCCTCTGAAGAATAGAAACAAAAAAAAACGGTGATTTGAATGATAACAAATGGAATCGGAAGCTTTTAAATGTGGAATTATACAAGGGCAAAATCATTTTCCTTAAGCCCTTCAGAGTCATTAGAATAATCCAGAGATGTGTGATCTTTGTTTATTTCTTGAATATGCCCATATATTACAGATAATACAATTTCACACTATTATTACATTTACATGATCAGCAGCAAGACTGAATAAGAAATAAGATTGGAAGAAGCGCAGATGACGGGAAGGGGATGATTTGATTGAAACGTTTAAGATTTTCAACGGGATGGACGGAATGGGCTATGAGTTATTAACATATCGTCGACAAACTTGCTTCGACAAGGGTACACCAGTATCGATTGGTAAGGGGCAGTTCTAAGTTGTGGTGCAGCAGGAAATTTTTCTCCAACAGGGTTGTGAATGAATTTAATAGCTTACCTACGGGGGTCGTGCATTCTAAACACGTGCATGGATACGTTTAAATAAGTAGTACGGGAGATGAGGCAACCATAACGGTTTTTTTTCGGGCAGTATATATTTACGGTTTATCATAATTATTGGGTATTTTATTGCTCTTATTGGGTAGTTGTATTTTTGATATAATTTAGATATGCAGGGTGTTTCAAAAAGAATCATCCGATTAAAAAAAAATCGTGACTACTCAGCTTTTAATCCGTTTTGATCGAATAATGTATAGGTAGAAAGAGGGAAATCTCGAGTTTCATGCAGTTGCCGACAGGTAGCGCTAACGTTCTTCCTTCGGCCGCTCTACCTTCGTTTCCCTACAATTAGAAACCGATTCGGATGACTTCGATTTCCAGCAGGACGGGGCACCACAACACTGGAGCTTTGGACGTCCAAGATCACCGGACCTGACGTTGTGTGATTTCTTTCTTTGGGGGGGGGGTGGTTTATAAAAGACTACGTTTATGTGCCTCCCCTACCAGCTACATTAGCCGAACTGAAGATACGCATAATAGCAGCCGTGGATGCAAACATGCTCTCAAAAGTTTGGGATGAATTCGAGAGTACCGTGTAGATGTATGCCGGGCATTCCAAGGGGGACATATTGAACACCTTTAATTTGATTTGCATACTTAGCCATGCAATATGAAATCACTCTTAAGTGGCTATGTTCAATATTTTTCGCTCATAATATGCTCATTTCAAATCGGGTGATTCTTTTTGAAATACCCTGTATATTCGACATCCATATTTTTTATGGGCATCTTTTTTGCAGCCGTCTGGTTGAGAAATTTGTCTGTTGTGGCCTTTGAATTTGTATTTATCTTCGACACACCAGTGGACTCAGCGAAAGAACTTTTTTTGCGGGGATTCTTGTTGCTGCTGACAACATTAATTTAAGACCAGGCCTCTGGGAGTAAATCAGTACCTCCTAGAGATAGCAGGCCTCCGCAGTCTGCTCGTGACGTCAGTAAGTAGTCCATTTTCCCTCAGAATATTCATGGAAAAAAATATTCCCTGCTCGTGGCAGTATCATCGTTGTGAGGAAAATAAATGATTGGGCTCAGAATTGGTGATTTCTATGTCCCACATCCAATCACTATGCGGTATTTGTGAGCCAATCAGGAAGATTCTACGCCAAAATAAGAAGATACGAAATAAGATGCTGTGTTTCAAAATGTGGCAAACTTGAATCTATTCTGAATGACGTTTATGGCAAACAGTGCAGATGCCTTCTAGCTCTAGGAGGTGCTGAGCGAATGTGCCACCCTCAATCGCCACTTTGAGTAGCTACTGTGAGTGCTCGTACAGCCTGTTACATTTTAATGCTTGGTGTCAACAATGGATGTGAGGGGACAGTCGGTCTCCTCTTGATAGAAGGATCTGGGGTGGAGAGCAATGTAGGCATGTGTATGCTTTCAAAGACTTTTTCGCGTCAGTCTTTAATAGAGAAGGTGATATCCGAAGTACGGGTGTGCCATGGGGTGATTATGTCCTCAACGATATTTAAGGTTAAGATGTGGAAGTCCTAAAACTTCTAAAAAAAATTATGTGCGAGCAAAGCACCAGAACCAGATGTTTATCCAAAAGCCCCTTAGGGAATGTGCTAATGAACTGTTGGAGCCAGATTTACAGAAGTAGTGAGCTGAGGGGATCAGAAGCTTGCCATTGGTTCCGATATTTGAAAAGGACAGTAGAGAAACCAGTGGCACATTGCAATGCTAAGCAAAGGAATCACGTAAGCTATCACGCCAATGTCGGTGAGAAGGTTATACACTAAAAATCAATTTTTTCATCATCGTATTGATGCAACCCTTGCCCCATTGAACAAGTATTTTCTAGAACAGCTTTATTCGTCTTTGGGGTTTGACGAGAAATTCTGTTTATATGATCAATCGTATCCTGAAAGATAGAATTTCAAACAGATTCTTAATTTCAATGTAAATTTTAAGACAAGTCTTCGATAAAATCGATTTTGTAACATTCATTTGCCAGCTTTTCTATTAGACAACCGCAAACACCCATTCACCCTTCAGATGTAAACGGGATTTTTCTTGTGAATTTCTTGTTTGTAAACTTGTCGTCATCATATTAGTTATCCGTGCAAATGAAGTTAATTATTTTCGGAGGAAAAGGAAAGCAGCCATTCGGAAAATTATGTTTCTGAAATTCCATTTGTATAATGTTTGAAGGTTATAATAAACATTTCGGCAAATATAATGTCATTTGATAAATAAATGAGTAAAGAGTGCTTTGATCTCGTTGAAATGTACAGATCTCGGGAAAACCAAGCTCGTAACATTTTCTCTTTAACATTTCAAGAATTTCCCGGTGCGGTTGAAATTTTGATATTATACAAACAAAATAGATTGGTGCAACTTATTTGCGTGAAGAAAATATTAATTTATGTATGGTTTGATTTAAGAGTGCTTTCACCGAAAGTATCCGAAAGGAATTCAAAATTCCAGTGTTCATTCTTATCAAAGTAAATTATGAAAAATAATTATGAAGGAGAATATAGAATTATCCTGTGTGAGTCAAAATCAAAACAATTTCAAGACTTTCGATCTGACAAATGTCAATTTGCGCCTCTCTTCTGTACCAAAAGAAATCGACCACATTAACAATTGAATGAAAATTCTTTCGAGATCTTCTCTGTGGCTGATATTCATGATCTTTGCAATTTTTAATGCCCAAAAAACTCTCTCGAATGATTTCTGAAATGATCATCATCATCATCACTAAAGGATGATTAGAGTGAAATTTCAAATACGGTGATTATAAAAATTCTCGGTGATGTGGCTTAATTGCATGTTGAAAAGTGTGACGATGAAACCAAAATGTTTCTTCGAAATGTTATTTATAAAAATTGATCAACATTTTTTTTTGGATTTGTGTGTTTTTTCATGTATTTTTATTGTATATTTAATAATTTTTGTCGTATATTTCGTTACATTTCTTGCACAATATTTGCTAATGCAATTATTCATTATTTATGTTGTTGTATATTTCGTTATTTATGTTGTTGTATATTTCATTATTTATGTTGTTGTACATTTCATTATTTATGTTGTTGTATATTTCATTATTTATGTTGTTGTATATTTCATTATTTATGTTGTTGTATATTTCATTATTTATGTTATTGTATATTTCATTATTTTTGTTGTTGTATATTTCATTATTTATGTTGTTGACATGTTGTAGTTGAACATGTTTCGGTGGGGGAAGAGTTTTCTTCCAGTGATCATCGTATCGTCAGATTTCACTGTAACTTTTCCTCGGGTAAGGTTGATAACAAAAGATTGGTTCCTTGTTTTCGGAGAACTAACTTTGATGTTTTGCGAAGAAGGTTAGCGGAAGTTTTCAAAGACCGGTTGGAATCAGTAGGGGTGGTAAGTCAATGGGAAGAATTTAGTACGAAGCTGTCCTCTGTTTTGCACGACGTCATACCCTTTGTTCGAAAAAAGCGTGTTTGTACATCACACCCTCTATGGTTCACGGATAGCGTGCGGAACCTTTATCTTGAAAAGAAAAGAGCATTCAGAGAGTATAAAAGTGGACGAGGTGACCTATCATTGTTTACTGATAAAAGAAGACTGTTGAAGAAAGCGATAAGGGATAGTAAAAAGCAAGTTGAATCTAGGTTGGCAGATAACATTGGCTCTGACCCAAAATCATTTTTTCGATACGTCAATAATGGATGTAAGGGGACAGTTGGCCCCCTCTCGATAGGAGGCTCAAAAGTAGAGAGCAATGTAGGCATGTGTAGTGCTTTCAATGACTTTTTCGCGTCGGTTTTTAATGGAGATAATGATATTCGATATACGGGTGTTGCATGGGGTAATAAAACGCTCAACGATATTCAAGTGGAAGACGTGGAGGTCCTAAATCTTCTAAGAAATGTATGTGCAAGCAAAGCACCAGGACCAGATGATATCTATCCCAGGGTTCTCAGGGAAGGTGCTAATGAATTGTTGGGGCCAGTCGCACAGATATACAGGAGTAGTGTTGCTGAGGGTATCGTCCCGAGAGATTGGAAACTGGCTAACGTTGTTCCGATATTTAAGAAGGGTAGTAGAGAAGTGGTGTCTAATTATCGTCCAGTGAGTTTGACGAGCTCCCTCTCGAAAATTTTGGAAATTATCATCAAAAGGCAGTTTGTGAAGTGGATAGACGAGAATAATGTATTGTCGGATAATCAGCATGGGTTCAGGAAGGGGAAGTCATGTGTAACTAACCTCCTTTGCTTCTATGATTACGTGACTAAGGCTTTGGGTAAGAGCAAAAATGTCGACGTTGTTTACCTTGATTTCCAGAAGGCATTCGATCGGGTCCAACATGGCAAACTCTTGAAGCGTTTACACGAGATTGGAATAGGGGGCAACTTGCTGAATTGGATAGAATCGTGGTTAAGAGATAGGTCGCAACGAGTTATGGTGAACGGGGAATTCTCTGGTTGGACAGACGTCACAAGTGGAGTTCCTCAGGGAAGTGTCCTTGGCCCCATACTTTTTTCACTTTTTATCGATAAACTCGATCAGGGTATCGATGGAATTACTAGCAAATTCGCAGATGATGTGAAGCTAATGGGGGTAATCGGGAATGAAAGCGATAGGGAGTTGCTCCAGACCAACTTAAACAAGATTGCAGCATGGGCAAATGAATGGAGCATGACGTTTAGCGTAGATAAGTGCATGGTCGCTCATTTTGGTTCGAACAGCCCACGGTTCTCTTACGAGTTGAATGGTGTCACTATCCCGGATGCAACTAGAGTCACCGATTTGGGAATTCTCATTGACGAGCGACTTAAGTTTTCTGAACATTGTTCAGCGGTTGTCAAAAAATCGAATAGAATGCTTGGTCTCATTTTCAAAAAGGTCTCTTCGCGTTCTCCTAAAGTCATTCTTCCTCTTTTTCGAGGCTTAGTTCGTCCTGGACTGGAGTATGCTGTAAGGTTTTGGAGACCATACCTACAGAGGGACATAGACTTGGTTGAAGGGGTGCAGAGAAGAGCTACGCGTGTCCTTATTGGCACACAGGGCTTGAGTTATGAAGAAAGACTTCATTTTTTGAATATGTTTACATTGGATGAACGCAGGTGTCGAGGAGATATGATCGAAGTGTTCAAAATTTTCAATGGGATGGATAGGATGGACCATGAACTTTTAGTACACCGCCAATCGACTGCTTTTACAAGGGGACACCAGTATCGATTGGTGAGGGACAATGCAAGGTTATGGTGTCGCAGGGAATTTTTCTCCAATAGGGTTGTTAATAAATGGAATAGCTTACCCCCGGAGGTAGTAAATTGTAACACAATTGACACGTTTAAAAAGAAATACGATAAACATGTTGGGGTAAATCGAGAAGCTATCCATTCTTAGAATAAGACAACCATAAGTATTCTTTATGGGCATCGTATAATATTTTATCATGTGTATATATTGTTTGTAATTTGTGTTAATTGCATTTTTAATTGGGTTGCTGTATTTTTGAAACATATGACAACCATATTTTTATGGGCATCTTTTTATCAGCCACCTCGTTGGGCATTTTGCCTGTTGTGGCGTTGTATTTGTATTTGTATTATGCTGTTGTATATTTCGTTATTTATGCTGTTGTATATTTCGTTATTTATGTTGTATATTTCATTATATATGTTGTTGTATATTTCATTATTTTTGTTGTTGTATATTTCATTATTTATGTTGTTGTTGTATATTTCGTTATTTATGTTGTTGTATATTTCGTTATTTATGTTGTATATTTCATTATTTCTGTTGTTGTATATTTCATTATTTCTGTTGTTGTATATTTCATTATTTTTGTTGTTGAATATTTCATTATTTATGTTGTTGTTGTATTTTTCGTTATTTATGCTGTTGTATATTTCGTTATTTATGCTGTTGTATATTTCGTTATTTATGCTGTTGTATATTTCGTTATTTATATTGTAAATTTCATTATTTATGTTGTTGTTGTATATTTCGTTATTTATGTTGTTGTATATTTCGTTATTTATGTTGTATATTTCATTATTTATGTTGTTGTTGTATATTTCGTTATTTATGTTGTTGTATATTTCGTTATTTATGTTGTTGTATATTTCGTTATTTATGTTGTTGTATATTTCGTTATTTATGTTGTTGTATATTTCGTTATGTTGTATATTTCATTATTTCTGTTGTTGTATATTTCATTATTTCTGTTGTTGTATATTTCATTATTTCTGTTGTTGTATATTTCATTATTTCTGTTGTTGTATATTTCATTATTTCTGTTGTTGTATATTTCATTATTTCTGTTGTTGTATATTTCATTATTTCTGTTGTTGTATATTTCATTATTTCTGTTGTTGTATATTTCATTATTTCTGTTGTTGTATATTTCATTATTTCTGTTGTTGTATATTTCATTATTTATGTTGTAGCATGTAAATACAGCAACCCAATAAGAGCAATAAAAAAACACTAATTATGATAAAATATAAATATACTGCCCATGAAAAATATTTATGGTTGTCTTATTCTAAGTATGGATAGCTTCTCCATTTATCCCAATACGTTTATCGTACAGGGTGTTTCAAAAAAAGTAACACCCGATTTGAACTGCGCATATTACGAAAAATATTGAGCATAGACACTTAAGATGAATTTTATATTACGTGGCTAATCAAAGTTTTTTTACAAACCAAATTAAAGGTGATCAATGTGTTCACCTTGAGATGCACGGCATATCAATGTGCGTTAGTCAAATTCGTCCCAAAATTTTGCTTCCACGTCTGCTGTTAAGAGAAGGTGCGTAAATGAGTCTTTCATAAACCCCGACAAGAAGAAATCGCACGCTTTGAGGTGCGGCCATCTTGTAGGCCAATGATGTTTAACTGAATTGTCAGGTCCCGTACGGCCGATCCATCGTTTAGGAATGCGATTGTTCAAAAATTCTCGAACGTCCAAAGTTCCAGTGTGGTGGTGCCCTGTCCTGCTGGAAAACGAAGTCATCCGAATCGGTTTCTAACCGTGGGAAAAGCCAATCTTGACAAACACTGAAGTGGCGGCCGAAGGAAGAGCGTTAGCTCTACGGCAACTGCATGGAACTCGAGATTTCTCTCTTTCTATCTATACATTATTCGATCAAAACGAATTAAAAGCTGAATAGTTACGAATTTTTTTAAATCGATGGTTCTTTTTGAAACACCCTGTATTTCTTTTCAGAAATGTCGATTGTACGACAGCTTCAAAGAAGAATATTTGTGTTTTCGATCTCGTGAGCTGATAACAGCTTCCCTCTACCATACAAAATAATAATAATAAAACAAGGAAGGGGAAAAGACTATCATTTTTTGTTATTCATGCTATAAGCAAAATCGTACATTACCTTGAAGAGAAAGGGGAAAAAAACCATCTCCCCCTTATATCATCAGACTTTGAATAAAAGCTTACTCCGCCCACTAGCAGTTAATTGACCGGACGGAAGGCGGGGGAGAAAATCATGCTATCAAGAGAAGAAAACTTACAACGGTATCTGGGCTCGGGGAGAGGATTATAAGAACACGAGATATCTCGGGATTATCACTCTAACGGTTAATTGGTGTTTCGATTTTTGTTATATTCATCTTCATCGGTGTTTTGTTTGGTCGTACGTTTGTACTCCACTTGTCATTTTATGGCTAATCTGGCAATTCACGGCTTTTGGTCTATTTTGAAATTAGCCCTGTTCGATATTTGAACTATATTGCAATGAAAGCGCAAAAACAATTGTTTTCAGTTGAAAAATAATGCTGTTAAGCGGACTTAATACCTTTAACATGCTGAAAAAAGACTCTGTGCTCTAATAGAAACATCATTAAAAACACTATTTAACCATTGATTTATTTGAAATTTTTACACAAGTTCTTGATTGTAATGTGCTATCCTCTGCTGGCAAAATGTTTTACATATCTTGAATACATAATCTTTTTTTTCGTAAATTTTCAAGAATATGTATTGAAAATAGCTTGCGCACATGATAAAATACCATGACATGAATGTAATTGAAAAAAAGCTGTTTCAAAATAAAGGAAACTGTTCAGTTCATGAAATGAAGAAAAAGTTTGTAATTTCATTGACTCAGTCTAGTAATAAAACTAATTTTCTATCAACGTGTGTTGTCCATACAAACCCACAATAGGTATATACCAAACAGGGCCCCGAATTGAATGATAAGCTACTCTAAAAGTTTCTCAGAGCAGGTAAAGTGCCCGAAATGGGCAGAAAACTGTCAAGCAACAATGGTTCCTGGGCCTCAACAATCACTCTCGGAATGATTACTTTGGTTACCGTGGTTACCTAGCAATGCGTTTCAGAACGCGCATATGCCTTTACAATGGTTTGTCTGTTTTTTTAATCCTCCCAATCCTAACTGAAGAAAACCCGGGCAGCGCCGGGTATTATAGCTGGTTTTATTTAAAAGTGAGTTTTTTAAACTTCAAAAATGTTTGAAATTTCAAATTTAAATTTTATAAATTAATTTCGAATAAGATTTGAATCAATAAAATCGCAACCTTTTGCTATATTGATATATTGAATCAATATTTTAAATTGCATTGATGTCATGGTATTTTATCCTATGCGCAATCTGTTTTTAATGCATTTTTTGAAAATGTGTAAAAGATTAAGTGTTTAAAATACGTAAAACACTTTTTACTACCAATCAAGAACTTGTGTAAAAATGTTGAAATACACTGCTGGCCACCCAAATTGCAACACCAAGAAAGACAAGAGATATCGCAACAATATTTATTTTGTAGATAACATGTTGACCAAGCATCAAATGATTAAATTTATAGACTTCTGTGAAGTGTGGTTCCTGCCAAAATCAGTAGCCAGAGTAGCCGCCATTGTTGGAGATCACCGCTGCCACACGCCTCGGCATTGATTCAAAGAGACTTTGGATGTGTTCTTGGGGTACAGCAGACCAAGCAGCTTCCACGCGTTGCCAAAGTTGATCTGGTGTGGCAGCTGGGGATGTAATCTGGGTCAATCGTTGAGCAACCATGGAGCACATGTTTTCTATCGGCGAAAGATCCGGAGAGCGAGCTGGCCAGGGAAGCAATTCAATCTGGCGATTGACGAAGAACCTTTGGACAATGCGTGCCACGTGTGGTCGCGCATTATCCTGTTGAAATATGGCTGTGGGCAAGCCCTGAAGGTAAAGAAGGACAACTGGCTCCAACACCTCGGAGATGTAGCGCTGGCTTTTTAAAGTACCGGCAATGCGTACTAGAAGAGTGCGAGAGTGATATCCAATACCGCCCCATACCATAATACCCGGTGCAGGACCAGTGTGGCGGTGCATAACGCAGCTGTTCAGCATCCTCTCTCCACGGTGTCTCCAGACTCGAATCCGACCATCGTGGTGTTGCAGACAGAAGCGTGACTCGTCAGTAAAGACAATTTCATTCCATTGTGCCGTCCACATCCTTCTTTCATCGCAACATTGGCGGCGGAGACGTCCGTGGTTCTGCGTCAAGGGTAGACGAAGCAATGGACGTCTTGCGGACAGACCACTCTGCTGTAAACGGCGTCGAATGGTACGCGCAGACACTGGATGATGCGGTACAGACTGAATGTGCTGTGCTATGGTTCGTGATGTGGCTGAGCGATCCGTCACTGCCATACGCCTGTCATCACGTGAAGTGGTGCACTGAGGTGGATGCGATCGAACACGTCGGTCCGTCGTACCCCTCCTGCATCCAACGATCACATATCCGCATTACAGTTGTTTGGTTTCGTCCAACACGACTACCGATTTCCCTGAAAGATAATCCACAATCTCGGTAGGCCACTATCCTTCCTCTGTCGAACTCGGACACTTGATCAAAAGATGATCGCTGTTTTCTACGAGGCATAATTGATCGTTTTTTGAAAAAACCACAAGAAAAACACAATTGCCGTACTTTAAATCGTCGAAATCTCCAAGCCTTAAATAGCGCTTTGAAGTGGCGCCACAGGCGCGCGTGATGTGCGTCTGCGCTGAAATTCTAATCATTTGCATATCTCACCTCCGCTAATGCATGTTGTAAATTTCATATTATTTGCATGCTTCCTTCAGGGTGTTGCATTTACGGTGGCCAGCAGTGTACATCAATGATTAAATACTATTTTTAATGATATTTCTATTAGAGCATACTGTGTGTGTGTATTTCATCATGTAAAAGGCAATAAGTTCGTAAGGCGAATTGAATGTATAGAAAGAAAACCCTGTAAATATACCATCCATATAAATAATCTAGGTTGTCTGTTTTTGAATAGAAACTAAAATTTAAAAATCAAAAACTCATTAACAAAAACATATTTTCACTTTCCATAAATTCAAATTCCACATAACGAAGATACGCAATGACATAATGAAGTAAACTTTATTCATGACAGAAAATAGCTTTTTTTTTTTTAAATTCTTCTATCTTCTATTAAACAGTCTTTCCGCGATTCAGATTCTCCCTCAGCATCAGATTTTAAATTGAATACAAAAATTCCATAAATAAATTAAAAAAATCCCGGAAAAATATACTCAAATCAAATGAGGAAAACGAATCCTTCTCTCTTAATTCTAATCCAATACAATGATGATTTAGATGTCATATTTAAAATATTCAAAGAACATAATAAACGGGAAAGAAGAATGGGGGAAAAAAAACAATTCAGACAATTTTTCGCTGGAAAATTTAAGTTTTTCTTTTATATATATATATATATATTTTTTTTTCCCCCGGATGTAATTTTTCCTCTTTTTCCCGGAATCAAAACTTGATTAAAACACCATCCATTCCCTACACGCGGACGTTGCCTTGTCTCCTAGTGGGAGGAGGACTTTACATGAATCTCCTAAAAATAAATTAAGGTCGAGAAAGTAATTAAGGTCGGTAATTAAATACAAATTGGGAACAAGTCTGGAAAGTATATATATATATGTATGCGTATGTATTAATTCGTTTTCTTAGAAGATCCGGATACTTGCCGTGAGAAATCGAACCGAAACTTTTCGATTCGAATTCATTCATTTATGTATAATACATATCATTATTTCTCTTCTCTTAAAAGACGTCCTCAGAATCCGTGAGAATGCGAAATTGCGTTATACGTATGTAAATTTATGCAAATGTATACTGTAGTTTTGTTTCTGGGGGGAAAAAAAGAAATTGAAACATTTTGATCTTATTGTGTTTTAACACGTTCGAGTGTCAAATATCGTTTTGAAATCAATATCGAATTTCGAACAAGAGCAGAGAGATTCATCAGAGGGGAAAAAAAATTGGTATTGTGTTGATGATTTGATACGAGAATTATTAGAATAATGTTTATACGGAAACTTTGTCACCGAAATTTAGCTGTTACGGTTACAAAAACGAAGTTTTTTTCATAAAATTCTTCCAAACAGATTTAGAACGAATTGACTCGTCCAGATCAGGAAAGTAGTTAATAAATTAGGTCCTTGTTACCCAGGGTTACGGAAACTTTACCTCCGACATCTCGCCCCTAGCACGTTTCGTCCCCGGACATTTCACCTGCCCTGACAGTATGAGTGACCAAGTGAGCTGGATATTTATCCCCGATATTTCAGCTGCCCTGACCGTGTGAGTGACCATATGTACGATCACATGAGTGATCAAGTGAATGACCAAGTAAGTGATCGTATGAGGGATCAAGTGAGTGGCCAAGTAAGTGACCGTATGAGTGAACAAGTGAGCGACTAAGTGAGTTGGACAGTCAGCCCCGGATGTTTCAAAGGCGACATTTCGCCCCTTGTGTGAATATTCCGGGAGTATGCTACTACTACTAAACCAGACATGCACCTCGTCCATATTCCTCTGCGGAACTTGTAATGCATTGGTACATGTTGGAATGTGTGTGTACGTATAGTGAACCTTCCGTGAAGTTTGCTTCTGTGTAATGCTTGTTATGTGTAGTGTGTGTGTGCGCTCTGCCATCTGCCATCACTTTTTTTTTTTTACTGTGAGTTTTTTCTCAACTCAGTGATTGAAGTGTAACGAATGAATAATTATACCGTTGTGTGTACGCCTGTTGCTCTCTGCGGCGAGATTTTCTAACGGGGAGATCGGCTCGCAAGTGAGTATGCTGCAAAAATTTGAACAATGCATATAATGTTCAACGCAGTCACTCACATACTCATACGGCACTTACTTTGTCACTGATACGGTCAATCATTCGGTCACTCACTTGTTCACTATAGGGGCAGTAGTATACTCTGTACTGTATTTAAAATTAAATTGAAAATCAAATCGAAAATTACGTATCGACTATATGAATTGGGCAAAATGTTCCATGGATGTTCAAGATCAATTGTGAATATCGATCTCAACGATTTCCTGTTTCTGACATTAGCACATCAAGCATTGGCCAGGAATTTCCAGCCACTTTGCGAAATAGCCGGTCTAAGCCCGAATCATTTCTGAAATTCAGACGGATTTTGGCCAAAACTCTTCGCCCATTCGCGAAGTGGCCGGCCCCGTCTCAAATCGGTCGCGATTCGGAATTTGGCAGTAACATGTATATAGGTGTACGGCTTATAGATTATTTTTCTAAAAATCAACTGCATGTATTCAAACTTTCAATTTTTTTCTCCATCTCTCGGTCATTTTACATGTATACATTATTTTATATGGTAATTTTTTTTAAATACCAAAGAAAGTTATTTTTTACTCTCTCTCTCTAAGGGGCCGTTCAAGTATTACGTAAGCAAATTTTTAGCCATTTTTGACCCCCTACCCCCCCCCCCTTGTCAGCAAAAGTAAGCAAAACGCTGACCCCCTCCCCCACCCCTTGTCAGCAAAATTTTGTCATCAGCTCTGCCCCTCTGAATCCTAACGCATATTTCTGGGATCAGAGGTGTACACGAGGGGGGGGGGGCGCATAGGGGGGTTTCTCTCGTGCCCCTTTTTCACGATCAAAAATTTATTTTTTTAATGCAAACAAAAAAATTTTTTTTAATTGAAATTTCGGAAGAAAATACCTTTATATGTTATTATAATCAATTTCTGTTAATTTCAATGTTATTTGAAGGCTATGAACTAAAAATGTATCTTTAATAAATTCATCGCGACCCACCCTCTAAGTCATATAATGATAAATCACATAAAGTTCCTTGGCCGGCGGACCAAATATAACCCTGGGGGTTACTTGATGCGGCCTGCCCTCTTCAAACCTAATTTTGTAAAAATGAACTAAACGGCACATTTACAGATCGCTTAAGTGTTCCGTGGTACAGTTTTCAGAACATTTAAGCAGCCCCTGGCATATTTTCAGAACACTTAAGCGACCCGTGACACATTTAGAGATCCCTTGAGTGACATGTGACGTAGTTCCAGAGCACTTAAGCGGCTCGAACACATTTCCAGAGCACTTAAGCGGCCCGGACACATTTCCAGAGCACTTAAGCGGCCCGGACACATTTCCAGAGCACTTAAGCGGCCCGGATACATTTCCAGATCACTTGGATCCGCGAAACATTTAGAGATCACTAAAGTGGCTCTGTAGGGCACTTATCAATAGGAGGGATGTTACTTCAATTGCCCACAAACTATCGAAAGGTTTTTCTCGTTTTTGGGCACCGAGTAAGATGCCATTAAAAATATTTCATATTTTCATAAAAGGTGGTTGATGACGTAAGCATTATCCAAACCCCCCTCCCCACCCTTGTCATCAAAAGTCAGCAAATCGGAACCCCCCCCCCCCCCACCATCGATGATGACGTAATACTTGAGCGGCCCCTAATGTACAGTGTTGAAATATTTGATGTACATCAAATATTGCAACTTGTTTCGACACCTCTTATTATTTGGTGCCCTGTGCCATTGCACAGGTCACACTGCCCTAAGACCCGCCATTGGCCTTATACTGTTCTGGTGGCCTCTGTATATCATTCACGGTATTGCATCGTCACCTTTACTTTACTGGCACAAAGGTGAAGCACAAAATATTTAGAATCCTGCTTATTTTATTTGTTTTAATTATATATATATATATATATATAGCATTTTATAGCACATTAAAATATATTGTAAAATGCGTCTATAATAATAATGAAAGAATGTTTTTACTCTTCGCTGCTGACAACAAACACACAGCTCTCATACCAACTGATAAGAAAATTCCATTTACTTTTCAATACATGTTGTATAGACACTTATGGATAAGTCAATGAATAGAAGAATTCAGTATGTACTTGTGGGGGGTGTTATTTACAAAGGTTTTTGTGAAAGAGTTTATCTACTACAGAGGTACACACCTATCTGACATTTTCTTTTTCTTTCTCTCTCAATACACGGCTAGTCACATACAAATACGGATGTAAAAAACCTTATCCAATTTAAAAATAATTCCAATTATCCTATTATTCTTGGAATCCGAAATTTTCTTTCAGCACTGTACATGAAACGTCGTTTTATATACAGTGTTGTGTAATATTAATTAATTGCATCTCAATATTCCACATTCTCATATTATTTTGCTAAAATTAATGTTACTGTAAATAGAAAAGGTAAATTTTTGTATCAATTTTTACTTCATAAGGCAAATTTTCGGTCTTTCGGGGCATAGTCATTTTTTATAGAGCATTTTTTATCAGTTTTCATGTCCTGAAAATCCTAGCCCTAATTATAAGCATACTTGCCAACTACTATGGAATTTACGTAGTTTCTACGGATTTCCACCACAAAATATGAAACTACTGTGGAAATCGTGAAAAAATATAAATGGTTGTTTTAGAAACTTCTTTTAATCAAGGATTTCCTTTAACTCCATTATCCTATCGTGTATAAAATGACGTCCCACAAGGCTGCACTTCCAAAGAATAAATATCAAATTAATAACAAATCATAAAGGTGCGGTTTACACTAAGATAACTTATCGTGCAGGCGGGTAACTAGGCTGGGGAGACCGGGGCCCCCTTTGAACTTCCTCCTTGAGAGAGAACACACATTACTATTATTATATTTTTTATAACAAGCTGCAACATTCCCCTCCGTTATATTTATTACCTCATCATAATATTATAAATTATAATGCAATTGTAAATCCTATAATTATTTTGATACAGTAATACCCCAACTTACGCTACCACGAGTTGCGTGATCTTCTATGAAAAGTTGCATGTTCTGATATATTCAAACTTAATCACGGTATTAATGCTGAGATAGTAGAATATGTTAAATAAAAATCAAGAAAGAATTGTTTTATTCGATCAGAACACCATATGTAATGAAACTACATCGATTTCTGGGAGGCTACAGTATATAAAGATGAAAAATTTGCAGTGATTTAGAAATTAAATCTCAAGGGTTTTATGATACCAGCCATTTTTCTGTTAAAAAGTCGTAATATTCAACACACCCGGTAAAACGGGCGGGGGGTTGAAAAGTGAGACTATTTTTAAGGTTAAAAAATGAAAAAGAAAATATATTTTTTCCCACAACGTAAATGCAAAAAACATTTTGTTTGCTAATTGATCATCATAGTGCACCTCCCGGAAAGAAATGCTAATTACGGACCTGGGAGAAGATGAAACAAGTAAGGTGTGACGGACCAGAGGTGTGCCAAAATGGATGTTGTCGGGCTGGCCTAATTTATGACTGCAGCCCTGACTGAATTAACCTACTTATTCAATTCCTGAATGATTCTCGAACTCTCAAGAATCATTTAAGAAATATTATCAGAGAAGTATTACAAAAAATATTATTACAATTATTCAAGAAATGATAATTTTTAGAGAAAGAAATCTTGATATTTAATTTCTAAAGAAAGTGAATTTTAAAAGTTTAAAATTTTGAACTGGTCAGAACTATTGCTGTATTTAACAAGTGCAATCAATTATATTACGATTTTTCCGAAGTTCTTTGGGAATATTAAGAAAAAGTGTTCTTCACACAGGAAAAAAAAAACGAGTTTTCTTAAACGCACAGTTATAACCACACACACCCGCACAGAGATTTCGCTATTCAAGTTCTTATGTGTGTTCTCTATTATAGTACATCATAGAGAACACAGTGTCCTTTATTCATGTCTGCTTACTGTATTATGTGCCAGTGAAGAGCATCCTACAATGAGATCAGCATTACTGAATGCAGAGGGAGGAGCTCGTCAAACAGCATGGGTGACAAGTCTCAGACAAAGCAACTAGGGGAAAGCACTGGCCTGACCAGGACGCGTTGACGCGTCCTCGCCCGTTTTCGAGAGAATTTTTTGGTCGCGTCAACACGTCCTTGCCCGTTTTCGAAGGAATTTTCATGACGCGTCAACACGTCTTCGACGATTGAAGGGTTAATCCACAAACAGTTCACCGTTCTAAACCATGTATGCGGACCTGCGCACTCTGCCGCTGCTGGATTTGTAACTCGCCTGCAATGTGGTGGGGGTCATACTGCCGTAATAAACGATTTGGAGGCATTTCGTTCGTTATTTGCGTATCTTCTCTTTGACTTGTGTACATCAGCGCCACCTATCGGCTGTTTTTTTAGTTGTTTCTTTCCCTTTCTTAAAATAATTCCCGTGCGCTAGCGATGCTAACCCTGCAAACCGTTTTTTACTTCGGTTATTTTTCCGGTGATTATAAATTTTTATGAAAGTTTCTACAGACTTTTCCCCCACCCTGTATAAGATTATGTAAACAATACAAATATTGTTATCAATTCTTAAAAATACATGTTAAGAAAAATCCATAATCGTGTACTGAACCTTTACCAAACAAATCGGTATCGTTTCGAAAATAATATTCACAAAACACCGCTATGACAAGAATTTTAACAACACGTCAATCTTCCGAAAAAACAAAAACGATACCATATCTTTACATCACAAAATAATACTTTTGTTTTTGAAGAAAAAGGGAAAACAAACAGCAGCCTATTATCTGTCCATGGTTTTTTGTTTGTCAAGGAACTAACATTGAGATGCGGGCTGTCCAATCTCCTTATTTTATCCCGCTTTTCCCGAAAAACAACCCCCCCTCCTCCCCACCCCCCTTTCCCATTCCCACGTCCTATTACACGCGGCGTTTAAAAATCGCTGTCAAAGTCGGCTTAAAGTAAAAACTCGGTAAACACGTATATATGTGTGTGTCTGTAAATATACAGGATCCTTTATACCGATCTGTTACCTTAAATATTCTCCTTTCCTGTTTTTTTTTTTTTTCCTTTCCCCGGGATAACGTTCGTGAAAGCTTTCGACAAAATCAGACCTTTTCCTAAATTGGTGGAAGAAAATAAGGAAAAGGGGAAAAAAAGACGGTATAAAATGAGAGCTCCTTATAACGGAAAGGTTGAAGCGTGAAATTTCGTCGGGAAAAGCGAAAATCCTCCAATTTCCAGAAACTCTGGGAGAGAATACATTTATAAAAGATAGGTTAAAAAGGAAAGAAAAATTTAAATTAGTTCAGATTTTCGACATGTTTCTTTTTTTTCCTGTCTTTTATAATTCTAATTTGGAATGATGTCTCTCCTTCCCCCCCCATCCAAAAATCACTTCTGGGAATAACTCCGGGAAAATCAGACAGTCCTTATCATTCTTTCAAAAGTCCTTATTTCGAAATAAGGACGGTTTTTTAAGGTGTTTGTTTCCGTCGCTTTTAAGCCCGTATTCGTGTGGGGGAATGAATGATTCCTTTCGTTTATTTATTCTATTTCGTTTCATTTTTGTGACTTTTGACATTTTGTCGTTCGAGAATGAAAATCACGTGTCGTTTGTTTGTTTTTCGGGATTTTTTTTTTCGGAGTTTGGGAGAGGGGTGGGGTGTCTTCTCTTAGCGCGTATTTAAGCGACAATGTCATTAAGTTCGTTAATTTCTGAATCCATTAATATGTGTTGTATTAGTTGTTGGAATAAATGGGGGGTGTTTTAACGTCACTGATTTTTTTCAAGATATTTTAGTGTATAATTATAGAT
This sequence comes from Pholcus phalangioides, assembly GCF_987345545.1. NCBI lineage: Eukaryota > Metazoa > Arthropoda > Arachnida > Araneae > Pholcidae > Pholcus > Pholcus phalangioides. The sequence goes on along the minus strand of NW_028301617.1, from coordinate 11,311,965 downwards.
ATTATATGAACACTGAGGCGCGTAGGTATTTGATGGTTTCTGAATATTATGAGTGAACGATATATTGGATAATTATAGACAAACTCGGTTACAACGACACCGAAGATTCTACGGAATTTCGCCGTTATACCCAAGTGTCCCGAGTCATTTTTGTTCGCACTTAAAATTTTCGACGTTTTAAGCGCGAAAAATTTTATCAGATGCAATCACATACTATAATGCATGAATATGTTATATCGTAATGATTACGACAGGATTTCTTAACCTTTTGCGTTCCAAGAAAGGCCACAGACCACGTTTCACCGAAACACACAGAAGGTGACTTCAACACATTATTCTTCGAGAATTTTGGTATCTCCGGGTAACCTCTTGTACCAATACAATGAACGCCACGGTCCCCTTGCACCAAGAGAATGAAGGCCACGGTCACCTCCTACCAATGGAATGAAGGCCACGGAAACCTCCTAACAATGGAATGAAGGCCACGTAACCCTCCTTCCAAAAAGAACGAAGGCTATGAAGCCCTTGTTTCAGTAAAATGAAGTTTACAGACCTCTTATACCGACAGACGTCTTAACTCTATCACACAATGCACATATTATATCTCTTAGGAAATCAGTTGTCTCCGGAGACTCCTTGTACCAATGGAATAAAGTTCACGGACTCTTTGGACCAATGCAATGACGGCCACGAACCCCTCTTGCACCAATAGAATGCATGTGATTGACCTCTTTTCAGGAAAAACATTCGATGAAAACTAAAAAAATAATGAGTTATAATTGTTTTCTCACCCAAACAAACGGAACCTCCTGAATGCTTCCGAAGGTTAAGATCTCCTGGATTAAGCAAAACATAAACAGACGCACAAATGAACATCTCCAGCTCGCTGCGACGCACACTTTGGGAAATACTTCCATACAGTAAGCCTATATCAAGACTTTAAGGTTTCTGGCGGTTAGAAAATGCGATTTTCATGAGTGCTTTCGAACAGTCATGCCAATTGTAGTTAGGCCACGTTCAATTTCGAGAAAGACGGGAAGCGGGCAGTGGCTCCTGCTACGCAATCCTGAAAGGTCAGCAAGTTTCCGACGCATTCCAAAAAGTGTGGAGTATGTTTTCCCTGCCTTTATTCCTAGAGATCAGCAAGTCTCTGGGGGCGTATGTGTGCTTCAGACGCATTACTAAATATTTGCGAAACTCCAACTCATGTAAAAGCTCGGACGCAATGTCTGAGGATAAGCAATTTTCGTACGCATCTGTGGTTTTAAGCAATAGTAACTGTGCATTACTCTAATGTACTTCTGTACATTCTTAGAAGTAAGTAAGTCTCCTCTGCATATCAAGGATTAAGCAAGTCTCCTCGGCATATCAAGGAGTAAGCAAGTCTCCTCGGCATATCAAGGAGTAAGCAAGTCTCCTCTGCATAACAAGGAGTAAGTCTCCTCTGCATATCAAGGAGTAAGTCTCCTCTGCATATCAAGGAGTAAGCAAGTCTCCTCTGCATATCAAGGAGTAAGTATGTGTCCTCCACATATCAAGGAGTAAGTCTCCTCTTCATATCAAGGAGTAAGCACGTCTCTTCTGCATATCAAGGAGTAAGCACGTCTCTTCTGCATATCAAGGAGTAAGTCTCCTCTTCATATCAAGGAGTAAGCACGTCTCTTCTGCATATCAAGGAGTAAGTCTCCTCTTCATATCAAGGAGTAAGCACGTCTCTTCTGCATATCAAGGAGTAAGTCTCCTCTTCATATCAAGGAGTAAGCAAGTCTCCTCTGCATGTCAAGTAGTAAGCGAAACTCCTCTGCTTGTCAAGGATTATGTATTTCTTGTACTAATTTCAAGGGGTATACGTACAACATAATGCAACGGCCATACCTCTCTCACGCATATCTAAGGTTGTTAGTCTTTTATACATGTATAGTCATCACATATAGTGATCACGAGAAGAACATCGCCTACGTCATTTTACGTCACGTCGGACGCTTTTATTATTTCCTTTTAGTCCTATTGACCCTATTGTAGTGAGCAGAATTTAGAGACCATGAACACGGAGCATACCAGATTCAGTTTCGTGGTTTGGCACTTAAATATGCAGTCCAATTAGAGCTAGAAATTAATCTCCCAGTTAATGCTTACGCGTACTGTATATACTACTTAACCGTGCATGCACCTCGTGCGCATTCCTCTACGGAATTTCTAATGAATTGGTGCATGCATGCTGGAATCAGGGTCCGCTCTTTCCTTTCGAAAACGTGATGCTACGTGCGACAGCACTTTCCGCACAACCCGAAGGGCGGCTCTAGCCGTGTGTGTGTTATGAGCGTATGTGGTGGTCCTGACGTATTTATGTGCTTGTTGATGCTGGTGCATGCACGCCAATGAGTTCCTGGACAGGCACAAGTCATTATACGTTACTCATGATCAACGGTAACACCGTAAAAGTCCAATAGATCACTGCATTGGATTTTTCTCCTATTTTTCCACCAGTACATCAATCCATATATCTGACTACTTATTTGGGTAATTAAGAGACTTTTCCTTGACCATACATGATGACTTATTGGCCATGAAATTCCGGACGAAGAAACAATCAATAATGCACAAGGTAAACTTGTAGGACGAGGGGAATGTGAACAGAATAAATGATACAAAAAACCTCCAGAATCGATGTATATTCAGAATTCCAGAATGGACGAAAATCCAGAATTCCAGAATTGGTGAAAATTCAGAAATCAAGAATTGGTGAAAATTCAGAAATCAAGAATTGGTGAAAATTCAGAAATCAAGAATTGGTGAAGATTCATAATTCCTGAATCGATGAAGATTCATAATTCCTGAATTGATGAAAATTCAGAACTTTAGTATTCATGAAAATTCAGAACTTTAGTATTGATGAAAATTCAGAACTTTAGTATTGATGAAAATTCAGAACTTTAGTATTGATGAAAATTCAGAACTTTAGTATTGATGAAAATTCGGAATTTCAGAATTGGTGAAAATTCAGAATTCCCGAACTGATGGAAATTCGAGAGTTCCATAATTACACGAAAATTCAGAACTCCTGCATTCCCGAAAATTCAGAATTTACGATAGAAGTTATCATTACCGTAAGTGCGGAGCTCGGTGTGACAGCAAAGTTGCACACTAGGGTGTGTCGAAAAAAATGAAATTTTTATTTTCAAATCGCTATAGTGCGGAAAAGTTGCCTCCTTTAATAAGAAAAAAAATGACGTAAAAAATTTCAAAATCGGTTGATATCTTCCGGTCACGCATCGGACTTGAAGTTTATGAAAATTGACGAAATTGAACATTTTTCTGAAATTTTTTAATATTACTTGAAATTCTATGATTGACACGCAAAAGTTTGTTACGCTTATTTTATGGTCCAATAAAGTAAAATAAATTAAAACATCATTAATATTTCAATGTTCCTTGGTCGCGCAACGTGTTCGAAAAACAGGAATTCACCAAATTTTTGCAAGTTCCGTTGTGCAGCTCTTCGCCCGTTTTGTTAGAACAAAACGACCCAGAATTCATCACAAGGAGGTGGTTGCATGTCCAGTTTCACCCACACGCAACCCAATCAACCATCCGAAATAGGCGTGTGCGTATAATTTATATTATATATTAAAGCTAGTCATCTAAATTAATACGTTCAAAATATGACTTTTGGGAGAAATCATTCATAAAACTGACCTTGATAATAGCGTAGATCTGATGTACCACTTACGGCCGTATTCACCAACACAGTTTAAACTACAATCGCAGGTTAAACGATCAGCGATCGACACGGATTGGTTAAAATCCTTAATTTAACCAATCCGTTTCGATCTTCAATCCTTTCGCCTGCGATTGCAGTTGAAACTGTGTTGGTGAATACGCGGCCGTTATAAGCTTCTCATGTCTGTATACTTTAGTTCAGGCCTCGGTAACAAGTTTGATACATCCCTCGACTGTCTGAGTCCGTCGTAAAGCCTTTCGATGCCTCTGATGTCGGATTTGATGAATAATATATCATCATCACATACTTCCCGTAGCATTGGGAGGAAGGATACAACAAGCAAGTATTCCGGTTAATAATTCCAGCGTATTTGGTAGCTTTAAAGTTTTTCTTACGTAGCACGAAGTATCTAATGGTTTTTCCTTTAAAGACGGATTGTCTTGCTTTAAACCTTTATATCTGACATTGTGAGAAGTAGAATAAGAGGAAAATTATAATAAATTAAAATAAAAGCATAAATGTGGTGCCAATAACAAACAGTTATCATGTAAATTATTTGGTAAGTCATTTTAGTTCTAATTAAAGAGAAACTAAAACAAATTAGTCAGTTCGAAACAAATTTACTTACCCTGGTACTTTAAAGTACCGTCTGGGTATAAAGAAAGTTAAAGTTCTTCTATATCCAAGTTTTCTCGAATTTCATCAACAATCATAGCCAACAGTAAATTTTCAGGGTGTCCAAAGAACGCATTGGGTTCAACTACTGGATTAACAACTTTAAGACTCTCTCTCATCAAATAATTACCGCAATTTTTGAACTGCTGGAGAAACATGTTTGGCGCGTCATTGAAATACTTGTTCTTTTGGATGTGGAACCTCAGGCTCTTACGATTTCAAGATGAAGAGAACTTCCGGTTCCCAAAAGGATTTGGCTAACTTAAGTAGTCCTACAACCTTAGCACTCTATTGACCGCATTTAGCCATCTAGAATGTGACAGACGACGAGCAGGACCTCGAATTGACAAATCCTCTGGAAAATGTCCTGGCTTTATTGTTTTGAATATGTCTAATTAATACAGTACTGCTGGTCTTTTCTCAGCATCTTTCTGTCTACTTCTAGACGATATCTCTCTGAGATGGGAAGCGGGGTGTGTCCGGTCCTTCAATGTTCAATGTCTACTTCTAGAAACCAACAATCTACAGATTCATACTCCAACACAGAGAGCTTCCACATCCAGTAAGCTGTTATCTAGTGGACATAGAAAAAGATTTTGGCACTGTGTGTGTGGATGCACCATCTATATCTGTGGTTCCCGACTTCGAGGCGTGAATGCGAGCCGATTCCCCTGTTAAAAAATCTCGCCATAGAGAGCAACAGGCCTACAACGGTACAAATATTCAATCATTTCACTTCACTCACAATTTCAAATTTAGATGATAGCACTAAACATTCCCGCACCACACTACATACGGCTCAGATTGTCAGGACTCGCATACTTTGTTCCAGACTCCATAACGAAGCTGGGCTGGAAGAGATCACGGCAGCAGGAAAATTCCGGTGGCAGAGTCCTGACGTTCATTAATTCATTGCACCATCTATATGAGGAAAAATATGATGGAGAGGAATTTCGTTGAGAAATGGAGTAGATCCATAAAACACGATCCACTGTAGTGGTCTTTCCACTTGCAGTTCACACGTGCTTCAGTCATACTCGGACAGTTGAGGGATATGCTTAAATTGATACAGAGGCCTCAACTGAAGAATGCGACATGGAGATAGAGATAGCTACATCACAGATCTACGCTGCCCCCTCCCCCCATGATCAACATCAACTGCGGGAAAAACCAATTTATTCCCGGCATTGGACGTCCCTCCAATTTTTTCAAGCACATCAATCATCGATCTATCTGACTACTTATTTGGATAATTAAGAGTCTTTCCCCTTGACCGTACATGATAACCTTTCGGACATGACATCCCAGAGGAAGAAACAATCAATAATGCGCGAGGAAAACGTGTAGGAGGGGGAATGTAAACAGAATAAATGATACAAACACTTCCAGAATCGATGAATATTCAGAATTGAAGAATATTCAGAATTGAAGAATTGATGAATATTCAGAATTGAAGAATTGATGAATATTCAGAATTGAAGAATTGATGAATATTCAGAATTGAAGAATTGATGAATATTCAGAATTGAAGAATTGATGAATATTCAGAATTGAAGAATTGATGAATATTCAGAATTGAAGAATTGATGAATATTCAGAATTGAAGAATTGATGAATATTCAGAATTGAAGAATTGATGAATATTCAGAATTGAAGAATTGATGAATATTCAGAATTGAAGAATTGATGAATATTCAGAATTGAAGAATTGATGAATATTCAGAATTGAAGAATTGATGAATATTCAGAATTGAAGAATTGATGAATATTCAGAATTGAAGAATTGATGAATATTCAGAATTGAAGAATTGATGAATATTCAGAATTGAAGAATTGATGAATATTCAGAATTGAAGAATTGACGAATATTCAGAATTGAAGAATTGACGAATATTCAGAATTGAAGAATTGATGAAAATTCAGAATTTCCGTATTGGTGAAAATTTGAGAGTCCATAATTACATGAAATTTCAGAATTTCCGCACGCACGCACGCACACAAATTTAGAATTTACTATAGAAGAGTTATCATTACCGTAAGTGCGGAGCTCGGTGCGACAGCAAAGTTGAACACCCGTTAAGTCGGGTTTTCCTAGGAGCAGGTTTCTACAGCGCGCGCAGCGTAAAAATGCTGATGGGTCAAAAATTACCTGAACTTCAGGTTTTTACCCGATGAGCTTTTTCACACGCTGCACACAGCGCAAAAGTTTTATTCCTAGGAAAACACGGCTTTAAGGGCCGCTCTGTATGGAATACTTTTGTCGTCAGAACCGCGCTTGTTCCGCGTTCTTGTAGGCGCTGTAACGCTCATACCTGCAAACCAATGAGTTCCTGGATAGGTCCAAATCTGAATAAACGCCACCCGCGGGAAAAATCAATCCATTCCCGGCATTGGACGTTCCTCCAGCGTTTTCGAGCACATCTATAATCAATCTGACTACTTATTTGGATAATTAAGAGCCTTTCCTCCTTGACCATACATGATAATCTCTCGAACATGACATCCCGGAGGAAGAAACAATCAATAATGCGCAAAGGTAAACGTGGAAATGGAGCGTTAATGTCATTTTACGTTGGGGTGATGATGAATTTTCTAACGTTTTTCAACGTTTCGAGGGTGATTTATCGTTTGTTTCTTGTGGAACGGAAAGGAGAAAAAAAATAATTCACAGGTGATTTTTCTTCTATTCTATTTTTCTTGTTCTTTTCAGCGCTGATAACCCTTTTCTCTGCCCAAAAAAGTCCTATTTTTTTCCTATTTTTTCCCGTTTTTTTATGTTATAGTTTCTTTGTGTGTGTGTGTGTCATTATTTTTTTTTTTATCTCTCACCCTTTGCTAACTCAATCAAAATGGATTTACTTTAGAGGAATGAATGTGGCCCCTTGAAGTGCAAGTTATAAATTTCCGGATGATCAAAAGGAAGAGAACGGGGGGAAAAAAATCACATAAATCACGTGACTTCCCTCCTCCCCCCCCCCACCGTTACCAGGAATGATGTCCTGGAAATTGATGGACTTCGTTTTCAGAGAGAGAGAGAGAGAGAGAGATAAGCGTTTTGTTTTCTTGTTGTGTTTGTGGACCGTTGCTTATATTCTTGTATATTACTTCTTAAACAAATGCAATAGCAAAAGCTTGAATGATCATAAAAGAGTTTTGAAATGAGGGAGGGCGTGTGTTGCCGTGAAGTATATTTTCGGGAATGGCAACGTCCGTTGCAGCGCCATCTAGTGTCGGTGGATTGGAATGAATTCTGTAACTTTTTTTGTGTAGCGTCTATGAAAGTAGGTGGATGGGTTCTGACACTGTTGGTTCGTTGTGGTAAATCATGGTAAGGGGCCGTTCAAGTATTGCGTCAGAAATTTTTTTAGCCATTTTTGACCCCCACTCCCCTTGTCAGCAAAATTTCGTCAGCACTGCCCCCTACCTCCTAACGCATATTGGTGGGATCAGAAACGTACGCGGGAGAGGAGGGTCATAAGGGGCTCGCGCGTGCGCAACCCCCCCCCCCCCCACCAGACGAAAAACTATTTTTTAATGCAAAAAAATTTTTTTTTTAATTAAAATTTCGAAAGAAACCACTTTATATGTTAATTTAATCAATTTCTGTAAATTTCAATGGTATTTGAAAGTTAAGAACTTAAAATTTCTTTCTAAAAATGTCATTGCGCCCCCACCCTCTAAGCCATACATGGTAACCCTTTGATCCGCAGACGAAATGTGGCCCTGGAGGTTATCTAATGTGGCTTGCCGCCTCAAACCTGACTTTGTAAAAATGAAATAAGCAGCACCCAACCCTACATCACTCAAGTTACCCGCGGAACATTCCCAGATTGCTTAAGTGATCCGTGGCATAATTACGGATCACTTGAGTGATACGTGGCAGAGTTCCAGAGCACTTAAGCACCCCGGACACATTTCCAGACCACTTGAAGGATCCGTGAAAAATTTAGAGATCACTAAAGTGGCTCTGTAGGGGACTTATCATTGGTGAGGATGTTGGTTCAGGTGCCCACAAACTAGCAAAAGGTTTTTCTCGTTTTTGGCGCACCGAGTAAGATGTCATTAAGAATATTTCATATCTTCATAAAGGGTCGTTGATGACGTAAGCATCATCCAAACCCCCATCATCAATAGTCAGCAAATCGGAACCCCCCCCCCCCCATCGATGCTGACGTAACACTTGAATGACCCCTAATCAATAACTTCCATATATCACATAGAAATAATTCATTACCAGTGCTTCTCAAGCTTTTGTCACCCGCGGCTTTCGGTTCGTCTGCGGCTCCTCAGAATAGTTTATACATATATATATATATAGTGTCATTTTTTCACTTATAAAATAACCATTTCGAAACATAAACAGACGCACAAATCGACATCTCCAGCTCGCTATAGTAGGCCTATCTCAAGATTTTAAAGGTTTCTGACGGTTGCATATCAAGGAGTAAGCAAGTCTCCTCTGCATATCAAGGAGTAAGCAAGTCTCCTCCGCATATGAAGGAGTAAGTATGTGTCCTCTACATATCAAGGAGTAAGTCTCCTCTTCATATCAAGGAGTAAGTAAGTCTCCTCTGCTTATCAAGGAGTAAGCAAGTCTCCTCTGCATATCAAGGAGTAAGCAAGTCTCCTCTGCATATCAAGGAGTAAGTCTCCTCTGCATATGAAGGAGTAAGCAAGTCTGCTCTGAATATCAAGGAGTAAGTAAGTCTCCTCTGCATATCAAGGAGTAAGTCTCCTCTGCATATCAAGGAGTAAGTATGTGTCCTCTACATATCAAGGAGTAAGTCTCCTCTTCATATCAAGGAGAAAGTCTCCTCTTCATATCAAGGAGTAAGTAATTCTCCTCCGCATATCAAGGAGTAAGTAGGACTCCTCTACATATCAAGGAGTAAGTCTCCTTTTCATATCAAGGAGAAAGCAAGTCTCCTCTGCATGTCAAGTAGTAAGCGAAACTCCTCTGCTTGTCAAGGATTATGTATTTCTTGTATTAATTTCAAGGGGTATACGTACAACCTAATGTAACGGCCATACCTCTCTCACGCATATCTAAGGATGTTAGACTTTTATACATGTATAGTCCACCGATCACGAGAAGAACATCGCCTACGTCACTTTACGTCACGTCGGACGATTCCATTATTTCCGTTTAGGTAAAGAAACTGACTGCTCATCGGGAATAGCGCATTGGCAACGGTGCTTTCCCGTTTGGCGTCTTTAGCGCTCTATTTTGGCGTCCTAGAAATTTAACTAAAAGCGCCACGGCAGTGCTCTCAATAACGTCGTCTTCGCCGTGTTTTTGTTACGTAAACACCGGCTGTTCGGCAGTGCCGTCTTAAGGCATTGTCGCATAAGGTTCACAAAAATAAAATCTGGTTGAAATTTTCCAGAATTTACGTTGTAGGGCCTCAGAAAAATTATTTGGGTCGGGAAGGCCCGTGATGCTCTTAAGATGGCCCGGCTGCTCATGCCCTTACAGCACATTATATATTTTAATACAGAAATATATATCTTTTATTCCGCAGAAGGGATCGAAAACTCCAGCCTTTTTTTTTCAATAATCAGTTCCATGCTGAAGCCGAACACTACACGTATAAAACATTTTCGACCATGGCCTCCAGAAGGACGGGGCCGACAAAATCCAACTCAGGAGAATTCTTATATATATATTTTTTTCCACACTGTAAATTCAGTATGGACGGCCGGTGGGAGGTCCTGTTGCAGCATGAGAGGATCATGCTTCCGATGCCTTTAAGCATAGTCCCCACATATTGCAGCCGGGCTCTCGGGCTGGAATCTTCGACGGGTCACTCTAAAGTGAATTTATAGTTGTAAAAAAAAATGATTATAATCATCCAGGACCCCAGGGGTGGATCCCTGTCAGCCCTGCCCTTGGCGGGGGGGAAGGGGCATGCCCTTAAGGTGGCTACATACGTAACTGCAAACATGACAAGCATGCATGTTCAATCTTTTATTTGTTACCACTGCATTTGTCACCTGTTGACGATGACATGGCGATAAGAGAAGGTAAACAGAAGAATATGGCTAATTGCTAGCGCAGGTGGCATTCCATTGCTGCGGTATTAAACCGAAGAAAATGCCATATAATTTACAGTAGTAATAAATTATTATTATTAAATTAATATTACTCCCTTTGTATTAAATTATTAATTTAACAATTGATTTATTTCATTATTTTAGTAATTTAATTATTAATTTAATTTTACTCCCTTTATTACTATATTATCACTACTCCCTTTAAATTTTTATTCTGTATTAAATAATTCAGTTCAAAATATTAAATTTAAATTTAATAAAAATTCAAATTTTTTAAATTAAAAAAAAACTTAATTTACTTCCCAAAATTTATAACAACAATTTTCGAGTACGTCTTTTAACAAACGCCAACACAAAGCGCAGCTCACTCAAGCGTGGAGACTGGCGGAGTTCACTGAAGAATGAAGAATACCTTGGCGTACAGAGAGAGAACCGATTTGCGCCAAGACAGCCTTTACTGTGTGGCAACCCGGGATAATGTTTTTCCTTTCCCCGTGCCGAAATGGACCCTCCCCAGAGAGAGGGGCGTTTCCGTAACTCTTCTCGTGATCTGAGGACTATACAAGGGATTCTTACAGCTCGGATTGTTGGTAGTTACTGCCATGCCACATCCTGGAGCAGGTCCCCTATACTGGGATCCTTTTTCGGGACTTCGACCACACTTTCACGGGCCCATTTATGATGAATTTATAGCGTGAAAAAGCAAAAGAAAATGTGAAACTCGTCTCGGGGCACCAGGGCTGGAATCCTGTCAGCCCACCCCTTGTGAGGGCCCATGGTTACTGCAGCTGTAAAAGGAAGGGCGCACACTAAAGCACTGCAACTTTATAAACCTTCCACTTCCTTCAGAGAGTGAAACGCAATTTTCCAATCCTATTCAATCGGTAGCAAATCGCCCCATTGTGAAAAGACCGGAGTGTGCGTCCGGTACATAAAAGACGCCCATTGACGAGGGAGATTTCGATCGATTGCAGGCGGCAACTGAAAATGTTTTGAAAGAGAAGCACAACATCCTTATCTTAATACCACACGGACAAACAAACCCCCTTCTATTTGAATTCTATCTAGAAATACATTCCCCGAAATTCGATTCCGTTATACATGATTAAAACATCCTGATTACTGATCCCATAACATCAGTAAACATCGATATCCACCCGCCAATGTTGACTAAAACATTACTTAGAACATCGATATATAGGGAAACCCATCCTTTAAAACTTTCCCGGAGAGAATCAATATCGCGCTTACAATTTTTTCCGCCCAAAGAAACCGAATTCCATTAAACATTTTTCCTGATCCTGATACCTTCCAGGATTACTTTCAATTAGAGAGAGAAACCGAACAAAATGTTTGTCGTAATTCGTTCGAATACGCACCGTTGTCGCCAAGAAGAAGTAAAAGTAAAGAAATGGGGGTGGGTGAAGCCTCTTCTCTCTCTCCAATGTAAGGTTTTCGTTCGATATGTAAAGCAAGTTAATGAAATATTCCTATCTAATCTATTTTGGTCGTCGGGATATTTCTTTTTATGATGAAAGCCGACGCTTATTAAAAGTAAGGATTCATTCTTCTCGTATGTAATTTTACGCCCGGTTGGTCTCTCCTACGGGAAAACATTCCTTCACTTTCACTTGAGCGACTGAAACCAAATCTGGCTCGAGATCAACAAAAAAAAAAGATCACTCTCTCAAGTAAATTTAAGCACTACACGTAAAACTTCGCTTATAACAACAGCGATAATGGTAAAGAATTCTCCTATTTGCTATTAAAAAAAATTAAAGAAAAAAGACGTTTATTTAAGGATCCAGGGCACCGAAATTACACCGAGAGATGTTGAATAGCCCGGAGAAGAAAGGGGATGAATAATGTGTGTGTTAAAGCAAGTGTTATGGTTGCGGTTTTTGTGGATGTGGGAAAATAACGGTCTTGCGACGTAATAGACCAAGGGTGTTCAAACCTTTAGGACTGCGCGAGGGGCCACTTCATGGATTTTAAAACACTTCGTGGGCACGTAATTGAGTGAAGTGGAACAGAGTCGCAGGTTACTCTGTAAGTGGCCCGCGGTCCGTTTCGGTAACTTGAAACTGTGCTGAGGGTGTTCAAACTTTTAGGAAAGCGCTGGGGGCCACGTCATTGATTTTAAAACGTGTCGTGGGCACGTAATTAAATAATCTAGAACAGCGTCGCAGGTTACTCTGTAAATGGCCCGCGGTCCATTTCGGTAACCTGAAACTGTGCCGCGGGTGTTCAAACCTTTAGCAGAGCGCGGGGCCACTTCATTGGATTTAAAACACATCGTGGGCACGTAATTAAATAATCTAGAACAGCGTCGTACTATTGCTTAACACCTTTCGTATTAATATAAGCAATACTAACTATACATTACTAACGTACTCCTATGCATTCTTAGAAGTAAGTCTCCTCTGCATGTCAAGTAGTAAGCGAGAGAAAGTGTAATATAAATGGTGTACACTGTAAAGTGTCCAAACCTTTAGGGAAGCGCAAGATCACTTCAGTGATTTTAAAATGTGTCGTGGGCACGTAATTGAGTGAGCTGGAACAGCGTCTCAGGTTCCTCTGTAAATAGCCCGCGGTCCGTTTCAGTAACCCGAAAATGTGCCCCGCGGGACACTTAAGTGATCTGAAAATGTGCAGCGAACCACTTGAGTGTTCAGGAAAAAGTGTGGCAGGTCACTCAACTGTGACTAAATATGCCACGAGGAGCTTGATTCACCCGTGAATGCACCGCGTGGTCACTTCATGCATTTATTTTCATTCGTCTCTGAAAAACTTTTTTCGATTTTCTATAAACTTTGGACAGCGTGTAGTTCAAAAAGCATGAAGATGCCTATAAAGGAGAGCGGACTCATCATCCACGTTGGTTCAAATTCATTCTTTTAGATAAGGGGGATCTTCATATCTTGCAGCCGTGACACAAAATCAAGAACAAGATCAGCATCGTGAACCATTGGAATGTTTGTTTTTATGAAATCAGTGAAACCAGTCAATGTGATAAGTGCAATTATAACAGGACTGAAAGTGGATTTGTACGACCCATCTCCGAAGCCCCTGCGAATCAGATCTGGGACGTGACCCATAAAAATTCAAACCGTTGCAATGCGTAGGAGTTTGATTAGTCTTAGATATATTCAGAAAGCTTGTGCGCGTGCGCACAATGTTCGCAGTATAATGTTTTCCTTTCGTTTACACAACCCCCAAAAAATACGTAAAGGAGGCTACCTACACGACCCTACGAATGCGTAGATATGCCTAGAAAACTTACGTCCCCCCTCCCCACCTACCAATAGTAATACCATAAGATTTCCAATACGTAAGGACATGGGAAAAGTAAACAAAACATTCCAAAAAAAAAAGGAAATCTAAAGGATAAAGAGGAACTTCATTGAAAAATTAGCTTCGAGCAAAATTGGACAGAAGACCGAAACGTCCATGTGACAAGTGACTGGCAAGGAAAATCCAACCTTTAGTAAGGGATACGATCACCCCTGAATGCTATGCGGGATTTACATCGCCTGCCTATGCTGAGTACAAGGTTATCAATGAGCTGTTGAGGCATTGCTGCCCATTCCTGCTGTAGCGCCAATCGCAGCTCCGGAATTGTTGCCGGTGGCTGTTGACGTGCTGCCAAGCGTCTTCCTAGAGTGCCCACACGTGTTCGTTTGGATCTGGATCCGGGGAACTTGCCGGCCAATATCGATGCTTTGATTATCTTTGCTCTTTTCCAACGGCTCTGCGGCAGCCACTGCACGATGAGATGTAGCGTTGTCGTCCGTGAAGAGGACCCGTAGCACCTAAAAAAAGAGACGCACGTGATGAAGGAGAACCTCGATACAATAGCGAGCACCAGTGACTGAACCAATGAACCAATATAGATGCACGGTAACCCCGAAACGGGAACACCGCCACCTCCAAACCGGTCCCTTTCGATGATGTTGGAGGAGTTATTGCGTGTTCGCCGCTCTCTCCAGATGTGTACGCGTCCAGAATCGCTAGTCAGACTAAATCTGCTTTCCTCCATAAAGAGTACTTGACCTCTATTCATCAGCTTTGTCCGTAATTTTTGCATACCAGTGTATTTGTCATGTTTATATACGTATTTTTGTTGTTTTTTGTGCTGTGCTTGCGAGTATTTTGTGTGTTTTCACGTATTTGTGTTGCGTTTATGTGTATTTTTGTTGTGTTTTCATGCATACAGTAGAGCATTCATCTTCAACCCGTTGCTTGTGAGCACCTAAAGTGCTCGATGCTCGTGTCCGATTTTGTGCTCGCTAGCACTTGATCAACGTTCTGATTAAACACCTTGTACGAATTGCCTTGAAGGATTGAAATCATCCTGATTTCGTGCATTCGTATGTCAAACTTACGGTAAGGGTGCTCTTTTTTTATGATGGGGGGCAGGCAGTGCTCGCTACTGGAGAAAGGTTGAAGACCTCTGCCATAGAGCATCGATTATGACGAAAGACGTCACTCTCCCTTGTTAATACGACAGATACAGGGAAACTGGCTAAGTGAGGGGATATCGTTTCCTGTATCTGTCGGAGCATCGATTATTTGAATACCACTACTAAACAACACATGCACCTCGTCCATATTCCTCTGCGGAACTTCTAAGGGATTGGCACATGTTGGAATGTGTGTGTGTGTGTGTGGTCAACCTGACGTGAAGTTTTGTTTATGTGTAATGCTTTTTATGTGCAGTGCTGTCATCTACCATCAACTTTTCTACCTATGACCGAAGTGTAATGAATGAGTAATTTATCCGAATACCCCGTTCCAGTCGGTAAATTCAAATTTAAGAGCGCTATATGGAAGCTCTAGCTGCCTCTAGTACTTTTAGTGAAGCAAAAGGTAAATTTTGGACTCTCTCTCTCTCTTCTTTTCCTAAACTGTAGGCCTACTTTAATGGCTATTTTGAACATGTCAAACTAGGCTAGTCAGTTTCCTGTGATATTTGTAAGGCATGTGATACAAAGTATGTACAGTTTTGTATTTAATATCACTGTTTCTCGGTTTTATATTGCTCCCATGACACCAGCATAATTTTTTTTCCCGTAAATGATAGGTTATCTGAAAAATCAATTATCCAACACCCCATTCCCCGCAGTCCCCAGATGTTCCGGATAATCGATGATCTACTGTATTAATATTGTGCCTATGTACAATGTTTGTGAGGTTTCTATATAGATATGCATTATTTTTTGCATATACACTGCTGGCCACCGTAAATGCAACAACCTGAAGGAAGCATGCAAATAATATGAAATTTACAACATGCATTAGCGGAGGTGAGATATGCAAATGATTAGAATTTCAGCGCAGACGCACATCACGCGCGCCTGTGGCGCCACTTCAAAGCGCTATTTAAGGCTTGGAGATTTGGACGATTTGAAGTACGGCAATTGTGTTTTTCTTGTGGTTTTTTCAAAAAAACGATCATCTTTTGATCAAATATCCGAGTTCGACAGAGGAAGGATAGTGGCCTACCGAGATTGTGGATTATCTTTCAGGGAAATCGGTAGTCGTGTTGGACGAAACCAAACAACTGTAATGCGGATATGTGATCGTTGGATGCAGGAGGGTA